>NC_073383.1:28928465-30128465 GCF_028641065.1 Leucoraja erinaceus | reverse complement strand
TCCATATACCATGAGATAAATATATACACACATGAATAAATAAACTGGTAAAGTGCAAATAACAGAAAGTGGTTATTAATAATCAGAGTTTTGGCCGAGCCAGGTTTAATAGCCTGATGGCTGTGGGGAAGTAGCTATTCCTGAACCTGGTTGTTGCAGTCTTCAGGCTCCTGTACCTTCTACCTGAAGGTAGCAGGGAGATGAGTGTGTGGCCAGGATGGTGAGGGTCTTTGATGATACTGCCAGCCTTTTTGAGGCAGCGACTGCGATAAATCCCCTCGATGGAAGGAAGGTCAGAGCCGATGATGGACTGGGCAGTGTTTACTACTTTTTGTAGTCTTTTCCTCTCCAGGGCGTTCAAATTGCCGAACCAAGCCATGATGCAACCGGTCTGTATGCTCTCGACTGTGCACCTATAGAAGTTAGAGAGAGTCTTCCTTGACAATCCGACTCTCCGTAATCTTCTCAGGAAGTAGAGGCGCTGATGAGCTTTTTTGATAATTGTGTTAAAGAAAGATCTTCAGAGATGTGCACGCCCAGGAATTTGAAATTCTTGACCCTTTCAACCATCGACCCGTTGATATAAATGGGGCTGTGGGTCCCCCTCCTACTCCTTCCAAAGTCCACAATCAGTTCCTTGGTTTTGCTGGTGTTGAGGGCCAGGTTATTGCGCTGGCACCATATGGACAGTTGCTCGATCTCTCTTCTATATTCTGACTCATCCCCATCAGTGATTCGCCCCACAATAGTGGTGTCGTCAGCGAACAGAACAGTTTTTTAGGGATTATTTATAGATATGTCTGAAATGGAACCCCAAATCATTAAAAACAGAGGAAATTGGCAATCCTTTTTGAAATGTAACTTCATAATTTGATTGAAATAAGAAGGGTGCATTCGTGTTGCTAGTTTGATTAAATTTATCAAGATTTTCAAAGCACTTTTGCAAATAGGTTTCCTGTCAATTTATTTGAACACTTCAGTCAGAATAACGTAAATGGAATTTGTGGTCTTAACAGATAGGTATTCATGAATCACGAGTTCCACCCTATGCGTTGATCAGAGATTATGTATAATTTTACTTACAGATGGTAAGCTAATGAAAAATATCTCTTGAGCTACACATACAACCTCAATGTAAACACAATGATTACCTAAAACTTTATCCCTTGCATACAGTATTTAAACTGCAATCATTAACTGGAGCATTAAATTTTGTTTTGCGTATTTCTATTGGTATACTGTGTCATTTCTCAAAGTATATTATTCTTCACAACTGTATCAGGATAGAAAACGTGCATTTGGCACTCCCGATAGCAGATCCTCTTCTGGGACTAGCATGCAAAGTGTGGCCTGTCTTTGACGCCATCTCTGCCTGAATGGCAATAGGTTGTTGATTTAGTTGGACGCATGGTATAAAGAGCTTTAAGTCATCAGTGATATAAGTAAAATGTAGTATTAAATTGTAAATTTAAACAATTGCAGTAAAAATATTTACCAAATGTGGAATCTGTACCGAGCTATTCAGTGCCTTCAGAATAGGATGGGGAATATTTGAGAAAACTCAGTTTTACTCCTTAGGAATGTGACACGAAATTCAACTTTCATTTGAAGCATTCCAGATGATTATGAAACTCAGCAGTTAGGATCGGCCGCAAAAAAAAATCTGGCAATGATTTCAAGAAAATAAGAGTAATACAAGATGCTGATGGATGAGATACTACCATTTAGTTTCATTGTCTAATCATGTTACTGGATGCATGAAAAATATCCCAAACTTTATTGAAATGCACAAGTGGACTATTTCATTAAAATGTTGGTGTATTTGTATATTAGTGTGGTGCTTCAGTGAAGCCTTCAGCAAAAATCATATTGAAACTGAGACAGCACTTGTGGTCATTTAAAAGGATAAGTGATTTTAGTTTTTTGTCAGATTTCTCAGTCCAATCCTGAGGTATTGATTTGCTTGGGGTATGGTCCATGGTTGCTGTCAGATTCATAGGCCATGATTCATGGTGTTCAAGGCCGTTGAACTTGAGCTTACTCTCACAGCTGCCTCCTCTGTTGAGCTCTGACTACTCGGTACACATCCGAGTCAGGCCTTGGAACTTCCTGGTGGTTCTGGATCAGCTGTTTGCAAGATAAACATGTTGAACAATTGAAGCCAGTTTTAACAAGTTTAATGCGGTAACATTATATAAGTAGCAACTAAAGACAAGGAAATGGAGGAAGTTTTTTTTAACATTTGATGAAACACCATTTGAAAACATTTAAGGAGAGAGGAAAGTCCTTGAAATAAAATAAAATGTTATAATTATAAAACATGCCAAATGTAATCAGAATGGTGAAAAATCCCCCCCCTCCCCCCACCCTAAATCTGTATCTCTAGTTTTAACGACTGTGCCCTCCATAATGTTTGGGACAAAGACCCATCATTTATTTGTTTGCCTCTGTACTCCTCAATTTGAGATTTGTAATAGAAAAAAAATCACATGTGGTTAAAGTGCACATTGTCAGATTTTATTAAAGGGTATTTTTATACATTTTGGTTTAAGAGAGCTCTCAGCACCTAGCCTTTCCATCACATTTGGAAACTTTTATTGCTGTTTATCAACATGAGGCCCAAAGTTGTGCCAAAGAAAGTTAAAGAAGCCATTATGAGACTGAGAAACAAGAATAAAACTGTTGGAGACACCAACCAAACCTTAGGCTTACCAAAATCAACTGTTTGGAACATCATTAAGAAGAAAGAGAGCACTGATGAGCTTACAAAGGGACTGGCAGGCCAAGGAACACCTTCACAGCTGATGACAGAAGAATTATCTCTATAATAAAGAAAAATCCTCAAACATCTGTCCTACAGATCAGAAGCACTCTTCAGGAGTCAGCTGTGGATTTGTCAATGACCACTGTCCGCAGAAGACTTCATGAACAGAAATACAGAGGCTACACTGCAAGATGCAAACCACTGGTTAGCTGTAAAAATAGGATGGTCAAGTTACAGTTTGCCAAGAAGTACTTAAAAGAGCAACTACAGTTCTGGCAAAAAGGTCTAGTGGACCTTGGGTGGGCGGGGAGTTGGAGCGGGTGGGGCGGGCGGGAAGTTGGAGTGAATGAGCGGGCGGGCGGGGGGGGGGGGGGGGGATTGGAGTGAGCGGGCGGGTGTGGGAGTCCAGCTGCGGGACGCGTGGCGCGAGCGTGCGTGTGCTGGGCGCGAGGCTTTAATCCACAGCGGCGGGGCGGCGCCTGGAGGCAGGTGGGCCTGGATTGGTCGGCATGTGGGCATTGTGACGCCAGCAGCTGCTGAGCGCCGTTTAGATTTAAAAAATTGATTTTTTTCATGGATCACTCTTCACCATTTATTTGCCTCTGAACTCCACAATTTTAGATTTGTAATAGAACAAAATCACATGTGGTTAAAGTGCACATTATCAGATTTTAATCAAGGACATTTTTATACATTTTGGTTTCACCATGTCAAAATTACAGCAGTGTTCATATATAGTCCCCTCATTTCAGGGCACCATAATGTTTGGGACACAGCAATGTCATGTAAATGAAAGTTGTCATGGTTAGTATTTTGTTGCATATCCTTTGTATGCAATGACTGCTTGAAGTCTGTGATTCATGGACATCACGAGTGGCTAGATGTCTTATCTGGTGATGCTCTGCCAGGCCTATATTGCAGCCATCTTTAGCTTATGTTTGTTTTGGCGACTAGTTCCTTTCAGTTTTTTCTTCAGCATATAAAAGGCATGCTCAATTGGGTTCAGATTGGGTGATTGACTTGGCTACTGAAGAATTGACTATTTTTGCGCTTTGAAAAACTCCGTTGTTGCTTTAGCAGTATGTTTGGGATCGTTGTCCTGCTGTAGAATAAACCGCCAGCCAATGAGTTTTGAGTCATTTGTTTGAACTTGAGCAGATAGGATGTGTCTTTACACATCAGAACACATTATGCTACTGCCATCAATAGTTGTATCATCAATGAAGATAAGTGAGCCAGCCCCTTCAGCAGTCATACATGCCCAGGCCATAACACCCCCACCACCGTGTTTCACAGATGAGATGGTATGCTTTGGATCTTGAGCAGTTCCTTCTCTCCTCCATACTTTGCTCTTGCCATCACTCATATCAGAGTTAATCTTCGTCTCATCTGTCCACAAGACCTTTTTCCAGAACTGTGGTTGCTCTTTTAAGTACTTCTTGGCAAACTGTAATCTGGCCATCCTATTTTTGCGGCTAACCAGTGGTTTGCATCTCGCAGTGTAGCCTCTGTATTTCTGAACATGAAATCTTCTGCGGACAGTGATCATTGACAAATCCATAGCTGACTCCATAGCCCCCAAAACAAACAGTGTTTCTGATCTGCTGGACAGGTGCTTGAGGATTTTTCTTTATTATAATGATAATTCTTCATTCATCAGCTGTGGAGGTCTTCCTTGGCCTGCCAGTCCCTTTGCGATTAGTAAGCTCACCAGTGCTCTCTTTCTTCTTAATGATGTTCCAAACAGTTGATTTTGGTAAGCCTAAGGTTTGGCTGATGTCTCTAACAGTTTTAATTCTTGTTTCCCAGTCTCATAATGGCTACTTTGACTTTCATTGGCACAACTTTGGTCCTCATGTTGATAAACAGCAATAAAAGTTTCCAAATGTGATGTAAAGACTGGAGGAAAACTATTTACTGAGAGCTCTCTTATACCTGCATTAAGGAGGCAATTAAACACACCTGAGCAATTACAAACGCCTGTGAAGCCATGTGTCCCAAACATTATGGTGCCCTGAAATGGGAGGGACTATGTATAATCACAGCTGTAATTTTTACATTGTGAAATCAAAATGTATAAAAATACCCTTTAATAAAATCTGACAATGTGCACTTTAAACACATGTGATTTTTTTAATATTACAAATCTCAAATAGTGGAGTTCAGAGGCAATGATGGGTCTTTGTCCCAAACATTATGGACGGCACTGTATGACTGCATTTGTCATTCATTGTCAACTCTGGCATGTCTGATGCTTCCCCATTTTATAATTGCAAGTTTATTCTGTAGCTGTTGTAATATTTCCTTATAATAGACTACCACCTTGAAATAGCTCGAATTTGTTTACTGTTCCTACCTTTTGTAAAATTCTCATTAGCATAGGGTCAATTAGCACATCAAGGCTGTCGCCTGCTCTACTTGCTCTATACCCATGACTGTATATTCAGACACTCTTCTAATTCTGTCTTTAAATTTGCCGATGACATCACTATTTTGGGACGAATTACGGGTGATGATGAGTCAGAGTCAGAGTCAGAAGGGAGATTGATCGTCTGATTGAATGGAGCCAGAACAACAATCTTGGTCGCAACTTCAGTAAAACCAAGGAGCTGATTGTTGACTTTAGAAAAGGAAGGCTGCGGATCTACAAACACGTCTTCATCGGGTCAGTGGTGCAGTCAACAAGTTCCTGTGTGTGCATATCTCTGAAGGTCTGTGCTGGACCCAGTACATTTTTAGTTTAGCTTGTAGTTGCATGTACTGAGGTACAGCAAAAAGCTTTTTTGCTGCGTGTTGTCCAGTCAGCGGAAAAAATGTACAAGATGACAATCAAGCTGGCCACAGTGTATAGATAAAGGATAATGGGAATGATGTTTACTCTAAGATAAAGTCTTGTTAAAGATAGGCCTTGTCACCAGCATTGTCTACAACTTCTACAGGTGTATAGCAGGGACCTGGGGTCAGGGGACCGTACTCCAATGAAAATAGCTGTCACACAAAGTAAAGAAAAATAATAATAAAATAAAATAAATATAAAGACTCCAATCATTTTTTATAATCAAAATCGCCAAATTTGCGGAGCTCCGCTGCAAATACAGGAAGAGACAAGGCAGCAACGAGCTGAGCCTCCCCTCTGATTGCGCAACCCCTCAGAAACTGGATGGAGCGCAGGCAATAAGCGTGTGCCTGGTACTATCTCTCTGTATGTCACCAATGTAATGTTTGTAGACCCCTTTATTACATGTCCGCGCCTTCCATAGTCCAGGTAACTTATTTCACGTGTAAAGATATTTAGGCTCGCTGGTCTCGTCATAAAACTGCAATGAAAAAGCACCAGGGGAGGCAGCTATCACATCTGCCTCACTAAGGGGGGCACGTCTTGAACCCAGTGGAGGGAGAGCGAGCGTCAATTACGTAGGCTCAACCCACGTAATTGACGCTCGCTCTCCCTCCACATTAGCTAGCTCTAGCAAAAAATTTCCAGTGGCTGCAAAAATGGAAAACTCTATTGAGACGAAGAGACTTTTAAAACTAAAAGAAAATAACGAGGACTTCTGCCACAAAGTCACTGACAATGACAATAGGCGAATGGACTTTATTTAAAAGTAAAGGTAAGACCATGCAATATTTATTTTCATTTGTGTTGAATGAGTATGAATAATGGAACTGCATTTACCTATAAAACGTGAATTGAATGCGCAACTTACCTGTATGTGTGTGTTGTAAAGAATGCTGATATGAAACATGAAACATACGGTCACCTAACCAATAGTCATTGTGCAAATTGACCTGCCAATTGAATGGTGAATTTAAGCTATCTCTATCGGGTTCATATGTGTGTAAATCTGTCTCTGAGACTAGCCAGTGCCTCCCCAGCCATTGACCTCACTGCATGTCACTGGTGTATAATTGAGGGCAAATTGACTGGTTGCATCACAGCCTGGTTTGCCAACTTGAACATCCAGGAATGTAGGAGATTACAAAAAGTGGTGGTCACAGCCTGGTCAATCCACTGGAGGCATTAGAATATTGCATCTATAGCATTTATAGCAGTGGGTTAAAAACTTTTCTATGTGTCCTTGTCTTGTGGATCACCGTCGGCAACAGTTCCCAGTGTCCGGGGTGGGAATGTCCTTTAGTTGGGTTTTTTTGGTGCAGCGGGAACTGTGTAAGTCCTCCAAGGTAAGGAGAGGGCAGCCGACAATCCTCTGGGCGTTGTCAATGGCCCTCTTGCTCACTTTCCACAGCTACTTTCTCTTCCGGACGCATACACAGTAGGTTAGTATGCTCTCAATGGAGCACCGATAAAAGGACAGCAGCAGCCTCTGAGTGATGTTGTTCTTCCTTCCATTAGTGGTGTTCACGCTCCACGTCAGGTCCTCCTCAATGTGGATTCCCAGGAAGCGGAAATCCGCCACCCTTGCCTTTCCTTTTACAATGTACCCACCTCCTCTTTCGCTCGTCCCTCCCACCACTGAGTGTCAGCAAATTTGATGGTTTGCTGTGGTGGGCTTGCAAGATGGTGTACCATTCAGTAATCCACTGTGGAATACTGACCTTATCATTGTGAACGTTCAAGTAAAATGTTTGGGGACACAAGTATCCCGAACTGAAACGTCACCAATCCATTCCCTCCATAGATGCTGCCTGAACTGCTGAGTTGCTCCGGCACTTGTGTTTTGCTTGAGTAAAACGTTTGTTATTTATTCAAATATATTCCATATTTTGATAACCTTTATTTTACATTTTAATATATATTTGCATCATGGATAATGCATCAAACATTGATCAATAAGTACCTAAAGGTAACCATCATTTATGATCTCGCAGTGGTCTTGAGATTTGAAATGGCAGTGGAAAGGAAAAACAGACATAATTGAAGTTAATCAAAATATTCATAACAGGATGGGTGTTTGAGCAAAAAATAATGATCTTTATACAATTTTAAGGAAACCGCGTGAATCTCTGCTGATTCACAGACAGGAAGCTTGGAACTGAGTTGCAATTAAGTTGGGGTGCGAATGAGGAACTGGAAACAAGCCAGGACTCTGTGCCCAAGACTAAAATATTGAGTTGTGTGCAAAACCTCTGGAGTATTGTTCAAATTTATAAATAGATGGCTTAGTAGAGAAGATATGGGGAAAATGCTCAGGCTGTGGGTCACAATCTCTAAAATACAGAGCAGACCATTTAGAACTGAACTGAGGAGTAACTTCTTTGTTCAAAGACAGGTAAATCTTTATAAATATCCTGGAGGGCCATGGAGTTTCATTCATGGATTTCATTCAACCCTATTTTTGGATAAAAGATGAGTCAAGTGACGGAAAATGAAAATGATATTTGTTGTAGAGGATGAGACATGATCCTGTTGAGTGGTGGGATAGTTCACTTCCATTGCAGTAGTATAAAAATCCATTAGTATAAAAAAAACAGAACCATCAGGTCATCTAATCTTTTGACTATGAATGGCCTTGTTTTTATTTAGTGAACTGCACGTAACTATGTGGAAGCAAAATGCTGCAGTTGGTCAAAATAGGAAGAAAACCCAGAAAATAGCATTATTTGTTTCGGGCCGTGTCTTTGGTTGGAGATCTAGTTTATATTTTGAGTAGAATTCTGTTGTGATTTTCAGTCTGAAATGTTAACTTTTTCTCTCCATGATCTAAGATTTTTTTATTTTTCCATTATATTATCTCCATTGCATGCACCTATGTTTATTGTGAAGCATTTTTCATGGTACATTCATAAGTAATAGGAGCAGCATTTGGCCATTCAGCCCATCAAGTCTACCGCCATTCAATCATGGCTGATCTATCTCCCTCTCAACCCCATTCTCCTGCCTTCTCCCCATAACCCCTGACCACTAGACTACTCGAGAATATCTCTATCTCTGCCTTAAAAATATCCATTGACTTGGCCTCCACAGCTTTGGATGGCAATGAATTCCACAGGTTTACCGCCCACTGACACAAGAAATTCCTCCTCCTTCCTAAAGGAACATCCTTTTATTCTGAGGCTATGACCTCAGGTCCTAGACTATCCAACTAGTGGAAAATGCCTCTCCACATCCACTCTATCCAAGCCTTTCACTACTTGGCCAATAAACTTATCATTCATTCATTCATTTAATCATTCAATCATTCATTCATTCATACATATTTGGTAAGATTCAATGAGGTCCCCCTCATCCTTCTAAACTCCAGCGAGTAGAGGCCCTGTGCCGTCAAATGCTCACCATATGTTAACCCACTCATTCCTGGGATCAATCTTGTAAACCTCCTCTGGCCCTCAACAAGCACCAGCATATCCGTCCTCGGATTTCGGGCCCAAAATTGCTCACAATACTCCAAATGCGGTCTGACCTGTGCCTTATAAAGCCTCAGCATTACATTCCTGTTTTTGTCTTCTAGTCCTCTCAAAATAAATACTAACATTGCGTTTGCCTTCCTTACTACAGATTTGTATTCTGTTTCAAACCGTAAATAAGATATGAATTAAATCAATTATTACCCTTAGCGGCTTAAGGTGTACATCCATGATTAATTTCGTAAAAGCCACACTATGATTCGACTTTATTTCAGTCCCAATGTAAACTGCATCAAAGAAAGGTTATTCAGCTAATTGGCATGTACTGTACTTTAGCAGTTCCAAATATTTACAGCACACTTAGTAAGCATTTTATGTTGGTATTTTCTCAGTTAACAAATTATTTCTTCAAAAAGGTTTACTTGCAAATTCAGTTGCATCACTATTTGCAGTAGCAGTTCATTAAAACTCACCACAAACCTAACGCTAATAAATTTGCTAAATAGCTACATGGATGTACACCTATTAAAATTAACAATGTTAGAAGCTGATTTGCACATTTTTAATTTGTGCCAAGTATAAAGTAGCTTATTGACTCACTTGATGTGTCTCCTAAAAAAACTTTCTAAAATTTATTCTCAGTGCATGGAACCCTTGAGTATTCTCTTGAACTCGATATCATAGCACAATGAACAATAAACGAGTTCCTCTTGTCCTTACAAAAATAACAACAATTTTCTGATGTCAGAGGATTTTTAATTCTAACATGACGGCAACTTAGGAAAACAAGATTTTAAATTAAAGCATTAATTTGAATTTCTAACCTACAAATGCGAATTAACTGCGAAGTGGCCCTTCCATTTATGTGGCACTTCCAATGCAGTAAGATGAATCAGGTACTTCACGTGAAAGAAAAAACAGTGGAGAAATAAGGAACTGCAGATGCTGGCTTACAAACAAAATCAAGTGCTAGAGCAGTGGTTCCCAACTTTTTTTGGCCATGCCCCACCTAATCACCTCTAAAATCCTGATGCCCCCCCCCCCTTGCTTTCCCTTGAGAGAAAACGGAGGAAATAGATATTATACGGGTAACTTAGCAAAAGCTCTTTGAATCGCATTTCTAAATCCAATTCAATAAATAAGGTTCTCCCATGACCTCGCTAGCTTCGTGCGACGTGCATGCAGAGCGATGGCGCGGTGATTATGTAATAACTACACAATAAAGACCTTTTTTACCCCCAAAAAATTATTTACTCAAAATAACATCTGAAACATAAACTACATATGTTTACCTGATGGAAAATCCAAAAAAATAAAAATCGAAAATTTGGACCCAGACCTCCTCAGTCGCGCTCAATTGCCCCCCTTAAAAATCAAATTGCCCCCCTGTGGGGCGTACGCCCCACGTTGGGAACCACTGTGCTAGAGTAACTCATCAGATCAGGCAGCATAAAAAGAAGAGTCCTGACCCAAAATGTCACCTATCCATGTTCTCCAGAGATGTTGCTGGACCTGAAGTACTCCTGCACTGTGCATCTTTTTTTATGCCACTTACAATTCCATGTTAATATCTTGCTGATCCCAATGGATTAAACTGTATAACGAACATATGCACTTCTGTTCTTTTGATGAAAGGAAATAATTGATGAATCGTCTGAAGATGGTTAAACCAAGGGTGTTTTCTCATTATTCAGTTGCTTTGCATTGAGGATGATTTGCATGTATTATGTGGCTAATGTAGGAACTGCAAACTCTACCCACACAGGGAAGGAGGTGGTTGATGGAGAGTTTGCAAGATGCTGTGCTCATTCTGCCACTTACCACGGCCTCTGTGTTCCTCCTGTAAGTAGATCAGATCACAGATTCAGATCTCAGATCAAAGACAAACTCGGATAGGGTTGAGATTAACTTTGATCAATTATTTCTTGATGCAGCTGTGATTCTGTTAAAGGCATTGATGTGTGATGGTGACACCTGGTGGAAGTATGGGGTTTGCTATTTTTTAGAGTTTTTTTTAAAGGCGTTATATTCTGCAGGAGGCTAAGTGCCAGGTGCTGAAGGATTTTGTCTTGACCTCAAGTTTTTGGATGCAACAGATGTTCCTTGACTTTATTACAAGAGGGAGCACTTCTGTTCAAGCTCAGCATGACTGGGAGGATGCATAGTAGACAGGTATTGGAGGTCTGGCCGTGAAAAGATGGTAGAAGGTCTTGCCAAATCTTAATTTATCCAGTCGTTCAAGACCAATTTCACCACCTGAACCTCCCTCTGGCATGCACCATGCACGTTAATGTTCATTATCCTGACAGAAAATATGGCGGTGTGAAGTATGTCGTGCCATCCACATTTGAGGAATTATGTTAAATCAGTTAGTTGATAAGCAAAAGTCAAGAGTATGTAATTGTCATATGTACTGACAATGGAACAATTATTTATTTTACTTTCAGTAGCGCAACAGGCCTGTAAACATAATATACATTGATAATATATAATACAGAAAATTCAATAAATTAATGACCCCAATGTGAGTGCAGAAACCCCCCAAATCCGGTGCAACCAAAGACAACACATAGTTCCTAGTTGACATCTTAATGGACAGTGTTATGTCATGTTCGAGAGTCTGCAGAACTATCTGCCAACAAATGAATCACGCCTACATACAAAACTGACATGTGTTATATTCTGTTCTAGTGTTTGTGTTTCATTGGCAAGGTTTCATTGGTATCATCTAATACTGGATGGAATGAATAATAGTTAATAATGCTTCTTGATCTCAGTGCTTGTACTTGGGCTATTTAATTTTAATTTTGCCTCCATTGTGTCTCTCCCTGCCTTGTTTACTTTGTAGCAGATTATTGTCTCAAGCTATCAACTCTTGCCTTCAATCTTATTTTCATATTTTGGACTGAAGAATGAACAATCTCTATAGACATTTGAAACTGCATTTTTGTTGAACTTGCATTTTGTCTCTTTGTCCATCTTTGTTATCTTACGATCGTCAACGATATAACATGTAAGGTGCAGAAAATTATCTTATTTCAAGTATACAATCACAATATCACAAAATAGTACTTTATTATTAGCCAAGTATGTTTTGCTACATACAAGGAATTTAATTTGCCAAGTCAGTCATACAAATAAAAAGCAACGGAACACACAAAACACATTTGAACATTAACATCAATCACAGAGACTCCTCCACAATCCTCTCTCTGATGGAAGGCAAAAAAAAGTTAAATCTCTTCCCTTAGCTCTCCCGCGGTCGGGGGCCTCGAGCCCTCCGTTGATGGGATGATATTGACTCCCGTAGCCGGCGGCGTTTTGATCCACTGTGTCGAGGTGATCAGCTCCTGCATCGGGGGGGGGGGGGGGGATGTCAGCTCCCCCACGCTGGACGATCGAACCCCGTGTCGGGGCTGGTCGAACCTTCCGTGACGTTGGAGCTCCCAACATCCAAGGCCTCTCCCGAGACTGCGAGCTCCCGATGTAAAGTCCGCAGGTCACGGTTGGAGCGATCCCAGGCAAGGGATCGACTCTGGTGTGTGTCCAACCCCCGCAATGGGGCCCATGGTCAGTCCGAGGAGGCCTCCAGCTCCATCGATGGTAGGCCGCAGAGCGACTGGAGAATGTAATCCGAAAATTAATCACATCTCCAGCAAGGTAAGAAACTGAAAAGAAAGTTTCCCCCGACCCCTCTCCCCACATAAAACAAACCGGAGTAAATTTACACAAACTTTTAACACACTAAAAATTAAAAAGACGAAAAAACAAACAGACTGTAGGTGGGGCTGCCAATGGTGCGGCGCCCCTGGTGGTCTTGTATGTGCTTCTAGCTGCTATATTTCTGTGATATATAAATTCACTCAATTATTTTGCAGCTTTGTGAATAGAGTGAAGAAGGTAACACAGTTGAATCTCAAGGGGCAATATTTGGATTCTCTCCTGTTGGAAATTATTATATGAGTCTGTAGATGCTGGAATCTTGAGCAAACTGCTGGAGGAACTCAGCAGATCAGGCATCTTTACCTTGGACATTAGGTCCCTTTACACTCTCATGCCCCATCAGGAAGGTTGCGGGGAGGCCTCTGTTTCTTCCCCCCTCCCCTCACCTCTTTCTACAAGCTGTCTCTTCTTCACTCCAGCCTTGAAGAAGAGTCTCAACCTGAAACGTTGTCTGTCCATTTCCCTTCTTTGATGCTGCCTGATCTGCTGAATTCCTCCTGCACTTTTTTGTTGTTGTTGGAATTTATCGTTATCTGATTCTCGAATTGTGAAAATGTTACTTGTCTTTTATTAGCCAAATGCTTCATATTGTTCATAGGTGCATGCAGGCATTGCCTTCTTTCCTGAAGAGTCGCAATTAGAATCAAATATTACAATGACCATCCAACTTATGACAGAGATAAGATCTTTAATAAAGTAGGTAAAGATATCGTGACATTGGCACTGCTACGGCCACCTGTAGGTATAATGTAACTGAATTGAATGACTTTGACCAATCACAACTGTCCACTTGTGCAAGGTGTGACTTGAACAAATGGAGGAATTTCTACTTGATTGTTTCGATAATATACTGGCGCTCCTTGATGTTAAGGGTAGTCACTTTCCTCATCCCTGCAATTCAGTTTTGTGTTTTAAGTCAAGACTGTGCGGTAAGGTATGGAACTGAGTGGTTCTGATCAAGTACAGGCTATTGATAATGATAAAATGCAGCTTGATAACTGTTGATGACCCTTTCCATTATTTTGCTGATGGTTGAGAGAAATTTGGGGTAAAATTGATTGTATCATATCATCATTGGCCAGTTTCAAACCTTCAGTGACCTCCATCATGTTTGGGACAAAGACCCATCATTTATTTATTTGCCTCTGAATTCTGAAGTGTATAGACACATCCTATCTGCACAAGTTCAAACAAATGCCGCAAAACTCATTGGCCGGCAGTTGATTCTACAGCGACAATGATCCCAAACATCAGAGTTTTTCAAAGCTAAAAAATGGTCAGTTCTTGAGTGGGCAAGTCAATCACTTGATCTGAACCCAATTGAACATGCTTCTTATATTTTTAAGAGAAAACTGAAGGGGACTAGGCCCCAAAACAAGCATAAATAAAGATGGCTGCAATACAGGCCTGGCAGAGCATCACCAGAGAAGACAACCAGCAACTGGTGGTCCATGAATCGCAGACTTCAAGCAATCATTGCATGCAAAGGATATGTAACAAAATACTAAACATGACTACATTCACTTACATGATATTGCTGTGTCCCAAACATTATGGTGCCTGAAATGGGGGGTCTGTGTATAAACACTGCTGTAATTTCTACATGGTGAAACTAAAATGTATAAAAATGGCCTTTATTAAAATCTGACAATGTGCACTTTCACCACATGTGATTTTTTTTCTATTACAAATCTCAAATTGTGGAGTACTGAAGCAAATAAATAAATGATGGGTCTTTGTCCCAAACATTATGGAGGGCACTGTATCTGTATAGCTATTTGTAGAGCACAAGATGTCAGCACAAACCCAGGATGTTGAAATATATTTTATACAAAAAAAGCTAAAATGTTCACAAATAAACATGATTGGAATATAGTTTAATATTGCTTAAAATATATAGCCCTTTGACAATTTGCATTTCCTTAATTTAATTGACTGAGAGGTGAATAGAGAGAGAGCTATGATATGCACAAACATTTGATTGCTTCGAATGTACAGTACATTGCTCCTGCAGGAAGAAATCTGTTCTGTCTGGCAGAGTATTGTCTATGTACGAGGATAACATATAATTCAAAACTTGTGCAGAAAGTAATCCAGGATGCTATTATTTGAAAGAATAGAATAAAACTCTTTCAAATTTAAGAGGAAACAAATGGGTTGAAAAAAGAAGTTTGGGACGATCTTATAAACGTAGAATGACAGCTGTCTGCAAGCAGCACAACAGAGATGTTTTCATGAATCCCTAATTCTGGAGGGTGAAGCTTAAGAAATTTTGCTGTGCTAGTAGAACATTAACTCAACAGATGTTTTCATTAATTGACACAGTCTTACATTTTGTGGGGTTGAGCAAGTGTGGTATAATTATTTTGCTTAACATTGTGCATACGGCCATTAAGTTGGCTGCCTTTGTTTTAGGTTACCTGACCCCAAAATTAGGTGACCTGGAAACAAAAAAGTCTGAAATGGGTCGGGCAGCATTTGTGGAAAGAATTTTATTGGGTTATTATTGAACTGGTTGTCCTGGATCCAGCCCATTCTCTGAACTCAACAACACTCAACATGCTTTCTGTGTTTCTGATAAGTAGAGTTGTGTCAGATGACCTCCTGTATTTGACAAATGTCATGACCTCTCCCTCCCTCTCCTTTCCCCTACCCTGTCACTCTCTCCCTCCCTCCATAACCCCTCTCCCCTCCCTACCCCCTTCTCCATCTATCCCCCTGCTCCCCCACCTCATCTCCCCCCTATCCCACCCCACTCTCCCTCCTCACGCACCCCCCACTCTCTCCCTCACCTCCCCCACTGCCCTCCTCTCCCTCCATCCTCCCCCCCCACCCAACTCTCCCCTCCCTACCCCATTCCTCTCCCTCTATCCCCCTGCTCCCCCCATTCCTCACCTCACCCCTATCCCACCTCCCACAATTAAATTCACGTTGTTTTTTTAAATGAATGCTCCCCCCTATCCTACCCCACCCCCAATGAAAATTGTGAAGTTTATTTTTAACTGGAATTCTGAATGAAAATCGTTTTTTTTCTTTGAAATAACCTAAGCACCATGTCAGCAGTTAATGAAAATGGAAGAATTTGATTACAACTGAGGGGTTTTTTGAGAATAACAAAAGGCACGATTTTTTTAAATGTAAATGAAATTCGGGATCCCATTGTGATGTCATTGTGATGTCGAACGTGGCTGACGGGCAGGGCAAGTGGAAAAGTCATTTTGTAATATGGTTTTTGTAAAGTTTAAAATGTCAATAACTTGTAAAATATACCATAAATCTGAACAAAACTTGTGAGTAAGGTGGACCCAAATATTGTAGCGTTATCGTGTACCGTTTTGGCTATGTTTCGGAAAATCACTCACGCAAACAAACAAGATGAGAGTTTTAGTAATATATCTTTCTATATACTTATAAAACTCTGATCTTGGATGTGTGCGTGTGTGTGTTGTGTGATGTTCATGTGCGTTTCACATCTCGAAAACACGACGCGCTAACGGTGACATTTTTACATATTCCGATAGAAATTTACGCCATGATGTCAAAAATCGCCATCTGTCAATTTGATGCATTATTTCTCGAGTTATTAATGAAAATGTTCACAAATGTGCAGAAACTTTCCCTGTGCTTAGCCCTGCTCGCAACATTGTTGCTATCCAGGTACACTGAGTTTTGCTTGCCCTAGCAAGTGCAAATGCATTTTTGTTTTAAGTTTAAAAATGAGGGAGGCTGAATAAGGCAAAATAAACAGCCCCTGCGCAGTTGTCGGCTATGGGTGAGTGCTGGAATATTCCGTTGGGGGAATGGGTTGCATTGGGGAAATGGGAACGGGTTGCGTTGGGGAACCTGGCCTCAATAGACAATAGACAATTCTCATAGCATCCTCCTCACACTGTCACCTAGTTCACACTGCCACCCAGCTTTGTGTCATCTGCAAATTTGCTAATGTTACTTTGAATCCCTTCATCCAAATCATTGATGTATATTGTAAATAGCTGCGGTCCCAACACCAAGCCTTGCGGTACCCCACTAGTCACTGCCTGCCATTCTGAAAGGGACCCGTTAATCCCTACTCTTTGTTTCCTATCTGCCAACCAATTTTCTATCCATGTCAGCACTCTACCCCCAATACCATGTGCCCTAATTTTGCCCACTAATCTCTTATGTGGGACCTTATCAAATGCTTTCTGAAAGTCCAGGTACACTACATCCACTGGCTCTCCCTTGTCCATTTTCCAAATTACATCTTCAAAAAATTCCAGAAGATTAGTCAAGCATGATTTCCCCTTCGTAAATCCATGCTGACTCGGACTGATCCTGTTACTGCTATCCAAATGTGCTGCTATTTCATCTTTTATAATTGACTCCAGCATCTTCCCTACCATGGATGTCAGGCTAACTGGACTATAATTCCCAGTTTTCTCTCTCCCACCTTTCTTAAAAAGTGGACTAACATTAGCTACCCTCCAATCCACAGGAACTGATCCTTAGTCTATAGAACATTGGAAAATTATCAGCAATGTATCCACTATTTCTAGAGCCACTTCCTTAAGTACTCTGGGTCTCTGGGATGCAGACCATGAGGTTCTGGGGATTTATCAGCCTTCAGTCCCATCTGTCTATCCATCACCATTTCCTGCCTAATGTGGATTTCCTTCAGTTCTTCCGTCACCCCAGATCCTCTGGCCACTACTATATATGGAAGATTGTTTGTGTCTTCCTTAGTGAAGACAGATCCAAAGTACCTGTTCAACTCATCTGCCATTTCCTTGTTCCCCATCATAAATTCACCTTTTTCGGTCTTCAAGGGTCCAACTTTGGTCTTAACTAATTTTTTCCTCTTCACATACCTAAAGAAGCTTCTACTATCTTCCTTTTTATTCTTGGCTAGCTTGCCTTCGGACCTCATCTTTTCTCCCTGTATTGTCTTTTTAGTTATCTTCTGTTGTTCTTTAAACATTACCCAATCCTCTTGCTTCCCGCTCATCTTTGCTACGTTGCACTTCTTCGCTTTAATTTTTATACTGTCTCTGACGTCCCATGTCAGCCATGGCCCTTACTCCCTTTGGAATATTTCTTCCTCCTAGGAATGAACTGATCCTGCACCTTCTGTATTATTCCTAGAAATACCTGCCATTTCTGTTCCACTGTCATCCCTGCTAGTGTATCTTTCCAGTCAACTTTGGCCAGCTCCTCCCACATGGCCCCATAGTCCCCTTTATTCAACTGCAACACTGACACCTCAGATCTACCCTTCTCCCTCTCCAATTGTAGATTAAATCTGACCATGTTATGGTCACTACTTCCTAATGGCTCATTAACCTCGAGGTCCTTTATCAAATCTGGTTCATTACATAACACTAAATCCAGAATTGCCTTCTCCCTGGTCAGCTCCAATACAAGCTGTTCTAAGCATCCATCACAAAGGCACTCTACAAAGTCTCTTTCTTGGGATCCAGTACCAACCTGATTTTCCCAGTCTACCTGCATGTTGAAATCTCCCATAATAACCACAGCATTACTTTTGCTACATGCCAATTTTAACTCTTGATTCAACTTGCGCCCTATGTCCAGGCTACTGTTTGGGGGCCTGTAGATTAGTCCTATTAGGGTCTTTTTACCCTTACAATTCCTTAGTTCTATCCATACTGACTCCACATCTCCTGTTTCAATGTCACCCCTTGCAAGGGACTGAATTTCATTCCTCACCAACAGGGCAACCCCACCCCCTCTGCCCACCTGTCTGTCTTTTCGATAGGAGGTATACCCTTGAATATTCAGTTCCCAACCCTGGCCCTCTTGCAGCCATGTCTCAGTAATTCCCACAACATCATACTTGCCAATTTCTAACTGAGCCTCAAGCTCGTCCACTTTATTTAGTTTACTTCACGCATTCATATACAGAACTTTGACCTCCGTATTCACTTCGCACCACCGCACCGCTCACAATTGGCCCTGACCTTACTCTGTTGTCCCTTCTCGAGCTTTCATTCCCATTAATTCAAGAATCTTTTGTAATTTTTCCTGTAGTCACTTCCCCTTCAACTCCATCTTTATACTCCCAATTTGTCAATCCCTCCCCCCCCCACTATTTAGTTTAAACCCACACGTGCAGCCCTAGCAAACTTGCCTGCCAGAATGTCGGTCCCCCTCCAGTTAAAGTGTAACCCGTCCATTTTGTACAGGTCACCCCTACTTCAAAAGAGATCCCAGTGGTCTATAAATCTAAATCCTTGCTCCCTGCTCCAGCCCCTCAGCCACCCATTCAGATCCCCTATCTCCCTGTTCCTGTACTTACTAGCACGAGGTACTGGAAGCAATCCAGAGATAACCACCCTAGAAGTCCGGCCTTGCAGTCTTCATCCCAACTCTCTGAACTCATGTTGGAGAACCTCCTTCCTCTTCTTCCCGATGTTGCCTACGTGCACAACTACTGCCGACTGTTCACCTTCTCTCTCAAGGATGTTCTGAATTCGACCCGTGACATCCTGAACCCTGGCACCAGGGAGGCAACAGACCATCCTCGCATCTCCTCTGCTGCCACAGAATCTCCTGTCCGCTCCTCGGATAATAGAGTCACCCACCACTAGGGCTCTGCCCGATGTTTGTCTCGCCGGTTGAGTGCCATCTCCAGGATTGGAGCCACCGACGTGTCCGCCGCTCGGACTGGAAACATCGTCTCCCCGGACAGTTCCCAAGAGGGCGTACCTGTTTTCATTAGGCACAGCCACCTGGGTCTTCTGCACTCCACGATTTCCACCCTTTCTCTCCATCACACACCTTGGTTGTTCCCGTATCCTGCAAGCCTCACACGGTCTCATCTGCCTCGACATGTGTTCACCGGGTTCCGTCCTCTCGAGCTTTATGCGTAACCTTCTCTCCTCAGCCTCCTCGCCGAAGACTCTAGAGCCAAAGACTCACACTTTACTCACGAGGCAGCTCCCTAAGAGCCGTATTGCTTATATTGACTGATAAATTAACTAATTTACAAACCAAATTCCTCAGTTTTAAACTGTTTTCCCCCTCTGACTCACCTCTAACTCTCCTCCCACACGGGCTTGAGCCAAGGGCAGCCTCTGTGTAAAATTTGGGGAATCAGTATCTGCCGCTGGACCATGTGAGCTACACGGCTGAGCAGAATCCCTTCTCCAACGTCCTGGATGTCCATGTTTGATCATGCCTGCTCCGGAATCCTAGATGAGATTAAATGTGTACTGCGGTTTTCTCTCTTCTTGAGATTGTCCTCTCCCTCCTCCCCTATTTGTCAGGGATGACTTGCTTTCTCTCCATTTCTCTGGGTGGGCAGGTGCCTGCCACATCTAAGGAAGGAGGTGCTAGATTAGGTGCAAATATGGGAGATGGTGCACTCCTTCATTTGTGTTCACTAGGCATCCGTTTTGGAGCCATTTTGGATCTTCATTTTGTTTGGTCACAGGACAGGTATTTCAATGAATTTGTGAGGATATTACTTTTTTAAAGGAAATATTGAGAAGATCAATGAAGGATTATTTCTGATCTTCTGGTGAACAGTATCCTTGTTGGAGCTTGGAGAAGAGTGCCTTTTTCAGGAGTATGTGCCAGGTATGTGGGTGATATGATAGTGTCGATGTGGAAGTAACATTGGCGGCATTTGGGCGCAGCGGTAGAATTGCTGCCTTACAGTGAATGCAGTGCCGGAGACCAGGGTTCGATCCCGACTACGGCCACTGTTTGTACGGAGTTTGTACGTTCTCCCCGTGACCTGCGTGGGTTTTCTCCGAGATCTTCGATTTCCACCCACACTCCAAAGACGTACAGGTATGTAGGTTAATTGGCTTGGTAAATGAAAATATTGTCCCAAGTGTGTGTAGGATAGTGTTAATCTGCGGGGATCGCTGGTCGGCACGGACCCAGTGGGCCGAAAGGCCTGTTTCCGCGCTGTAACTCTAAACTAAACTAGTAACGGTCCTTGGAAATGTGGTTCAGTTGTCACATCTCTGAAGTTACCTGGCAATGAAACGTGAGATCAATTTAGAAATATGCTAGTGCCTTCGGTGCACGATAATCAGCTTTGACCATCTGACAAAAAGAATATTGGAAAATCAAGACCTCTTGCTGGCACCTTAGTTGATGCTACCTATCTCAAACCATCATAAAAGAAATGCCATCAACAGTGTCTTCATAAACCTATTGACAAAATGAGTGAACCAACCACAGCATGCTCCCCCAACTAATTTCCCTCACGACAAGCACTATGGACAAATCCTGGACATTATCACATTTTAATGTTGTGTTATCATGTCTGTCTCCATTTCTGCCACCCCACCCCTTTCATTTTCTCCTCATAATAATGAATTTGTCATTACTATATTACCTATTACTTTGTGCATTGAGATATAAATTTCGCAGTAGGCCATTATTTGTGGCTAGTACATGTAGAGACAAAAAAAAAATGGAGTCTGATAAAATGCTGGATAAATGTTGCAGGTTGGGGAGCATGTGTGGAGTGAGGAATAGAGTTAACGATTCAGGTCAATGAACTCTCATCAAACTATTCTGATGGAAGGTCATCAATCTGAAACATTGACACTGGTCTGTCCGCAGATCCTTGTGATTTGTTATTTTTAGCTGTTGTTGTGCAGATCCAAGGCTTCGGCAGCTTTTTTGAATAATATTTTGCTCCTTGTTAACTGGAATTGGGAAAAATGTTTTGAAAAGTGCAGCAGAGCTGTGAAACTGCACTGTAGGACTTTTTTTCTTTGGCTTTCGATTGTATCATTCTTAATTAGACCAGTCTTGTGTAGACTACTTAATATCCTGTAAAATACCAATAGGGTGGTTTCTTGTGCTTCAAAAAATATTTTTAGTGTGAATCGATGTAAAACTAGATGGAGTTTTAAACAAAGATTATTTATAGCTGGTAGTTTGCAGCAATAATAAAACCTAAAAATCGTGATCAGTTTATGGAATATAAGATGCACGTTTTCATCATAGAAACTCCCTGTGGACTGGTTTAAAATGTATAAATCCAAGGAATGAATTGAATGTATGTTAAAATAGCAAAGTTAGGTTTATTAAACTTTCAATCAAATGTTAAGTGATTGTTGCATTGCCTTGTTTAAATACATTGAGGATGATGTAATGTCATATGGAAATTATCACAACAGGGAAATGCATTGTGGAGGTAAAGAATGAAGCCATTTGAGCAGTTAAAGTCTAATTGAGACTAGAGCTGAATTTTATACTTTGCACTAGTACAATACTAATTGTTCCTTAATTACATATTGTAGAATAAGAGAAATGTATGAATGGTTCTGGAAACACATTAAACGGCCAGGAAAGGAAAATTGTAATATGCACATGTAGGTGCAGAATGATAGTTGATTTCATTAGTGCTTCTCATTTATATGCACTGCCTGTTCTTCTGCAGTAAAATGAATATTCTAATACTGTGTATAAAAAGGATGATGCATTTCAACATGTCACATAAATTTACGTTATGAAAGTATGCTTTTTTACATTTCTCTTTTCCCTCTGAATACCTAAGATTTAACTGATGTTTTTAACAGGCAAAGATGTTTTTTTACGGGAAACTGGATAAATTCTCTTTTTTCTGTGTTCTAATTTAAAAATAAAATAAAATATATCACGCAAGAATATTGAATGTGTTTACGTAGGTGTAGAATATTTGAATTTAAAGAGACTTGAATGTACTGTAGCTTTTTAATGTGTGTTTATTTACAATGAAGGTGAAAAATTACATCAGCTGAGATTTTTACATGTGAGACCTCATCTCAGTTTCCCCCTTCAGATATCTGAAGAGTTTTCACAGGATTAAGAGGTTCCATTTAAAACAGGTTTTAGAATACTGCAGAGCTCCATCCCTTCTTAATGCATATTTTATGTTATAAAAGCAAGCTTGTTTACTGATTTAAGATTTCATCATGGTAAAAGACTATATTAAAATATGTTTTACGTTTTGTTTCTCTAACTGTCCATCATGTCTTTTGAAGACTCCTCTGTCCCACTGGCAGTTGTTGATATCTAGGGACTACGTAAGACAATTTATTGTAATCTTTGGCAACTGAAACGGAAGCTTTTTTTTCCCTGAAGACCTCCAAGAATAAAAAGGTCATTTAATTATCTTAATGTACCTTGGATGCTTAACCAGTTGGTGTTGTGTCTAAAAGTACTATACTGCAGATACTGTAAATCTGAAATAAAAAAGAGAAAATGCTTAAGAATACACATCAGGGCAGGCAGATGAATGCAATTTTTCTCCATGTTAAATGTGTGCGCCGGAGTTGAGGAGTACAATGAAGATGGAAAGTAAATGCCATTATTGCGATACTAGAAATATTCCTCTCTGTGCATAGAAAAATTATTATAATCTTTGTTTCATAGCCTTGAATACTTTGTTTTAATCGCTAATTGATATTGACGTGGATTTATACCATGGCTTCTTTATTATTATGGCATTGATCGCACCATGAACCAAAGACTGTTCCAGAGTTGAGGTGATAGTGATATTTAGATTTTAGTATGTGTGCGACAACAAGAAACCCTGATAAATCTGAAATCAGTGCACATCAATAGGAAAACAGTCTAAAGGTTAAAATGATACCTTCCACAAAGGAAGATAGTTGCTGGAGGCCAATCATTCAAAGCCTTGGGCATTGCTATGGTAGTTCCTCAGGGTTGCATGGTCATAAGTGAAGACTATAAACTTGGTGCCCTGCAGAGAGTGACTCACATGATGGTCCTAACCCTTTCTACCATTTCTACCATTTGTAAGGCACAAGTCAGAACCATGTCAGAATATTGTCCACTTGCCTGGATGAGCGCAGTTCCAACATCACTCAAAAGCTCTACACTGTGCAAGTAAGCTTGCTTGGCATCTTATCTTATCTACACACTCATTCCCTTTGTCACTGGTGCACACTGGCAGTAGTCTATGCTGTAGAGCAAATGCATTGCCTACTCAGCCCGCTCTGACAGGACCTCACAAACCTGCAATCCCTGTTGCCAGAAGCACAAGGGACACACACACACAGTATCTCCATCATTTGAGTCTCTTTCAAGTCGCATGCCACCCTGATATGAATATATGTTGACATTCCACCATTGTCACCGGGTCTAATTCAACGTTCATAAGTGATAGGAGCTGAATTAGGCCATACAGCCCATCAAGCCTACTCCGCCATTCAATCATGGTTGATCTATCTTTTCCTCTCAACATTCTCCTGCCTTCGCCCCATAACCCCTGACACCCTTACTAACCAAAAATCTGTCAATCTCCACCTTAAAAATATCGATTGACTTGGCCTCCACAGCTGTCTGTGAGAATGAATTCCACAGATTCACCCCCCTGTGACTAAATAAATTCCTTCTCATTTCCTTTCTACAGGTACATCCTTTTATTCCAAGGCTATGGACTCTGTCCAAGACTCTTCTACTAATGAAAATTTCCTCTCTACATTCACTCTATTCAGGTGTTTCACTATTCGGTATGTTTCAATGAGGTGGCCCCTCATCCTAAACTCCAGCGAGTGCAGTCCTGGTGCCAAACGCTCATCATATGTTAACCCACTCATTCCTGGGATCATTCTCGTAAACATCCTCTGGACCCTCTCCAAATGCCATAACATCCTTCCTCAGATATGGGGCCCAAAACTGGTCACAGTACTCCAAATGTGGTCTGACTAGTGCCTTATTAAGCCTCAGCATTTCATAAAAAAACATAGAAACATAGAAATTAGGTGCAGGAGTAGGTCATTCGGCCCTTCGAGCCTGCACCGCCATTCAATATGATCATGGCTGATCATCCAACTCAGTATCCCGTACCTGCCTTCTCTCCATACCCCCTGATCCCCTTAGCCAGAAGGGCCGCATCTAACTCCCTCTTAAATATAGCCAATGAACTGGCCTCAACTACCCTCTGTGCCAGAGAGTTCCAGAGATTCACCACTCTCTGTGTGAAAAAAGTTATTTTCATCCCTGTTTTGTATTGTAGCCCTCGCTAAATAAATTCATTGCATTCTCCTTCCTTACTATCGATTAAACTCACAAATTTACTTTTTGGGAATCCTGCAGCAGCACTCCCAAGTCTCTTTGCATCTCCGATTTCTGAATTCTCTCCCCATTTAGAAAATAGCCTATGCCTTTATTCCTACCAAAATGCACGACTACACACTTCACTATGCTGTAATCCATCTGCCACTTCTCAGCCCACTCTCCCAGCCCATCTAAGTTATTTTACAGAGTCCTTGCATTCTCTACACTACATGTCCCTCCATCTATCTTTGCAACATCTGCAAAGTTGGCCACAAAGCCTTCAATTCTCTCATACAAATCATTTATATATACCGTGAAAAGTAGTGGGCCCCAACTTGGACCCTTGCGGAACACCGCTTGTCACTGGCAGCCAAACAGAAAAAGCCCCCTTTATTGCCACGTTCGTGGAAGTTTTTATCCAACAGCATTGTTGGAGTAGTATAGCCAGAAAGAATGTAGTGGTTCAGTAAGGTAACTCACTAACAGCTTTTTACGGGCAATTCATAATTGGCAATAAATGCTGGCCTGGTCAGTGATATCTTCGTTCTGAAAAATGGAACAATAATATTTAAAAAATTTGAGAGTAATATAGCTAATGAAGTTGATGTTTTATATGTGCATCTTTAAATGCCATGTAATGGATTGACAGCCAAACCAAAGTCCAATGCATTAAAGGGACATCAACATGGTTACAACAATTGCTAAGGATTAGAATACAGTTTTTTTTCCAGAACAGAGTGGAATACAGATGTTCAGTAGAGTTCTGTATTATCTTGGTACTTTTAGATCTGTGTAAGGTTTGGGTATTAATATACAGCACAACTTCAAAGGTCTGAGGGAGGGTCTCGACTGGAAACTTCACATGCAGCCTCTCCAGAGATGCTGCCTGTCCCGCTGAGTTACTCCAGCATTTTGTGTCTAACTTCAGCGTAATTTCAAAGTTTGCTGATTCGATTCAAAGATTTCAGGAAGACATAGATAGATTTGTAAAATGGATCAATGCACAACAAATGAAGAAGTGCACTTAGCAGGATGATTGAGGAGAGACAATATTAAAGGAGCATGACCGCAAAATGGTTAATTTAAATTTAATGCAAAATGTGGAATTTAAATTCAATCGAATAATTCTGGAATAATCTTTTTTTTTTTTTTAAGTGCTGGTATCTGTAATGATGGCCACAAAACCACAGGGTTGTCTTAAAAAAATGGATTCACTGCTGTCCTTCAGGAAGGAAATCAGTTGTTCTTATCTCATCTTATACGTAATTTTGGACCTTGAAATGGCCAACAAATTGCTTGTTTATGATTTATCATAACCCTCCCAAGAGCAATAAATGCCCCTGCCACTGGCATCCATACATTTTGAATGAACACAGCAAAATGTGGTGCAATTGAACTACATGGCAAAGGGAACAGCATCCCACGATTTGCCTGGCATAAACCAGCCACGAATTTGGTCAACTTTATCAAATTATCTCTTGGTCTCTTGGCTCCTCCAGCCTAACTTGTGCCTGCCATCTTTCATCTTTAAAATCATTGTCCCTTTCCATATTCTCTTGAGAACCTTAACATTCGTGAAATAATTGGATACATTACTCGAACTTTGTCTTAACCAGTGTTTTATATACGGTTAAAATGTCATATTATATTATATTAAATATCAAATATGTTAAGTATAGGGTTAAAATATTTTATAGGGTTAAAATATAGGGTTAAAATAAGTACCGCATGGTACAGATTTAGGTTAAAAGAGCCAGAGGATAGATTCTCCCCCCCCCCCCAGGGCACTCAATAATACACAAACGTACATAATACAATAAATTAATAATCACTAATACTAAGTATCCAGCCCATTATAGTGCAATACTGAAGTATGTAGTGCAACCAATATAAAGTCTTCGTAGATCATAGTTGCTGAAGTAAGGTTATGGTTAGTGTTGTGCAGGATTGTTCACGGGACTGATTGTTTCTGTGGGGAAAAAAGTTATTCTTGAAGCTGGAGGTCATAGCTCTCTGGCTCCTGTACTAGCTTCCCGATAGTAGCAGTGAGATGAGAGACTGGCCAGGGTGGTGTGGGTCTTTGATGATATTCACTTCCTTTTTGATACAGCGCCTCCTGTAGATCCCTTTGAAGGTGAGGTGGTCAGTACCTGTGTTGGACCAATGATGGCTACCACCCTTTACAGCCTCCTTCATTCCTGGGCATTTGGGTTACTGCACAGGCTGCGATGCAACCGGTCAGTATGCTCTCTACCATAGACTTGTAGAAGTTTGATAAGAGTATTCGCTAACCTACTCGATCCAACCTAATCTTCTCGATCTTCTGATGAAGTAGAAGCGTGATTTGCACCTTTAATTTCCCCAGTCCCAGTCCCATTCCCGCTGAAGTAAGCTGAATCAAACGTGATTCAGGAGCTCATTGCAATCATAAGCAATGTTTCCAAAGGGAGAACCCTTGCATAACAGGAAGTTTTAAGTAATATATTTTATCCAAAAAGAAAGATTTATTCACATTTCACAGATAAAATTGTTACCTAATATCGTAGTTGGGGAACATACCTAATAGGACCAATGTTGAAATCCTATTTTGCTCGTATTACATTTTTACTCGTAATAAACAAATTATATCCGTCAAGATATTACTCCCTTTACGGCATGTGTAAAAAATGGTACCTGTAAATCTTCGATGCACAATACATGAAGAATTGAAATGCTACTTCATAAAGTTTAAATTCAATTTACATTACTATAGACTTTTACAATGCGCAGGACATTGAATTAATGTGACATTAAATAATAGTTGCAACAGAAAAACATGAAATTTATGTATCACTGAAGATAGAACAAAAAGCTGAAGTAACTCAGCAGGACAGGCAGCATTTCTGGAGAGAAGGAATGGGTGACGTTTCAGGTTCTTTTACACTTCTTTACACTTCTCTCTAGAGATGCTGCCTGTCCTGCTGAGTTCCTCCAGCTTTTTGTGTCTATCTTCGGTTTAAACCAGCATCTGCAATTACTTCCTACACATAAGTACCACTGAGTTGACTACAAAAATCTAAATTGAAACCCCTACCAATCTACAAAAATTTTTTTTGTGGTGGGAGAGAACCAGTTTGGGTATGATTCACTATGTTATTTGTTGAATATTTTTATTGGTGGCATAAGTAGTTAGGTTATTGGACTTGCAACTCAAATCTGGACGAGTGATCTGAAGATAATAATTCAAGTCTCGTAGTTTAGTTAAGATTTAAGTGTCGTGGGCCCGATGGCGGAAGAGGCGAAGGCCAGGCCGGAGCGGAGTCTGGTGTCGAGGTCTGATTTCGGCCGCTGCCAGCCGTTCCCGCTCAGCGATGGGAGAACGGTCTCCTGTTAGACCACTCGGGGGTAGTTTGCTACCCAGGATAAAAACCAGACTCCCCCTCGCGCAACGCAATATTCCACTACCTACCAGAGTAGACACGAGGCATCCAGGCGATCGTTGACTGTGTGGACTGTAAAATGCGATCTGATCCCGCCCGGGCCCACTGTGCACGTGCGGAGAGACAGCGTAATTTTGCGACACTACTGCATCACCGGCTTCCCCCAACTGCGCAGGTGCGGATGGTCACTTTCTTTTTTCCCTCAAATCATCCAGCGGGCAGGAACCAGAATTTCGGGTAATCGCTGAATGCGCTCCAAATTTTATTTGCCTCGGGATTTTTTCTTACTGTGGAGGAAAAAAGGGGGGTCCAATGTACCTCCCCCTTCGGACGGACATGGGATGTGCAGTTTACCAAGGAGTACAGATATCTTAGAGTGTAACTGGACAGTAAACTGGATTGGTCGAGGAACGCTGAGGCCCTGTGCAAGAAGGGACAGAGCTGGCTGTACTTTTTGAGAAGGCTTCGCTCCTTCAACTTCTGCAGTAAAATGCTGCAGATGTTCTACCAATCGGTGGCAACCAGTGCCTTCTTCTTCGCTGTCGTGTGCTGGGGCATCAGGGCGAAGGCCGCAGACGCCAACAGGATTACCAAACTGATCAGAATGGCTGGCTCTGGCTTGGGGGTGGAGTTGGTTTCATGGGAGGTGGTCTTGGAAGGGAGGATGCTCCTCAAACTGCAGAGCATCCTGGACAATACAGCTCACCCCCTCCATGACACACTGGTCAACCTGAGGAGTACCTTCAGCAACAGACTGGTTCCACCAAGCTGCAGTACAGGACGCCACAGGAGATCCTTCTTCCCTGTGGCTATCAAACTGTACAACTACTCCCCCTTCCATTGTGGGGTCTCCTACTCATCCCAATCTTTGCACATCCCCAATCCTATCCACTCGTCATTTTAATTTCATGTTTCAAGTATCGTTTGTTTTAATGACGGTTGCCTCCTGCAATAAGTAAAGTTCTATCATATCGTACATACAGCATGGAAACAGGCTCTTTGGCCCACGGAGTCTGCGTCGACCACGATCACCTGTACACTAGTTCTATCCCACACACTAGGAACAATTTACTGAAGCAAATTAACCTATAAACCTGCACATTTTGGGGATGTGGGAGGAAACCGGAGCACCTGGAGACAACCCATGCAGCACCCAGAGATAACCCACGTGGCTACAGAGTGAACCTACAAAGTCCTCACAGGATCGAACCCATGTCTCTGGCGCTGTGAAGCACCAGTGGCACTGTGCCGCCCGTATTTTGGCCAAGATTCCAGTATCTGCCGTTCCTCCTGTCAGCTCAATACTAATCCTACCGCAGCAACAGAATACTGTGGAGTAGCACTTGCCTTCACATGAACTTGTTTTCTACTCGTGCGTATGCACTCATGTTTTGTACTGGAGAGTTTGTTTTTCCATTGCCTTATATGGTTTATATAGAACTTGTGTTTTTGTATATTTGAGTTGATGTGCCTGTGATGGTGCTGCAAGATTTTCATTGTACCTGTCCCTCACCATACTTGTGCATATGATAATTAACTAGACCTGTCAAGGTTGAAATATATTTAACCACATTCTCAGCAGTGCATCTATTTGTCTGATGGAATTCTCCATTTTCCCTGAAATGCTTTCATCACCTAAAATATACTACATACCGTATATACAAATAACATTACAATGGACCGGGGGTGGGGGGGGGGGGGGGGGGGGGAGGGGACATGGTGTCCATTTTTATCGATTGTCCGTTATAACCGGGTAAGGGATTCGTTCCAACCACCTAGTGGTCACTCCGTGAAACAACGAGCTGTTTTCAAATACAAAGTACTTTTTAATAGCTAAACATTTATTTTTGTTACTGCAAGCTAAATTTACCAAAGGCTGTTTGTTACATTGTTTACTAGAGTATTATTGCACAAGTGTCCATTGAAGCAATTGCTTGTCAATTTCAGTGACTCTCCACAGTGCAACTAGCAGCCTGTGTTGTTAAATAGACAGCGGTGTCTGATTACTGTGAGGACGTTCCATTCGCTATAACCAAAATCCATAATTACGAGGGTTTACTGTACTCTGTCACTGGTGCAGTTTGGCTCCTGAAACTGCTAACTACAAATTGCAGGGCAGCAAATCGCCAAGATGTCTTTGAATGAACCTTGCCTGACCTGTACCACTTAAAAAGACAATGGAAAGAATGGCATCTGCAGAAAAAAGGACGCTTTTGGGCTAGATTGGGCTTGGACTTGCTGACAGAACTGACGCGAATGGGTGGAAAAAAGAAAAATATTATGGGGATATTACTTCAGAACAATGTATTCCATGTCTAGGGATTCATGTTTTACAAGACACCTTAGGTTGAAATTATTTTACATTACGTAACAGAGCACAAAATAATTCTTAAAGGGAGATTGTTCTTCACAATCATGTTGCATATTTAAAAAACATCCTGGGTTTCCTCAGTAGCATGAAGGAAGTCCTTGTGTGGAAGAGATTAAGTTTTTTCCACAAAATATGTAACTTTTCCTTTTACAATAATATTATTCCATCTATAATGCCTAGGAGTTGGATTACCGAGGTAATGAAATCACATCAATGTTTGCCATGTTGGTCTACTGTTACAGTCTTAACTGCTTCTATTATTAATTTTTAAACTGTTTGGCATTAGCAATAGTATTTCAATTTTTAAAGTAGGTTTTCCTGTTAGTAAACACTGTATCTATTTGAAACTTCATTTCACATACTGAATATTATTATGTCATAATTAAAAAATTCAACCAAGTTGCCTCCTAAAAGTTGTCAATCAAAGTACAGTGGTATAGTAACTTCAAAATTTAAAATATAATTAAAACTTGTCTTGTTTTATTTATGTTCACCTAAAGAGCACATAATTAAAAGTTCTGTTAATTCTGTGTTGATGTTTAGAATAGAGAGGGAGTCAAAGTTATATTAGAGGATTTTGTGTGATATCAGATAATGTTTACAACACTTGTGTGCTTTACCTGCTGATCAATGCGCTGACTGCCCCACCTGCCTTTCATTGTTTCCAGGAAATCATGATGTGTGAACAGCAGGAAGTATTGCTTTGACCTCGTAGACCGTTTCCCATTACAATAATTGCTAATCTCTGAATAAGACAGCCATGTTTTGCGTATGAGACAAGATGGTGTGGTGAAGATCAGCTGCCTAGAAAATTTTAAAACATACAAGGAATCCATCTGCATGTGCTTCATTTGGGAGTGCCTTTTTTCAAACAACACATTTGTCTCTTGTGTATATTGACCTCAAAGGTCAGTTGTTGGCAATACAGTATGTATTTGTGCCTTCATTCATACAAACTGAAAAACAAAACTGTTTGTTACGAGAGCTGTCACGACTGTGCAGTCGAAGGATAATGGCTACTTCCTGATTAAACCACCGTTCATGCAGCTGATATTAAATAACTGCTTGTTCCTCAAGAGACTCCAGTATGCGGAAGTGTTCTTAACCATTTTCTTTTCTTTTATGAAAAGGAAACATTTTCTACATTTGTACTTTAAAATTGAGAGCCATACTGTCAAGAAAAGACTGAAGGTCTAAAATGTCAAAATGAGCAATGAAGTAATTTTTAATATTTTAGTAACCTTTGCTGAATTGGGGAAGTTTCAAAAATATACAATGAAACTGGTACTACACCATGCTACCTAAATATACACAGAAAACATTTTCAACAAGGCCTGCTGGTTGAGAGGTACTGTACTTTACAAAAATCCTTTACAATATTGTTTAGAAACTTGTTTTAGTTAACTTTTATGTATAATGCATTTTTCAATTTTTACTTAAAAAAAAAAAATGTTTTCGAAGTAAGTTGTATGATCGACAATTAACAACCAATTCTAGGACTAATGATGATTAGATCAGAATTTACTGATCTAATTTTCTCAAGTAGGTCTTCTACATCTTCTATTCATATGATCCAACATTTATTTGGCCTCTCTTCACAAGGTAATCATACGTAGGGAAATTAGTGAACATTGCTGTACAATTAAAACCTAGTTATGATATGCTGAAATTGTTTATTTGGATAATTATTTGATTATTTTGGCACAACATAGCTAATGAATGAAAAAAAATCCCAAAATGTACAGTTGGTTTGCAATTGGTTTGACAATTCTGGTCTCTTGTTATAAATTTAACTAAACAGCAATAAATGGTGTAAAATATTTTATGATTCTATGTTATGATTGCATTATGACTTGGATAATGATATTGCATCTGATTTGTACTCTGCAGTTGAATAACAATGTTATTGTTTGTGAGGGTAACATTGCAGGAACACTAATGGTATAATTGTGTTTTGCAATATTAAATGTGTGGCACAGCAGGAATTTGGTCTTGTGTAGTGTCTTTGTATGTTGAGCCATTAGTAAAGGGAATATTTTTAATGGTAAGTTAATACATTTGTATTCTATTCCAAGAATTTTAATTTATACCAAATGATTACAAATTAATTGCAATGCACTGCCATTTTACAAATGCACTTTATTTTTGCTTACAATAATTTAAAGGATATACTGCAAATGTAGCATTAATAGTAAATGTATAACTATCCCTCATATCCATGTGGATATTATGATATGACTTTCATACACCACATTTTCTTTTTTGGATTTTTTGGAGTTTTTTTTTCTTCTAGTTAGGTTTTGGTTTTTGCATTATTAGATATGTGCTGCATTTTAATCTGATATTTAAACAAAATATTTAAACTTAAGCTCCAAGAAGCTCTGACTTTATACATGCATGCAAGTTTGATTTCTTGTTTAATTTTAATTCAATTATTGCATCAGAGGTGTGTATGTTTGTGAACAATTTAGAAAATTCGAAGCATGAAATGGCCAGCTGCTTTTGAGCATCAAAATATACGCACAATATCATCGGTGGAGCTTTGTGTCCCTGGCTGCTGCTTTTTGTTGAGGTCGGGGTTTGACCAAAGTTTCCAAGATTTTCTTTAACATCTGTCTCTGTGATGCACATCTTAGCTTGTAATAATATAAGAAATAGGTGTAGGAGTGGATCACACGTCCCAAAGGACCCGTTTTACCGTTCAATATCACAGATGATCCCTGGCCTTGTCCACTTTCCTGCTCAGATCCTTTAACTTGCCATTCCCTGTCCAACAATCTTGATATCAGCCTTGAATATTTTAAAGGACTGAGCATCCAAAGCTCGCTACATGAAGCAACAAAGACAACATATTTCATGGCACTTGGAGTGGATATAATGTCAATAAGAAATCTCTCAGTTGCAGCATATTTATCCTGAGGATTTATCACCCCCTAAGTTGTAGATGCTTAGGTTTAGGTTTATTATTATCCCATGTACCAAGATACAGTGAAAAGCTCCAGCCAAAGCAAGCAATCTCAGTATCTGCACTGTTGAATATCATAGAACATTCTATGAATCAACAAGATCACGACTCATTCATTAAAATTGCAGGGAATATGGAATTATTCTACTCAATGACTTCTCAGATCATCATTAATTCTAGTAATGAGTCCAGTGTAGCTTTGTTGTCCCATCACCAAGGCAAGTTTAGATACCTGTACCAACAATCCAAACCATGCCCTTTCCTCAGCCATGCTAAATACTAATTTTCATGTCAAGCCTGAAGCACTTGGCTTTTCTAACTGTGCACTATATCTACTTGTCAATTGTTTGGAAAAATATATAAATTGTAGGCACAAGAAATAAGAGCAGAAACACTTGTTTGGAGGGACAAGTATTTCAGGTCTGTGAAACTCAATAGGTCATGAAAGGCTACTGGTCTAGCTTAGATGATTTACTCTGCTGCCTGATCTGCTGTTGTTCCAACAATGTCTCAGGTTATTGTTAACTTTGTCTCTCTTGCACAACAATCCATTGGTACATCTTATCTTTCGAGCAGTATAATTTATTTATACGTTTTCTACCAAACTGAGCATGCTTGCAATTGCCTTCATTATACTACATCTGTCTCCTTGCTATATCTCACTTAGCGACCTTTGTTGGACTCTCACAATTTAACATAAACCTTTCTCAATAGACATTTGCTACCTTCATCCAAGTCATTGATGTAGAGTGGAAATAGATAAGGTTGACCTTTGAGGCCTCTTGGAATTTTATTTTTTTTAGTTTTGTTTATTGTTGCATGTACTGAGGTACAGTGAAAAGCTTTTGTTTTGTGCTAACCAGTCAGCAGAAAGCCAATTTATCCATTTACAGTGTATAGACAGATGTAGATGTATAGATTAACCTGTTCATTCCTACTTTTATCCTTTATTCAGTCCTCTATTCAGGTTAACATATTATCCTAACCCTGTGAGCATTTATAATGTATAAGCATGTCTTTATGTGGCAGCCTTTCATATACCTGTTCAAAGTCATATGCCGTGCATTTACTGGTTTTCCCCCTCATCCCTTTATTACATCCTCAGAATTTATCACACCCTTTCATAAAACTCTGATTCTATCTCATTGTATTATGATTTTCAAAATGCTTTGTTGTCATTTCCAGTATTTCCTTGACAACCAGCAAAAAGCACTACTGCACTGCAATGAGAGTTTTAGTAAAATTGTGATGTAAGTAGTCTATTAGCATCACAGTTTGTCAAGAGATTGTAACAAACAATACGATGTAAAGTGAAAAATGAGCTAGAAGTTGATAAACAATGTAGTAATCGGAGCAATATAGTATCAGGGCCAATAATGACCGGTGTGAGAGGGGAGGTGAATACCGAAGTTAAAGTGTTGTACATGAATGCACAAGGTATAAGAAATAAAGTGGATGAGCTTGAAATTCAGTTAGAAATTGACAAGTATGATGTTGTTTGGAATTACGGACATGGCTGCAAGAGGACCAGGGCTGGGAACTGAATATTCAGGGGTATACGTCCTATCGAAAAGACAGACAGGTGGCAGAGGGGGTCGTGTTGCTCTGTTGGTGAGGAATGAAATTCAGTCTCTTACGAGGGGTAACATAGAATCAGGAGATGTAGAGTCAGTATGTATAGAACTGAGGAATTGTAAGGGTAAAAAGACCCCAATCAGAGTTATCTACTGGCCCCCAAACAGTAGTCTGAATATAGGGTGCAAGTTGAATCAAGAGTTAAAATTGGCATATAGGAAAGATAATGCTATGGTGGTTATGGGAGATTTCAACATACAGGTAGACTGGGAAAATCAGGTTGGTACTGGACCCCAAGAAAATGAGTTTGTGGAGTGTCTCCGAGATGTATTCTTAGAGCAGCTTGTACTGGAGTCTGCCAGGGAGAAGGCAATTCTGGATTTAGTGTTGTGTAATGAACCGGATTTGATAAGGGAACTCAAGGGCAAGTCCTACTTAGGCCATTTTTTAGGCGACTACAGGCGACTAGGTTGTCGTCACCGGGTGTCGCCTGTATGGTCGTGAGTAGTCTCCTCAGTCGCCCAAAGAGTCGTAGCGTCTTTCTGGTCGTTGCTGAATTTTCATCATGTTGTTGCCAGGTTAACGTAGGTTGTCCCCAGGTGACGTAGTTTTTCAGCCAGTGCTGACCGTTTTTGTTGTTGTTGTTAAAGTAATGATTCTATTTCAAATTTTATGTCGAAGAGGGGTCCAGTCACCAGTTTTTCAGTGAGGTACTACGACTGACAGTCGCCGGCAATAGCCTAAGTGGAACAGGCCCATCAAGGTAAAGGAGCCATTAGGAGGTAGTGACCATAATATGATCAGTTTTAATCTACAATTTGAGAGGGAGAGGGGAAATTGGAAGTGTCAGTATTACAAGGGGACTATGGAGGCACGAGGGAGGGGCTGGCCAAAGTTGACTGGAAAGAGACCCTAGCAGGGATGACAGTAGAACAACAAAGGCAGGTATTTCTGGGAACAATACAGAAGGTGCAGGATCAGTTCATTCCAAAGAGGAAGAAATATTCTAAGGAGAGTAAGAGGTGACTGGCTGACAAGGGAAGTCAAGGACAGTGTAAAAATTATAGAGAAGAATTATAATATAGCAAAGATGAGCGGGAAGCCAGAGGATTGGGAAACTTTTAGAGCAGCAGAAGATAACTAAAAAGGAAATATGGGGAGAAAAGATGAGGTACGAACGTAAGCTAGCCAAGAATATAAAGGAGGATAGTAAAAACTTCTTGAGGTATGTGAAGAGGAAAAAATTAGTTAAGAATAATGTTGGTCCCTTGAAGACAGAAACAGGTGAATTTATAATGGGGAACAATGAAATGGCAGATGAGCATCTGCAGTTCCTTCTTAAGTACTTTGGATCTGTCTTCACTTAAGGAAGACACAAACAATCTCCCTGATGTACCCGTGGCCAGAGGACCCAGGGTGACGGAGAAACTGAGGGAAATTTACATTAGGCAGGAAATGGTGTTAGGTAGACTGATGGGACTGAATGTTGATAAATCCCCAGGGCCTGATGGTCTGCATCCCAGGGTACTTAAGGAAGTGGCTCTAGAAATTATGGACGCATTGGTGATCAATGATCATTTTCCAATGTTCTATAGATTCAGGATCAGTTCCTGTGGATTGGAGGGTAGCTAATGTTATCCCACTTTTTAAGAAAGGCGGGAGAGAGAAAACGGGGAATTATAGACCAGTTAGCCTGACGTCGATGATGGGGAAGATGCCGGAGTCAATTATAAAAGATGAAATAGCAGCACATTTGGAGAGTAGTAACAAGATCAGTCCGAGTCAGCATGGATTTATGAAGGGGTAATCATGCTTGACTAATCTTCTGGAATTAATTTGAGAATGTAACTAGGAAAATGGACAAGGTAGAGCCAGTGGATGTAGTGTACCTGGACTTTCAGAAAGCATTTGATAAGGTCCCACATAAGAGATTAGTGGGCAAAATGAGAGCACATGGTATTGGGGGCAGGGTGCTGACATGGATAGAAAATTGGTTGGCAGATAGGAAACAAAGAGTAGGGATTAATGGGTCCCTTTCCGTATGGCAGACAGTGACTAGTGGGGTACCGCAAGGCTCGGTGCTGGGATCGCATCTATTTACAGTATACATTAATGATTTAGATGAAGAGATTAAAAGTAACATTAGCAAATTTGCAGATGACACAGCTGGGTGGCAGTGTGAAGTGTGAGGAAGATGCCATGAGGATACAGGGTGACTTGGACAGGTTGGGTGAGTGGGCAGATGCATGGCAGATGCAGTTTAATGTGGATAAATGTGAAGTTATCCACTTTGGTGACAAAAACAGGAAGGCAGATTATTATCTGAATGGTGTCAAATTGGAAAAAGGGGAAGAAAAGGGGAAGTACAATGAGATTTGGGGGTCCTTGTTCATCAGTCACTGAGAGTAAGCATGCAGGTACAGCAGGCAGTGAAGAAAGCTAATGGCATGTTGGCCTTCATAACAATAGGAGTTGAGTTTAGGAGCAGTTGTCCAGGGCCCTAGTGAGACCACACCTGGAGTATTGTGTGAAGTTTTGGTCTCCAAATTTGAGGAAGGGCATTCTTGCTATTGAAGGAGTGCAGCATAGGTCCACAAGGTTAATTCCCGGGATGGCAGGAATGTCATATGTTGATAGAATGGAGCGGCTTGGCTTGTATACTCTGGGATTTAGAAGGATGAGGGGATGTTATTGAAACATATAAGATTATTAAGGGATTGGACACGCTAGAGGCAGGAAATGTGTTCCTGATGTTGGGGGAATCCTGAACCAGGGGCCACAGTTTAAAAAGTAGTAGGCCATTTAGAATGGAGATGAGGAAAAAAATTTAGCCCAGAGATTTGTGAATCTGTGGAATTCTCTGCCTCAGAAGGCAGTGGAGGCCAATTCTCTGGATGCTTTCAAGAGAGAGTTAGATACTCTTAAAGATACGGCAAAAAGGCAGGAATGGGGGTACTGATTGTGAATGATCAGCCATGATCATATTGAATGGTGGTGCTGGCTTGAAGGGCCGAATGGCCTACTTCTGCGCCTATTGTCTATGTTTATTGTCTAATGTTTCTGCCACTCACTTGTGGGGCCACGGAATTATTTTCTTGTATGCATGATTTTCAAGGTGTCTTGCATGAAAGCCACTTGAATCTTGAGCCCTCAATGTATTTGTATATAAAATCCCTGGATCTCTGACAACAACAACTTTAGTCATTGGGACTTGAGTGGTATGGCTGGGCTGGAGAAGATTTGGGTACCACATATCTCCTGCCATGGTAAGGCATTGTGAGCTGGGTACCCAAGGGAAGTGTTAAAGCAGTTGGGGTACTGAAGCCCCCAAACCTCAGTTATTCCCAAATGAATACAGATGATCTTAACTGGAGTATCAGGAGGCATCTGATTGATCGGATAGGGTTTCATGACTGACTTTGGTGGTGAATTCTTAAGGTTCAGTTACGAACTGCTTTTTAAACAACTTATCCGCTTAAAACCTGGTTTTCCGTTTAAGATTCAGTTCAGTAAAACTATACACTGGTTGGCATTACCACCATGTATCTGCTATGAAGATACATCACATGCAACATTGATTAACATGGTGCCAATGGCACTGATCTCTGCATGGGTGCATCACATGCAATATAGATTTGCATTGTGCTTGCGTTTTGCAATTGAATGTTACCTTAAAACTTTTAACATAGCCTATTAAAGAACAGTACTGTGCTACAGAATGTAGAAGGCATTTCTGCAGGCAGCCTATTCTACTTATGAACCCAATATAATTAAAAATAAATAAATCTGTTTCTGACTAAAATTCAAAAAGGACTCAAAACTTAGTATATTAGCTTGCACTGAAATCCTTATGTGAATCTGTAATGCGTTTTACATGTGTTTGCTGTGAACCACAGTTGCTATTTGTATTCCGTACAAACTTCAGTGCACAATATTGCTTCAATTATATTGATTATAAAGTAGATCTGAATACTTCTGATTTTTCAGTTGAAATCGATTATAAACAAGAAAAATGTTCTACCTTCACTGCATGTTCGTTGCATTGTTGGACAAACCAAAGTTTTACTAAGAGAGAGGTTCTGTGATTTGTTGTATATTGTAGCTTAATATTTTTTCAGAAAACAAATTGTGCATTTCTATTGTGCAGATCTGGAAAGTGGCCCAAATAAATATTTATTCAATTTTATATTGATAATAAATTTGCCTGTCATAAATATTGGAAAATTTAATGATTCACCACTCCTTTGCATTTGCTGTTACTGAAGTTAGTTGGCCTTGACAAAATCAGTGATGGATCCTTTCTACAGCTGCTTCCCATAATGCACCTTATTAATGCATAAATTTGCAGTTATTTAGTCTGTGATTAAATGGAGGATTTTTGTCCTGCGCTATAATAATGTACAAAGTGAACATGCATTCTGACTCACTGACAGACAGAACTTGCAGTTTCAGCACACTGACGCTGGTTTCAGTAAAACATGCAGATGTTAGTTTCGTGGAGATTCACATCAGAAATTATGCATATTGAAAACTGTTGTAAGTATATTTAATGTGTCAATGAATTCACGTTAAACTCAGTTTGAAATATTTTGTTCATGTCTGTTGCATCTACACTTTATTTAATAATGTGTCAATCTTTTTAAGATGTGATTAATGGGTGATGCATCATTGATTATTAATTATGTGCTCTGAAACCTTGGAATGTCTTGGGGACACTGACCGTTTTATATGATAAAGTCTGTGACCCAGGCAAAACCAGCATATCATTGGGATAGGCTTAATCTATCTTAACATTTATAATTGTAATCAATAACAACCTTAGAACTTGTTCCAATTGGGAAAAAAAAGTTTGTTGGGTTGTTAATATATTACCAAACCAAATGACATGAACTAGTACAGATAATTCGGAAAAACTACCACTATTATTAAACTGTTGAACATAACAAGAAAAGAGCAGTACAGGTACATGTATTCTTGAAATGTAATGCATTTTTAGTTTTGGATATTTAAAATGCAGCCAAAAATTCTTCACAATAATAGTTTGATTCCATGAAAGTCAATTGATGAGTAATTGTAGGGAAAGAACATTTTTGCCAGAGGTTGGTGGACCTAATGGGCAAATAACCAGCTTTAGCAATGTGAGCACTCATGGTATAATATCGCAAATTAACTGATTGGATAGCAGACTGCAGCAAACCATTGCTAGTGCTATTAAAAATAATGTGGAATAAATGAAACATGAATACATTTTTAAAGTTAATTTATTTTTGGGTTGGAGTAAATTATAAGGTAAGCATATTTCAAGATTTGGATAATTGTGGCACACAGCAAAAGCTTTGTGGTTTGAAGAGTATTATTCTCAATAGCTGCTTGCAACATAGCCCTTTTATCTCTTGATCCTTTTAAGCTGAATTTTATTGTCTTTTCCAAGTTTTTCTAAAAAACTACAAAGACTAATCATAAATGTAAAATGCCACTATAGATAAATTAATCTCAAGTTTTTCTTTTTTTCAAAAGAAGCTAATTTTTTTGAGCAAAATAATATGGTTGCTTAAGGTGGCAAAATCACGGAGCTCAGTGAACAAATGTTACATTTAACCTTGTCATTTCAGTGAAAGACTTGTCACCAATTAATAGTTTTAATAGTATTTTGTTCTGATTAACAGCAGATATTTTTTTTCAACAATATTCACACTGCAAATTATGAACTGCATTATAAAATTAAAGTTTGTATAAGACAAATACAATAATTTTGATTGAAAAACTATAACTGAAATTGTGTCAGTAGCCTGGTATACTTGAGAATAATTTCTGATAAATATAACAGTCTTATTTGTAATAAAGATGAATATTCGATGCGCGGAACATAAATTCATTTAATCTAGCACATGAGAAACAAAATGAATACCTTTGAAAATATGCCCACTGCATTTCCATGTCTTACTGTGTATTTAAACTACTAATTTTATTATTCGCACTTTATCGTGGCTAAAATGTTTAATTTAATGTTTTGTTATTGCAACCATTTGATGCAAATAGTTACATATTTATCCCTGTAATATTTTACGGGTTGGTTGAACATTTTGCTTGATTTCTTTAAAGCTGCTTTTACCATTCAGAAATTGAACACTTTTTATTAATATTTTTCTAATTGGTTAATAAATTGACTGATCACTTGAATGTTGCCACAATTGTTTTCTTTTGTCAATTCTTTTAATGGTAGAATGTAACATAAAGATAATCATGCGAGCAGCCTATTTTGTACAAAATGGGGATACCAGCTTCTAATTCACTGAAGCAGCCCAATTTAAGACTCGTGAGCACAATTGAGAAATATGACTTTCACAGTTGTTGCACACTGCACGTAGTGGTGATGCTGCATCACAAAATTGTTAAATGATGCAGAAGTACAGCTCAACTAAACACCTGCCAGACTTGTTTGTCATGTGGATGATTGGCAAACAAAGCCAATGCTTCAGACAAAACCAAACCAGGCAAAACTAAGATCTCAGGACCATTAGCTAAGCATGCATTTTAATTGGTAGTTGATTATTAGCAACTAAACAATGAAAATGTTGTTAATTGAATCCAATAAAATTTTGCTTCATGTAGTTTAAAATTCATCTTTGCAGAAGATTTTAATTTTTTATATTAATTCTTAGCATAAATTAATTGTATTATCGTGATTAGAGCCTTGGGTATTATTGGGTACGTCCAAACCTATTCTGGGGTTTAAGATTTTGTAGGCAGAAGTGCAACTTTTGAAATAATACAGATGTGTTCTGCATACTATAATCTCCAGAAAAGGTTCACTGCTCGCCTGCTTTCAGATGTTATGCTGCTTTATTTGCTTTTAATGTAAATTCCTCTCTTGCAGCTGCCCTCTGCAAAGGCCATTATTTTCTGAACCAATTTGTAGGATCTGATGCAAGAATATATTACTGCATTCTGAGCAATTTGTTTAGGAGCCCATGGTCCATCGGTAATATTTTTCTGTGGCTACATGTTGGTAAATTGTAGAAAAGGTTGAAATTAGTTGCTGGTGAAAAGAATGACCAGAATATATTTGGCTTTTTACCAACAACGACCATCTTTTCTTCCAATGTATTGTTAGAACTATGTTGCTTGTCTTTATCTAAATTCCACAAATGCTAAGTAGGTATGGCAATATCTGTGGAGCTAGAAAGAGTTAGTATTTCAGATCTGTGAGCCTTCTTTGGAACTAGCAAAGAGAGACAAACACGTTAGTTTTAAGTTGCAGAGGTTGGGGAGAAGTGATAAACAGGTTATCTCTGATTAGTTGAGACCAGGATCGTTGAGTGCTTCCGCTGTTAATAGAGTCATCTAGTTAACGAAGGGAGAGAGAGAGAGAGAGAGAGAGAGAGCAAGTGATCTAGCAATCAAGCAAATGTAATGTATATATGTGAAAGTTGTGAAATGCAGGTCTGAGCATTTCTTGAGATCCAAAACCAAAAGGAGAATGCTGAAAATACCAAGATGATCTTTAATAGCCGAGTCAGGTAGCTTTTAAATCTGCCAAAATCTTGTTCATGGTTGTCCTTGACTTTCTAATAACTTTCAAGACTACTAAAAACTAAAAGATCTTAAACATTGAAAAAAAGTGCAGCTATATAATGTTTAGTAGCGCTAAGTGACTTACTTGGCACTTAAGAGGGCTGTCACCAACGCTGTGTGGGACTTGGGTTCGACTGGAAAAGCAGTTGGAATCTCTGTGAACCATGCAAGAAGCATGTTCTGACATTATTGAAGATGTTGATGCCGTGATGATTTGGTGATTAAAATAAGTGGACTGTTTTTGTGAATGTTATTGCATTAGGTTATTGTAAGCAGTTGAGGGCTGTTTCTCTTTCTCTTATGTTAAGATGTACAACTCAAATAGAGAACTGTTCAGAGTGTGAATCCTTGCTTACTTCCTTTATAAACACGGAGGTGCAGTAGTTCATTTTTAGACTACATTTTGAGACTACATTTTAACTTGGCTGAAAATGACTAAACATTTACTTGCTGGGAAACAAACCAGGGATCTTGGTCTATTTCACCAGTTGAAGCTTTAGTTGTAAAGTAAAATGTGTATTTGTGATTGTATTTTATATACTCTTTCTGAGGATTGTTTTTTTTTTCACACAAAAACAACAACAAAAAGTGCTAATAAGGTTGAGGTTGCGCATCTGTTGCCAGGAGTTGTGTGTCTGAGCCCTCGGGTTCCTACCATTAAAACATTGCTTTTAACTGAATGTTTTTGATCTCAGGAGAGTAAATGGATGCACAGAAGGCTCAGAGATTTTGTGAAATTGTCTTCACTGATAAGGAGTAGCCTTTTTCCTTTGTCTTGCTTTTCATATGCCTGTCTACTGCATTATGCATATTCTGTGTGACTGGTGTAAATCCCTGAACAGCTGACACATACTAAGGGTTTTACAATGCACTTGCAAGTAGCTTCTTCATTTGCTGTTCATTAAATTAACATGTGTTGTGTTTTTTTGGGGGGGTTAAATAAACACGGATAGGTATTTGCTGTTATTCGATTTGGCTATAGTTAGTTCAGTTTTTGGTTAATAAAATGTTCACTGCTGGTACATATTCAAAATGATATGCCTAGCACACTAATACACTTTATATAATTGGTTTATACCTTTTTTTCATTTAAGACATTCTGAACTGCCATAATAATAAGGATGGATACACTTTTACTTTGGTGCAACTATTGTATTGGTTCTAGCTTCCCAAGACATGTCATACTATGATTAATTAGTAGATCATTTTTATTAAATAAAAAGGAGCAATGAAATTCATTAAAGGGCATTCACATAGCTCTATCAATTATTCTACATCCTTGTTTACATGAGAGAATTTTAATATAATTGTCCCGGTATAGTTTTGTGTTTAAATTTATATTGCCACAGTACAGTCAAAATTATGAAGTCTTTGTCTTGGTTTTAAATCTCATTTTAATTAACTATTCACCAAGGCATTTGGAATGTTATAACCTTACATTTTATGGGATTAGACAGAATAAAGAAATCGCAAAGTGCCAGAATTCTGAATCATCAATTAATTATATATGAAAGGTCACACCTGATACATGAACTTGTTTGTTCTTTCCACTGATAACGTAAGTGTATTTAACCTTATCTGATCCTGCAAGCGGCATTGATATCACATGGTAAACCTTCATGAGGTAGTTGGGGAGTAAACCTATGTTATCCTGACCTAAAAAATATTCTGTTGCCTCACCATCAAGGCATCAAGTGCACAATTTCATTAAAGGTTTCCAAATTCCCCGGCATATGAAAATAAAATTACCTAGAGACACAAGGAAATGCAAATGCTGAAATTCTGAGCAAAATACCAAGTGGTGCTGGTATTACTCAGCGAAGTCAGGCAGCACCTGTGGGGGAATGGATAGGCAACATTTGTTCTGCCTGGTTCTGCCTGGTCTGCTGAGTTGCTCCAGCACTTTGTGTTTGGATGAAAATCACCTACTTTCTTTAGTCCAATTCCATAGTCAGAGCAATCTCAGATTACATTCTCCTTGCTGCCACAGTAAGCAATATGCACTTAATTTCAGCCAGGATCAGTGTAATAAGTCTTGAAATAAAACTATTTGAGCAGAAATATGTAAAACTTGTAGAAATAATGGCAAGCTTGAGTTATAATTGCTGGTTACTTAGATCTTGTGTCATCCTACACTATTTTAGAAAATATATGTATTTGTTACTCTAGTTTCAGCTAGCCATTACCTGCCACGCTGTGCCCCACCCCTCCTCCCTTCCAACTTTCTTTTCCCCCACTTTACAATCAGTCTGAAGAAGGATCCAGACCCGAAACATCACATGTTAATGTTCTCCAGGGATGCTGCCTGACCTGCTGAGTTACTCCTGCACTTTGTGTCTTTTCACAACATCTGCAGTTCCTCGTTTCTGCATTTCAGTTAGTCTTTAATGCTTCAAATGATTTTTTTATGTTATTCTCATTTAAATTGTTTGAAACTTCCTTTTTGACAAATTAAATTGCTTTATTGATTTATCTGATCTAAAAATTTATGACAGGGTATGATTCTTATGAATGAGGAAGTGGATATCAGAATGGGTGGGTCGTGGTAGTTTTGAGAATTATCATTAAACTAAAGTTTATGAGGCTGTGTTTTAAGAAAACATCACAGGATCGTCATGGTAGATATTTTAAACATTCATGAAAACCAATTTTATCAGTAGTTTTAGAATTTAAATGTGATTGATAATCCATATATCTGATTTCTAACCTGATAATATTGCCTATGACATCTTTGTTTGTGAAGTGTGACTATGTGGGTAGCCTGCTTTTGATCCACTATCTCACAGCTGAATCGCTGATGGCTGGATGATTTTTGAATTTAGAAATTTGCCATTAAATGAACCTGCGTAGTGCAGACTTGCCCACCTGAACATGGAAATGCATGAGAAAGTGAAGCATTTTGATCAAAGTTCCCACTTCCATGTTTCCTATTGCTAATGTTCCACTTGCACTGATTGCATTTCCCTGGAAGGGAGGGAGAGATCGGTGGGTGCTTTTTTTGTCAATCAGCAGGGTGCTGAACTGCCTGTACACAATACCTTAAGTGGTATTCATTGCATGCACACAGGAACTGTAATGCACATGGGATTGCCATGTCATGAAGGTAGCCACTCCTGCCATTGATGTAGGCATTATTGCAAAAGTTTATGATGTAGCGCTCAAGACCGATTCCTCCAATCTCTCTGCAGGTATGCACATTTTGGTTGGGATGACTGCCAGGACCTCGCACATTCTTTGCTGCTACTCCAAAGGCATCCAAATCGTCAATAAACATCGAGATAGAACACCATTGTCTAGCTGAGCAGTGCTTGGACCAGACTGCATTCTCCACTACCAACTTCCCACAACTGTTACTGTCTCCGCCTTTTGCTCTTTGCTCATCTGTAATGTGAAAATCAACAGGTGAAAACTGAAATCTCTTATTAAAGTCACCGAAGTAAGAGTATTGAAGGAAAGGTGAGGGAAAAATGATCACAATCTTGGTGAGGGTAAATTAAATTTTTTACCTTGACAAGCGCTTTCCTGTTGCTGGCAGCTTCCCCTACTTCCAACGTAATTGAGATGTTAAAATTTGGACCAGTATCAGATAACGGTGCCTGGCTGACCTTCTCAAATGGTCACTTCTTGTGCCTTTATTAGAATGGTAAATACAAATAGTAACGATGCTTCGAACAAAATAAAAATCATGAATTTTTGCACTGACTTTCAGTAGCCTTATTAAAATCTATTTTAGTAATATCTATATTAGACCAAAACCAAAAGAATGGGTAGTATGTGCCTACAGACCATAAATTTGCAATAACTTAGTGTACCTAACTTTATCAACAAATGTTATTTATCATTTAAATCTATTGTAGCAAACTAATATATATATATAAAATAAGCTTGTTTAATGTTCGCTTGTTTAATGTTCACTTGTTAGTCATTAGGAGAGCTTTTTTGTTTTACAGTGAAAATATTTATCTGAATTTGAACTTGTCTCTTTGCGTATCCCTAACGTCTCTAACTCATGACATGCAATGTTCTGTCATAATTTAGCTACCTAAGAAATATACAGTGAAAATTACATTCCAAATTTTAATCTTTTTCAAATGCCACAATTGGTACATTTGCAGCCTGCAGAAAGCATGGCGGACTACAATTGCATTACAAACACAAATCAATAAAATGATTGGACTAATAACTGGGTTATTTTGTTTCTTGGAATTTTGAGTACAAAATGACCCACTTTTTCTTAGTCATTTGCAAAATGGGGAGGGAGTGGGGGGGGGGGGGGGGTTGCTATTGTACAGGGTAATTTATGGTGGTAACTTATGAACAGGAAGTAAACTCAGTTTTGGATACTAATTAAAATATTCTTTATGTAAAACTACTAGCACATTCTTATATCTATACCTTAATGTTCACAAAATATTTTGGAGTATTTCCTATTTTTCAAGGGTATACAGTTTAAGGTTATTCCAACATTTTGGAATGCTTTCGAAACTTAAAAGGTGAACAGGAGGTATACTTGACAGGATACAGTACTTTTATAGCAGAAGATGTCTCTGGGAATTGTTGCTTACAATTTAGTCCCAAAGGTATCAAAGAAAACGTATTTTGCAAGTAAAATGACTGCCTACTCTGATTTACAGTTGAGCATCTAGTGTGTAGATTTGAAGAAGTTAAATCGCATGGGAGCACAATTACACAGAATATTTATAGCAAACATTTCATTTTCAAATCTATACATGGGCATGCATCAATGGATGGAAGAGAAGGATTGTATCTGAATTTTAATGATTGCATAATTTACACACATCTAAGTTAATTATTTTTTCTGAAGTCATTTAATTTCTGTTTATAGAGGAGTAAAGATGTGGTTTATAATGCAAAGATTAAATTCTTTCAAACATTCATTTAATATTATTTCTAACAGTGACTTTTATTTATATTTGAATATATACCTTATGGCAGGATAGGTTAGCACCATTTAAATTAACTTTTGATGTGAGTGGATTGAAAAAGAATACACGGGATTGTGGCCACCATGTTAATAAAACAAATACAAATAACCTTGTCACTAAACTTCTTATCCACACCCAGAATTAAGCCATAACCATTTTATTAAAATGACAGATGGTTTTAGGTGTCTGGAATATCTTTCAAAAATGTTAGATTTATTTAAAACTGGAATCACTTGCAATATGTGTAGTGGCACAATCAACCGTACATGGAGGCGACTTAAAATATATTTCATATAAATTTATATATATCTATATATATCTATAAATAACTAAAACTCTCATCTTGTTTGTTTCTATGTCTGTCTCTGTGCGGGCTGGGACACTGAAATTACGCCAAAACAGTACTCGATAGTGCTACATTTTTTTGGCCCACTTTACTCACCATTGTCCTGGTGTGTGGTGTATCAAGTTTTGTTCAAATTGATGCTATATTTTACAAGTTATTCACATTTAACTTTACAAAACAACTTTTTTCTTCCATCTGCACTGCCAGTTAGCAGCTATAATGTCACAATGGGATCTCATTTACATAAACTGCCCGTCAGCTGTGTTTCACATTTTCATTGTGGGGGGATGGGTGAATGCCATCACAATGGGATCTCATTTACATTTTAAAAAATCTGTTTTAAAAAACACAGCAGCTTCCACCTCACAATGACGTCAAGGGGGGTAGGGAGGGGAGTGGGGTTATGGAGGGCGGGGGGAGTGACTGAGTGAGGGTAGGAGAAAGGAGAGGGAGGGTGAGGAGAGAAAGGGTGGGGGAGGGGAAGAGGGAGGGTGAAGAGGAGGGGCAGGGAGTGCTGGGGGATGAGGGGGAATAGAGGAGGATAGGGGTAGGAAGAGGGATGGCGAGGCGCAGTTGGGGATGGTTACCGTGACTCGCGTCACAACAGGGGTCTCTGGCGTCAGCCACTCCTGCGCAGTTGGGGGCTATGGGCGAGTGGTGGAATATTGCGTTTGGGGACCAGCCCTCCCGTGTGACAGGGCCCCACTTGGTCTAGTATATATATTATTAAAACTCTCATCTTGTTTGTTTATATAAATGTGTGTGTATGTGATCCTGAAACTATCCCAAAAGGGAACGCGATAACGCTACAATTTTAGGCCCATCTTACTCACCGTTGTCCCGTGGTGTGATGTGGAAAGTTTTGTTCAGATTCATTGTATATTTTACAAGTTATTCACATTTTGAACCATTTTGACAAAAATCACTTCCACTTGCACTGCCCGATACTCATTTACATTAAAAAATCGCGACTTTAAAAAAAAACTCAGTTTTAATCAATTTCTTGGGGGGAGGTTTCATTTACAAAATAAAACGCGATTTTCATCGTGGGCGGTGGGATGGGGAGAGGTTTCATTCACAAAAAAAGCATCACGATTTTCATTGTGGGGAGGCTGTGGATAGGGGGAGGTGAGGAGTGGGGGAGCATGGAGCTAGAGGGAGAGGAGGGGGGTAAGGGAGGGGAGAGGGGTTATGGAGGGAGGGAGTGACTGAAGGTAGGGGAAAGGGAGGGAGTTGAGGAGGAGGGGGAAAGAAGAGGGAGGGTGAAGAGGAGGGGGTGGGAGTACTGGGGATGAGGGGGAATGGAGGAGGATAGGGCTAGGAAGAGAGATGGCAAGGCGCAGTTGGGGGAGGGTTGCCGTGACTCGCGTCACAACGGGGTCCTCTGGCATCACAACGGGAACCCGTCAGCCGCACCTGCGCAGTTAAGTGCTATGGGTGAGTAGTGGAGTATTGCGTTGGAGGAACGGGTCCCACTTGGTCGAGTATGTACTAAAATCTGATTGCCCAGCTATATGGGTGAAATGGGTTACGATCTTTACTTTCAAATAAAAAATGCCAACCAAAAGTCCTTACTAATTAGTTGGCTTTGGCTGTTTCTGAAGCATTACGTTGGCTGTCCATTGTGCTATACAGTCATATGTGTCACAAAAAAATGAACCTGCTTTATGTGTGAATCTTGGGTTGTAGTCATCGGTTCCATTTGCGACAGCACAAATTTATGTTATATATATCCATCACATAACATCTTATGCAAAAGAAATATCTTTCACTGATAAAAATGAATATCTGAAAAAAATCTTGGATGTTAACGAAATTCATGTTTTTGTTCTTGAGACTGAGGTGTAACCAAAGAGATGAATGTAATAACTCAGATGTTACCAATATGCGGTTGTATTTCTTGCCTGATTCCCCCAAACCTTGTATACCGCAGTCCCAAATTGAGTAATGACGCATTGACAACAGAGCCACCAACGTAATGCGATGATGGGGGGAGACCAGCACAATTCCCACTCATAAAACCTCTCTGAGACCTGTTAATAGCCAGCAAAGTCCCATTCCCGAGAAGTTATCAAAACTTTAAAATAGTGATACATTTAAACATGAACAGTTGTCATTTAAATGTTTTGAATTTAAATTAAAAATCAATCAAAGTAAAGTCATAGTCACCCATGGAGCTGAAAACCATGAAACAGGTCCTTCAGCCCAACAAGTCCATGTTCATCTGTTTACTTACAACTGGCCCATATCCCTTCAAATCGTACCTATTCCTGTACTTCTCCAAGTGTCTTTTAAATGTCACTAGACCAAGGGCAGACCCAATGGGTCTGCTCCCCCAACGCACCCGTCACCTACCCATAGCACCCATGGGAGGCATGGGGAGCAGAAAGGGGGTGGGGGGGGGGGGGGAGGGGGGGGGGGGGGGGGGGGGGGGGGGGGGGGGGGGGGGGGGGGGGGGGGGGGGGGGGGGGGTGGGGGGGGGGGGGGGGGGGGGGGGGGGGGGGGGGGGGGGGGGGGGGGGGGGGGGGGGGGGGGGGGGGGGGGGGGGGGGGGGGGGGTGGGTGGGGGGGGGGGGGGGGGGGGGGGGGGGACGTCACACGTAGCGCGAGCAAGAAGACGGCGGCTTTTTTTTTTTCAGTCTTTTCAGATTTTTGAACATTTTCATGTTTCAGATAAGGTGATTTCGGACTCCAGGGTGAAAATCTCTAGCGGAATATGTGAACATTTTACCATTAGCACGTCGTTTTTTCGAGAACATGTGATTATACACAAACAAAAAAAAACACACACACACACACACACACACACACACACACACACACACACACACACACACACACACACACACACACACACACAATAGATACTAGACCAAGTGCAGACCCGTTGGATCTGTTCCCACCACGCGCGGTTGTGGGGGGGGGGGGGACTACGGCGTCACACACCCCCCAAACACACATGTGGAGGGATGGAGAGATGAGGCGAGGGGGAGGAGGAAAAGGGAGAGATTGGGAAGGGGGAGGAGAAGGAGGAAGGGGGAGGGGGGAGGAGAGGAGGGGGGAACGGGGGAAAGGGGTAGTGAGGGGGGGAGAGAGAGGGATGGGGGAGGGGATGTGAGACGGGCGGGGCAGAGGTGGAGAGAGAACAGAGGCTCCTGTTGCTCATCAGATCCCTTTTAAATCTATGTTCATCATGATTTTATATACCTTCAGAAGATCACCACTCAGTTTCCCATGCTCCTAATGGCTCGTCAGTCCTATGGCAAATTTAACATGACACAGGATCTGCGAGCAATTTCCTCACCATAAGCTCCATTGGGAATTTAGAGACTAACAGGGAAATGGCCAGAGGAGCTTGGCTGATATGTTTGGGATGTGGACATTCTTAACGCAACTAATATTTCTAGCACTTAGGTTGAAAACTGCCAACAGTTCCACATAGGATTGCTAATGTTTCCTGATAAAATCCTGGCTAATGATATGGTTAGAGGGCTTCTGGGATCTTGTAGTAGAAATCCTTATAGCTGCACCTTTTTATATATGCACTGCACTGTTTACTATTGTGGATGAATTTTTGCAATTTTGGTAGACAGATGATACTTTTGTAGTTGTGTGGTAATAAAGAAATAAGCAGCAATCTGAGAAGAGAAGGTGCACTGTTAACACCCTTGACTTTGAAACAAGGGTCAAGGAGTTTTATAAAATGTTTTCCAGCCTGCATCCTCCATTAGCAGAAAGACACTGTGTCGACAGCCTGATTATTGCAGATCCAAGCTGATGACTTTGTTGCTGGGATTATCTCTTGTAGCATCAGCCATCTGTCACACCCTTGTGTAAAACGAAATTGTGCATAAATGCTTAGAGAGTTCTTTTTTTAGCAGCTTCAAAATATAACTGGTTTATTGCCATTAACATTTCAACAACGTTTTAAATTAAAATATTTTTATTTTTCTAAAATAGTCAAATTATATTTTTTACTGTACGGATTTGTATGAATAAGTTTAGTTAGAACCAGGAAAAAACCTTGAATTAGTCAATACTCTAATGACTGTGAAATATAATGTTTAAAGTGACATAGAAACATAGAAAATAGGTGCAGGAGTAGGCCAGTCGGCCCTTTGAGCCAGCACCTCTATTCAATATGATCAATTCAATTCAATTAAATTCAATTCAACTTTAATGTCATGGCTGATCATCCAAAATGAGTATCCTGTTCCTGTTTTCTGAGAACTATATCTAATTCTCTCTTGAAGACATCTTTATTTTGAGAGGAACTGCATGAAAGATAACTTTTAAAACAAATCTTGTATGATTATTTATAATTTTACATTGAAAAAAATTCTAATGTTGTGAAGTTAAAAACTGAAATCCATTTAAACAAGTAAGACTTTGTGATTCCGCTATGACAGTATAAATTAATGACATATTAATTTTGGCCCATATCTTCATTTAGTCATTGTTAATGCTGGTATTCATTCATCACCTTAGTGAGTATCAAATACAGTAGACAAAGTCTGCCCTTTATTTTCACCTCACAAATGTCTGAGGTAGTTAATTCATGCAATTCAAACATTATTTTGGTAACTCCAGGATGCAACGTCATCATTTGTTGTCCTTGAACTAAGTTCTGTCCAAAACCATTTTACAACCAATCATTTTACAGTAGGTCTGGAGTTGAATTTAAGCCAGGCCATTCAAGGATGCTTTATGCTCGAGGGTGGGTTGTATTTCACAACTGTTATCATAAACACATCCCTACACATATTCTTTTGATTTAGTGGATTATGACGGCATTTCTTTCCCTACTTTAAATTTGATTGTCCTTTTTTTATACCCCTGCACACACCAAAGGGAACAGATTATAATTGTACTAAACAGGCTCACTAAACTTGAAACATACAAACACAGAATAACTGAGTAATAATAGTTTCAAGTACAATGTGAAAATAGTGTTACGATGTTGAATAGTTTGTAAACTGTTAAATGATCATTTTAGGATCTTTATTATAAGTGTTGACAAGAACTAAATCAGCAGATTATATTACTTGGAATCAGGAAACAGTAAAAATTTGTACATTAAACTCGTTTTTTTTTCTACTGGCTTGTTTTATTCCCATTTAAATAGAGTGCTCCTGAAACCATTAAAGCTCCATCTGTCAAATGCTGAGCTATGGTTACATGGCTACTGACTGCATATTCCTGTTGATGTGATGCTGTCAGCTGCTCCTGTTATGACTGCCTTAAATTAGCATCCTATTTAAATACTGAAAAGTGACTCAAAAAAGTACAGACATCAGAATTTGTTAGCGCACCTCAACTTAGTAGGAGGCAACTGGTACATTGTTTATCTCCTAATTTTCGTGATTTCCCATGCATTCTGGGACATCCTTCCGTTAATTTATAAAATTTGTTAATTAAACGGTCAAAAAGCTGCTAATTTACAAATTAGCTCATGGCTTCAAATTTTAAGTTCCTAATTTTGTTCTCTTATGCATGAGCGTCATTGAGTAGGCTCTGCTCATTTTATTTCAGTGTATTGATTGCGTTTTAGAGAGCAGTAGCTTGATTATTTCCATTTATGCTTGAGCTGAAAAAAATCTTTTTGGATTGAAGTTCTCTTAAAATAAGCGGCTCTTGTCTCATTTCAAGTATCTTCTGTTGGTACTGAGTAAACTCATGATGCAGTTGGATGTAGACCTGAATCCCTCTAATATAAAAAAGCCTTATGGGCCTGTCCCACTTAAGCGATTTTTCAGGCGACTGCCAAATTGCCGGCAGTCGCCTGAAAAATCCGCAACTGGAACGGCGACTGTCAGAGTGGAACATAGAGATGCGCACACTCGCACCTGTCTGAAATTCACACAGTGCAAAGCCAAGGTGATACAGACACATACCGCGATGAACAGGAAGGTTGGAGCTGTAATTAAGACAGATAAAGCACAGTGTACGGTAAGTCCTTTAAAAGTGGGGGGGAGAAGGAGTTGAGACAACTTTTAAGAAGCCGGAAAACTTTTAAGAAGCCAGAAATACACAGCTGTGAAGCTCGGCGGACATTTAACATTACCGGTCGGTTATCCTTGGTTCTGAAAACTACCACTTACGTTTTTTTCCCCCCAATTTTTTTCCCTCCAATTAAATTCACCGGTCAGCACCGGCTACAACCTACAAGAACCTACGAGAACCTTCGACCTCCTGGCAACCCACTAGGACCTCCTAGCGACCCACCTAAGGCACGAGAATTCTCGCTACTCTCCATGTTGAAAAATTTGCAGCGACCATAATGAGGCCGCGACTAGTTCCCAGAATGCGGGAACTCCTCACAACCATGAAGGCGACTCCTCGGCAACCACCCGCGAACATGTGGCGACCATGTGGCGACTGCATGGTCACCTGCAGTTAAAGAAAAAGTTGCCTAAGTGGGACAGGCCCATTACTCTAACACTGACCACCCTCTACTGCACCATTGTAATACTTTCATTTCCTACTCAACACACAACAGCATTGTTTTGTCTGAGTAAACTTTGCCATTTTATTTAAGAAGGATCTGTAGATGCTGGAAAATCGAAGGTAGACAAAAATGCTGGTGAGGCAGCATCTATGGAGCGAAGGAAATAGGCGATATTTCGGGTCGAGACCCTTCTTCAGACCCTTCTTGTTTGCCATTTTATTGGTATTTTTTGAGATGTTGGTTAAGCTATCCATTTATTTCAATTATGCTGAAGATCTTTATGTCAAATTGAAAGATCTGAATTATAACATTTTCTAAATCAAAAATTATATTGTATCTTAATCTGAATATTGACATTCTGAAGTTGTGTGTAAGAAATGTACATCAATACAAGTTTAGGGGGAAGGAACATTTGATTTTACTTTTGTTCTGAATCTAGATTTAAATCAATTATTCATCGACTGTGTGAATAACTAAATGCATGTGTAAATAATTAATGTTAGCCTATTGCATTGTTCTGTAATTCCCAAATGGGGGAATAGGGAATAATATATTCTGATGTTTCACCGTTTATACCTTAAGTAGTTATCTGCGTTATTTGAAAGGTACCTACAGTTCTTGGTTATTGTGTCAATTTATACACATCAGCAAGCATTGTTGGATCTCTCGTTTCTGCTAGGAGAGCAGTTAAAGCATAAATCACTTAAAAAATCCTGCATAAGACGTAATTGGCCATTTGAACATGGTCACCAAATCTGGTTTGTTGGCTGTTGACACCTTTGACACCAGGGAAGAGTATGTATGTGGTTGTCTGTTAGGATGGAATTGAAATCGGTGAACATGGAAAGTCCCTAAAAAGGACCATTCTGTGGATCAAAGTAGAGAAAGACTGAATCATATAAGTTCTGTTTTCAAGATGCTGTGCTCATTTTATAATTTTCGACCACTTGTGCAATGTCCATTTTGAGAGTTTTGTTTTGAGAGTTGCTTGTTATAATTGAGAAAGTTTCAGAATTTACTATTTCTCTCTCTATATTAAAGTTGGAGCTGGGATAGTGCTGGGTACAAAGTTAATATAATGTATAAAAAAAAGAACATTCTTTTATTTATTTATTTTTTACTGAGATCTTCCATTACATCAATTCTCCTGCAGTTTAAATGAATGATTGTTGATTAATTGCTAGCGATTCAAATGACCAAACACAAAATGAGCAAAAAATATATTGTGATGTCAGCTTCAACATCGTTTAAATAGATGGGAAAATTGACACATTTTTTTCAACTTTTTGAAATGTTGGTAGGGCCATCCCTGTATTGGTCATGAAGCCATTTGTTTGGGAATAACTGTTATAATAATGTTATGTAAAATAGAAAAACTGTTGGTTGTGGTAATGGCTCAAGTGAATTAGTGATCGGCCATTTAATCCCAAAGGTTTCAGTTCAAATGTAGCACAGAATGATGGACGATAATTAACTTTGTAAATGAATTCCAAATGAATGTGGGTAACCAATTCCAAAAAAAGGTTTATGCTGGATAGGAAACACATGACAAATTCGCCCATAATGTAGTATTCAATTAGTGACCTGACTACGTGGGTGCACATGATGGTTGCCAAGGGAATAACACTAGATATTACTGTTTTAAAGAGAGCACAAAACCAACCAGCACTGGTTGGTTGTGCAACAGTGGAAACAGAAGTGATAATGTTGCGTAAAATCCCCATTTGGAGGATTACATTGAAGGCCGCTTGAGTATTTGGTGAATTATAGCTAAACTTGTGTAAAATGCTAGGTATGCCATTGCTGCATTTCGCGAAGAAAGCTCAGTAATGGGCCTGTCCCACTTAGGCGACTTTTTAGGCGACTACAGGTGTCTATACGGTCGGCACATGTTCGCGGGTGGTTGCCGGGGAGTCGCCTTCATGGTCGTGAGTAGTTCCTGCATTCTCGGAACTAGTCGTGGCTTCATTCTGGTTGCTGTTAATTTTTCAACACGTTGAAAGATTGGCGGTGAGCAGAATGAAGCCACCATGGAGAATAGCGAGAATTCTCGTGCCGTAGATGCAGCGGTAGTGGGTCGACAGGAGGTCGCAGGTTGTCATAGGTTCTCGTAGATTGTTGCTGGTGCTGACCGGTGAATTTCATTGTCTCATTGGGGGAAAAAAACGTAAACAGTAGTTTTCAGAACCAAGGATAACCGACCGGTAATGTTAATGTCTGCCGAGCTTCACAGCTGTGTATCTCTGACTTCTTAAAAGTTGTCTTCACTCCTTCTCCCCACCCTTCTCCCCCGCTCTTCCTCCCTCTTTTAAAGGGCTTAAGTGACCTTTCCCGTACAATGTGCTTTCACTGTCTTAATTACAGCGCCAACCTTCCTGTTCATCGTGTTGTGTGTCTGTATCACATTTGCTTTGCACCGTGTGAATTTCACTCATATAGCACTCCACCTGCTTGCCCTGTCCCCCGCCTGCATAACTGGCAGGTGAAGGAAGCTATATGTGTGTGTGTGTGTGTACGTATGTGTGTGTATGTTCCACTCAGACAGTCGCCGTTCCAGTCGCCGGTTTTTCAGCGACCTGCTACGGCTTGACAGTTGCCGGCAGTCGCCTGAAAAATCGCCTAAGTGGGACAGGCCCATTAGATTAGAGTTGCTTTCTCTGAAACAGAGGGGAGACTTAATCCAGATGTGAAGAGGAAGAAACTGGTTATCTGACCTGAGAAGTGGAATGGGGAATACATTTAAGGTAGATTTGGGTAGAGATATCAGAGGTGTTTCAAACAATTTGTTTCACATCCAGTATGTGGTGGGATTCTTTAACTCTCTATCTGAAGAAATGTTTCAGACAGAAACACACATATGTGAAATTTTCATGGATAAACATTTGATATACCATAATTTGTAGCAAACAGAGTGAGTGCTGGAATGGGATTAGTCTCAATTGCTAATTTCACCTTGCATCCATGCAGCTAATCCATAGTGGAGAGGCCTATTTGGAATGGTCATTTTGGGAGAGGTTGTGTTCCAAGCTGCAAGCAATGTATTTTGGCTTTGGCTCAAGAGTTTCGGCGAGGAGGCTGAGCAGAGGGTGATAGCAAGATGAAGAAAGATCTTTAATTTTATAATAACTCTTTATTTTAAATGCAGTCTGGTTAGCAGTTTGGGCAGTGGTATGCTCCTCCTGCAGGAGTTTGGAAATTGGGGGAACTTCCAGTGTCCCCGAGGACTACACCTGTGGGAAGTGCGCCCAGTTGTAGTTCATGATGACTGTCTGAAGGAACTGGAACTGCGATTCAACGACCTCGGGATTGTCTGGGAGACTGAGAACTTCATTGATAGTTTTAGAGTGGTTATCACAAGTAAGGTGCAGCTGGGTGACCACCAGGAAGGGGAAAGGCAGTAGGCAGAGAGTGACAATAGGTGCAGGAGTAGGCCATTCGGCCCTTCAAGGCAGCACCGCCAGTCAATGTGATCATGGCAGATCATCCACAATCAGTACCCTGTACCTGCCTTCTCCAGGAAATGAGGAAATCATTTTTTACACAGTGGTGAATCTGTGGAATTCTCTGCCACAGAAGGTAGTTGAGGCTAGTTGATTGGCTATATTTAAGAGGGAGTTAGATGTGGCCCTTGTGGCTAAAGGGATCAGGGGGTATGGAGAGAAGGCAGGGATGGGATACTGAGTTGGATGATCAGCCATGATCATATCAAATGGCGGTGCAGGCTCGAAGGGCCGAATGGCCTACTCCTGCACCTATTTTCTATGTTTCTATGTTTCTCCCCCATATCCCGTGACTCTGCTATCTTCAAGAGCCCTATCTAGCTCTCTCTTGATAGTATCCAGAGAACCGGCCTCCACCACCCTCTGAGGCAGAGAATTCCACAGACTCACAACTCTCTGTGTGAAAAAGTGTTTCCTCATCTCCGTTCTAAATGGCTTATCCCTTATTCTTAAACTGTGGCCACTGGCTCTGGTTTCCCCCAACATCGGGAACATGTTTCCTCCCACTAGCGTGTCCAAACCCTTAATAATCTTATATGTTTCAATAAGATTCCCTCTCATCCTTCTAAATTCCAGAGTATACAAGCCCAGCCGCTCCATTCTCTCAGCATATGATAGTTCCGCCATCCCGGGAATTAACCTTGTGAACTTATGCTGCACTCCCTCAATAGCAAGAATGTCCTTCCTCAAATTTGGAGACCAAAACAGCACACAATACTCCAGGTGTGGTCTTACCAGGGCCCTGTACAACTGCAGAAAGGATCTCTTTGCTCCTATACTCAACTCCTCTTGTTATGAAGGCCATTCGCTTTCTTCACTGCCTGCTGTACCTACATGCTTACTTTCATTGACTGATGAACAAGGACCCCCAGATCCCATTGTACTTCCCTTTTTCCCAACTTGACACAATTTAGATAATAATCTTCCTTCCTGTGTTTGCCACCAAAGTGGATAACCTAACATTTATCCACATTAAACTGCATCTGCCCACTCACCCAAACCTGTCTAAGTCACCCTGCATCCTCATAGCATCCTCCTCACAGTTCACACTGCCACCCAGCTTTGTGTCATCTGCAAATTTGCTGGAATCCCCGTGGCCATTACCCTGAAAATAAGTGTACCCTTCTGGATACTGATAGGAGGGGTAAAGGGGGAGGATACCGATCCAGGAGAAAACACCTGCAGCAGCAACCATGTCTGTGGCACGTGGTCTGGAGTAGGGTGTAGTCGGCCAGGGCTATAGTGATAGGGGATTTGATAGTTAGGGGACTAAGCAGGAGATTCAAATAAAATACCACAATGGTATGTTGCCTCCCTGGTGCCAGGGTCCAGGATATTTTGGAGCAGCTGCAGAACATGCTCAAGGGAGAGAGTGATCAACCAGAAGTGGTTGTACACATTGGTGCTTGCAGCATAGGTTGGAAACGTGATGAGATCCTGCAGAGTGAATATAGGAAGTTAGGAAAGAACACATCTTCCTTGAAAACAATCAAAAAGTGTATGTTTAATTCCGTGATTATTACAGTCGTACAGCATGGAAACAGGGCCTTCAGTCCAGCTTGCCCAAGCCGACCAAGGTACCGCATAAACACTAGTCCCACCTGCTTGCCTTTGGGCCATATCATTCTAAACCTTTCCTATCCATGCAGGTGAATGCTCCATGGGTGTCCTGGATCACTAACTACTTGACTGGACGACCACAGTATGCCAGGCTACAGAACTGTGTCTCGGACATGGTAGTGAGCAACACAGGGGCCCCACCGGAGACGGTCTTCTCTCCCTTTCTGTTCACCATCTACACCTCGGAGTTCAGATACAACTCGGACTCCTGGCACCAGCAGAAGTTTTCAGACGACTGCAATTGTGGGCTGCATCAGTGAGGGGAGGGAAACTGAATACAGAGGTGCAGTCAACTACTTTGTTGAGGGGTAACAAGACTAAGGAGTTAGTGGTGGACATTAGGAGGAGAGGAACACCCATGTCCCCTGCCTCTATCAAGTGTGTGGATGTGCAGTTTACCAAGGAGTACTTTGGAGTTTATCTGGACAGTAAACTGGGCTGGTCCAGAAAAGCTGAGGCACTGTAAAAGAAGGGACAGAGCCATTTGTACTTTCTGAGTAGGTTCCGCTCTTTCAACGTCTGCAGTAAGATGCTGCAGATGTTCTATCAATCGGTGGTGGCCAGTGCCATCTTCTACGCTGTTGTGTGCTGGAGTAGCAGGGCGAAGGCCGCGGACGGCAACAGAAGTAACAAGCTCACCAGGAAGGCTGGCTCCGTCCTGGGAGTGGAGTTGGATTTATTAGAGGTGGTCTTGGAGGGGAGGATTCTCCTCAAACTGCAGAGCATGATGGACAATACAGCTGACCCCCTCATGACACACTGGCCAACCTGAGGAGCACCTTCAGCAACAGACTTGTTCCACTGAGATGCAGCACAGAACGCCACCACTGTGGTTATCAAACTGTACAACTCCTTTCCCTTCTGTTGTCGGGTAGACTGACTCCCCATCCCTCACCCCCCCCCCCCCCCCCCCCCTCTCCAATCTTTGCACATCCCCAATCCTGAATTTTCAACACCTCACATTCATTTCATGTATCTTCTTGTGTTTAATGACGGTTGGAAGACCAATTTTCCTCCTGGGATAATTAAAGTTCTATTATTTTGTACCTGTCCAAATGTCTTTTAAATATTGTTATTGTTTCTGCCGCAACCACCTCCTCTGGCAGCTCATTCCATATACCCACCATCCTCTTCTGAAAAAGGTGCCCCTCAGAATCCTATTAAATGTTTCCCGTCTCACCTTAAAACATATGTCCTCTGGTTCTTGATTCTGGATAAAAGACTCTGTATATACCCTATCTATTCCTCGCATGATCTTGTATGCCTCTATAAGATCACCTCTCATTCCTCTACGCTTCAAGGAATAAAGTCCTAGCCTGCCCAACCTCTCCCTATAGCTTAAGCCCTCAAGTCCTGGTAACATCCTCATAAATCTTCTCTGCATCCTTCTCAACTTAACAACATCTTTCTTATGGCAGGATGACCAAAACTGAACACAATACTGGCCGCACCTGTGTTTTCTACAGCTGCAACATAACATCCCAATTTCTACGTTCAGTATCCTGATCACCTGATCTCTCTGTGAGGCAGTTTTCAAGGAACTATGTTCCTGCACTCTTAGATCTTTTTGGTTAGACTCCCCAAAATGCAATACTTAATATTTATATATCTATATCTATCTATTCTATTATTATATAAAAGTCTGTGGCTGCCGCCTGCCGTCTGTCCGGCTGCCGGCTGCCTTTCTTCCTTTTGATTCGCTGCTCCTTCCTATCAGCTTCCAACACACTTCAAAACAAAGTTGCAAGACAGGAACACTCTGAACTTTTCACCTCAATGGGATATCACAGCAAGTGCTTCAACAGGAGGGGGAGGGCCTATTGGTATTGCAATTGGAACTGCTGCAGCAGGCAGGGAGGTGCAATTGGAATTTGTTTTCAATCCACTGCTGAGGGAGGCAGGAGAGTGCTGGAATCTTACATTTGGGAACGGCTTCAGTTCCGTTGGAGGAGATGGGTGCATGGTGGAATATTGGGTTGGGGGATTACACCATTGGGGGATGCACTTGGTCTAGTATATTACTAAAACTCTCATCTTGTTTGTTTCTATGCGTGTGTGTGTCTGTGTGCCTATGTGATCCAGGAACTATGCCAAAACGGTACACGATAGTGCTACAATGTTTGCACCACCTTGACTCACAATTGTCCTGTATTGTGGTGTATCAAGTTTTGTTCAGATTGATGTTACATTTTAAAAGTTATTCACATTTTTTAATTCACAAAACCCCAATTTGAGAAAAATGTCTTCCCTCTGCTCTGGCACTTACAGCTATGACATCACAATGGGATTGTAGCCTTGCTTGCTACAATGTTGCTATCCCAGGACACTTGAATCCTGCCAGCCCAAGCAAGTTCAATTGCACTTTTTTTAGTTTGAAATGAGGGAGGGTGAATAAGGGGAAATGAGCAGCCCCTGCGCAGTTGGGGGCAAAGGGTGAATGGTGGAATATTGCGTTGGGGGACCAGGCCTCCCGTGGGGGCTATGGGCGAGTGGTGGAATATTGCGTTGGGGGACCAGGCCTCCCGTGTGACAGGGACCCAACGGGTCCCACTTGGTCTAGTATATATATTACTAAAACTCTCATCTTGTCTGTGACTGTGTGTGTGTGTGTGTGTGTTTGCCTGTGTGTGTTGTGATCCCGGAACTATGCCAAAACGGTACACGATAGCGATACAATGTTTGCACCACCTTACTGACAATTGTCCTGTGATGTAAATTAAACAAGTTTTGTTCAAATTGATGGTATATTTTACAAGTTATTAACATTTTTAACTTTACAAAATCCAGTTTGAGAAAGAATCACTTGAACACTGCAGTGGCAGTTACAGCTATGTCATCACAATGGGATCTCATTTACATAAACTGTCCGTCTGCAGTGCTCCATCCGCAAAAACATCACAATGGGATCTAATTTACATTTTTTAAAAAAGGCAGCAGTGGGGGACTGGATGAGGAGAAGATTGTTGTTTAATGTTATTTAAACAGATAGAGGGAGAGGAAGGGGGTAGGGATGGGAGAGGGGTTATGGAGGGAGGGAGTGGCTGAGCATAGGGGAAAGGAGAGGGAGGGAGTGGAGGAGGAGAGGGGATAGAAGAGGGAGGGTGAAGAGGAGGGGGAGGGAGTGTTGGGGGATGAGGGGAAATGAGCCGCGCCTGCGCAGTTGGGGGCTATGGGTGAGTGGTGGAATATTGCGTTGGGGAACGGATTGCGTAGGGGGAATGGGTGAGTGGTGGAATATTGCATTGGGGGAACGGGGCCCAACAGGGTAGGGAGGGGAGAGGGGTTATGGAAGGAGGGAGGGAGTGGGAGGGGAGGGGAGGAGAGGAGGAGAGGGGAAAGAAGAGGGAGGATGAAGCGGAGGGGGAGGGAGTGCTGGGGATGAAGGGAAATTGCATTGGGGAAACGGGGCCCAATGGGTCCCACTAGTTTACACTAAATTCCTCTGCCCACTTGCCCAACTGATCAAGATCTTGTATAACCTATGATAACCATCTTCAGTATCTACAATACCACCCAATTTAGTATTTGTAAACTTACTAATCATTGCCTTGTAAATTTCATCCAAATTGTTGATATAAATCACCTTATTCACCTTTTATACATTCTCCTGTCTCTGGAAGGAATCCAAATTTGCCCTATTCGTTTTTTCCATTTTGCAAACTATGAAAGCACAGTCTGTTTCATGGTCCTTGCCAGTTTACTAATTTTTGTTCTACCATTTATTCAAATTATCTTGGTCATCATTTGAATTTTAAAACATAGCTAATCCTCAGGTTCATAAATGATACAAAAAGGAATAAAGATTGAACTCTATTGCCTTCCATCACAGTGAGGAATGTGGAATCCACTGTGATAGATGTTTATGTTAACTTGTATGTGGTTGTGTGTCTTGTTGCTTTTCACTTAGTATGGCTGTATGGTAACTCAAATGCCATTGTACCTTAACTGGTACATGTGACAATAAACTGACCTTGAAACCTTGATACTATCTGCCTTTGTTTCCACTGCCTATTGATTTTACTTACAACATCTATAATTTCTACTTCCAGTTTAGTTCCTTTCTCTCCTGACTCTTCTTCCTGATTCTCGACCCCCTTGCCCACTAGAGGTGCTAGTCCTTGAGCTTTGATTAATCAGAAGAGGGCAAGGATATAATGGTCCAAGTGGAAATGAGGCAGAATGAAAATGAACGGGCTGCTGGAAATTGTTGCTTACTTGCAATCTAAGTGGAGAAGTTCTGCAGAATAATTGCCCAACGCAGTGACTACATTGTCAAGAGAGAATAGAGTACCAGTGCTGATTGTTGTCTCGTGTGTACTTCGAATAACTTTCACGGTTGGCATCGCACTTTGCCTTGAAGTGCGATTTAAGAACTAACGATATGACTGCCATACGAATGTGCAACAAACTAATTAGCGATATGTTTTTGTGATGAAAAGCACAATCCTAGAATGACCATTTAGAAAAGCCTAACACAAGGCAGAACATGATAGAGGTGAACAAAAGTAATGTTATTTGACGTGTTTAAGAAGGAACTGCAGATGCTGGAGAATCGAAGGTACACAAAAAAGCTGGAGAAACTCAGCGGGTGCAGCAGCATCTATGGAGCGAAGGAAATAACGTTCGGGTTTCGGCCTGAAACGTTGCCTATTTCCTTCGCTCCATAATGTTATTTGACAGTTGTTTAACTAAAAATGGATTTCCAACATTCCAAATACAGCTATTCAAAATTATTACTTCACAATTGCTTTTATGTGATTGACTGGATTTTTGTACAATAGATGGGGAAGGTCTTAATGGCCATCTGTGTAAAAGCAATTACCTGAAAAAGATATAATTCTACTGGAACGAAACAAGATCAGTTGAAGGTAGACAAAAATGCTGGAGAAACTCAGCGGGTGAGGCAGCATCAATTGAGCGAAGGAATAGTTGACGTTTCGGGTCGAGACCCTTCTTCAGACTGATGTGGGGGTGGGGCGGGAAGAAGAAAGGAAAAGGCGGAGACAGTAGGCTGTGGGAGAGCTGGGAAGGGGAGGGGAAGGAAGGATAAAGCAAGGATTACCTGATATTGGAGAAGTCAATGTTCATACCGCCGGGGTGTAAACTACCCAAGCGAAATATGAGGTGCTGCTCCTCCAATTTGTGGTGGGACTCACTCTGGCCATAGAGGAGGCCCAGGATAGAAAGGTCGGATTCGGAATGGGAGGGGGAGTTGAAGTGCTGAGCCACCGGGAGATCAGGTTAGTTAATGCGAACTGTGCGGAGGTGTTGAGCGAAGCGATCGCTAAGCCTGCTCTTGGTCTCACCGATGTAGAGCAGTTGACACCGAGAGCAGCGGATACAATAGATGAGGTTGGAAGAGGTGCAGGTCAACCTCTGCCTCACCTGGAAAGACTGCTTGGGTCCTTGGATGGAGTCGAGGGGGGAGGTAAATCGACAAGTGTAGCATTTCCTGCGTTTGCAAGGGAAAGTACCAGGGAGGGGGTGGTTTGGGTGGGAAGGGACGAATTGACCAAGCAATTACGGAGGGAGCGGTCTCTGCGGAAGCCGAAAGGGGAGGAGATGGGGAGATTACTCGGGTCTGGTAGCCTCTGTTGAGCGTGAAACATGGTCATCAATCCGAAATATTAAATCGGCTTCCATAGATCGGTGGGATGTAAAGCTTCTTAATCATTGTCTGTCCTTATTTCAGTTTTGCAGGTTTTTTTTGCATAAAGATTTTATTCTACTGCTGCTGTTTTTACTCCTTATTTTGAGTGGGGAAAAAGGAATCGTTTCAAAAATAAGTTGAAAAGGTCATCCCTGAGTGCTGCAGAAGTTTGCAAATGTTTTTAATCCACACCTATAAGTCTGAGTAATGCACAATATTTTCTTCAGGAAATGAGCAATATTTCATGTCAGTTGTGAGAGTGGTTGTTTTTTTAATGGTGTCATTCAAGTATTGGTCTTCAACGACTAAAATTTGTTTTACTAGTTCATCACCCGAAGCGAGTTCACCTGTCCTTGACACATGGGCCTATGTTTCTGCAGTGGAGGCTGTAGAAGTACTGTCATTTTTCCTCTCTGTAGACATGGCAATGAAGTTTAACCCATTGGTGATTTGATTTCACTGGAAAATGGGTCAGAATCATTGGGAAATCCAGTCAGTGGGTAAGAATCTGTGATTCATGGGTGTGATTGTTCATATAAAGTATTTTAAAAGCTGGATATTGTAGATTTCCATTTACACTGGTAATCAGGAATTAAATCAACCCTAAATTTTAACTAATTTTTTCACTTTATAAATGCTGTGTACTTTGATATTTGGATTCTTTGCTTTTGTTCTGTACCTTCGTCCTCATTCACTTCCCTAAGATCTTGGACAAAAGTCAAATTTATACTAACAGCAAAGATAATTAATGAAAAGTCTTACAGAGCCAGCCAGCATCTCCTACTGTGGCCTTCATCCAAGAAGATTATCTCTGGCATTCCAAGAGTACATTGTGGTAATCCAGAGTGCAGTTAATTGCATGTAAATAAACATATAACACATGTTACAGTAGATGTAATCAGAAGTTTCTGTCTTTGCATACAGACAGAAATCAATGATGCAAAAAAATTACACATCAGCCTCCCTTAATTTTGCTGTGGTGTGACAGATTCATGCTCACTGATGTTAGGTTTTAGTGCTAAGCAATTAGGTGGGAGTATTTCTTTTGATTAAAGAAGCAGTGCTTCTGAAGCAACTTAATGTGCTGGCAAATAAAACAATCGAATTGCAGTATTTGGACACAAAAATTAGATTTTTTTTAGGCCAAGTACTTGCATAACTGGTTATCTTGGCTATTTGGTTATCAATATGTTTTCATTATTTTTAATTTATAGAATCAATTTTATATAATTGAAAACTGCTCGATTTTGTTTTGTAGAAGTCAAATATATGTTTCCTTTAAATTGTGTAGTTCTGCTTTCTTTTTAGCAAATATTACAATTTGTATAGTGATTTCAGGCATTTTACTTTAGGAAGTCCTGTTAAATTTGTTTCATAGACGGATGATAATTATGAGCACAGCATTGTCAAGATTTCTATCAATGCTTATTCGCAATTATTCTTCATCCGACGATAGTCACAAAAATAATTATAGAGACAGGTAAATATTATCAATTCCATTTTTATCGTGACCCCTAATTTTATGCACTTTATTTGGGAGAAATGTCCTCCCTGTATCTACCAAGTCAAGTTCGGATTCTGAATTGTGTTACTGTTGGACTTTTTCCACTAAAGTCACCATTTTGTCTTTGTTTATTTAATGATCGAACCAATAGCTTAAAACATCTGGGCCAGGTCCTGGATCATTCAGATAAAAAATATAGCCATATCAATTAATGTGTGAAGGAAAATTACACATTTAAATAGATTATTATGCAGGATTGTGTAAATAATTCGATTGATTACTGTTTATCCTATTTGCAGTGTTTTTTAACGTTTGAGTAATTTTCTTCCCAATTGCTTTTTTGGTGTTTTTTAGCCCTGTTATTGATTCCTATATGCTATCTTCATTGTAAAATAGCTAAAAGTGCAGTATAGTTCAGTTTAACGTGTAGTACAGTTTAAAGTGTAGTATGGTTCAGCATCTGAAGTCACTTGAACAAATATATTTTAAAATAGTGTGTATAAATTCATTCAGTTTCGCTTCATATGCCGAATCATGACAAGCTTCAAAATCCTGGAAACTTTCCTGATAATACACTGACATCCTAATTTTATGGGAGTATAAGAGTATTAATAGTTATAGCCAGAAACATATTTTTTACATAGCTGGCATTCTCTTAAAAAATAATCCAAGTTATGAATTACACATGTTTGTCTGCACATCCAGAACTGCACGTTCGACATATTTTGCTGTAAGAATATAATTGAGCCTATTATCACCCACCATTGTTCTTTTGCAGCAACTTCCTTTGGCCATATATGTACATTTAAACATGAAAGTCAGGAAGTTGCCATCAGATATGTTAATTTGTTCAAATTATGTGCATAGACAACTTAGTATCACCTTGATCACTGTTTAAATAACCAGAATAAGCAAGTTCGGTATTCCGACTGCGCATGCCCAGGTCATAGGTAATTCGCGATAAACATTGTCAGCAGCTCAGCTGCTGTGTGTATACAGACCTGCGTTTCATCCGTAGTCAGGATTGAACCCGGGTCTCCAGCGCTGCAAGTCCTGTTGAATTGCTACTGGGCCGTCGCCGTCCCCTCCTGAGTGTCCCATCCCTGGCCTGCGGCGACCGGAGATGTCCGGGGTGACCCTGGACTGGCGGGACATCGGCCCGAAGCAGTGGCGGCCCCCAGGCTTACAGCCAGCGCGGACCGTCAGTCCAGGGCTGTCGGTTAACCCGGCGGTACAGGCAGAGTTGAGCTGGAGTTAGCTCCTCTTCTCCCCGCTGGCTGTAAGCCTGGGGCCGCCACTTTTTTTTAAATCGCTAATGACCTTCGACAAATCCCATGATTTCTTGCGTTTTTCGAAATACCTAACTCGCTTATAGCAAGGACCTCACCAACATACCTTAAATACCTTGTCCCATACCTTGTCCCTTTCCCCTTCATCCCTAACATTGGGGAAAATTACATTTACTTTGAAATAGCAAAAAATTTTACAAATTAACTTCATTTAGATTTTAGTTTCTGTTGGAGTTATTTTTTAAATTACATTTCATTTTTTTCCTGATTTAAATTGAAATCCATCTTTAATCCCGTTTTTCTTTTGCTAGCGTATGTTCTCCTATCTGATCATGTCTTTTCATTGTAATTCCTAGTGGCATTTCCTGGTTGAAAGTCTTCTAGTCATTAACTGTTTGGTTTGATTGCTGAACAAGATGACATTGCTTTGCCTCATCCGTACAGAACTCGGATGTTCTGTGGGGAGCTCAGTTTTCCATTTTGTTTGGGAGAAATAAAGCACTTTTTCATACTAGTACAATCTCTCCACTGCACTGGGTCATCTAACCTTGTACATCACATTATGGTGTGGTTGGGTAGTTTTTTGAGGAGGATACAAACTCCTAAATTTATCACAATTTTTATGCGTTCACCACGTGATCTTCAGTAAAAAATCCTCATATTTTTGATCCAAAATATGGAACGATATTAATTTAAAGAAAAAAATGGAGATGAATTGTAGAAAAGGCTAGGAATGGAGCTATTAACCAAAAATAAAATAAAATTAGGTAATATAATATTTAGTTAATATATTTTTTTCTTTATTACTGGCAACTCATTTAATTAAAATGTAGTTTTCCATAGTACAGGCAGTCCCTTGGTTGCACAAAGGTTCCGTTCCTGAGAATTGTCCGTAATTCGATTTCTCCTTAAGATAGAAACATCCGTTTTCTATAGCTATCCATATCATATTGCTATCCATATCGTATCATAATTCTATCATTTCAACTTAATATTGCAAGCTTAATAAATGCATTAAAATGTATGGGAAAATTTGGTTAAAGTCGGATTTTTGTACGTTGGGTCATTCATAATCCAGGAAGCTCCTGCATTAAAAGGAATTTGTGGTAATTGATGAGGAGGTCTTTGGGATCTCTAAATTTGCTTTTACTTCACAGATATGGAGTCAGGGGAGCGGTTGACATCTACTTCCTCTGCGCCTTCTACATCTTCTGCATCCTCTACAGCAACGGCTTCGGCTCTTTCTAAGGGCAGCATTTCTGCAGGAGCTGGAGGGTTCGGCTCCACATTGTCGACCTGCGGTAAGAAATACTCTACTCGTGGAATTCATGATTTCATAAAGTTTCATTGCAATTGTAAGGACATTAAGGCCTACAGCAGCAATTCTGTATTTGCAGAAGTCAAGGTGTCGTAATAGTCACTGTAAAATAAAGGAGACAAACATCTTGTATTGTCCTCTTCTGCAACATTGCTTTCTGCTCACCTGAAATCTTGTCTACTTCTAGAGTAATCTTGGCAGGATATGATTTCAATTATACTTTGAGTTTATCAAATGATGCTGTTGATTCATGAGATCATTTTCCTTGCTGAAGAACAAAGGATCTGCAGGCTCCTATACCTGCAATGTTGGCAGTCTTCAGGTCAGAAGATAGTTGGATGGAGGGTGAGAGGCTGGGAATTCATAACCAAACTGGGTGGGGATTTGTGTTCTGAAGACAATATGACAAAATATTTTCAGGAATTCCTTCCTTGGCATGTCTTTGCAGCTTACATTTGAAATGCTGAGGATATCTACGGCCTATTATTCGATCTGGCCCTCACAGGCCTTTTGCATGAAAAAGTCTCGAAGTTAAAACAAAAATATATATTTTTTCCTGTTTGGTTTTTCCACTTTACTGGCTACCATTCTGTAGATTGGTTACTCCACACTAACCAATTGTAGTGCTTTATTAGTAGAAGATCCGCCTACTATATGGTTTATATTATCAGAACTCAGCTCATGCTAGCAGTCGAATAGTCGCTACACAAGCTATAACAGCATGCTGAAATGTACTGTAAGTGAGCTTTAATAAAACTATATTGTACCATGTTGTGCAAATGACTGGGTCATTTACATGGTGTCAAGAAGTGGTTGCCTACCCACTCCGCCTTTAAGTATATCGGTTTTTTATTTTGTCCACCTAGTTTGTTTTGTATACTCGCTATCTCTACCATGGCTAGCTCGCTTCGCCGTCAACACCCGCTGCGGCTACAACCATTACATTCGTGCTGCTCATCGCAAAGCTGCACCTGACGTGCGTGCCTCTATACTACTTAATGTTGCTGGCCCTGAAGCAATGAAGCGCGCAGAGTGTTTTAACTACGCACCTGCCGTTATGGACCACAACAACCAGGTTGTGGTGCCTGCTGAAACTATGGATGACCCTGCTCACTAAGTTCGGACAGTTATGCGACCATCGAGCCAACTCCATAATTGAACGTACTAAGTTTTTTGCTCGCTTCCAACAGCAAGGAGAACCTACTGACAACTTCCTCAGTGATTTAAAACTCATGGCTGCACGCTGCCGTTTTGGAGATTTGTGTGAAGATCTCATCTGTGACAAACTGGTAGGAGGTTTACTCAGTGACAAGGTACGAGACAAATTTTTTCGCGATACTGAATTGACCTTGGACCGAGCTGAACATTCTTGCAGAATCGCTGAACTTACGGCTTCCCATACAAAGTCTTTGGGCTCTGGGCCGCGATCCCCGTTCAATGTCAATGCTACCGACACCTCATATCGTAACCGGTGTTCACAACCCACCCCACCCTGGCAGCCTCAGAGATCTATTGAACGGTGCTCTAACTGTGACGGCTCCCACACTCCAGGTCGCGAATTCTGTGCTGCTTATGGTCAAATTTGCTACTACTGTAAGAAATGTAACCACTTCATGAAATGTTGTCGTTCTCGCGTGGCTCGTTCGTTCCCAAGACAAAATGGACACCTGTTTAAACATGAACCTACTGATAATGAATTCCAAGAGCTGGAAGCGCCATCCCCTGCTCTCCTCCGTGAGAACCAAGATAACAGTCCAGACATCCACTCCCCATTTGCTTCCACTAACAAGCAGCTTGACCCTGAAGTCTCTCCCCTCGTCAACAGCAACATTGCGTTTGCAAAGATGACACTGGTGCTAAATGTAATGTCATGTCTTTATCTGAATTTAAACAAATTCGTAATACCGAACGTATTGCAAACACTACGGCTACGTTACGAGCCTATGGGGGAGAGGTACTGCTCTAACTTGGAGAAAAGGAACTGAATTGCCACATGGAATCACAAGCTCACAAACTGAAGTTTTTCATTGTTCGGGGGAGGATTCTGCAACTCTGCTTGGCATCAACGCATGCCAGGATCTAGGCCTGGTTACCTTTGAGCTTGCTCCAATCTCTCCCACTGAGGGCTCCACTCAGCAGATACTTTCACAATACGAAGAACTATTTGACGACAAGCTTGGAAAACTGCCCATCAAGTACAATATCACCACTGATCCAAATGTTACACCTGTGGTCCGAGCACCACACCATATCCGGCATGCTATGCGCGACAGAGTATACAATGAGCTCCAGTGGATGGTGTCCCTGGGTGTCATTGCTAAGGTTACTGGCCCGTGCAACTGGGTTTCCACCATGGTGATTAAAACAAAGAAAAACAAGGAAGAAATCCGAATCTGCATCAACCCCAGAGACCTAAACACAGCGATCAAACGGCCACATTACCCGATGCGAACAGTAGAGGAAGTTGCTGCTCAGATAAGCAATATATCTGTGTTCTCTGTTCTGGATGCCAAAAGTTTGTTTTGACAGACTCAGCTGGACCCTGACTCGTCCAATCTCACCACGTTCGGCATCCCCTTTGGCCGTTACAAATTCCTGAGAATGCCCTTTGGCATCAACTCTGCTAGCGAGGTTTTCCAGCGCACAATGGAACAATTATTTGCGGGGTATCCTTGCGCCATCATTGTCGATGACATTCTCGTTGCTGGACACGACACGGCTGACATGATGCCAATCTAAAAAAAAGTACTAGACCGTGCCAAAGACATCCATCTCAAGCTCAACCCTCTAAAATGCAGATTTCGTGTCACAGAGGTCAACTATGTAGGCCATGTTTTCACTAGTGATGATCCCAGACCGGACCCATCCAAGACCACTGCCGTCAACGAGATGCCAGTTCCCACTGACGCTACGAGTTTACAGAGATTCCTGGGAATGGTCAACTACCTGGGGAAATTCATTCCCAACCTCAGCGATATATCTGCCCTCCCCTGCGGGAACTGACTCACAAGGACCCTGTCTGGTCCTGGTACTCACAACACCAAAGAGCTTTCAAAATCCTCGTTGCAACTGGCCAGTGCTCCAATTCTCACCTACTTTGCTTTAAAGTTGCCAGTGACACTCACATGTGACGTATCCCAATATGGACTTGCTTACAGACTTCCACCGACATCGACTGCAGACCTGTTGCTTATGCCTCCCGTACCCTGACAGAAACTGAACAACATTATGCCCAGATCGTAAAAGAACTGCTTGCCATGGTTTTTGCCTGCACAAAATTCAAAGCCTTTATTTTTAGCATATCTGTGATTGTGGAAACAGACCACCAGCCGCTGGTCACCATTCTGAACAAACCCATTCACGCCACTCTGGCTCACCTGCAACCGATGGTGATGCAGCTACAGCATTTTGATTTTACTATAGCCTACAAAAAGGGCAAGGACATGCACTTAGCTGACACGCTATCAAGAGCCCCACGCAAAACCTACGAACAGCAGCCCTCAGGACAAGACCAGTTCACGGTAATGATAGTGTCGTACGTACCTACTGAATGCCTAAGCAGCCTGGCAGAGCACACGGCTGCCGATGAAACTCTACAATTACTGTCCTCAGTCATCCGGCGTGGTTGGCCAGATACACACACAGCACCCCACTAACGATTTGCCCATACTACCTTGTTCGCGACAAACTGGTACTACAAGACGGGGTTATAATCAAGGGTCACAAAGCAGTCATCCCAGCTGTTCTTTCGGGACAAGTACTTTGATGCCCTCTACAGGGGCCACCCCGGTGTGGAAGCAACCCTACAACAAGCGCTGAACATGTTTTAATGGCCTGATATGACCAAGTATATACGTGAAAAAGTCGAAGTAAGCGCTGTCTGCAACAGCCTAATGCCACACCAAGAGAAACAACCTGTTCCGCCTCTGCCGTGGTTCATGGTCGCTACTGTCATATTCGAGTGGCGTGGAAAACACTATCTGGTTCTCGTTGACTCGTATTCAGGCTGGTTCGAAATTGACCTACTCGAAACAATCAGATCTGACACAGTCATCCGAAAGTTGTCACGCCACTTCTCCGTGCACGGCGCCCCTGCACGTCTCCTCTCTGATAACGGCAGTCAGTTCATCAGTCAGTGTTTCAAAAACTTTGCTCAACGAAGGGATTTTCGCCATGTCACCAGCAGCCCTGAATTTCCACAGTCCAACGGGCTCACAGAACGGGCAGCCCGTGGCGCCAAACAATTAATGGAGCACTCACACCTTGCTAAATCTGACGTATACTTGGACCTGCTCAAATTGAGGAACATCGCCTGTGACCCAATACTGGGGTCTCCAGCCCAACGCCTGATGTCTCGTCAAACCTGTGCTGTTCTGCCCATGCCCCAGCAGCTGCTGCAGCCACAGGACCATTCACCTCCCGTTGTCCAGAAACAACTCCAGCTGAAACGCGATGCACAGAAACAATCTTTCGACAGGTCCAGCAACCCGCTTAAACCTCTCTCTAGTGGACGAGTTGTTCGCCTTCAGACCGACAAGGGCTATGGCCGTTTGTGTCACATTCAGAGCCCTGCCAAGGAACAGCGCTCCCACCTAGTTTGTGCCAACGGAGGCCTTTACAGACGCAACCGTTAACATCTTCTTCCTGTGAAGGAACCACGTCCTGTAGTTTCGAATCCAGAGGTCACACGTCTGATGTACCCTCCTATTGTCGGACTGACTCCTGATGCAGAGCAGCTACTGACTGTGCCCCCTATGGCCTCACCACAACGTTCTGCGCCCCGCTCACCGGCTTCGCCGCCTCCACCCTGCGGGTCTCCGGCACCGTTCCCGGTTACTTCCCCGGTCACTTCCTCGGCGAAGGGAGGAGACACGGATCTATACCGCACGCGTGCAGGGCGGGTCTGTAGGCCACCTCTTAGATATGAATATTTTGTGTAACCATCTATACGTCCCTGTATGAGTTATTAGCGTTTCGGTTACTGTATTATTTAGCCTTCACGTATTGGTGTGTTTCTGCTCAAAGGCTTGCATTTAGTTGTGCTTCATTTCAGTTCTACAAGAAAAGATGTAGATTGGTTACACTCCACACTAACCAATTGTAGTGCTTTATTAGTAGAAACTCCGCCTACTATACAGTTTATATTATCAGAACTCTGCTCATGCTGGCAGTCGAATAGTCGCTACACCAGCTATAATAACATTCTGAAGTGTAAGTGATCTTTAATAAAACTATGTTGTACCATGTTGTGCGAATGACTGGGTCATTTACACATTCCATCTCAAGTGGTTGCTCGTGTTTCTGGCTTTGCAAACAATACTTGTGTTTGTGTTTGTGGCCTAGTTTTGTGTCCAATACAATGTGTTTGTGTCCTAGTTTTTTCCATCCTATTTCTCTTTGTCGAGTTTTCTTCTCTTCCCCTTGCTTTTGTGTTCCCCAAGGCTCAGTTCCTTGATCTCTATTTGTTCACGTCACAATGGGGAATTCCCCATATCTTATCTAGAATTCTGTTCCTTGCATCCTTTCCTTTTCCTGAACTCTGCTATTGTCCACCTGATCTTGGAAATATGGAATATTTAGATTCCTCTTTTAAGGCCTTGTTGGATGCCAAGACATTCCCAACCTTACCCCAGATCCTTCCTGACTGGCAAATTGTGGAATGTGGTGGTACTCTCTGCAGTCTTCATTGGTTGAAATGGTGTTACTGGCACACTATGACAAGATACTTATGCCAGGTTTACCATACATAATATTTGTAAGAACTAGAATTGCTTCCCAGGCTGCTTGAGGGAGTGTCCTGGAGATCATTTGTTCTGGTGCAATTTGTCACTTTTGTGATATTGTGTTTTGTTTTACGCTGCATCTATAAGAGCACCAATCTCTGTGGTAGTAGTTTTTATTCCTGCTGCTATAAAGGGTGAAAAATAAACCACCAAAGTTCCTTGCTTTCAGGGGCGGAAAACCCGGGGGGGGGGGGGGGGGGGGGGGGGGAGGGGACACGTTTCCCCCCATGTTTTGAGAGGTGGGGGACATCCCATTTTGTAATCCGGATTTTAATAAATCTCCGCTTCCGCAAGACAGTGGAGGTTGGACTGCTGATCGAGGGCGCCGATTGGACGAGAGAGACGTTGGTCAACGGGCAATGGGGACGGGACATGATGATTCAGCGCGATGATTGGAGGAGGGAGGAGTGGGGGGCGGGAGGTGGGACTGATGATATTGAGTGCGGTGATTGGAGGAGGGAGACGTGGCACAGACCTGCGCCTCATCCGCAGCCAGGATCGATCCCGGCCAGCTCTCTGGCGCTGTCCCGTCCCCACCCGAGTGCCCCCCCCCCCCCACGGGTGGCCAAAGAGGTCGTGAGTCAGACGGGAGCTGTGCCCCCAGGCCCACAGCCAGTGCAGACAAGCAGTGCTTAACCCAGCTCAACTCTGCCTGTCCCGCCAGGTTAACCTGCCTGGCCTTGCGGGAAATATGGCCAGCGCGGAGAAGCAGCGCTGGTGTCCCGTCAGTCCAGTCAGGACTTGTAGGTTAACCCGGTGAGGCAGGCAGAGTTAAGTTGCATTTAGCGCTGGATTGAGCCTCTGAAGCCTCGCAAATCTGTGTGTGCGCATGGGCGCGCGGCCGCCAAAAAATTGTGTCCCCCCGTCCCCTGGTTCCCTCCATATTTTGATAGCGAGTTCCGTGCCTGCTTGCTTTAAACTCTATTGTCATTTTATGCTTGAGCTTCAATTGGTAGAAACAAAGACTGCCGATGCTGGTTAATACACAAAAGGACACAAGAGTGCTGAGGTGACTCAGCGGGTTAGGCAGCATACCTGGAGAACATGGATAGGTGACCTTTCGGGTCAAGACCCATCTTCAGACACTTGACCTGGACATTTCAATCTTGACCCAGAACATTGCCTATCCATGTTCTCCAAGAAGTCTGAAGAAGGGTCTCGACCTGAATTGTCACCAATCCATGTTCTCCAGGGTTGCTGCCTGACCCGCTCCTTTTGAGCTTTAAGTGGCAAATGGAATTTCTATCCATTTGTTTTCAATTTGCAAATATCTGTGGCAACAATTGACGTCTGTAGTCATTGTATTGTAAGTCGTTTGGGGATGTTGAAGCTTTCGGACAGATGCATCTTTGTACACGTTTTACTGTACATAGATTAGCAAAGAAACTATTCCTACAACCCATCAGACTGTGCTGGTATTTTTGACTTGCATGTGCCAGTCCATGTAACATATTTGTTTTAACATATTAATTTACACATTTCTTCCTTATGTACATGTCTAATTATCTGTCAATGTATTTATGCCAACTATTACATGTGTAACAAATTTAAGAGGTGTCTTGACCCGAAACGTCACCCATTCTCTCCAGAGATACTGCCTGTCCCCCTTACGCCAGCATTTTGTGTACCTTTGTATTCTAATTATTCTCTGAGTAGAGAATCTATATTTTGCATCTTTTCTAATGCTCAAGACCAGAACTACATAAGCTTTTTTTCCCCTCTGATTTGTAACTGGTTTCTTGTAATTGAGGCAAAACAAAATGCAATTGGTTACTTTTTGTTCTGGTTGAAGTTCCAGAAATTTGAATTTAGTGCTGACATTGTTTAAATTAATAGTAATTTTCATTGTTTTATACATATAACATTTGTACAAATACATCGTAGTGTGAGAGGAATTGAGATTGAAATCGGCATTTACATGGAAACTAAGGTAATTTTGATTAGTGGTTCACCATTGCCTGTAGTTTTCTATAGTTGTAGAAATATTAACCAGATGGGACTGTTGTACTTTCAGAACTTCTGACGGTAAAATGCATTTTCCCAGCAGTTCTTTCATGGGTCTTTGAGCGTGTTGTCTCTAGTTTTGTAACCATCTGTTGCAATTTTTTTCGATCAGTTTCTGTACCATCATGACTGCAGAACATTCAGCATCAGACTGGCCTCAAACAACATCATGATCGTAATCATGATTTTCCCTTTACCTCCTTGATATGGTTGATCACATAATCAAGCTCTAAAGCTTATTCATTGCTTCTGTTGTTTGTCAATCATTCCATATGCTTGTTGACCAGTTTGGCTCCATTTTCTCCAATGCCTTAACTTAGGTTTCCATGCAGAATTTTGCATCCTGCCAGTCTCATTTCTTCCCAAGCCATACATTTTCTAGGCAAAATATATAATTTATCGTTTGTCATGCCAAATAGGATTTCTCAATGGTTAAACGGTGGGCGGTCATGATGGCTCAGCGGCAGAGTTGCTGCCTTACAGCGAATGCAATGCCGGAGACCCGGGTTCGATCCCGACTAGGGGTGCTGTCTGTACGGTTTGTACGTTGTCCCCGTGACCTGCATGGGTTTTCTCTGAGATCTCCCACACTCCAAAGATGTACAGGTTTGGAAGTTAATTGGCTTGGTAAATGAAAATAATGTCCTTAGTGGGTGTAGGAAAGTGTTAATGTGTGGGGATCGTTGGTCAGCATGGACCCGGTGGACCGAAGGGCCTGTTTCCGCGCTGCATCTCTAAACTAAAAAAAACTAAATGGTTCTTTGTTATCAGGTGTATCAAGGTACAGTGAAATTCTCATTTTGCATTCAGATCTGTAAGATTATCGGCATACATACAATCTCTTATTAAGTACACAATTTAAAGAATCGGCCCACTGTCCATATGCTAGTCGCCGGGTATTGGCATCATTTTCATAGTCCCAGCTGCAGCCATCCATAAAGGCCATTTGCAGCCTTCGTCTCCATCTGGATCGCAAGTAAACTGTTGCTCTTTCCTCGCCCAGCCACCTTCAGCCTTCGTGCCTTGGGGATGCCTCCCACAGCTGCCCGTGAGGGCGCAGAAGCAAGACCCCCCCCCCCGGTTCTTCTAATCGGCCCTTTGTCCAGCCACGTTGCCGACTCTCTTCGCCCTCCTTTTCAATTCCTGGTCCTCCGGGGCGTGCAGGAGACCAGCCTGAGGCGTTGCTCCTACTCCAGGCAGGTTTCCCCGTTCCTCACCCACGGCCCTTCAGGAGCTTCTGCTGTGCACAGTCCTTCAGGAGTTTCTCTATTTGTAGTTGGCTCTTCATTTCTTGAAAATATAGTAGGATGCAAGTTATTTTCACTTTCATTGAGTGTTGTTACATGTACATGTGCTACTTGCCAGATGCTCGTGTTCCTTCGGTTTTCATATATTGATGGTTGTGTTAAACCTGAAACATTACAGTTGTTGGTGAAATGTTTATTGTAGTATGATTAGTGACTTAATTCTGCAAGAAATTGTTCTTCAACAATGCTTATGAAACAGATTTGCATTCGCATTGAATATGGAAAATGGATTCAAAATGTAGTTGAATACAATTCATAAAACATTTGGAATGTTTCATACAACTTGTTTTTTTAACACTTTTAAAATGTTATTTACTCCCGACATATAATCCCTCAAATGGTAAAGCATGTTCCCTTTTGTTCAACCGCAGGGCAAATGTTTCGAGCAGCAGCTGGAGATCAGCCTTTCAATTTGTCCGCAGTATCGAGTGCCTTCCCAATGGTTAACCATGCAGCGTTTGGACTGCACACTACAAGCTCAGGGCGTTCAGAGTTTGGTGGCCTGGGAACAATTGGTGCATCTTCAGCCTTGGTGGGACACACACAACTTTCTTTTCCAGGTGACTCTAAGCTTTTGGTTTATTTTAAAATTACACTCCACAATTGGACAATCTACTACTTTGGATGAGAGAACCAAATAATATTTCTAAATTTACTGATGACTTAAAGCTGGGTGGGATTGTGGGCTCCAAGGAAGATGCAAAGAGGCTTTAAGTGATTTGGACAGCTTGTTTAAGTGAGGAAATATGCGGCAGATGCAGAATAACAAATACTGGTAGTTTTACATTAACTCCTAAGAAACCTCATTTTATAGAAAATTGCATTATTTAAAAACTAATTGTGTCAATGTGGAAAAGGAGGGTCAATGCTTGAGAGTTTCAGACACGCAATAACAATGTTTTTTCTGCAGGATTCTTTTAATGTTTCTTTAACAACTATAAGTTTATTTTTGTTAAAGCTGAGTCTCACGTTGCGAGTTGACACGAGGTACCCCGAGTGAAAGACTCGTGGTTGTGTACGAGATTGCAAGTGTATGATCGAGAGTTTAACCGAGTTCCCACAGGTATGACAAGTTTGCCGTTTACTTGTCATTTCTGCGATGTTCCAAGTTCGTCTCCCGAGTTACTCTTGAGCCAATCCTGATTGAAGGTTTGTTTTAATAAGCAACAGTGTTATGTTTTAATAAGCAACAGTGTTAAAGAAGACCTCTCCATCCTTTGTGGCTTTGTTTTAAAGATAGAATTCAGCGCGGCCGCATCTATTGATGTGACCTACAAAGGGAAAATGCGCACCATCCAGTGCCAGAGCAGTTATACTTATGATTTGTTTGAAACACACAGGTTTGATATGTTTTAATTGAATTTACTGCCATGTCTACACACTGCGGGGAGACGGGAGATTAAATCTTTGGAAGTGATTGTCCACCAGTCTCAAAAGCCGCTGTGTCTCCCTGTCCCTGGGATAGTAGGGGGCGACCAAACAGCACAATACCCCCTCCCCTTCCACGCCAACACGAAGGGCAATGATCCCAAGGCTTTAGCGTCAGAACAGCGGGCAATCACCTGCCATAACGTGAGAGAGATCATGCACTGTTGTAGGTCTCCTTTGCACGTCGGTGTTTCTGTCTTTCTCCACTCATTGTTGGCCCTATCTGTCACCACCCCCACCTACACCCCTCTGCTTCCCGGCCATGTGTGTGACCCCTTCCCTCCCCTCTCCAGCTCCCCGCCCATTGCACCGACGCAGGGGCTTTGCACGTCTTCACGTCGGTGATGCCAGCAGGTCAGTGCCAGTCGCCCCGGGGCAGTCGCTCCCTTCAGTTTCCCGGGGGGTCGGGACGGGACTGGAGTTGGGAGGGAAAGGTGGAGGGGATGGGTGGCTTAGGTGAGCAGGAGAGTGGGGTTGTTTGCAGTTGCAGAAGGAGGGGGCAAGGGCGGTACAGTTCCCAGTCTCAGCTCCTGTCCAGGGGGGTGGCGGAGACGTCAGGACCAACGGGACACCGACCCCCAGGCCCACCAGGCCCACTGCAAGCACGGAGAACCCAGAGACCCACAGACAGCAGCAACTCCAGCCCAGCCCCGCTCCAACTCCAAAGGAACCCGTTCCCCGATGGGCCGCTACGGCGACAAGTGGCAGTTCGCCCACAGCCCGAGCTGCGCCCCCTCATCCGCCACCCCATGGTACCCGCTGTCACTTCATCCAGCCGGCAGCTGCCCATCTTCAGCAGGATCTCGGTGTCGGACTGAGGGGAGGGGGGTGGAGGTGAAGGGCTGCAGGCTCACACATTACTCATGACAGGATATACATTACTATTTTTAATAACAGGAACATTTTACGATGAAATGCAGAAAATAGTCAAGAGCCGGCATGCCCGCTGACTCCCCCCCCCCCCCCCCCCCCCCCCGGTCCGGGGCTCTCCCCCAGAGTGGCCCCAGACCGGGGACCGGGGTGAGGATGGGAGTCAGCGGGCACGCCGGCTCTTGACTATTTTCTGCATTTCATCGTAAAATGTTCCTGTTATTAAAAGATAGTCGCTGGGAAACTGAAGATTGTCGCTGGGAAACTGAAGGGAGCGACAATCTGCTGCTGCCTGCCCGCTGAGTTAAAGAGTTCCCACGGTAGACTCACGATACACTTAGGTAAACGCACGGGCCACTACGTTCTTACAACGAGTTAAAATGTTTCAATTCCTAACCACAAGGGTAAAATTGACTCGTGGAAAATTTTAAACATGTTTGATTTTTTGCACGAGTTGACAAGTTTCACGAGTACCTGCCTTTAGCGCCGCGAGTCTCTAAGTTGCGTCCACGCGTTCCGTACGTTAATCGTACGTTATTACTGGGAGTTTTAACTCGGAGTACCTCTTGTGTCAACTCGCAACGTGAGACTAAGCTATTACTGCAATCTAAAAATACCAAGGGCTCTGTTGCATTGTTTAATTGAATATTTCACAAATGTCAAGAGAAACCATTGCTTGTCAGTTTCAATGGCGACAAGCAGAGAAACTGGCAGATTGTGTTCTTAAGAGATAATGATGTCTGATTATTGTAGGGAGTTACAAGGAAATAGTTTTCTTCCTCCCAGACTCTTTTTGTGCAGGACACCTTTTTGTTTGTTGTTTGATTTACTGATTTATCAATTGTTAAATCCAACCAAGTGTTCTGAAAACATGTGTTGTAGCAGACTTATCTCTATATGTGAAGCTATCCAATTTGATTGGAAAACTAAAGGCGGGTATATATAAATGGTGGTAGATTAGGAAATGTTGAGGTATAAAGGGATCTGGATGCCCTTGTTTAACAGTCACTGAAAGCAAGCAGGTAAGAAGGCAAATGGCACATTAAGCTTGAAGGGGTAAGGATGGTCAATTATGATGATAGGTGATCACTCCTGGAGTATTGTGTGTAGCTTTGGATTCCTTACCTAAGAATAAATATAACTGACATGGAGGGATTGTAAATGAAGGTTCAATAGGCTAATTCTTTGAATAGTGGGATTGTTATATGAGGAGAGATTGGATTGATTCAGCTGGAGTTTCAAGAAAAATGGGAGCAGATCTCTTTGGACTACAAAATTCTGGAGATACAAGAGACCGCAGATGCTGGAATTTTGAACTCAGTGGGTCAGGCAGCATCTGTGGAAGAAAAAGGGACTGACAACGTTTTTGGTTGAGATCCATCAGACATTTCCTTTTACAGATGCTGCCAGATCCGCTGATTTCTTGAGCAGCTTGTTTTTTGCTCTACAGAATTCTGACAGGTCTTAACAAGCTGAATGCAGGGACTGTGTTTTACGTAGCTGGAGTCACTTCTACAACAGTGCGAGGGGGGTCGCAGATTCTGGATACAGGTTAAGAAAGTTACCATTCGGATCAGGAGAAATAGAGAATTGTATTAAATGGCAGAGCAGGCTGTAAGAACCAAATTGCCTCTTCATGTTTGTGTTTGTTTACTTTGCATGAAGATTTGCTCCAAATAAATTAATTACCTAACTCTTTAATTTCCCAACGTGTTGGGCAGGAAGTGTTCATCCATTCTGGTTGCATGTGCACCAGAATTTAAATATTATAATTATTATTAATTGTGGTGCTATTTTGAGATGGGTCCCAGGAGCGCACATTGGCAGCATTTAAAGGGAACAATAATTCAAGTTGGGATCTTGTACCAACTGTTAAACACTGGCCACTGTCTGCTGAATGTGACCCTGAGTGCAGGAAAGCAACCTTGCTTAATATTTAAAGAAATAATACAGTACTTTTGAGGGTTTATTACTTTACGCTGATGCAGATCTAGTCAGTTTTTTGGTGATAGGCATTAACGAGACATTGTTCCAATATTCTAATTTGAGTCATCTGTAAAATTGCTTTATACAAACCCAATATTTCAAAAGTTCCAGAATTTTAGTTCTCTTTTTCTAAGTGTAGTTTGTCATGTGAACATACAACAAGATGGAAAAAATCAAATGGACCAACTTTCTTTTTCACGTCATTGCTACTGAGCAATGTGATAATTCTAATTCCTTTTACCCACCAGAATCAGTTTAGTTTCTGGCGAATACATTATAAGAAATGTCACAGCAATTCATGGTATAAATTAATTCTAAGAAATATTCCACTGATACCTGAAGGCAAAATCAGCATTCAGCATATATTACTCGGTATCAGTCGTCTTCAGGAACCAGTTCCACTCTTTGAATGTTTGCAGCAAATCTCCTTCAATGCTCAAGCCAGCTACCCTGAGTCAGATTGGTGGATGGCCTATACTACAAATAGCGAGCTGACACTCAAATGCACTCCGAGGATGGTGCATTGTCAGAGGGACCTCCTTTTAGAAGAGATATGAAAGCAAGAACCAATCTCCTCTCCCAGATGAACATAATAACATGTGTTACTTTGAGGAATTGCAGTTGTCCTGGATAATATTTACTCCTTCATTAACCATTAAAACAAGTAGCCTGATGATTTTCACATAGGTGTACATAAATTAGCTACTGTGTTTGCAGTGTTACAATTGTGACACTTTAGAAATTACAATTTAGAAAGTACATGGGATATTTTCAAGAAGGACTTATTTAAACAAATAGAATTACGATCACTTGTTCCAAAGTTGCACCCCTGCCGACTCCAGTCACTTGCAAATGTTGGTGACTGTGGAATTCATTGCCTCAGAAGGCTATGGAGGCCATCATTGGATATTTTTCAGGTGGAGATCGATAGATTCATGATTAGTACGAGTGTCAGGTTTATGGGGAGAAGGCAGGGGAATGGGGTTGAGAGGGCAGATTGAATGGCAGAGTAGATAGTATGGGCTGAATGGCCTGATTCTGCTCCTGTAACATATGTACCTCGTTCCTTCGGAGGAGGTCCAAAGTTGCACCCTCTTTAGTAGGGTCCTCTGTATATTGATTAACAAAACTTTCATGGACATTTCAATTCCATCCCATCCAAGCCCTAAATAAAGATCATACAATACATTGTTTAAGAGGGAACTGCAGATGCTGGAGAATCGAAGGTTACACAGAAAAGCTGGAGAAACTCAGCGGGTGCAGCAGCATCTATGGAGCGAAGGAAATAGGCAACGTTTCGGGTCTGAAGAAGGGTTTCGGCCCGAAACGTTGCCTTTCCTTCGCTCCATAGATGCTGCTGCACCTGCTGAGTTTCTCCAGCTTTTCTGTGTAACCCTCATACAATACATTAATTGACACTTCCCTAACCCAATCACAAAATACTCCTTTACATTGTTTCTACATAAAGATCCTAATGGAAGACAGTTCCCCTAAGTAAAGAAACATTTTACCAGGTAACATAAACAATTCGGGCAAGGCCCTTTGCCTTGACCAATCACAAGATAATGCAAAGACCGTGCAACATAGTTAACAATGGCATTATAACATACCTTTCCCCAAACAATCCTGATCATGTATTTGCAGCAAGGCTCGGCTCTTTCTGCGAAACCCTCATACATATTAACAATTGAGGGGACATCTGGACATCACCCTGTACTTAGCTTCCTCCCAGGACCCAAATATTCTGGAGCCATGATCCTCATGGTTTTCTAGCTTTTGCAGAAAAATGCCAAGCAGGTTTTGCAAAGGCAGAAATCCTCCATTTTGTCACATACTAAATTGGCCACTATTATCAGAACAAGCTGCCAGAGGAGGTAGCTGAGGCTGGGACTCCTTTTAAAAATTTAAGAAAACAGTTGGGGAAGCTGTAGATCCCATGGATAGGACAGGTTTGGAGGGTTTTATGTACCAAGCGGGGCAATTAGAGAGATTAAAGTTGAAAATGGGACATTGTTGGCATTGTGTGGGCGATTTGGGTAACTAAGGAGATTTTTTCCACAGCCCTATGAGAGAATTTATGGTAGTTTGAAGTTGGATTTTATGTGCTAACGGATTGTGATCCTTTCCATATGTATTAGGATTGTTTATTTACTCCAGCTCCATCCTCACCAAATCCTTAAATTGAAGACAGTACTGAGAAATTGCTTTTGCACAGAGCTTTGCATGTTGCATGTTGCACATGTCTGCGTAGCACAAAATCTGGCATGGCAGCGACTCTTACTGGGGTGCAGCTTGCCATTAAAAGGAGAATTTGTGTTGGTACCAATTGTTTGAAATGGCAGCCAGACCAATGTGAGTAACATTGCATGCTTTGATGCAGAAGATTGCTCAAGGGGTTTGGTTTATTTGGAATTGAAGGTCACCTTCCAGTAAAAGTATAGGTAACTGTGGAATAGGGGGCGGCTATCATGTAATTGCAATAATCCACATCACTCGTATCTGGTTGCAAGTGAGAAACATGTTGGCTGACACCAAGAGCAAGGAAAAGATAAATTTGCATCTCATTTTCAAGTAGATTTTTAATGCAGTCCATTAACCACGAGTCAAACCTGAATTAGACCCACTTCAAGTTGCTATGGAAAGCATTGTCTATATTATGGTTTTGTACTCAATGTTTCATTGTGTATGTGTAAAGGTCTGTAGGAAGTGAAGAAAGGATACTAAATACAGAACATGAGAGCTGACGCATGCATAGTGGGCCAGAAGCATCCTGTGCTAATACCATTTGTAATTTGCACAAAACCACCATCTTTCTCTGATATGTAACGAACAGAGAAGGCATTTAGATTGTCCAAACTCAAATTTCTGCAGTGAAGCTTACATCAAGAGGTGACAGTTAGTGAATGATTTTTAATGATCCCATGGCCAATATCTCAGGTTAAATCTACAAGTCTGCTGTGTACATTTTACTTCTGCTGGTAGACAATTACCATTCGACCACACTTCTGTTGGTAGACAAATATCTTCAAATCAGAGTTTGAGCACAAAAGATATAGATGAATTATTTGTCTTTAGTTCTTCTCAGCGTTCTTCTGAGATGCTACCCATTACAGATGTAAATCTTGAACCAATTTGAGTTGTTTTAAATGACACCTGGAACTAGCTTGTTTCACCGGAAACAACAAAAGGCACAATCCTTCACAACATCCTGAATGCAGCAACACAACCAGAGACACCTCCAGATAAGCTTTTCAGGTGGCCCAGATATCTCTGGACCAGAATTGCAGGTTGACCTTACTCCAATCATCTGATAATGTGATAAATGAAATCATCAATAGTATTGTTAAAGGATGCTTGCGAATAATTTGCTCACCGAGGCAGGTGTTTGCATTTTGCTGCTTCCACTCAACAGTGGTTCTTAAAGCCTTGGCTCAAATGAGTTGAATTCTAGAGTTGAGGTAATAATGCCTGGCCTAGATAGTATACAATTTACATTTAATATGGCACGAAAGAACCCGTGCAATACTGGTTTGTATCAGAGGAAAGCTTATCACAGGCTGGAGCGACACTTGCAATCATAGTCCAGGATAGGACATCATAGTCCAGGATTGCCATCATAGTCCAGGATAAGCAACATTTACACAATTGTCTCATTTGCTTTGTCAGTGACCTTCCCTCCAATATAAAAGCTGAGGGGGTGTTGTTTTCTAATGATTGCACAGTGATGTTTTCAGGTTTGCAGTTCCTCAGATAATGAAGGGTCTTGCCTCCGTGTCCAGAGTGGGGGTAATATTTGACAAGTGACAGAGATGCTGCCCACTGCTAGATAATGACCATTAACAACACAAAGGGAATCTAATCACCTTCTTGTGATAAACCGGAAATCAATATTGATCAGAAAGTCAACTGGAGCAATTAGATCAACAAAGAAACATAGAAACATAGAAAATAGGTGCAGGAGTAGGCCATTCGGCCCTTTGAGCCTGCACCGTTATTTAATATGATCATGGCTGATCATCCAACTCAGTATCCCGTACCTGCCTTTTCTCCATACCCTCTGATCCCCTTGGCCACAAGGGCCACATCTAACTCCCTCTTAAATATAGCCAATGAACTGGCCTCAACTACCCTCTGTTTGCAAGAGTTCCAGAGATTTACCACTCTCTGTGTGAAAAAAGTTCTTCTCATCTCGGTTTTAAAGGATTTCCCCCTTATCCTTAAGCTGTGACCCCTTGTCCTGGACTTCCCAAACATCGGGAACAATCTTCCTGCATCTAGCCTGTCCAACCCCTTAAGAATTTTGTAAGTTTCTATAAGATCCCCTCTCAATCTCCTAAACTCTAGAGAGTATAAAACCAAGTCTATCCAGTCTTTCTTCATAAGACAGTCCTGACATCCCAAGAATCAGTCTGGTGAACCTTCTCTGCACTCCCTCTATGGCAATAATGTCCTTTCAGATTTGGAGACCAAAACTGTACGCAATACTCCAGGTGTGGTCTCACCAAGACCCTGTACAACTGCAGTAGAACCTCCCTGCTCCTATACTCAAATCCTCTTGCTATGAAAGCCAACATGCCATTCGCTTTCTTTACTGCCTGCTGCACCTGCATGCCTACCTTCAATGACTGGTGTACCATGACACCCAGGTCTCGCTGCATCTCCCCCTTTCCCAATCGGCCACCGTTTAGATAATAATCTGCTTTCCCGTTTTTGCCACCAAAATGGATAACCTCACATTTATCCACATTATTAAACTGCATCTGCCAAACATTTGCCCACTCACCCAGCCTATCCAAGTCACCTTGCAGTCTCCTAGCATCCTCCTCACTGCTAACACTGCCCCCCTGCTTAGTGTCATCCGCAAACTTGGAGATTTGCCTTCATTCCCTCATCCAGATCATTAATATATATTGTAAATAGCTGGGGTCCCAGTACTGACGAGTCGGTACCCCAATAGTCACTGCCTGCAAGTTGAAAAGGAAAGCATTGTTTACTCCTACTCTTTGGTTTTGTTTGCCAGCCAGTTCTCTATCCACATCAATGAACCCCCAATGCCATGTGCTTTAAGTTTGTAGGAAGTGGGAAGAAAGCCTTCTGGAAGTCCAGATACACCACATGAGAGTTCTGACCTATCACGCTATAGTTACATCAGAAAAAATTCTATAAGATTCGTCAGACATGATTTACCTTTCGTAATCCATGCTGACTTTGTCCAATGATTTCACCACTTTCTAAATGTGCTGCTATCCCAGCTTTAATAACTGACTCTAGCAGTTTCCCCACTACCGATGTTAGGCTAACTGGTCTGTAATTCCCCGTTTTCTCTCTCCCTCCCTTCTTAAAAAGTGGGTTTACGTTTGCTACCCGCCAATCTTCAGGAACTACTCCAGAATCTAAAGAGGTTTGAAAGATTATTACTAATGCATCCACTATTTCTGGAGCTACTTCCTTAAGTACTCTGGGATACAGCCTATCTGGCCCTGGGGATTTATCGGCCTTTAATCCATTCAATTTACCCAACACCACTTCTAACCTGGATTTCACTCAATTCCTCCAACTCCTTTGACCCGCGGTCCCCTGCTATTTCCGGCAGATCATTTATGTCTTCCTTAGTGAAGACGGAACCAAAGTAGTTATTCAATTGGTCCGCCATATCCTGGTTCCCCATGATCAACTCACCTGCTCAATTCTGACTGCAAGGGACTACATTTGTTTAACTAATCTCTTTCTTTTCACATATCTATAAAAACTTTTGCAGTCAGTTTTTATGTTAAACTGCCAGTTTTCTTTCAAATCCAATGCACAATAATTAAGCCCTTCGTCCTCCTCTGCTGGTCTCTGAATTTCTCCCAGTCCTCTGGTATGCTGCTTTTTCTGGCTAATTTGTACGCATCATCCTTTGCTTTGATACTATCCCTGATTTCCCTTGTTATCCATGGATGCACTACCTTCCCTGATTTATTCTTTTGCCAAACTGGGATGAACAATTTTTGTAGTTCATCCATGCAGTCTTTAAATGCCTTCCATTGCATATCCACCGTCAACCCTTTTAGAATTAATTGCCAGTCAATCTTGGCCAATTCACGTCTCATACCCTCAAAGTTACCTTTCTTTAAGTTCAAAACCATTGTTTCTGAATTAACAATATCACTCTCCATCCTAATGAAAAACTCAACCATATTATGGTCACTCTTGCCCAAGGGGCCACGCACAACAAGACTACTAACTAACCCTTCCTCATTACTCAATACCCAGTCTAAAATAGCCAGCTCTCTCGTTGGTTCCTCTACATGTTGGTTTAGATAACTATCCCGTATACATTCCAAGAAATCCTCTTCCTCAGCACCCCTGCCAGTTTGATTCACCCAATCTATATGTAGATTGAAGTCACCCATTATAACTGCTTTGCCTTTGTCGCAAGCATTTCTAATTTCCTGTTTGATACCATCTCCGACTTCACTACTACTGTTAGGTGGCCTGTACACAACACCTACCAGCGGTCTCTGCCCCTTAGTGTTTCGCAGCTCTACCCATACCGATTCCACATCCTCCAAACTAATGTCCTTCCTTTCCATTGCATTAATCTCCTCTCTAATTGCAACAGTGACCTGTTTTCCTTTCTGCTAGTTCCTCAGAATATTGAATATCCCGGGATGTTCAGCTCCCAGCCTTGGTCACCCTGGAGCCATGTCTCCGTGATCCCAACTATATCATAATCATTAATGGCTATCTGCACGTTCAACTCATCCACCTTATTACGAATACTCCTTGCATTGAGACACAAAGCCTTCAGGCTTGTTTTTACAACACTCTTACCCCTTATACAATTATGTGAAAAACCGTGGCCCAATTTGATTTTTGCCAGAAAGTCTGCTGGAGCAATTACTTTTCACAAAGACCTATTGCTATACCTTTTTTACAATATCCCTCCCCTCTGCTCTAGTACCCACATGCCAAAAATAGTTTAAATCCTCCCCGAAAGAGTGCAGCTCCACCTGCAATCAGGAAGATCAGTCACACCAATGACAAAGCTGCTAGTTTAATCAACATGCCACTCATGTGACTAACTATTGACTTTGTCCCCAAAAATATAGTGGTTGTAGTGTAATATGTACAGTTTGCACTGTAGCAATTTGCTGTGGCAACTGCGGCAGAACATCACCAACCTGTAACCTGTGTACAACACATCAAAGGCTAAAAGCATACAGAAACACCCAACCCTAGCATTGAAGTTTCCATCTGACAGATTGTTTAGTTTAGAGATACAGTGTGGAAACTGGCCCTTCAGCTCGCCTGGTCCATGCCGACTACGATCACCCAAACAGTAGTTCTATCCTACAAACTAGGGACGTTTCACAAAAGTCAATTAAGCTACTAACCTGTGCGTCTTTGGGATGTGCGAGAAAATCGCAGCACCCGGAGAAAACCCATGTGGTCACAGGGAGATCGTACAAACTCTGAACACACAGTACCCATAATCGGGATTGAACCCGGGTTTCTGGCACTGTAAGGCAGCAACTCTACCGCTGCGCCTCTGTGCCACACACTGCGTTATTATGTGATTGTCAATGATTGTAATATTTCTTTAATTTTAAGTTCCAAATAGTCTTTTCGACACTGAAACGGTCCATAAATTGGTCAGTTGACAGCGAGTTTTTTAAATTTTGTCTCCTGTTAGAATGTCATCAGCTACTGGTGGTGTTATACAGAATTGGGGTAGTAGTACACAACAATTTACCTATTTCATAGAAACATAGAAAATAGGTGCAAGAGTAGGCCATTCGGCCCTTTGAGCATGCACCACCATTCAATATGATCATGGCTGATCATCCAACTCATTTCCTTGTAAATAAATATTTTTGTGAAGTCTCCCTGGCCTTTCCTGTAGTGCTTTACCCATCCCCTCAAAGTGCACACACACATTGAGTTTAAAATTGTGTTATCATTCTGGAAGTGCTTTACCTTTGTGCATTAATTAATTTCAGTGATTCATGAATTTATATAATACCATACGATGCTACTGATTAGCACTTCATGCAACATGTTTCTGTTATGTACTGGAACTAGAACCATGGTTTGACCTTATTTGCACAAATAAGACATTGCTTTTCTCACAATTTGCAGTTTTTTTTGAAGGTATGAATGGATCATTGAATGGTAGCAGCATCACAGCAGTATCAGGAGTCAGCACTTCTGGATTGGCTACCATTGGAATGATTTCATCTGGACAAACGCACATGACAATTTCTGGAAAAGGAAGGAAATGCATTCTTGAGCAAAGTAGACTTTCAGAAACTCCATCAGATAAGGTTAAAGAAAAGGTATGCAACTTTTAATTTGATATACTGCTAAATTTATATTGATATATATTACATACATATGAAAAGGCTAAAATCTATTTTAATGGGTGGGGGGACGGGGGGGGGACGGGGGGGGGGGGGGGGGGGGGAAAGACGGGACGTTTTGATATAGTTACTTATCGGTATGAACTATAATTAAGTCATGGCTGATGTTAGAGTTGTTGGAGCAGATTGTTAGCCAGTCCATTAAATGTGAAGTTTGTATGAATGGAGAGAGATTAAAAGATGTGATTTCCCATTTTTAAAGAAGTCATGTGAGTAGCATTGCCCCCTTTGCTAAAGATTCTCCAAGGGGTTGGCTTATTTGGAATTGAAGTTCACCTTCCAAGTAAAAGCATAGGTGTCTGAAGAATAGGGAGCAACTATCAGCTCATTCAGTCGTACCTAGTTGCAAGTGAGAATCATGTTGGCCGTCATCAGAGCAAAAAGGTACATTTGCTTCTCATTTTCAAGTAGATTTTTTATGCAGTCCCATAACCATAAAATAAGTAAAATACTTCAATCACTGATAGTGAATATTTTTTTCTTCAATTTATAATATCTCTAATAGAAGCCCAGGAAGAAAGCAATTGAAAGCTCCAGCAATAGTGAGAGTGAATCAGGCACGTCATCAGATTCTTCCAGTGAAGGTTTGAGCAGCAGTGATTCTGACGACTTTGATGATGATGACGATGACGATGAGGATGATGATGATGACGATGATGATGAAGATGATGATGACCACAGTATTGGAGAAGATAGTGAGGACGCTGATTCAGATTCTGAAACTGAATCCCCACATTCAAAGAAGACAAAGGTAAGATTATAAGTTGTTTCCATAAATTGGTCTACTTTTTTATTTTTATCTTTAGTCTGACATTTCAAGATGGAAATTAAATGAACACCTTTTAAATGCTAGTGTTGCAAATTCAATTTCTCTTTTGCATACCTACACTTGCATACATAATGACCTTCCTCTTCATCCACCTCCTTGAGAACACTCAGTAGATCACATATTATTTATACATCGATATAGACACAATGAACTGCAGATGCTGGAATCTTGATCTAAAACACAAAGTGCTGGAGTAACTCAGTGGGTCAGGCAGCATCACTTGCGATTATGGATTAGTGATATTTTGTGTCGTGACCCTTCAGATTGATTGCAGAGGGGGGGGGGGGGGGCGGGGGGTGGAGCAAACATGCAGAGAGGTAGGGGTGGGACAAAGCCAGGCAAATGACACGTGGATAGAGGTGTAGGGGCTGTTGGTTAGTTACCTAAAATTGGAGAATTCATTGTTCATACCGTTGAGTGTAAGCTCCCCAAGTGGAATATGAGGCACTTTTCCTCCAGTTTGCTTCACTCACTCCACACTCACTCTGGCAATGGAGGAGACCCAGGCTAGAAAAGTCGGTATGGAAACGGGAAAGAAAGTTGAAATAGTTAGTAACCGGAGATCCTTGACAGACTGAGTGCAGATAATGAAATTCTGAGCAGATGAAAAAGTACCGGCGGAACTTGGCGGACAGGGACTTCTGTAGAGGGAAATAAGATAGACATTCTACCGCACCAATAGTCTACTAAGTAGGTCCAATTGGTTGTTTATTTCCATTCCGTGCTTTGTCTGTTAACTAATTCTCAATTCATATCAGTCATTCTGCCCATTTCTAAATGCTCTGACCTTGTTGACAATCCTTTTATGTGAGACCATATCCAAAGTCTTTTGAGAATCTTTATGCCTGATATCGTTTAATTCTCTAATTTATTCGATTTGTCACATCTTTAAGGAACCAAATGGATAAAACAAACATGACTTTGTATCGTAGATTCATGCTGATTTGCAGCAAACCTATTATTTCTGGTGTGCTTTATTTTTTGCAAATCTTTGTTATTGATTCCAGCATTCTTTCCTGCTACTGATTGGCCAACTGTCTGTGATTTGCTGTTTTCTCTCTCCCTCATTTCATTAACAGTAGAGTCACACTTACTACTCCCCTCACCTCTCCCAATGTTTGGGAACGGTTCTAGAATCTCTAGAATTTTAAAAGATGATAATCAATGCATCCTCTTAGTTTGTGGCCACTCCTTTCAAAACTTTGCGATGTCGATCATTGGATCATCGGCATTTATGAAATTCAGTCTCATCAATTTCTCATACAGTTTTAGTAAGATATTCCTTCCGTTGTTCCTTCTTCATAGTTCTCTGATATATGGTTGGTGTTTTTTTTTAATGAAAACAGACAAAGTATATGTTTAATATCTACCTTTTCTGTATCGTTCATTGGTAATTCTTTGGGCTCTGTGAAGATTTCAGAGGGTTGGGGAACAGAATATGGAAATATAATTTTGTGTTCAGTATTTTATGATTTGGAGAGCATTGGCTTAAATGCGAAAACAATTAAACCATGTTGGAAAACAATGGAATTGAACTAATTTGCAACCACTTTCATATAATTTGAACGGGTGGGCTGGGCTGTACAGTATGACGACCTCCATGAGCTTCTGTGTGCTGTTGGATAATATGCAGAGAACCGTGGGAAGATGGGGAATGGTTAAAAAATATTGGAATAGTACATCAGTAAATGGGAGATTTTTGTTTTGGTAGAAGAAATGATACCTCTAATTATCTTCTAAATATAAAAGAAGGGCAGTACAGTGGCACAGTGGTAGAACTGCTGCCTTACAATGGCAGAGACCCCGTGTTCGATCCCGACTATGGGATTTCACACTATTTTCTATATGGAGTTTGTGCGTTCTCCCACTTTGTATGCGCGGGTTTCCTCTGGGTGCTCTGGTTTCCTCCCATATTCCAAAATACATACCGTTTGGTAGGTGAATTGGCTTTTGTACATTGTCACTAGTGTATGGATGGTTGCTGTTCAGCAATGTCGATGGGCCGTTGGGTTGTATCTCTTAACTAAACTAAGCTAAGACTTGTTTAAAGGCTCATTGTGGTTTGTTTTACAAATTTAAAAAATCTAATCACATGGAAAGTGCTCTACATAGACCACTACCCACTTTGAAAAGGGCATGAGAGATATGGTAAATTGAAAAGAGATTACGGGGCGTTCAAAGTTTGAATTGCAAAACATGGTATTGTAAATTTTAGATGGTCAGTAGAAATATTATTCTGGATTGTTTTCTCCTTAGTGCCGGAGCCTGACAGAAGTATCTAAAATTATGAGAGGCAGAGATAGGGTAGAATATTTTTTCAGAGTGGAAAAGACTAGATGGCATAGCTTTAAGGGGTGTGGGCTAAGTTTAAAGGAGGTGTCCAGGGCAAGTAGTTTTTATATACAGACGGCAGTGGTTGCCTGGAATCTAAGAATCTAGTAGATACATGGATATGCTGCAAATTTTACATCTCATTTGGCACAGACATTATAGGCCGAAGGGCTTGTTCCTGTGCTGTATTGTTCTATGTTCTAAGTTTATAAGGTTGTATTTTCACTGAAATAAAAAAGTACATTGTCGAGCTGCATGAAAGAACATTTAAAGTTTTAATGTGGGTAAAACAAATTCATTTGAATGCTCCTTGGGTGTCATCCACATGTACATCTAACCTTTGTGTTTCTTAAGTGGCCGTTCATAGGTTTAGCGATAAATGGGGATTGTTGGCAATCTATTCAGTTGTGTGGACCATCATAATTGAGGCATTTCCCCAACCCTCAAAAATGTGTGCTTTTCAAGAAAGTAAGAACAGGTCTCATTATATCCTCAGGTTTGATTCTTCTCGCTAGTCTTAGCATGCCTAGCTGAGGTTCGCTGATTCCAGTTTATAAATTAAAGTTAATTATTTACATTAAGGGTGATGTTTAAAAAAGTTAAGTTTAAGAACATTATTGGGCATAGTATAAAAAAAATTAAAGGACCTAACCTATAATTCTTTAAAAAAATATTTTGTCTTACCAAGTGAATTTAAATTTTATTTGCAGGGTTTGATGCACACTATGAAAGAGTCAAAAGAAATGAGCCAAACTGCTTGTGAACTTAAATACTCATATGATAAAAGAATGAACCAGCATTTGCATCTTGCCACAGATTCTCAAACTTCACATTCATTCCAATCCCAGCTGAAGCAACCTCCAGTTTTGTCGCAACTTTCCCTCATTTTCCAGACCTCTCACACAAATGATGAGTCTGGCAAAAAACAGAGTGTCATTCAGTCCACTGGGCTAACAGTTGGGATGAAACCTGTGCCTTTGGTCTATCAGGGAAGGAAAGAATCTTCTCCAAAACCAGCTGGTGCTTTACCTGAACTTCTCAAGGCAGGGAATTTAAGTGGTTCTGAAGAACTGGGGTCACCACATGATCTTCGTTTGAAGCAGGCAAGTTGACTTAATTTCAGTGATCATTTTTAAAACTGAAAAATCTACAGACCTGACCAAAGCTCATTATTCAGGCCATGGCCAACTATGAAAAGGAGAGAAAATGTGAAACTGCAAAATCCAAAGTTTGATTTTTAAAAGTTTGGAGTTAATTTTGGAGCTGATATATTCATCTTTAGTTGTTAAAATAAAATTCAGTTATTTAATTTGGAAATTTCTCATTTTTGGTCTTTGTTTTGTTTATTGCAATATTGTTAAATATTATTCTTATTTTGTTTGTGTTAATGTGAAACTTTTACAATTATTTTTGAGCATGTTATGCCATGACATATGAAATAATTAACATAGATTCGTTAGCTTAGCTTATTTTTACAAATAAAGGATAGATGTTATCAAGCTGCAATTTAAAGAAAATAATCTATATACTCAGCCAGTTTTATCTTTTCTTCCACGATGCCCTGAAGGTCTGTCAAAATCCATTTTTATGATTGGTTGGGGATTTATTATCATCACGTCTACAAAGATACAGTGAAAACTTTTTTTTGTGCACTATCTGGGCAAATTGTACCATGCAAGGGTACATCAGGTGGTGCAAAAGAGACCATATAGTGTTACAGTTACAGAGAAAGCGCAGATTAAAAAACAAGTGCAAGGGCCATAACGAGGCAAATTAGAAGATCAGGAATTCATCCACAGCATATGAGAGCTGTCCATTAAGAAGTCTAATTATGGCAGGGAAATAACTGTTCTTGAATCCAGTGGTACTTTAAGCTTTTTTATCTCCTGCCTGACGGGAGAGGTAAGAAGAGAGAATGGCCAGGTTGTGAACTCCTTGATTATTGGCTGCTTTCCCGAGGCAGAGTATAAAGTATAAAGTCGATTGAGAAGGGGTGGAGGGGGGTGGCTGGTTTGTATAATGGTTAGGGCCCTACCAAACTGTCATGCATATGGAGAGAAAATGTTTCTGCAGAAATTGGAATCATAACTGAGATTGCCAAATTCTGTAGCCTTCTAAGGAAGCAGAGGCACTGATGCGTTTTCCTTGGCTGTAGTGTCAATGTGGTCAGACCAGAACAAATTGTTGGTTATATTTCCACCTGGAGACTTGAAGCTCTTTAGTGTCTCCACTACAGTACCATTTATACAGACTGGGGCATGTACTTCACACAGCTTCCTGAAGTCGATGACCAGCTCCGTTGTTTTGCAGGCATTGAGAGGTGGCTGTTTTGACATCATGCTAAAAAGCTCGATCTCCTTTCTTCCCTGTTTTGTTATTGTTTGAGATCCAGCCTATTGCAGTGGTGTCATCTGCAAACTTGTAAATGGAGTCAGAGCAGTTGAGAGCATAGTAAGCAGCTGAGAATGCAGCCTTCCAGAGCACCAATACTGAGGATGTTTTGTTGCCTATCGTTATTGATTGCAAGCTATGGGTCGTAAAGTCAAAGATCCAGTTGCAGAGGGGGGAGCTGAGACTTGGGTTCAGGTGTTTGGAGATGAATTTGGTTGAAATTGTGGTATTGACGATGGAGGTTTTGTCAATATATAGAAGTGTGACATATCTGGAATGTTATCCAGACTTTCCAGGGATGAGTATAGAGTCAGGGAGATAGCATCTGACTTGGACCTATTGTGGTGATAGACACATTTCAGTGGCTCAAGGCTGTTTGGGAAGCTGGAGTTGATGTGTACTATGATCAGCCTCTTGAAGCAGTTTGTGATGATGGATATCAGAGTCATTGGACGGAAGTCATTGAGACACACTACCTTGTTTTCCTTTGGCACTGGGATGATAGTAGTCTTCTGAAAGCAGATGGAACCTCAAATTGTAGTAGGGAGAGATTAAAAATATTTGTCAATACTCTTATCAGCTGGTCCGGGCAGGTTCTGAGAACAAGGTGCGGGGGCCTATCTGGGAAGACCACTTACCACGGGTTCGCTATCAGGAAGGCTGATCTGACGTGAGTCAGTGACTAAGTACCGGCGCATCTGGAGCTGTCAGGACGGTTGACGTAATCCCACTGACTTTCAAAATGAGCGTAGAGTACATTACTTAGAGCTCATTGGGTAGGTACACATTTTGCCAGCGATTCCGCCTGGCTCTGCTTGTTAACCTCTTAGAGCATTCAAGCCTCGCCACAGTTGATGGGTGTCTGTGCACGTAATGTGAGAATCTAGATTGATCTGGAATTGTCTCTTGATGTCCCTGATGGCTTTGCGAAGATTGTACCTAGATTTCTTATGTGGTCGTGATCACTTGATTTGAGCTTCTCAGACTGGGTCATCACTAGGGTTTGGATCTCAAGGTTCATCCATGGTTTCTGTTTGTAGAATACTCAAATTGACAACTTTGGCATGCAGTCCTCTGCACACTTATTGATCAAACCTGTGACGGCAATGGTAAGCTCGTTCAGGTTGACAGCCGAGTCCCTGAACGTGGACCAGCCCATCAACTCAAAGCAGTCACGCAGGAACTCGTCTGCTTCTTGAGACCGTAACCGTCTGACTTTCTGTACTCATCTTCCTGCTTCAGTTTCTACTTATAGTAGAAATGCAGCCTGATGGTCAGACTTCACAAAATGTGGATGGGATCGAATGGTGGTTGGCTGCAAGAACTGCTGTAATAATTTAGATAGATTCTCTGCCCCGTTTTCCTCCTTTCAGGGTGTCTCCAAGTGTTAATGTGCATGTGTGGGCTGTGAACCGCAGATAGGTATCTGGAGATGTAGACGCAAGGAACTGCAGATGCTGGTTTACAAAAAAGACACAAAGAGTTGGAGCGACTCAGCGGATCAGGAAGTTGCCTATCCAGGTCCTCAAGAGATGCTGTCTGACCTGCCGAGTTACTCCAGCACTTTGTGTCTATATCTGGAGATGTGTATTGTTTTACTCAGCCTTTGTTAATCTGTGACTAACTATTGAGATTTAGGATTTTACTTTTTGCCTTTTAGTGGTATGGATTTAATATGATGGATATATTTGAGATCTGTTGCATATGCTTTTACTGGGTATCCTGAAGAAAATTGTACTTTTGGCCAGAAACATTGTACTGGCGTGAGCAAAATTTGCCTTTGATTTATATTGCCTTTATTCTATTAGTCATTGCATTCCTGGTTATTAATTCAATATTCTGTTTTATTTACAGGAGCTATTTAAACAGTCATTTCCAGCACAATTAAAGAAACAGCAAGAGCAGTACAAGGCCCAGAAGAAGGCAGCAGCTGGTGGTAACAAGAGCTTCCAGACCCCTTTGTCTAGTCCAAAATCTGCTGCTAGTTCACCAGCACACCAGAAGCTGCCTCCAGTTGATGGTAACCAATCAAGCCCTTCGATAACAAGTGCACTTGTGCAGCAGCAACCTAACGGAGTAATTCAGAGTGTCATTCAGGAAGCCCCATTGGCACTTACGACCAAATCTAGAATCCAAATTAAGAATACTGATAAAATTACAAACTCTGGTAGCAGTGTACCCTTTTCACCAATTCTACTGGGTACTAATTTAAAGAATCATTCTAGCAATCACGTGACACCAGTTCGACATTCTACCTCTCCTGTACTATCCCAGAGTTCAGCTCATGACAAATCAGTGAGCATTAAGATCACTGCACCTATTCAACAGCAACAGCAGCATCATTCTTCCAAGTCTTTGGCCGAGCAGTTCAGAGGAAATGGTTCAGATGTCCCAAGTAGCAAGGATTCTGATGAGTCAGACGACGATGATGATGATGATGATGATGATGATGATGATGAAGATGATGATGATGAGATGATGATGATGATGATGATGATGATGAAGATGATTCTAATGACAGTCAATCAGGTTAGAGTTTTAAGACTTTTATTAAATTAAATTGAGGTTTTCAACAAAATGTAGGTGTTATATTGTTTGTTAGTGCGAAATGAAGTATATAAAATTATGAGAGGCATAGATAGGTTAAACAGTCAGAATCTTTTTCCCAGGATAGAAAGATCAAATATAGTACCAGAGGGCATATCTTTAAGCAGAGAGGGGCAAAGTTTAAAAGAGATGACTGGAAAAGGTTTTTATTTTACACAGAGTGCCTGGAGCGCATTGCTGGTGGTGGAGGTAGGTGTGATAGTGGCATTGAAGAGACTTTGTATAGGCATGGAGGGATGTGGATCATGTGCATGCAGATAAGTGTTGACCTTGGTATCATGTTTGGCATAGATATTGTGGGCTGAAGCACCTGTTCCTGTGCTGTATGGTTCTGTGTTCTAAAATGGACAATACTCTGCTTATCTTCTTGCGCCTTGAAATTATTGCAAAAGGAAACCAGTGGAGTATAAAACATGATGCTGGTTTATCATTTCCCAACTTATGTCTCTGAGATGATTTTTGCCCAACAGCTTTGCCCAACATTTAAAATCAGACAAATTCTATATTTTCCCACATGAATATTTCATTTATATATTGTTTCAAAGGTATCAAATGTTAAAAGTGGGTTCTGACAGAACTTTTAATTCCTCATTATCCAGTTGAATCATTATAATCTCTTCATCACTGTATTATCTTCATAACTGTTAGTGTGCAATTTATAGAATATTTTAAGTTGGCAAACATGTCAGTGCAGTGTTACTATGGGCCCACAATATTCAAGATTTTCTTGGTTTGTTGTGGAGCATTTATTGCACAATATTAAGCAGCATTTAATGCTTCATTGGTTTATTTACTTTACATTGCCATCTGACACCCAATAAAATAGATTTATATGGATTAATGAATTATCTTATTATTTATTGTATTAAAAAGAAAAATTGTGGTTAATATTGTTTTCCTTTATTTCTTTATTCCCAACACATTTTTGTGGGATAAACATTTTGTTTCAATACTTTTTTTTGCCATGCCTGATGGCCTGACTTCAATTCCTTTCTGAAGAAAGGCTCCCGTCTAGTAACTGGTCATAAATAATGCTAAAGTGACAAATAGTTTTTGCTTAAGCTCAATGCATGTCAATCATGCTAGTTCATTTTCAGCTACTGCATGGCTCTTAAGATCATTACCTGCCCAACGTGAATCTGTTCCTGTTGAGAAGAACAAAAATATCTTACATAGACCATTGTTGGCTCTTGGATATAGCACAAAACGGAGAGAATCATGATGTTGTCACTCTAGTTTAATGATGCATTTTGCTTGTTGGTATGATAATTTAATCTTCAGAAGAACAACGAATTTTCAATTTTAATTGTTTTATCTAACATGAAAACTATACAGGAATAGCAATGTGAAAGCAGCAGATTTTTTTTAGCACAAATTTTTAACTAAAATAACCAGAATTCTCAGTACTGAGCAGAAACATTTAAATAAAACCCTCCAATTATAGCTCCTTTCTACCGATTTGTTTGCTCAAGGCTCTATAATTGAATCACGTCTTAAATCTCCCTTTAAAACATAGCGACCTGTTAAAAGAAAATTCACAGGACTTTTTTGATTCCAACCATTTTGAATGACTAAGATGGTTTCTCATCTGCATAAAGTGAGACCAATCAACCTCTGCTTACAAATACCTTTTGCCAATATAAATAAATATTTGCAACCTGAGAAGTAATTGGTTGTAATCAATTTTGCTATGATTAACAAAAGAGAATGGTCCCGACCCAACACATTGCCTCTCCATTTCCTCCACAGATGCTGCCAGCTCCACTGAGTTCCTCCAGCACTTTGTTTAGGTCAAGATTCCAGCATCTGCAGATTTTTGTGCTTCTATTGGTCTTTCATTCTTCAGTATATGCATTGTACTGAACTTTTTTAAAACTGATTTCTAGAACTTTGTTTGAGAACTCAAAAACTCAGTCTATGGTTGAAAATGGACGAAACCTGGAATTAAATAATTTTGTGCACATTTCTAAACATCTTCGCACAAATTGGAAAATTCGACCAGACAATGTGGCATGTTTTTCATTTCTCTATTATTTATTTTTATGTGTAACTGGCATCTATCAACAGCAGTGAAACATGTGCAGTTCACGAATAGTAAGATTTTCAACCTCACTGTGCTGGAAAAATAACAGTTGCTAAGTCAAGGACAAGAATCCAATCTTTCTTGGAAGCTTTACGATATTGAGGGCCAACATTCAGACTATACTTTGTTCAAACTCGCTTATGGCAGCTTTGTTGGCTCCAATGCGGGCCCAATAGGACAATAGGACAAATGTTACTGTCAGCTTTTGAGCCTCGGAATCATTCAAGGCTGCCACATTTCATAATTTGTTGCCCATTGCTGCATTGTGGAGTCACCCCAAATTGATAATCAAGAGGACTTGCAGACCACCAGAACCATGGAGAGTGAGCATTGTTCACCTTTCCCCAAATGCAAGCATTCACAGATTGCTTTGACCAAGATCTCTCCGGCAACCTTCTGCTATAGACCTGGCTATAATCCTGGAGGTCCCCTTGGCTCCCATGATCAAGGACTATTCTCTTGACTGTCGATTACCTTTTGACCCTGTGGGGAAGACTGTTGCACTCTACTCCCATTCATTACATTGTTTTATCATTCAGCACTAACACGCCCTCATTACTTGTATTGCTGTGCATCCTTTAATAGTGTAGAAAGGAACTGCAGATGCTGGTTTACACTGAAGATGGACATAAAATGCTGTAGTAACTCAGCGGGACAGGCAGCATCTCTGGATAGAAGAAATGGGTGACGTTTTGGGTCGAGACACAATTAGTAGTATGTGCCGACTGCAATCAGCTATGTTCCAATAGCAGTGAGAATTTATATTATGTGGATAACGAACAAAGTGTTGAAACCAATAACTTCAGTACAGCATTACATTGGGAAACCTGACACTGTAATTCTGTGAACCTCACAACTAAAGATCTCTATGCCACTTTCACAAATGTTGCTATGGTGTCCCATAATGTAGCCAAAGTGACGTTAAAGCTAGCAAAACAGCTCCTTCCAGCTCCTTGTTTATAATTCTTGCATAACTACAAATAATTATTACTACTTGGATCAGCCATGATCACATTGAATGGGGGGCTTGAAGGGCTGAATGGCCTACCCCTGCACCTATTGTTTATTGTCTATTGTCTATGATCATTATATCAAATATACACCACAAAAGCAGTGAAATTTGTAGCAACTCACTTTTTGCACGGAAATGTATCTTTAATAGCCTTATGAGCAAGAACATGTATGCTGTACAACTGCAATGCATAGAAAATGTGAAGGTATTAGGTGCACAATTACACATATGTGTATTAACAATATATTGACCAGAAATGCAAATAAGATTTCTATGTAATGGATTTACAGTGATAAAAGTGATTAAGTTATAACTTCAAATTAACTTAGCAATATTTATGACCAGTGACATGAGAAATAACTTCAGATTTGGTACAGCTGCACGTGATTCATGGAATGTTTAATAATGTTTATCAATTTTTTTCTATCAATTAGAGGCCGACAGTGACACAGAGACGGAAACGGATGGATCTGACAATGACATTAAGGAAGATGATGATCCTGAAACGGAAAATGAAGATGACATTCCTCGTAAATTCCACAAAGCTAGTCATACTGCTTCTTGTCAGTCAGCCCACTCTACGACCTGTGATCCCGGTGTAGTGAAAACTTCAAGGTCGTCATCTAGTTCATTGCCCTCAGGATCTACATCACACACTTACAGAGGGACTCCGTCATCTTCATACGGGCCATCGACACCATCTGGTAACATTTACTTTCTTTTCCATCTCATCTACCTGCTAGTTTCCTTTCCACTTTTCATCAAGACAGCAGTTTCTTCCTGGAATATGTTTATTGCATTTGGAAAGCACCATTAATGTTCTTTTTTTTTTTTAAAGCCACTTCACAAGGAGGTTGTCAACATATCTAGCATATCATTAAGTATATCATGAGTTATACAAATCCAGTATAACATAAGTTATTCTCATGTCAAATGAGTTATACAAATCTAGTGTAACATTAAGTATAACATGTTATTAGGGCTCATATTTGTTTGAAGATAAATTGAAAGAAATGCTCGAGAGGATGAAAGAGAATTTTAGAGTTTGTGAACTCTAGAGCTTAGGACATGGGAAGATCCTGTGGTAGCGCAACTAAGCGCGGTGGTCAGACGTCTAGTTTACAATGTGTGTGCATGGTTGTGTGCATGCGTGCGCATGCATGTGTGTAGGAGCAGTCTCTCCAACCCTACTGACATTTTCAAAAATTTGACCTCACCCCATTCTAAATTTGATGTGGAAGGCCGGGCTTCTAAATTCAGAATTGGATGGTGGTCTTGTGGGGCCTGCTTTCTATTACCAATGTGATGTTAATTGGCAAGACTGCATCCTTATCCCGACCATTAACAGCATAATTTTAATTGCTGACGGATGATCAGGAAAAACTGCTGGAAGAATGGACAAGGAGATTAAGGTGATGCAAAGTTTTTTCGGGGAGTGCTTGCTCTTCCTATTCAGTTGAACCTAGGTTGTAGAATAAGTTTTAAAACATTATTCACAGAAAAAGACAGCACGTGCTGGAGAAGTTGATTTGATTAAAGGTGAGCCAGCACAGAATTGTTAAAAGTATTTCATATTTCACCAACCAGATTAGTCTTTTTTTCTGAGCTAACCGTGATGATAGATTAAGGAATTGTAATAGATGTCAGCACCGGAACGGTCCCTCTGCCCACAATGTTTGTGCCAAACACAATGAAAAGTTGCTGATCATATCTGCCTGTACATGATCTATATCTCTCTATTCACTGCATTTCCATGTGTCTATCTACAAGCCTCTTAAATGCCACTTTCGTATCTGCCTCCAGCACCACCCCGGCAGTGTTTTCCAGGCCCCTGCCAATCTCTATGCAAAAAAAAACTGCCCCGCACATCTCCATTCAAATTTCCCCCTCTCAACTTATAGCTATGATGTTGGACAGTTCTAGTGTTGGTCACTCCCATCCTAGGAAACCAGATCTGACTATTTACCATATCTATGCCTCTCACCTAAAATCAGATGAAACTCTTAGAAGTTAAACAAATTGAAATCCAGAAGAAATTTACAATAGTAACAACATTTCATAATGTCCTTCAATATTTATATTTCATACTATGTGACTCCTGCATGCTGGTAATGCAAATATTTGACTTTGTTAACTCTGATACTTTAAAAAAAATAGTAATGGGCCTGTCCCACTTAGGCAATTTTTCAGCGTACTGCCGGCGACTATCATGTTGCCGGCAATCGTCTGAAAAACCGGCAACTGGAATGGCGACTGTCAAAGTGGAACACACACACACACAAACACATTGCTTCCTTCACCAGCCCGTTATGCAGGCGGGGACAGGGCAAGCGGGGGGAGCGCTTTCTAAAAAATTCACACAGTGCAAAGCCAAGGTGAAACAGACACATGATGAACAGGAAGGTTTACGCTGTAACGATGAATAGGAAGGTTGGCGCTGTAAAAAGATGGCTAAAGCACAGTGTACGGTAAGTCCTTTAAAAGAGGGGGGGAGAAGTGGGGAGAAGGAGTGGTGACACTTTTAAGAAGCCAGAGATACACGGCTGTGAAGCTCGGCGGACATTTAACATTACCGGTCGGTTATCCTTGGTTCTGAAAACTACTGCTTACCTTTTTGTTTCCCAATGAGCCAATGAAATTCACCGGTCAGCACCGGCTACAACCTACGAGAGGCAACCCATTGGGACCTCCTGGCGACCCATCTACGGCTCGAGAATTCTCGCTACTCTCCATGGCGGCTTCATTCTAGTCGCCACTAATTTTGAAACCATGTTGAAAAATTCACGGCGACCATAATGAGGCCGAGACTAGTTCCCAGAATGCGGGAACTCCTCACGACCATGAAGGTGACTCCCTGGCAACCACCCGCGAACATGTGGCGACTGCATAGTCTCCTGCAGTCGCCTAAGTGAGACAGGCCCATAACCGTGATTTTCCTTTTTGCAGGTTCAGGTAAAAGAAGAAGAGTCACAGATGAAAGAGAGCTGCGTATCCCTTTGGAATATGGGTAATTGTTTCATGTTTAATACCTTGTAGATTATATGTTATATTCCAGTTGAATACTTAAAGTGCACTGTTCCATCCAGTCTTGTAGGACAAATCATGTAATTGTAATTTAAAAGACAAAGTCATTTGGGAGAATGTTTTGATGTGATGTTCTTTATTAGCAGTGGAAAGTGGTATTCCTGACATGGATTCTTACTGTAGTGAAACAGAGGAAAGATTACATCATTTGTAAAAGATTTATTCCTAGGATTGGCTGACCAGATATTTTTGTCCAGTTCAATGCTATACAATTTGAAGAGCCAAAGAGTTGTTGGAAAGCACTTTGGGATTTATTGAGAACATGAAAGATGTTATATAAATTGAATTATTTTCCTCCACTGACTTACTGCAATCCTTTATGTTCAAACCAGTATGGCTTGTTGCCCATTCTGAACCGCTGTGTAATAAATTTAAGTCTAGAAAATTCCTTCAGGGTGATAATTGTTGCTCTACTTTGCTACTAGAGGGTGGTACAGTGGTGCAGTGGTAGAATTGCTGCCTTAAAGTGACAGAGACTCAGGTTCGATCCTGACCATGGGTGCTGTCTGTAGGGAGTTTGTACGTTCTCCCCGTGACCGCGTGGGTTTTCCCCGAGCGCTCTGGTTTTCACCCACACTCCAAAGACGTAGTGGTTTGTAGGTTCATTTGGCTTCGGTAAAAATTATAAATTGTCCCTAGTATAATGCTAGCATACAGGGATCTCTGGTCAACACGGACTCATTGGGCTGAAGGGCCTATTTCTGCACTATATCTCTAAATTAAACTAAACTACTGCATTTCTGGCCACCTTACCGTTTTCTATCAATACTCCAATTTGTCAGATGCAGGAGATGTTTCATTCATTGCGGTTACTGATTGTTAAGATTCACCCATAAATCTTCACGTGATATTTTGCCTGTGACGCTTAACTTTAATCTTCCCAGCATGTAATCTTTTTAGTAGATTTTCTAACCCAAAAAATTGTTAAAAACAGAGAGAATATTTTATAGCTCTGGCTGCCTGTAAGGATGCAATTGAGCTAAGACCTCAGATCAATGTCCTTGAAAGGATATTGATCTGAAATGTTAATCTTATATCTCCCTCCTCAGATGGCTCCTGCATTTTCTGTTTTTATTTCAGTTTTCTAGCTTTTGTATTGACGAAAGCAGGAAAATGAACCAGCAAAAACTAGAACCTAGAACAGTAGAACAAGAATAGGCCATTCAGCCCACAATGTTTGTGCCGAACAGTGCCAAAACTAGAAACACTTTGAAGAACAGGAAAAAATTAGAGGTCGGGAAATTAGAGAAGTTAGGCATCAGTGCAGGGTAAAATGAGATGATTGGCTTTACGGTCCCAGGGAAGTGAAGTTTAGGGGACTGCTCAATCGTGGGTGCAGCTGCCGAAGGGCTCTTCTGCCTCATTCACGAGTCCAGTGACTGAATCCAGCACCCACTGCCTGATGTGCCAGCTCATGACTAGGGTCTTCCAGATCTCACAATCCTGCCCCCGTCGTCACTGGTCACCATAGGACTTAATCCAGGATGTTAGGGTGGATTCCCTATATGGAGGACGCCTGTGCGTGACTTTGTTTAACATGGTGAGACTGGTGCACAGACAGCCACCCAACTGTCCTTGACAGATCTGGGTCAGGATCCAGTGGCATGGAGTACAAGACGTCCGGAGACCCTTTTATGGTGCAGCCTTCATCCGCCTTCCCAGCTGTTATGCCACTCCACCAAAGTCAGCCATCATCCTCCGCCTGTTCCACTGTTGAGGTCTTGGTTGGATTGCTCTTTGTCAGAGAACTCCCCCTCGACCTTAGGTGGCCCTACCAGGAGCATAGCTCAAGACGGCATCGCTCTCAAGATCTCAGGACCACACAAGCCGCTCCACCACAACAAGGTGACAATCCACGGAGAAGGAATTACACACACATGCACTGCTCAGAAATGTCGAAAGTGTCAGAGGGCAGATGGAGACAATCTGCCCCACTGTTTTGTTGCTTGGCTCAGCACCGAATCCAGTGGTTCATAATGTATTCAACTGAGGGACTGGTTATAGAACACACAGAACAGTACGGCACAAAAACAGGCCCTTCGGCTCACGATGTCTGTGCTGAACATGATGCAAAGACCATCACTTAATTAACCTACACCTAATGTATATTCCCTGCACATCTATATGCCTTATATATATATAATCATGGGCATTTAGAAAGAGTGGATAAGGTGTTTTGACACAGGCCATAGGTTGGATTGAGCATGATCTGACACAATATGTTTGGAGTGGAAATGTTAATATTTTCAAAGGTGTAGCAGTACAACATGGGTGGGACTTCATGTATATGAATACTTTAAAATGGCAAATAGGGTGAAAATGTGAATAAAATATAGAATAAAACCACAATATACTGTAGAATACTACCACTAGTTTGGGTGAATTATGATATCAAGCAGGTTCATAGAATGACGTTGTGAGATGATCCCAGAAGTAATTGACTATAATTATGTGGCAATGATAGAAATGCATAATTTTGTAATAATTTATTGGCGTACAGAAAGTTTTGAAGATGTAAATTAGGTAAAACCTCAAAGCCCATTGAACTAATAAAGAAGGAAGATAGCTAAGGTATTTATCTTCTAAAAATTGTGATATGACATTTAAAAGCTAAGCAGAATCCGGGAGAGATGCTGACTTTTGCATTGCTTTGAAAAAGTTGTTGATAAGTAGTCGAAGCATTGAACAGTGTTATGGAAACGTGCAGATAAGTATACAATCGGCTAGATATGGGCCAAAAGTCCTGTTTCTGCTATTGACAAGGGAAAGGCGATAGGCCTTCATAGTGCTTGTAGTGATGTAATAGGATGAATAGCCTCTCTTTGCTCTCAGGATTTATGCTTTTGGAACAAAAATACATAATTTGTTGCCAGATGGTAGCTATTGTAATCAACATTGTGATCCACTATCTTTCCATAACATAGAATTCTCCAAGTAACATTTCTTCTTTCTTTCCCTTACCCTTCACCCCCACCTCAGTGTGTTTCAATTTCTCTCAGCACCTCCCACATCCTCCAGTCACCCTGCTCTTTTCCCCTCCGTTGTACACTCATTTCCCATCCAGGGTCCCAATTTCCTCTCCCCTGTCCCCTTGCACACACATCCCCCAACCCAGCTGTATATTTCACTTGGTTTCTCCCCTAAGTGACACCCTTTTGCTTCCTTTTCACCTCTAGTCTTTGTCACTGACTCCACCCATCGGCCAATCAAACCCACTCTTGTATCCACTGATCACTTGCCAGGCTTTGCCCTGCCCCACATCTCTTTTCCAGCTTTCTTCCCTTACAGTATTCAATCTGATGAAGGGGTCTGACCCAAAGCATCGCCTGTCCATAGCCAGACCTGCTGGGTTCCTCCAATATTTCTTTTTGCTCCGGATTCCAGCATCTGTACTTTCTTGCGTGTTTTTGAAAAATAACCCATTTACCCGATATCTTCTGTTAGTTGGTCATTTCTGCAACCATGCTAAAATATTACCTCGATCCCCATGATCACATGCTTTGTGCAGTATCTTTTCTTTTGTGCTATCTTATTGAATGACTTTCAGAAACTCAAACAATTGGGGCCCTTTTATCCCTGCGTGTTCCATCCCCAAATACCTTTCATAAATTTATCAAACATTGCTTCCCTTTTGTAGAACTTTGTTAACTTTTCATAATTATTTTATTATTTGCTATATGTTCTGTCTCTACTTACATAATGGTTTCCATGTATTTTCAAAATTACAAATTTTCAGCTCTCTGGCCTGTAGTGTTCTGCTTCCTGTTTCCTCACTTTAGTGCATAGAGATCAGTAAGTATTTCCTTAAATGAATGCACACCATAGATTATAAGAAATAATGCTGGGCTGCTTTCCTAACCGGGTGTTTCAGTTACCTAATAGCCGAATGATTCATAATGCATTTGTACTGACATGCACAAGTGAAATTAAAAGATGCTCAAACCCATTTTAGAAATATGAGACATAGAAAATAGGTGCAGAAAATGTTGCCCTTCGAGCCAGATTAATTGTGATCATGGCTGACCATCCACAATCAGTACCCCGTGCCTGCCTTCTCCCCATATCCCTTGATTCCGCTAGCCCCCAGAGCTCTATCTAACACTCTTTTAAATTCATCCAGTGAATTGGCCTCTACTGCCTTTTGTGGTGGAGAATTCCACAAATTCACAACTCTCTGGGTGAAAATTTTTTTTCTCATCATCGCTTTTAAATGGCCTCCCTTTTATTCTTAGACTGTGGCCCCTGGTTCTGGACTCCCCCAACATTGGGAAATTATTTCCTGCATCTAGCTTATCCAAACCTTTTATAATTTTATACGTTTCTATAAGATCCCCTCTTATCCTTTAGATTCCAGTAAATACAAGTCCAGCCTTTCCAATCTTTCCTCATATGACAGTCCCGCCATCCCGGGGATTAACCTTGTGAACCGACGCTGCACTGCCTCAATAGCAAGGATATCCTTCCTCAAATTAGGAGACCAAAGCTGCACACAATACTTTAGATGTGGTCTCACAAGGGCCCTGTGCAACTGCAGAAGGACCTCTTTACTCCCATACTCGAATCCTCTCACTATGAAGGCCAACATGTCATTAGCTTTCTTCATTGCCTTTTGTACCTGCGTGTTCACTTTCAGTGACTGGTGTTCAAGGCCACTCCGATCTCGTTGCACTTCCCTTTTTCCTAATCTGACACCATTGAGAAAATAATCTGCCTCCTTGTTCTTGCCGCCAAAGTGGATAACCTCACATTTATCTACATTATACTGCATCTGCCCACTCACTCAATCTGTCCAAGTCACCCAGCAAACTCCTAGCATCCTCTTCGAAGTTCACACTGCCACCCAGCTTTGTGTCATCTGCAAATGTTCTTGTGTTACTTTTAATCCCATCATCTAAATCATTAATATATATTGTAAATAGTTGTGGCCTCAGCACCGAGCTTTGTGGCACTCTACTCGCCACTGCCTGCCATTCTGACAAGGGACTCTTTATTCCAACTCTTTGTTTCCTGTCTGCCAACCTGCTGGGTTCCATGTCAATACCCTACCCCCAATACCATGTGCTCTAATTTTGCAAACCAGTCTCCTGTGTGGGACCTTATCAAAGGCTTTCTGAAAGTCCAGATACACTACAAACACTGGCTCTCCTTCCTCCATTTTACTTGTCAAGTCTTTAAAATATTCCAGAAGATTAGTCAAGCAAGATTTCCCCTCCATGCTGATTTGGACCAATACTTTTACTGCTATCCAAATGCGCTGTTATTACTTCTTATTAATTGACTCCAGCATCATCCCCACCACCGATGTCAGGCAAAATGGTCTATAATTCCCCGTTGTCTCTCTCGCTCCTTTCTTGAAAAGTTGGACAACATTAGCTACCCTCCAATCCACATGATCTGATCGTGAATCTATAGAACATTGGAAAATGATCACCAATGCATCCACAATTTCTAGAGCCACCTCCTTGGGATGCAAACCATCAGGCCCTGGGGATTTATCATCCTTCAGTCCCATCAGACTACCCAATACTATTTATCTCCTAATGCAAATTTATTTCAGTTCCTCTGTCTCCCTAGATCCTCTCTCCTCTAGTACATCTGGGAGATTGTTTGTGTCTTCCTTAGTGAAGACAGAACCAAAGTACTTTTTCAACTCTTCTGCCATTTCCTTGTTCCCCATAATAATTTCACCTGTTTCTGACTTCAAGGGACCTACATTTGTCTTTACTAATCTTTTTCTCTTAACATACCTAAAGAAGCTTTTACTATCCTTCTTTATATTCTTGACCAGCTTACCCTCGACTTTATCTCTTCGCCCCATATTGCCCTGTTTGTTACCTTCTGTTGTTCTCAATCCTCTGGCTTCCCGCTACTCTTTGCTATGTGATACACCTTTTCTTTTAGTTTTATTCCATCCCTAACTTCCCTTGTCCGCCACAGTTGCCTCTTACTCCCCTTAGAATCTTTCTTCCTCTTTGGAATGAAATGATCCTGCATCTTCTGGATTATGCCCAGAAATTCCTGCCATTGCTGTTCCACTGTCATTCCTGCTAGGATCCTTTTCCAGTCGACCTTGGTCAGCTCCTCTCTCATGCCTTCATAGTCCCCTTTGTTCAACTGCAACAGTGACACTTCTGATTTAGCCTACTATCTCTCAAATTGCAGATTAAAACTTAGCATATTACGTGTATCACTACCTCCTACGGTTCTCTTTGCCTTGAATAAAGGAACTGCTATTTTAGTACAAAATGTTTATTAGAATTTAAATCTTTGTGCATTTCCTTCCTTTATTTCATGAGGTAAACAGAAATAATACAGGAATCGAAAATTGCAAATAGAGGCAGGGAGAGACGAAACAAATTCAAATGTAATAATTTTCCTCAAGTCACACATCATCCACAGCATGGGTTGTTTCTATCAACACATGTTCTCAACCTGGATACCTCAGGAAGCTCTTCTCCTACTTTTCTCTCAACTAGGCGGTCATTATTTGCATACATGAGCTTTCTGGGTGACTTCCCTGCAGCTGCTCGGCATTGATTTTTTTTTTTCTCTGTGTTGTCTGAGAGGCTAGTGATGCGGTAGGGGAATCGTTCAATCACACGGTAATTCACTGGAAATTGTTGGTAATTATTTCATAGCCCAGCCAGTTCCTTTCTTGCAGCTAAAGTAAATTGTGTTCTGTGATGAGTATATGCAAGGGGGAAGTGGTCAGTATTCAAATATTACTGTTCCAAACCCTAAACATGCTCGTGAGAAACAACAGTGAAGCTGTTTGAGATTGTCGCTTGTCATTTCGAATTAATTTGTTTCTCTGTTATTAGGTGGCAGAGAGAAACCCGGATTAAGACTGTCAGTGGCCGTCTTCAGGGAGAGGTGATTTATTATGCTCCTTGTGGGAAAAAACTTCGCCAGTACCCTGAAGTAATAAAGGTATTTGGTGCATCTTAAATCGTTGAATCTCAATTGAATTCAGTTAGCCTATAAATAACATGAATTGCTTTTCTACATGCCAATGCAATAAGTTCTACTGTCTATTTTTACAAGTTTCAATTTTGCAATGGTAAAAATATTTTGTTTGCATCCTAAAAATAAACCTTTGTGAACTATGTCATGGATTTATCCTTTCTGATGGAAAATCCCATGATAAAACATTTAAAGTAATTATAGTAATTGCTTGTAATGTTAACATGCAGTGGTCTGTTTGAAACTGCAATGTTAATTGATATCCTTTATTTCTAAAAATTACCTGCCATGTAACTTGCTAGTGTTACATTCATTGTAAATACATTCTCAGAGGTTTGGTCTTTATTAACTATTTGTAAAGTCTGTTTTAAAAAAAATATATGATTCAAATAATTATTTGTATTTATCTCCTCTTTTGCAGTACCTTACAAGGAATGGAGTAACTGATATTACAAGGGACAACTTTAGCTTCAGTTCAAAAATGAGTGTTGGTGACTTCTATGAAGCCAGAGATGGGCCTCAGGTAATGCAAGCCTTGGATGGCCTTTTCAGTCATAGCTTTGTACTTCATATAAGGGACTGAGGCACCTTAAACCAGGATGATCTGTGGTTCAAGCTCCAGTTTATGACATTTTCCACTGTGCCAGAGTGTGCTACTGGTGTATAATAATAATAATAATAATAATAATAATAACTTTATTTATAAAGCGCTTTTAGACAACATCAGTTACCACAAAGTGCTGTACATGGGAAGTCAACAAAAAGTTATTACAAACTACTAAAACCATTAAGACGACAGGACTATAAAAACAGTAAAAATTAAAAGACATTAAAAGCACTAAAACAGGAACAATGTCTCAGCCAGTGTCGAAAGCCAGTGAATAAAAGTGAGTTTTTAGGGAGGATTTAAAGATGGACATTGAAGGGGCCTGTCTGATCGGCAAGGTGTTCCAGAAAAGGGCTCTATCCCCTCTGAGCTTCCGCTTAGACCTTGGTACCTCAAGGAGCAGCTGATCCGCTGACCTGAGGCACCGGGCAAGAGCATATGTTATAGCTGTGAGCAAAAGATGGAGAAGATTATGAAGCTCGAAAGGAAAAAAAAACTTGTCAGAAAAGGTAATAGAAGGTAATTGGTTCTACTAAGTCTGAAGAAGAGTCCCAACCCAAAATGTCACCTGTCCATTCCCTCTGTAGAAGCTGCTCAACCGCTGAGTTACTCCAGCACTTTGTGTTTAGTTCTATGTACTCGTAGTAGGACTCAGTTAAGGAGGAAGTGTTGTGGGGGAAGCTAAACCTGGATAATATAGGATCACTTTTGCTGGCATGTAATTTCTGAAGGAGAAATTGAATAACATCAGCAATTTTATGATTATTTATTATTTATAAATTCGACTTTTATCATCAAATTTCATTTGTATAGAGCAATAACATCTGAACATTATTTAAGGTCAATCAACCCGAGGAAAGCCGGTCAGGAGGAGCGGAACGTCGTAACTTTTTAGTCCAGCAAGACTTCATTTCTTAGTGTGGAAATAGAACATGCATCAGACTTAATTAAAAATATTAATGGATATAAAATCAGTTATTTTTATATCCTTCTTGAAACAATTAAACCTGCTAATTTTGCTTTTCTGAAAGTCTGCCATAAAACTTTTTTTTAATTGTAAATGAGAATCATACATGCAGCAGCAACAACCACTAAACATGTGGATGTAGGTTTGAATTGAGATATTCTGAATAGCAATGCAGATCAAAGTTGCAATATCATGGAGATTCATATTAGCTTGAGAATAGTAATTGTAAAACATGAGGTTTATTTCAATGATCACATTTCTTACAGTAACACCATGCAGAAGGAACAAGTCAAATGTACTGTAGTTCCTCATACCGAGGCTTAAAATACCCTCTTGGGATGTGCACATCCAGTCGCTAAACTACATGTCCTGTAGGCCATGTACAAAATGTAGACATTTATAAATTATGTACATTTTATGATTCTTCATTTCAGTTGTAAAAGCTCAAAATTCTAGATGAAAAATTGGGACAAACCACCGCCTCAGAATTTGGAGACCAACTATTTCCATGTACCTTTCCGTATTACCTTATCATTAATTGGTACAAGATCTTGAGTCAAGAGTGTTTATTTGTCATATGCAGCAGATGTGAAGTAGAACAATTAAATTCTTACTTACAGTAGTTTGACAGGCATATTAGACGCAAAAATAAATGTACAATAACTAATAATTTCTTCTAAGTGAATGGGACCTTGACACTGCAAAAGCCAAGGTATGTTGAGCAACTATTGTAGTGCAAATTCTTTAGTGGTTCGCTGCTGAGGTCTGGTTGAAGTTCAGGTTGTGCAGGGTGGTTCAAGAATCTAATGGCTGACATTCTTGAACCTGGAGGTAACAGTTCTTAGGCTCCTGCTCCGTCCTACTAATGGTGCTACGGAAAAGGAATATGGCCAGGGTGATGTGGGATCTTGTTATTAATTGCCTTCTTGAGGCAGCACTGCCTGTAGGTCCCTTCGATGGTGGGGAGGTGAGTACCTGTGGTGGACCGAGCAAAATAATATTATTGCTTAACATGGAAAAGCGACTAAATCTTGAAGGGAATAACATCTAATGGTCTGGAAAATCTGCTAGTTCAGTACCATCAAAGACCTGACAATGCTGGATTATCAATTTTACTGTACTCCATCATGATTTTCAGGTTCATTTTCAGGACAATACACATCTAATGTGCTGTTCAAAGAGCACCTTGCCATTGAGTTTAACAGGTTTGGTAGGTTGTCCAGGAATCCCAGTTTACCTGTGTGAGAAGTTTCTTCCGTGTGTCTAGTACTATCTCAGTTTTGTTATGGAGCACTCAATTGCATTCAAAGAATTAAAAATGTGCTTCAATAGCTGAGCCTGTGGGAATTCATATAACGTATCTCAGGTTTAAATGGTCAAAACCTTCTTTAGTTTTAGAGATACAGCATGGCAATAGGCTCTTCAGCCCTCCGAGTCTGCGCCAACCAGCGATCCCCGCAAAATACTTACGCTATCCTACATACACGAGGGACAATTTACAATTTTATCAAGCCAATTAAACTGCAAACCTGTACGTTTTTGGAGTGTGGGAGGAAAATGGAAATCCTGGAGAAAATCCACGCAGGTCACGGGGAGAACGTACAAACTCCATACAAACAGCACCCGCAGTCAGGATTGAATCCAGATCTGTGGTGCTTTAAGGTGGCAACTCTACCACTGCGCCACCATGCCTTTCTCTTGAGACTACTGGAAAGAGACTGAGAACCTTCTGTCATGGTGTCAGACCAACCTGGCCTTTGAAGTTAACAAGGCAAGGCAGAAGAGTTGTTTGTTGTCCAAAGGAAGCAGGGTTGTGAATTGTTCTCATCAATGGAGCTGCCCTGGAGAAGCTTCAGTTTCCTTGACATCCATATCACCTGCAAAACACTGGTGCAATGAGTTTTCTTGGGTATCTGAGAAGATTTGGCATATCCACAAGCATTCTCTTAAACTTCTACTGATGCGCTATTGAAAGTATTCTGATGGTATGCACCTTGGCTTGATATGGGAACTGTCCTACTCTTTATTGTCTGAACCTGCAGAGAATGGTGAATACAGCCCAGTCCATCACATGCTTGTCACTTCCTTCCATTCAATCCATCTTCCCAAAGCATTACAGGAAGGCTGGAAATATTATCAAGGATGCTTGCCACCCAGGCCATTCTCTTTTCCCTCTTCTATTTTCTGAGAAAATACAGGAACTTGAATACCTGGACATTCAGACTTAAGTGCCTCTCAGATTCCTTTATGTTTTTAAATTGGGAAAGGGAATTTGTAAATCTTTTCTCGAGGCAGCCACTCTAAATTAAATAAAGTATCCAGCCTGTGATACAGTGTATGTGAAAAGATATCCTGTAAATCTTCCAGGCCAGGAGTTATCTAACAGTGGAAAACATTATGGAGCTAAAATAAAAATCTGAAACATAAACAGAAAATGCTTATTATGTGAAATTATTTACTTCAATTTTGAGAATCTTGTGTTGTTGTCTGTGCAGCGTGAAGTTGAGGTACTATTCCCATTTTGGTTGAATCTTTGGCGAGCTAATCTATGAAAGATTATTTTACCATTAAAATAAAAATGCAATACTGCATTAATTCATCTATGAACTTAATGAGGTTTAATTAACATCGAAAGGGGAACTCAGACCAATATTTAAGAAAGTCTTGCATTTATTTCAGGGTATGCACTGGTGTCGTTTAAAAAACGAGGAAATAATGATCAAAATAAAGGCAATGGAAGGGCGGCGAGGCCGCCCACCAAATCCAGAAAAACAACGTGCTCGAGATGAGTCAAAAATGAAACGTCGCAAAGGCAGACCTCCAAATATTGCAAGGCCAGACTTGCAAAAGACCTGCGATGTAAAATTGTTGCGAAAATTGGAAGCTCAAGGTAAACATGTATAAATAAATAGTCCCACATTTTATAATCACGTTAAAGTTACTTAATGAATGTTTTTGACATGTATGCAGCCTACGCAAGGAAAGCAGCAGAATTAAAGATGTTGCAGAAACTTGAAAAGCAGGCATTGGCACAACGGGCTAAGGAAGCTAGAAAACAACAAGGTGAGTACTGAAGGAAATTATTGTTAGATATTCTGCAAAAAAATTATCAAATTTTGGATTGTTTATTTACACCAGCTGAATTTACTGGGCAAATATTCTTTCCAGCAATAATGGCAGCAGAAGAAAAGCGAAAACAAAAGGAACATCTAAAGATGATGAGACAGCAGGTACTCTCCTATGTGTGTCATTTGCTGCTTTGAAGATTACCAGCTTTGTAACTATCTGTCATTTAAGTCTTTACTTTTATATATATATATATATATATATCTCCTCTCCCTCTCCTCCCTCTCTCCTTCCCTCTCCCTCCCTCTCCCTCTCTCTCCCTCCCTCTCGCTCTCTCTCTCCCTCTCCCTCTCTCCCTCCCCTCTCCCCCTCCCTCTCTCCCCCCTCTCTCCCCCTCTCCCCCTCTCTCTCTCTCCTCCCTCTCTCTCCCTCCCCCCCCTCTCCCTCCTCTCCCTCCCTCTCCCCCTCTCCCCCCCTTTCTTTCTCTCCCCCTCTCTCTCCCTCTCCCTCCTCTCTCTCCCTCTCTCTCTCTCCCTCTCTCTCTCCCCTCTCTCCCTCTCTCTCTCTCTCTCCTCTCTCTCTCTCTCTCCTCTCGCTCTCTCTCTCCCTCTCTCTCTCTCTCTCTCTCTTTCTCTCCCTCTCTTTCTCTCCCTTTCTTTCCCTATCTCTCTTTCTCCATCTCTTTCTCTCCCACTCTTTCTCTCCCTCTTTCCCTCTTTCTCTCCCTCTTTCTCTCCCTCTCCCTCCCTCTCCCTCCCTTCCATGCAACATATTTTCCATGTACATCAGATATTCATATGCAATTTCAAAAATGTATGATTTATTAATTCAGAAAATATTCGGAACCTTTCACTTTTTCCATATTTTGTTACGTTACAGCCTAATTTTAAAATGAATTAAATTCATTTTTCAATCATAAATCTACACACAATAACCCAGAATGAAGAGGCGAAAACAGGTGTTTAGGAATTTTTGCAAAGTAATTAAAAATAAATAACTGAAATATCATATTTGCATAACTATTCAGACGCTTTGCTATGAAACTCAAAATTGAGCTTTGGTTCATCCTGTTTCCATTAATTATCCTTGAGATGTTTCTACAACTTGCTTGGAGTCCACCAGTGGTAAATTAAATTGATTGGACATGATTTGGAAAGGCACACACCTGCTAATATAAGGTCCCACAGTTGACAGTGCATGTCAGAGGAAAAACCAAGCCATGAAGAAGAAGGATTTGTCCGTAGACCTCCGAGCCAGGATTATGTCGAGACACAGATCTGGGGAAGGGTATAAAACAATTTCTGCAGCATTGCAGGTCCCGAAGAGCACAGTGGCCTCCATCATTCTTAAATGGAAGAACTTTGGAACCACAAGCACTCTTCATATAACTGGCCGCCCGGCCAAACTGAGCAATCGGGGGAGAAGGGCCTTGGTCAGGGAGGTGACCAAGAACCCGATGGTCACTCTGACAGAGCTCCAGAGTTCCTCTGTGGAGATTGGAGAACCCTCCGGATGGCCAACTATATCTGCAGCACTCCACCAATCAGGTCTTTATGGTAGAGTGGCCGGACGGAAGCCACTCCTCAGTAAAAGGCACATGACAGCCCGCTTGGAGTTTGCCAAAAGGGTTGGTTTCTCTGGTGCTCTGGTCTGATGAAACCAAGATTGAACTCTTTGGCCTGAATGCCAAGCGTCACATCTGGAGGAAACCAGGCACCGCTCATCACCTGGCCAATACCATACCTATGGTGAAGCATGGTCGTGGCAGTATCATGCTTGTGGGGATGTTTTTCAACGGCAGGAACTAGGACCCTAGTCAAGATCGAGGGAAAGATGTACGGAGCAAAGTACTAAGAGATCCTTGATGAAAACCTGCTCCAGAGCGTTCTGGACCTCAGACTGGAGCAGAGGTTCACATTCCAACAGGACAACGACCCTAAGCACACAATTAAGACAACGCAGGAGTGGCTTCGTGGCGTCTGTGAATGTCCTTGAGTGACCCAGCCAGAGCCCGGACTTGAACCCGATCGAACATCCTTGAGGGACCTGAAAATAGCTGTGCATCGACGCTCCCCATCCAACCTGACAGCTTGAGAGGATCTGCGGAGAAGAATGGGAGAAATTACCCAAATACAGGTGTGCCAAGCTTGTAGCATCATACCCAAGAAGATGAGGCTGTAATAGCTGCCAAAGGTGCCTCAACAAAGTACTGAGTAAAAGATCTGAATACTTATGTAAATGTGATATTTCAGTTATTTATTTTTAATTACTTTGCAAAAATTTCTAAACAACTGTTTTCGCTTTTTTATTACAGGGTATTGTGTGTAGTTTGATGATTAAAAAAAAAAAGAATTTAGTCAATTTTAGAATAAGGCTGTAATGTAACAAAATTTGGAAAAAGTGAAGGGGTCTGAATACTTTCTGAATGCACTGTAACTTGTCTCCTAATAATGCATAATGTATTTTTACATATTCTATTTGTATTGGTTGCCTGAGCTTCTCACTGTTCTTGTTAACCTGGATAAGCGATTTCACAATCTTGGTATTTTTTCCACACCTCCAGCAGTTTTCTCCTGATCCTCTTTGTAATCTCCTCCAGCCATAATGTCCTGAAAAATGAACTTCCTCCGGTAACTACTTGCTTGTTCCCAGTGTTAATCCCACCATCATAAGGCAGTTGAGGTTTCAGCTGCTGACCTCAGGTCATCCCTTCCTAACCTCTCAGGGCAATGTTAGCCAACTTTCCAAACAATCCAGACTCACTTTACGAATATGCCAATGATTTGTCAAGTCAAGTCAAGTCAAGTTTATTTGTCACATACACATACGAGATGTGCAGTGAAATGAAAGTGGCAATGCTCGCGGACTTTTGTGCAAAAGACAAACAACAAAACAACCAAACAAATTATAAACACAATCATAACACACATATTCTTTTACATAATAAATAATAGAAGGAAAAACGTTCTGGAGAGTTAGTCCCTGGTGAGAAAGGCGTTTACAGTCCGAATTGCCTCTGGGAAGAAACTCCTTCTCAACCTCTCCGTTCTCACTGCATGGCAACGGAGGCGTTTGCCTGACCGTAGCGGCTGGAACAGTCCGTTGCAGGGGTGGAAGAGGTCTCTCATGATTTTGTTTGCTCTGGAGTTGCACCTCCTGTTGTATAGTTCCTGCAGGGGGGTGAGTGAAGTTCCCATAGTGCGTTCGGCCGAACGCACTACTCTCTGCAGAGCCTTCTTGTCCTTGGCAGAGCAATTCCCAAACCAGATGGTAATGTTCCCGGACAAGATGCTTTCCACCGCCGCTGCGTAGAAGCACTGGAGGATCCTCGGAGACACTCTGAATTTCCTCAATTGCCTGAGGTGGTAAAGGCGCTGCCTTGCCTTACTCACCAGTGCTGAGGCGTGTGATGACCATGTCATATCCTCAGAGATGTGGACTCCCAGATATTTAAAACAGTTCACCCTATCCACAGGATCCCCATTTATACTCAATGGAGTGTACGTCCTCGGATGATGTGCCCTCCTAAAGTCCACGATCAGCTCCTTCGTTTTTTTGATGTTCAAGAGGAGGCTGTTCTCCTGGCACCAGAGTGCTAGATCAGCCATCTCCTCCCGGTAGGCCCTCTCATCATTGTCTGAGACCAGGCCCACCACCAGTCACCAGTTATTGCTGCGCTTCGGATTCTAAGAATGCTGGATAATAGAAATATATAGTTCATAGCTGTGAAGTGTCCAAAGCTATTCATTTGGGTAGGATTATTATAGCAATGTTTTCCTAAAGTAAAACGTTTTCCTAAATCAGACAGGATCTGAACTTGACCTGGGAAGGTTTTATGACTATTCCAAAAGAAGAACATTGTTCAATTGTTTTTTTTTGATGAGCATAAATGTAGGTGACTACAAAAAAAATTAATAAGCATACAGAAAAAGTAATTAACATGATTGACAGGATTTGCAGCATTATATTTGTAACAATTGCACATTCCAGTTAATTACAAACACTATATTTTGCTTCATCTTTGTGCAATACTTCTCTGGACTTAATATATTGAAAAAAGATTAAATCTTGTAGTGCATAACAAATATAGTGAATGATATATACTGAAATATTTTAATATTTAACAGCTGCAAATGTTACATAATTCTGTGAAAGTGTGTGTGTATATAAATATAATTACTTGGGTAATTCATTTTGAACAGATTATCAGAAAAGTGGCCATCGCGGCAACATGCATTTAATCTTATTGTTAAATGAGCATTAATTCAAATGAAATATACAGATCTAGAAGTTTGTGCATAAAACCTAGCCAGCTTTAAAACAACTTTGTATTTTTGTTACCTGAGTGCCATTCCCAATGAAGGCAATTTTCAAAGCTTTTATCTTCAATATTCGTGCCCTCCAGAAATGGCACTCAGATCCACAGGTAAACAATGAAATATTCCTATGTCTGTGCCTTTGTATTTCCAGTAGAATCTTGTTTGTTATTCATTATCCATGGACAAAATTATTGCATACATATGAAATTTAATTAGTGTTGATTCTGTGTTTATTTCTTGACAGGAGAAAATCAGAAGAATTCAGCAGATTAGGATGGAAAAAGAACTGAGAGCTCAGCAAATGTTAGAGGTAGAATCACAATGGGGTTTATTTTGCATGTTATAGTTTAAAATATGTTATCTGATGTGATATGTAGATGGTTCAGTTTTGTTTTGTGTTTTGCAGTGTATGTGTAAGGGCTATTCCAGAATCTGATGCATAAGCAGGTTACATTTCTTGGCAATCTTAATTTGTGTGAAAGCAAAAAACAGCTAAAAGGAAGACGTGAAAGATGAACAAAGAAATGTGATAAATTCATGGATTATTAGGAAATTAGAATTATTTTGCCAAAATGATCTTTGGGTAAAACTATAAATTTTATAATTCCAAAATTCAAAAAAGAACCTGGATCCTCCACCAAAGACACAGAGCCATGGAGGATCCAGTTTTCGATAACTTAATTAGAGCTAATTTGAAAAATATTCTATTGCACCCTCCATTACAGATATCCAGTAGCTGCTTAAAACAGAAGAAACCTATTCAGATGCCCCTCTACAAAATGTTTTTTTTCTTTTCTATTTATGTCTATGTGGTGGAATGTAAATTATCTTATCTACCATAATCATTTGACAGTGTTCTCAAATCTTCAAGGATCGTCAACATGTACAATACCGTCATTCTTCTTGGGCTTGGGGCCTGCCTATTTGATTTACAATCCAGACATTCAAACAATGTGAATTATGTGGTTTAAAGTTTTTTTATTTAAAGGTAACATTTATCCAAATGCTGAAAACCGTTCTTTCACAGAAGCCAGAATTCCAATTCTTCCTTGTTTGTTTTGTGACGTGGTTTTATTAAGGAGGCATTAGCACTTGCTAAAATTCCGACATCTATCTTTATCACAGAAATAGATAGCTAAAGGTGGTAAATCCCAGTTCCCTGTAAAGCTGGCAACATTTCCATTTCCAAGCCCAAAGTTTCAACATAAAACATCTGGAATGTGGAGTAAGTTCTTTCAGGCATTTCTAATATTCTATAGAGATACACGAGTGCAGACGGTGGAATCTTGAGACAAGAATATGACCGATGGAGTCTTTTTTTCCTAATATTCCTCCAGCAGTCTGTTTTTTTTAAAAAAGCTTCTATAAACAGTTTAGGATTGTAGTTACAACTTTATTTCAGAGCTGTATTTTGCTTAAAACATTTCCCTGCAGTTTCCTCCCCCTACTTTCAGTCTGTAAAAGGGTCCCGACCCAAAACATCACCCAGCCTTTTTCTCCAGAGATGCTGCTTGACCCGCTGTTACTCCAGCACTGTGTCTATCTTGTGTTTTTCTTAATAGTGTTATTTTAAGCAAAATATAATAATTTAAATAGAACTGTGAAATAATGGCCAGGAACATTGTTGAGAAGTGTTCCTGCGGCTTTATTTAGATTTACTGATAATTGAAAGGCAGACTTGTAAAATTAAGGAGATTTAAATTGCTTGAATTTTGTTGATTACTTTCTCATTATTATGCCTGTTACTTCTAGTTACGTTTATTTAGTCAGTTACATGTTTAACTGGTCGATTAGCAACATTTGAGGCAGATGTGAGGTTTGAAGATTTCTCTTGAGGCAATGTGCAATGTAATGGTAAAACCTTTTTGTATGCCTTTGAAAGACCATATATTTTGTTTTTGTGATGAAAAATGTCAATTGCTCTGTTTCAGAGAGGCAACTTGTTGCTTGGCTCAAAAATATATTCCAGTCCAAATCTTCCAATAGTTAACAATAAAATCACATATTTTTACCATTTTTAAAATGAAGGAAGTGGCTCTTATGTGGCCAAAGGTGAAAGTCTCCAAATTTATCAAACTATACTAGACTCGTTGTTTCTGGGCTACCCGTGCTGAGAGTACCTTACATTGACTTTTGGATCTTACATCACATCATTGGTTTCAATGGCGATTGCTGATCAGCAGAGGATAAAACTAAAGGGAGACTGACTTCTAAATGATTTTGGTTTTGCACGGTTTTTTTTAAGAATTAAAAAATATATATATTTGCGTTACACGATTAAGACATCCAACACCTGTACAGCATTGGCAACCTCATCCAGGAGGTTTGGTCATTAGGAAATGATGGTGGAAAGCCAGGTTTTCCCCAAGGGAGTTTCCATGCAGAAAGTGGTGTTTGTGGTGTTAAATCGAAGATTTAAAGTCCCCGCCGCAGCCAGAAGCACCGCAGACTGCAGGGCCGGTGGTCGAAGCTCCCCTCCAGGGGCGATGGTAAGTCCACGCTGGGTCCGCGGTAGAAGTTGACTGCGGGCCAGCGGTGGAAGCTTCTTCACCCGGGTCCCCCATGAGGGATCCCGGGCTGTAGACGCCGCGCCAGCTGGAGCTCAGGCTGTCGGCTGTCGCGGGCCAGTGAAACGGAGCGCTTCCCTCCGGCGAGCCCCAGCGAAGGCTCGCCCGCTCCACGCCGAGAGTCCTCGCTGCGCCCGCCACTAAATCTCCGGGAGCGTCTGCGGGAAAGGCCGCCCGATCCCCGTTGTTAGGCCATGGGGGAGGCGACCTGGAAAAAGTTTCTCCATGGAGGAGGCGACCGAAACGGTTTCCCCCTTCCCCCCCCCCCCCACACAAAACACACATAGAAACACAAAAAAACATACTTTAAAACATACTGAAAAAACAAAAATAAGTTGAAAAAAACGGACATGCTGCTGACAGGGCGCCAGCTTTAACTCTATTTAGTGGGGGCTTGCAGCGCCCCCACCGACTCAATGTAGAATGAATGTCTTGAATCAAGCTATGTTTACATCATTGTTTATGTCCCCTACTTGTACCTGCCATCTGCATCCCTGCCTACTTGTACTTAACAACCCGGGCTGGCTGAGAACCACAGATATTTACCTGGGAACAGATGAACATCATTGGTATCCTTTAGAACAGTTCAGTCCAAAACAGCACACTTGGACCCAAAAATCTGCATTGTATTTGCTTGCTTTTAAGAAACGCATTATGCTTTTGCCATTTCTCAGAGGGGCACTGAGATTACCTTATGATTGACCTTGGAAAAAGTACAATATTAGATATATTTTAGATATCATTTAGTTAAGCTTAGAATCTGAATTTGCTGAGCGACCATATCCTAACAATAATGTTTCAATGGTTTATACCATTTATTAAAAGTTCCAGGAAAGTATAATGTACATTATTTCTGCATGTACTCTCTGGAGTTTAGATGAATGGGAGGTGATCTCATTGAAGCATACAACATTTATTAATGGCTTTATAGGCTAGATGCTGAAATGACATTTCCTTAGCTGAGCTAAAGAAATTACTCCACCTAAGGGGTATACATGTTTCTAATTCCCTACCCAGTGCTGTGAAGACTTGTTTGCTGAGTGTATCAAGACAGACAGATTTTTAGATGTTAAGAGGACAGAGGAATGTGGGACGAGTGCAGAAAAGCGCAATGCAGGATGTGTCTTGGAAATATTCAAGAAGTGAGGTAGAGAGAGAAGCAGGGAACTAAAGGTTTTATAGCACAAAATCTGTCAACTGGAAAGTTCTGGCATCTGTGGTTAAGGAAAAATTAACAGCACATAAATTCATAAAATGATTAGGAGCTGTCAGCATTTCTTTATGGAAATATGCTTAGTAATTCCACTGGGGATTTGAAGGTTGTGAGGATCATGCAAGAAAATAGAGTTGAAGCCAAGAAGTCTGATCAAGCGTGACTTTGTTGAAGGCTAGAGCAAGCGTAGAGGCAATATGGCTGACCCTTTTCTGGTTCTTATATCCGAGGTATTCAATGTATCTGTTTTGAAATCTGATTGCATTCCACTATGATTTTGCAGATTTAGTTAAAGATGGGAATAATAATGGAGATGCAAAGGCATGTTGTTTTGTGTTGGTCCGAGGAATTTACATTTATATTCCTCTTTTCTAGGAAATATTACTGTATTAAAATTACCAAAATGCAGTTTATTAATATCCAGGATTCAGTATTTGTACATCTGATCTAATCTAATTCAAGTAAGATTGATGTAGTGACCCAATTTGGATTAAAATGGAGATTAAATAAATGTTAAATGGAGGTGTATTTTTCTTGAATTAATAGTTGCAGTATTCTTTTTATTAAACCTTTAATGTTATGACCTTGTAAAAATATATAACATCCAAGGCTTATTGTCAGGACACACAGGAATTTACCGGTGTCAGGGTTTGTAACAAAGCAAATGGCCCTTATTTTGGAAGTCTTTTTGCTGCACTGATTTTAGCAGATCTGTTTGTGCTAATCAATTTTTAAAGCATGAATAAATGGGCATGCACAAATGTTTTTCTCTTTTAAATCTTTGGAAATATTACTCCCAGTTTTCTGTGGGTTATTATGACGGCAAAGACTGTCAGTTTGCATCTTCTTTTAATATGTAAAAAGCATGGTAACATGAGACAGTTTAAATGCAGAAATATGGAAATTGTTGGTTATACCCTGCTCCTCATTAGTATAGTTGCAAACTACACAGAAGCACCCATATCAAATTTAAGCGATTTGATATGTGCTAAAGTATTTTGTGCACTGTTATCTTTGTAAAAACCTTTGAAATTACTATGGCACTGAGTGACTTTTAACCATGTTTTTAAATCTATAGTGAATAATAATTACTGTGGAACAAACTTTCTGATCCTTAAAATACTAATATTCTAAGTATGTGGTGTCAATATTTATTCAATGAATGGCCTAATTTATCTTGCTTTTAGTAAAATCACTTTTTAATATCGATAGTTTATAGTTCTTTCTTTCCTGGATTGCTGACTGAGAATTCCTGAGACGATTCGACCTGATAGACATATATAGGATTGTGAAGGACAGAGCCAGTCAGAATCGCTTTCCTGGGTTGGAAATGTTAAGGTCTGGAGCGTGTAGCATTGAGGTTAGATGGGGAGATGTGTAGGGAAGGTGTTTTCCCACATGGAGCGTGACATGTGCCTGGAACGCGCTGTCAGGGGTGGTGGTGCAGGCAGATACAATTGTGGCATTTGAAAGCCTTTTGGATAGGCAGGGAATTGAGGGATATGGATCACATGCAGGCAGAGATTAGTGTAACTTGGCATCATGTTTGGTACAGCCTTTACGGGCCCATAGACCAGTTTCTGTGCTGCCCTGTCCTATGTTCTGTGTTTGCGTGTTGTTTTCACAGCAGCTCGATGCTGTAAACGGTGGCATTAGATTGAAGATACACTATACTTGGGCAAATAAATGTTCTGGAAATGTCTAAGTATTGTAGGTCATTTCTTCAATATCATTCCTTCACTGTAGCTACAGAATTTGGGCCAATTAAAAATGTGTTGATCCATTCTCTGTGAGCTCCAGTACTTCCAATGTGCAAGTGACTTTCAATACATTTCAGTAGTGGTGAAAATGTTCCACCATAGGATACTGGGAAGCAATGGTTTATTGGCAATTGCTGGAAATTTTGTTGTCGTAACACATTCTGGGCTTGATTTGATCCATTCTATATGGCTGGTTGATTTGACAGTATTTTTAACCTTCTTGTGATCAATCATTGAATGTCAAGTTTGTCAACAATGACATTCTTACTTGCTGCAGTTTAACAGAGCCATTAATGTAGAACTCACAAATTAATATATAATAATTGATAATGAAATAACTTAATATCAGCAATACTAGATAACCATAGTGCAAAAATAGTGCAAAACTGAAATCCACAGTGCAAGCAAAAACGCTACCATAGAGGATCATAGCTGTTGAGGTAGTGGTTAATGTTGTGCAGTGTTCAGGACCCTGATGGTTGCTGAGAAGAAGCTTGATAATAGTCATACAGCAAAGAAACAGGCCCTTTGGCCCAACTTGGCCATACCGACCAAACTATTCCCATATTTCCTCAGCTAGTTCCATTTACCTGCATTTGGCCTGTACCACTCTAAACCTTTTCTGGCAATGTACATGTTTTGATGTCTTTTAATCAGTGTCATTGTATCCACCTCTGCCACTTCCTCTGGCAGCTTGTTCCATGTACACTGTATATAAAAATTGCCTTTCAGGTCTCCTTTAAATTATTTCCCTCTTACAAACCTGTGCCCTCTAATTATAGACTCTCCTATCATGGGGATAAAGTCTCATCTATGCCGCTCATGATTTAAAAAAAACCTGAATAAGATCATCCCTTTATCGGTCGAGGAGAAACAGTCTCAGCCAACTCATTCTCGCTTCATAACTCAAGCCCTCCAGTCCTGGCAACGTGCTTCTTTCCTGCACCCTCTTTAGATTTATTTCATCCTTCCTATAGCATTGTAACCAGAATTGCACATAATAGTCCAAGTCTGTTTTTACACTTGTACAGTTATATCATAACGTCCCAACTCTCCTACTCAATGTCCGATGAAGGCAAGCGTTTCATATATCTTCCTCCCCACCCTTTCAAATTGTGTTGTTACTTTCAGCCAACTAGTTACTTGTACCTGAAGTATTTCTGTTCCTCAGCACTCCCCGGGGCCCTGCCATTCACTATTATGTCCTGCCCTGGTTTAACTTTCCTAAATGCATTACTTTGCACATATCTAATTTAGGTAACATCTGCTAAACTTTGACCCATTTTCCAAGTTGGTCTAGATCCTGTTGTATCGTTTGAAAACCTTCTTCACTGTCCACAAACTTAACAACTATGCCAACAAGGTTCTTATCCCAACCATTAATTTATGACAAAGAGGATCCAGCGCTGATCCCTGTGTCTAGATTGTTTTATTGTCATGTGTCCCAGATAGAACAATGAAATACAGCACAACAGAATATGTAAACATAGTCCACTGTAAACAATATGATAAACGAGAGAGGGAACAAAAGTTCAATATGTGTGTATATATATATCACATCATTGTTCATAGGCTTCCAATCTGATAGACAACCTTCCACCTCCTGAAGCTAGCTAACAATTCATTCTGCATCTCGTGCCCTGACCGTATCAGCATTACCTCAAAGTGCTGTATCCATCATGGAGGTTGGGAGGTAAATGGTCCGTAGTGTGTAAATTAGTGGCTGAATCTGGGAAATGGGAAGTTGATGGGTATATGGAGTACGTAAAAAAAATGGAGCTTCATGTAAATTGGTGTTTAATGGGTAGCACTGACTTGGTAGACGGAAGGACCTGTTACTGTGCCATATGACTTAAGTATCACCAATCAAGTAAATATCTGAGAGAGAGATCAGTTAAGAAATGTGGATCATGCAATCATTTTTAATTTTTTTATTTTAAGCATCATGATTTTTAATTTTAGCTGTAGTGATTAGGTTAATTTCAAACAAGTTTCAAGAAGCTTTTCCAGAACACATTATAATCCAAGTAAAACTGGAGTAAGTTCCCTCAGAACAGACCCTGTTGTTGTTGGGTGTTGCAGTAGCCTGCAATTTATTATAGGGATGTTATTGTGGACAAATATGGTCCTGATACTGAGAGTTCTTGAATAGCCCTTAAAAAAAATCTCTTAATCTCTCCAAATAATTAGTAATAATTAGTTTTTTTGACTGAATGTTTTTATAGAAGTTCTGTGTCTAATTCTAAGCTGTTAGAAATGTTTGTGGTCTTTGTGTTCTAGTCAATGTTATGTAGACACTCTAGCTCATTATTTTTTGGAATGTTGTATAGCATGTAACTTATAAAAGTTTGAGATTGTTTCAAAGTTCCAGTAGTGCATTTTGCATGACCTCCAGACCTGTTTTGCATGCACAGGCTAAGAGGAAAAAGAAGGAAGAAGCAGCAAATGCAAAATTATTGGAAGCCGAGAAACGGATGAAGGTTAGTTTAGATGGATCTCTGGGTCTATGAACTTTACTGGGCAATTGTGTAGGAACATTTTGTAATTGTGTTAAAAATGTACGGACAGGTGATATGCAATAAAATATGTAGGACCCTACGCAAAAAGTCGAGGAAATACTTTAGGGAGTTGTTTTGTAGGATCTCGTTCGTAGTCATATTGTGAGATTGTAAAGTTTAATGTGGAAGGTTTGGTTGATATTTTTTCTTTTCTGCACAGGTACTTCAAGCATCTCAAGTTATTTTTATCTTTTATTAATTTCAGAGAATTTGGTGCATAAATTGGCATATTATTGTAATCATCATTTATCTCCGGTTTCGATGTTCGTTTCATGTCCATAATTGATATAGTCAAGAATCTGTATTTTCTGTTATTTTTGAAGGAGAAGGAGTTGAGAAGACAACAGGCTGTTCTGCTTAAGCATCAGGTTGGTAAATTATATATACATTAACACTTTCGTGAATTTTTGCTTTATTGATTGTTTTCTTCTGTATCTTTGGGAGATGTATTGAAGTAAACATTTATTATTATACTTAATTTTTCCTCAACTTAAATTAGCTTGCTTTGGTATTGGGGGAAATGATATTTTTAAATAATGTGCACTGGTTTGAACAAATTGTGATTACTGTTTCATAATAATGTGCCAACTCTTTCTACCAGGAGTTGGAGAGGCATAGACTAGATATGGTATGGGTATGTTTTTTGTACATCTAACACCGCATCGTGATTTGGTTGTGATATGGTTGTCATAGTAATGCATAAAGTGTAGCACTGGCTGCTGTCATACTACATACTTCTGCATGGCTTTTACAGCACAGTGCATTGCATACATCTGCTATAATTATAAAAGAAAAAAATTGAATCAACAAATATAATTTCCATTTTCACCTGTCACCTAGTAATAGGAGACATCAAAAGGTCGAATATGCAAGTTCTGAAACTAGTTACAGTTCTTCAGAAATGGTTAGACTGTCTCTAAAGGTTCAATCTTTTTGCCACAATTCATTCTCTTGTCCCACATTCTATTAAAGTTTATTTGTTACATCCCGGAACAATGCCATTCCAGCAAACCAAATTTCTAAAATATTATTCTACCTTAACCACAGGTTGGTTTAAGGAGACAAAATGTCAGTAAACAGATGAAGACATTCAGCATGAGATCTTTATTGCCTGCTTGGCACAACAATAGTTCAATAATCTACCTTTTCCCATTGTATGACTAGTGTAGAACTGCATGACAATATGTTGCTGCAAATACCTTCCTGACTTTGACTAAAACAGAAGTAGAATACATAAAAATATTATGATTGCCACATATTCTAATATTTTAATTTGAAGAGAATGCAGATTAAAACATCCTTTGTTCATGGAGGCCTTTGTCACAAATGCCTTTGTTCACAAATGTGAATTTAATTTTTATTCTGTTAGTTGATTACCTGTGGCATTTCATATGAGGTGTCTGGGATCCAAGGATACCATACAGATGCAATGCAGTTAGAGGGAGAGGGATAACTGGGCTGTAACAATTTACACGGGTTATTTAGATATCTTCGCACAATTCCATTGTAGGATTTTATGCAATTAGGAAAATAACATTGTAGTTCAGTAGCTTTTCTGTAATTAAGAAGTTGCGAGATGAAAAATTAATAATGTATAATAACTTTACAGAGCTCATGTCTATTATAATTATGGGTATGAAGCAATTTACAGCAAAAAAGTTGTAATTGATGTGACTGTAGCAAGTATTTCCAAATAACCCAGTCACATAAATCAAAACTTACTCTTATGAAAAAGGAAGTGAGCAGAAAGTAAAAACAAATCAATACAAGTTTTGTTTTGATCCTGCCTCCTTATATCATCCTCCTAGCCCTCAAATAACTTTTTCTTCTAAATTTGAATTTGTGATATTAGTCAATAGCATAATTTTGTTTGCTGGAAAGTGAGCTTAGTATCTTAAAATAGTGACTTCATTAAAGTTGATGTGTGATAGATGAATATTATTTTCTCTCCACATGATGTTCTGAAAGACTGATTTCAATCCTGCATTAAAACTTAGATATGTAGGTAATAAAATATTACAAAATTGGCTAATTACAACAGATTCGTACTAATTGGACTTATGCTAAATGATTTTTGACTGAAGCAGATGTAAGGTAATTAGCCTGTTGAAGCCGACCATTGCGCTTTATACCTGACAGCTATGGAGAAGCATCGCACTGATTTGCTCTGCTTTTCCACGAACTATGTACATAACTTAAAGCATACGCTTTCGTTTTACACTGTCTTTACATCCGTTGCTTTTTCTGTTTTGCTTTTGATTGTCCATGTTATTTCCTAATCCTCAACTAAAATGTACACAAACTTGGCCATTGTCTGTTTTTATTTTAAACTGTTCACTATTGTCTAACTTACTCAAAAAATTAAAAAAAAATTATACTTTAAACTAAATTATAATAGCAATCCTTAATTATTTAAACTTGCAATTCATCTTGTACACCGTTAGGAAAAGGAGAGGAGAAGGCAACATATGATGCTCATGAAAGCAATGGAAGCACGAAAGAAAGCTGAAGTAAGTAAAACAGTGCATTAACAAATATTATCTCTTCAATTAACAGGAAAGCATCTGCTTAAAGGTACACTAACTCTAACTAAGTTTGTGTTTACTTGCAATTTATATTTATTAGTTAAGGTGAATCATACGGAATCATACAGAATCTTTATAATAGTGTGGCTTACTTTGACATAGTTTTAAGCTTACCTTGTCAAAGGTATGTCAATGCTGAAAATTATATTACTGTTTTATAATTTCCACATGATTTCAATGAGGTAGAATTATTTTCTTGAACTGTGTGATCTGTTAATAGGTTATTTTGAAAATTGAATTACTCCTGTGAAATTATAAGATTAACATTGCAATTTAGTCACAGGGTTTGGGTCAACTATGAAATAATTTAAACCTGTATTTGTCTAAATTATTTACATATTGCTATACTGGCATCTAATATACAATTTAAAATTAAGGCCTGTTAATCCTGATGAATCTATTTGGTGTGAGCAAACTTTATACAGAAACAGAACCTTCATTACTCTAAGCCACATTTCAAACTAAAAGTTAACCTGAGGAAGGATGCAGTAGGCAACCAGCTGACTTTTAATAAACATGGAGAGACAGTTGACCAGCAAATAAACCAATGTAGATGAAGGACACAATTGAATAGGGTGGAAGAGCAAAGAGATCCAGGACTACAGATGAACACATCATGAAAAGAAGCATCCGTGAATATCAGAGTAATTACAAATGCCAACTGCAATTTATTTATACAGGCATAAAACTCAAGAACAGTTATGGTATGTTAAAGTTACATTGCACCATTCTGTTTCTGCAATTGGGGTGCTGGTTCAGTTTTTATAGTTCTGATTGCCAGGTACATAGAGGGCCTGGAAGCACGTGAGAAACTACAAAATGATTTATAAGGAGGGTACCAGAACACAGATTATAGCTATTGGACAAAATTGAGCCAAGTAGAAAGAAAAGATTTGGAGTAGAGCCGCTAAAATTCTTTCAGATTATGAATAGTCTAGACAAGTCAGAAAATGGAGCAAGAGAGCATGGAAGCATAAAATCAAACAGTTCATTAAAATTGTTTTGAAGAAGGGGAGTGAGAGCGGAGAAAATAAACATCAAAAGAAGCTATCACAATGTTAAGGAGTGGGAAAGGAGGACTTTTATGGTTTTGTAATTTCAGAGTTTGATGGGGATTAATACCATTAATGTGAGTAGGAGCCATCACTAATTCGCCAACTCTTGCCCCACTCCACCCCAGGTGAGGGATTCTGACATACAGTGTCCTCCATAATGTTTGGGACAAAGACCCATCATTTATTTATTTGCCTCTGTACTCCACAATTTGAGATTTGTAATAGAAAAAAATCACGTGGTTAAAGTGCACATTGTCAGATTTTAATAAAGGCCATTTTTATACATTTTGGTTTCACCATGTAGAAATTACAGCAGTGTTTATACATATTCCCCCCCATTTCAGGGCACCATAATGTTTGGGACACAGCAGTGTCATGTAAATGAAAGTAGTCATGTTTAGTATTTTGTTGCATATCCTTTGCATGCAATGGTTGCTTGAGGTCTGCGATTCATGGACATCACCAGTTGCTGGGTGTCTTCTCTGGCGATGCTCTGCCAGGCCTGTATTGCAGCCATCTTTAGCTTATGCTTGTTTTGGGGGCTAGACCCCTTCAGTTTTCTCGTCAGCATATAAAAGGCATACTCAATTAGGTTCAAATCGGGTGATTGACTTGGCCACTCAAGAATTGACCATTTTTTAGCTTTGAAAAACTCCTTTGTTGCTTTAACAGTATTGTTTGGGATCATTGCTTGCTGGAGAATGAACTGCCGGCCAATGAATTGTGAGGCATTTGTTTGAAAGTGAGCAAATAGGATGTGTCTATACACTTCAGAATTCATTATGGTACTACCATCAGCAGTTGTATCATCAATGAAGATAAGTGAGCCAGTACCTTCAGCAGTCATAACATCCCCACCACCGTGTTTCACAGATGAGGTAGTATGCTTTGGATCTTGGGCAGTTCCTTCTCTCCTCCATACTTTGCTCTTGCCATCACTCTGATATGTTAATATTCGTCTCATCTGTCCACAAGACCTTTTTTCCAGAAGTGTGGTTGCTCTTTTAAGTACTTCTTGGCAAACTGTAAACTGGCCATCCTATTTTTACAGCTAACCAGTGGTTTGCATCTTGCAGTGTAGCCTCTGTATTTCTGTTCATGAAGTCTTCCGCAGACAGTGGTCATTGACAAATCCACATCTGACTCCTGAAGAGTGTTTCTGATCTGTCGGACAGGTGTTTGTGGATTTTCCTTTATTATAAAAATAATTATTCTGTCATCAGCTGTGGATGCCTGCCAGTCCCTTTGTGATTAGTAAGCTCACCAGTGCTCTCTTTCTTCTTAATGATGTTCCAAACAGTTGATATTGGTAAGCATACGGTTTGGCTGACGTTTCTAACAGTTGTATTATTGTTTCTCAGTCTCATAATGGCTCCTTTGACTTTTCATGGCACAACTTGGCATACCCGTAAAAGGGACCACATCACCCCGATTCTGGCCTCTCTCCACTGGCTCCCAGTACGGTACAGAATCAACTTCAAGCTCCTCTTATTCGTATACAAATCCCTTAATGCTGAAGAGAAAACTGAAGGGGTCTAGCTCCCAAAACAAATCCCCCCTATATCAAAAATCTTCGAACCCACCATTCTACCTCCAGGTCCCTCAGGTCGGCCGACTTGGGGCTACTGACTATCCCGCGATCTAGGTTTAAGCTCAGGGACGACCGTGCTTTTGCGGTTGCAGCACCTAGACTGTGGAACAGCATCCCTCTCCTCATCAGAACTGCCCCCTCCATCGACTCCCTTAAGTCGAGGCTCAAAACCTATTTCTACTCCCTAGTGTTTTTGAGGCCCTCTGAGGGGGCGCTGTAAACAGTTTATGTATGTATTGTTAGGTTGTGTACCATTGTATGTAGCGCATTAGTACCTGCACTGATGTACTGCGCTTTGGTCAACGCGAGTTGTTTTTAAATGTTCTATACAAATAAAATTGACTGACTGACTGACTGAACGAACTTTGGTCTTCATGTTGATAAATAGCAATAAAAGTTTCCAAATGTGATGGAAAGACTGGAGGAAAGACTTGATACTGAGAGTTCTCTTATACCTGCACTAAGGAGGCAATTAAACACACCTGAGCAATTACAAACGCCTGTGAAGCCATGTGTCTGAAACATTATGGTGCCCTGAAATGGGCAGTACATGGTGCCCTGAAATAGGGGACTATGTATGGCACAGCTGTAATTGCACATGGTATTGGGGGTGGAGTGCTGATGGATAGAAAATTGGTTGGCAGACTGGAAACAAAGAGTAGGGATTAATGGGTCCCTTTCAGAAAGGCAGGCAGTGACTAGTAGGGTACAGCAAGGCTTGGTGCTGGGACTGCAGCTATTTACAATATATATTCATGATTTAGATGAACATTAGCAAATTTGCAGATGACACAAAGCTGGGTGGCAGTGTGAACTGTGAGGAGGATGCAATGAGAATGCGGGGTGACTTGGACAGGTTTGGTGAGTGGGCAGATGCATGGCAAATGCAGTTTCATGTGGATAAATGTAAGGTTATCCACTTTGGTTGCAAAAACAGGAAGAAAGTTTATTATGTAAATGGTGTCAAGATGGGAAAATGGGAAGTACAACAGGATCTGAGGGTCCTTGTTCATCAGTCAATTAAAGTAAGCATGCAGGTACAACAGGCAGTGAAGGAAGCAAATGGCATGTTGGCCATCATAACAAGAGGAGTTGAGTATAGGAGCAAAGAGGTTCTTCTGCAGTTGTACAGGGCCCTAGTGAGACCACACCTGGATTATTGTGTGCAGTTTTGGTCTCCTAATTTGAGGAAGGACATTATTGCTATTGAGGGAGTGCAGCATAAGTTTACAAGGTTAATTCCCGGGATGGCGGGACTGTCATATGCTGAGAGAATGGAGCGGCTGGGCTTGTATACCCTGGAATTTAGAAGGATGAGAGGATATCTTATTGAAACATATAAGATTATTAAAGGTTTGGACGTGCTAGATGCAGGAAACATGTTCCCGATGTTGGGGGAGTCCAGAATCAGGGGCCACAGTTTAAGAATAAGGGGTAAGCCATTGAGAACGGAGATGAGGAAACACTTTTTCACACAGAGAGTTGTGGGTGTGTGGAATTCTATGCCTCAGAGGGCGGCGGAGGCAGGTTCTCTGGATACTTGCAAGAGAGAGCTAGATAGGGCTCTTGAAGATAGCGGAGTCAGGGGATATGGGGAGGAGGCAGGAACGGGGTACTGATTGTGAATGATCAGCGGGGTACTGATTGTGGATGATCACATTAAATGGCGGTGCTAGCATGAAGGGCCGAATGGCCTACTTGAACCTATTGTCTATTGTCTAATTTCTACATGGTGTAACTAAAATGTATAAATATACCCTTTAATAAACTCTGATAATGTGCACTTTAACCACATGTGATTTTTTAAATTACAAATCTCAAATTGTGAAGTACAGAGGCAAATAAGTAAATGATGGGTCTTTGTCCCAAACATTGTCGAGGGCACTGTAAATTGTAGGATTCTGCTAATATTACCAAATTTGCCCCCACGCAGTATAAATTAGATTGAAAATTCAAAATGGCTTTGGCTCAACGCCAACATGGGAAAGTAGAATACCATAACCCTTTCGCAGTGCAGTACGACAGGCCAGAGGGACCATTGTTATGATGATGCTGCCAATGCATATTACTCGGGCCTGGAAGGTTGTTATACTGGCTGCAGGTCTGACTTGCGAAGTTCTACAGGGATTATTGCTGGGACCTCTGTGATATATAAAAGACGGGGTCAAAAATGCAGATGAGTTGGTTAGTAAGTTTGTAGTCCACACGAAAATGGATGAATTTGCAGACAGGGAAAAAGGTTATCAAAAAATAAGCAGGATATAAAACACTTACAAATATGGATAGATAAATGGCATACAGATTTTAATCTGGGATAGGGGAAGGATATCTAAGTTTGCAACAGGATCTAGATCAGTTGGGAGGGTGGGCCAAGGAATGGGAAATGGAATTTAACTCTGGAAAGTGTGAGATGTTGCATTTTGCTATTTCAAACCTGGGCAGGCTTTTAAATAGGCACGTGGATATGCAAGGAATGGTGGGATAGGGATCATGTGCATGCCGAAAGGATTGTTTTAGTTTGACATTGTGTTCGGCACAGATATCATGGGCTGAAGGGCCTGTTGAGGTGCTGTGCTCTTCTGTGTTCTACGTGTTCTGTAAGCTCTCTTTTCGCATACCAGAGGTCAAGCACTATAATGGGTGGAAAAAAGTCGATCAATAAATTGGCTGCGGTGGATTGACTAACAAAAATATAACCTGAAATCATAGGTCATGCTAAGTATTGCATCCAGTTTCATGCTAATAAGCAATGCCACTGAGATCTGCATTAACATAATTTTTTTTCAAGTAACCAATTCTTATTTGGAAAGTCTTTAGTTTTGATAAACTTTAACAAAAGATCATTGTACCTGAATGCATTTCCCTGACTTATACATAATAACATAAAGTAAGTTACAATCTGTTAATACCCAAAGGAAAGAGAACGGCTAAAGCAGGAGAAAAAGGTTGAGAAACGTTTAAATAAAGAACGAAAATTACAGCAGAAGAAATTGGAGTTGCAGATGGCCAAGGAGCTAAAGAAACCCAATGAAGATATGTGTTTGTCAGATCACAAGGTAAGTATGTTATAAGAATAGAAACGTAGAAAAAATGTGCAGGAGTAGGCTATTCGGTCCTTTGACCCAGCACCACCATTCAATATGATCATGGCTGATCATCCTAAATCAGTACCCCGTTCCTGCTTTCTCCCCATATCCCTTGATTCCGTTAGCCCTAAGAGCTAAATCTAACTCTCTCTTGAAAACATCCAGTGAATTGGCCTCCACAGTCTTCTGTGGCAGAGATTTCCACAGATTCACAACTCTCTGGGTGAAAAAGTTTTCCCTCATCCCAGTCCTAAAGGGCCTACCCCTTATTCTTAAACTGTGACCGCTGGTTCTTGACCCCCAACATCAGGACCATTTTTCCTGCATCTAGCCTGCCCAATCACTTAAGAATTTTATATGTTTCTATAAGATACCCTCTCATCCTTCTAAATTCCAGTGAATATGTGCAAACGATCCGTTCTTTCATCATATGTCAGTCCTGCCATCTTGAGGAATTAACCTGGTGAACCTATGCTGCACTCCCTCAATAGCAAGAATGTCCTTCCTGAAATTAGGAGACCAAAACTGCACACAATACTCCAAGTGTGGTCTCACCTGTACAACTGCAGTAGGACCTCCTTCCTCCTATACTCAAATCCTCTCGCCATTAACTCCCCTTTCCATTCCCACACTGACCTTTCTGGCCTGGGCCTCCTCCATTGTCAGAGTGAGGCCCAGCGCAAACTGGAGGAACAACACTTCATATTTCTCTTGGGCAGTTTACACCTCAGTGGTATGAATATTGACTTCTCTAACCTCAAATAACCCTTGCCTTCCATCCCTCCCCCGTTCCCAGTTCTCCGACCAGTCTGACTGTCCTCGATTTTATCTGTTTACTTTGTTGTTACCTTCTCCTAGCTAACAATGATCAATTCTACATTTTCCTCGATCTCCATCCCCTTTGTCTCGTTTTCACATCTCACGCTTCCTTATCTTTGTATCTCCCTCTCTCCTGACTCGGCCGGAAGAAGGGTCTCAACCCGAAACGTCACCCATTGCTTCCATCCATAGATGCTGCCTGTCCCGCTGAATTACTCCAGAATTTTGTGTCTATCTTCGGTTTAAACCAGTACCTGCTGTTCTTGGGTATATGATGGGTAGTAAATGTTTTGGAGAAAATGGGCTACTACGTTTCATGAAAGTAGCGAGAATGTTAGTGGAGGGCTGATTGCAATGCATTTCATGGTGTATATATAAATGATTTAAAACATAAATGTAGGGACCATGTTTAAAATGTTTACAGATAGTACTGGTGATTATCAAGAAGGAAGTTATAGGTTGCAGGAAAATGTTTGGGTTAGGTTTCCACAAAAGTGGTAAACAGATGTCTGTGTAGATGTGAGGTAATGCATGTTGGAAAGGCAAGAGAATCTACAATAAATGTTAGATACAAAGAAGTGGACATATGCAAGAGATATTGGAGTCCTTGAAGGTAACAGACAGGTAAATAACGTGGTAAGAAGGTATTTGGCACAGAATGGAAGAATCAGGTTATGCTAGACTGTTGCTATCATCAAATCTTTTTTACATCCCCTTTGCCGCAGTTGTATTTATCACTCTTCAGTAAGAATATGGTTGTATTGAGAATGGACAGAAAAAATTGGTGAGAAATTGTGTAGGCTGGGTTATTTTCTTAGAGATAATTGAGAGATATAATTCGGGTGTATAAAATCATGAATGGCCTGAAAGGTAAATGAGATGAACTTATTTCCCTTATCAGTTAGATTAATATCTATGGACGATTTAAATTAATTGATGAGAGGATTCTAAGAGATTTGAGAAAATAGAATTTCACCAGGAGAATGGCGTTATTCTGAAAAAGTGGTGGAAGTAAAGCCTCTCATCTTATCTGCAAAGTACTTGAATGAGCACCAGAGGAGCTTGAATTTACAGGGATATGGAACAAGGCTTGGGAACTGGGGATTAACTAAATAGCTGTAATGTCGGCCAGCATGAACTGTGATCAGATGGGCCTTTTTTTTGTGCAGTGACTTTCTTTAACTCTGAGAAGATGTTTACAATATGACCAAGAGGTTATTAGCATGAAAATACACTGAGAATTGCCATAGCCCAGAAATGTTGTGAGGAATATAGCATGGTAGTTAGTGATGGTGGTGTGTTCAAATGTATTGTAATTCTTTATCAACTTGTTTTTGATATTAAGGCATCTTTTCATGCTTCCTTTAAACTAGAAGTGAAGCAGAAAGTATAGCTAATTGTCCTGCAAAGAAATATTTATTTGAGCTCATTATTATTTGTTGTTCCATTTTAGCCTCTACCAGAGTTTCTCCCCATTCCTGGTCTTGTACTGCCTGGAGGTGCCTTTGCTGACTGCCTCATGGTAGTACAGTTCCTCCACAACTTTGGTAAGGTACTTGGCTTTGATTTAAGTGTTGATGTCCCAACTTTGAATGTACTCCAAGAAGGACTGCTTAACGTGAGTGAAAGCATGGGAGAAATCCAAGATTTGCTGGTGAGACTATTAAGAGCTGCTATTCACGACCCAGGACTACCACCAGGATATAAGGTAGGACATTTGTTTTCATTATTTTCATCCTTAAAATAAATCCAAGTAAAATATTGTTCATGAGAAGCCGAATTTATTTTCTAATGGCAGTCAAAAAAAATGATCATTAAATAGCTATAATTTTAGACTTTCATTGGCCCATCTATAAACTAAGCTAAATACTAATCTATCTCTTATTATCGATTCAGCACACATGTACATCCATTGAACAGGTTAGATGGCGAAGATGAATTACATATAATTTTTACAACAAAGGCAATTGAGAGATGTTTTGGCAAACGTAATGAGCATTCCAATGGCTTTGGCATCTCAAATGCAGCATGTTTTTTCAGATAAATGGTCTGCTCGCTTCTTTCCCTCCCTCGTCCTCCAAGCCCCAGCCTTCACTCTTTCTCTTGCCTCCAGTCCCAGCCCTCACTGGCAAAATATTTGACTGGGTTAATTTATAATACTGGTGACCTAATACTGTTTAATTTTTTGATTCAAACATTAATTGCAATCAATTATCTTAATCATTTGCCAGCACTAATGGTTAACCATGTAAATGTCTGTAGGTGGTCAATATTTTTGATCTTTTGATTACTTTTGAATACTGCTGTATTCTTATGAATCTCAAGGATATTAAGAAGCATTTAAAAACTGTTGGGGAATTTTTGCCATCTGTTAAAGTTTTCTTTGTAGTTACATGGCTGGGGTATGTACTGGCCCACCCATGTGAACAGTTTAAGTTGTGCCGCATCATGCTGAACAATTTCTGCTTTCCAGGTATGACTCGGCTTTATGTAGCTGATAAAATGGACTGTTTATGTGCTTGTCCCTCCAAAGAATGCTGCTTGCCCCTGACCATTTTCATATCCGTCACATTTTTGATTCTGAATGCAACATGTTTTTTGTCTCAACATTAATTCTGTCTCTTATAAATAAAAGTGTTTCCTCTCCTGTCCATTTAAGTTGGAACGAAGGAAACCTAGATTTGTAAACAAGAAGTCCCTATTACGCCCAGCTGCTTCTAAATTGTGTTAAATACTTTAAAGTAGTTTTGTTTCTTTTCATACACTGACCGGAAAGGGTCCTAACTAGAAAAACTAGATATTCTAATTATTCTAATTCTAACTAAATAAAAGCAAGATGGTTTTATTTAGTTAAGACAATAATTACATTAGGTAGCACAACTTAATTTATAGTTCTTCATCATCTTTGATGCATAAAATAATGAGGAGCACCTTTTTTCCATTTCAGTGTGGGTTTTGACTTGGATACTGTATTTTAGGAATGAACTAGACAGCAAGGGTCATTTACTTAATATTATTTAAAATATATATTTTCCAGGCACGAACTTTTCTTGGAGACCATATCAACAATGTCAGGATAAACAAGGACACGGTTTCAGAGATTTTACAGATCTACATGGAGGCCCATAATGGACAAACTGAACTTACAGAAAGTTTGAACACAAAACCTTTCCAGGCACACACTCCAGTTCAAAAAGCTTCTGTACTTGCATTCTTGGTTAATGAACTTGCATGCAGCAAGGTTGTGGTAAAGTAAGTGTTTTTACTTGAATTTGTTAATGGAAAGTAAGTCTCCTTTAAAACGAGATTGCTGTTAAACTGCACTTTGTTTTTCCTAGTGAAATTGATAAAAATATTGATCATATGTCCAATCTGAGAAGAGACAAATGGATTGTGGAAGGCAAACTTCGGAAGTAAGTTATGTTCTTTTCTTGGGGTTTGCAGCTGTAACTATTTTATCTGCATTTACATTTTACCTGGCAACATTACTGGATATTAAACTTGTTTTTAAGAAGTATTTTTTCCTTCTATTAGTTAGCGTTGTTTCTACCCAATCTATCTGTCAGAATTATTGCAAAATAAATCGTACTCTGGGATGGCATTTTATGTGGAAAGGGTGACGAAAAGTATGATTTCCTTAAAGAGAATGGGTTTATTATTGTCACGTGTAGTGAAGTACAGTGAAAAGCCTTATTTTACATGCTATCCAATCCAATTGGATTATGCTATACATAAATACAATCAAGCTAAACTCAAGTACAATAGATAGAATGAAGGGAAAGAGACAAAGTGCAGAATATAGTTCTGAGCAATGTGGCACATCAGTTACAGAGACAAAGTCTAATGCCCTCATTAAGATTGAGATTTAACCTAGCTTGCACAAGGACTATTCAGAAACCTGATAACAGAGGGGGAGAAGCTGAACTTGGTGGTGCATGCTTTCAAGCCTCTGAATCTTCTGCTTGATTGGCGCAGGGAGAAGAAAGAATGACCACGGTGAGAAAGATCTTTGATTATCTTGGCTGCTTTTCTGAGACAGCGTAAAATGTAGATGGAGTGAGTGGTGGGGAGTCTGATCTATATGATGGACTGAGCTCCATCCACAACTCTCCAATTTATTGCGATCCTGGGCAGAGTTGTTCCCAAACCAAGATGTGGTGCAAACTGACAGTGTGCTGTAGAAGTTAGTAAGAATCATTAGACACATGCTGAATTTTCTCAGCCTCCCCTTAAATATTTTTTTGAAAACACTTATGACGACGATAAATACTACATTCTTGACTAGTCTTGGGTGAGGAGAGGATGTTTCCAGAAGCGTGAAAGTCTAGGACCAGAGGGCACTCCCCTCAGAATAAAAGGATGAACCTTTAGTACAGAGATGAAAGAATTTCTTTAGCGGGTGAATCTGTGGAATTCATTGTCACGGGCAGCTGTGGAGGCCGAGTCTTTGGATATTTTTAAAGCATAGACTGATAGATTGATATGTAAGGGGGTCAAAGGTTACAGGGAAAAGGCAGGAGAATGGGGTTGAGAGGGAAAAATAGTTCCGTTGTGATCGAATTGTGGAGCAAACTCGATGGGCCGAATGGCCTAATTCTGCTTCTATGTCTTATGGTGTAGTCTTGAAGAATACTGACACAATTTAATTGTTCCTAGGCTTAAAATTATTCATGCTAAGCGGACTGGGAAGAAGGAGTCAATTTGCGGTGTGGACAGTAATGGAGACCAGCGGTTATTGGGCACACCCACTCCTGGCCGAAAGAGAAAGCGAAAATGTGGGGATAGTGATGATGACGACGATGATGACGATGACAGCGATGATCAGGGCGATGATGACGATGATGAAGAAGATAAAGATGAAGAAAAGAAGGCAAAGAAAATCGAAATTGCTGAAGATGAGGTAAGTTGACCAGTGCTATTTTGTATTATAATCAAGAGCGTGGATGAAGACTCTAAACCACAAGGGTCCTGAGTTAGTAGCCTTTAGAACAGTTGACTCCGGCATGGAATTGAATTTATGCATGTTTTGCTGCTGATGTAGAATAGCGAAAAATAAAATCTGCAAATGTGCTTGAGATTATTGAGTGTATTTAATGCTACACTTTGATTTCATTTGGTGCAATCGAGCCAGGATCAAAGCGAATAAGATGCAACTTAAATTATTAGTATTATAGCCAGTATAGTCATTGAGATGCAATATTTTAATGCACTTGCTTTAACAATTCTGTACACGATCTCTACCTTACGAATTGGGTCTTAATTTTCCTTAGTTCTGTTTCTGAGATATGCTTGAAATTTCTATGGAAATACAGTTGGTATCTTTCCATAGTCCATGAGGAGGCTCATTTATGGTATCACATGTATAATAGAATTTTGATCAAATGTCCTTTTGAAACACTTTATACATTCAAAATTGTACCATTTATATTAGAGGACATTTTGAAGATTCATCTCAGCTCTTGAATTGTTAAAGGTTTGTGGCGTTTCAATTTAAAAATTATTGTCCATAATGCCCATCTATGTAGGTGATGCATAAAACACATTTAGCCCAAAGCAAATTGTGGCTTGGCCATTTAGCCTAAATTTACATTCACTACTGCGTTGCAAGGCCTGACACATTCTGCTGCTGTGGAGAGAGGAAATCGTGTGGGAATTAGTGCAAGGCAGATTGCAGGCAAATAAAGAATTTCTTTGCAGGCAATAATTGCAACAGATTATCAGTGGTAAGGGGTTCTGCATAATGGTTCCATCAAAGGTGGGAATAGAGTGCAGAGAATTGGGTTGGAAGAAATATCCATCAACCAAGTAAGATGATCTCCAAGAAAGCTTCCATGTCAAGTCAGGCGCTTTACTGCCAAATCAGGTCATAAACCTGCATTAAAAATGTTTTCAGTGCATAAGGCCCATGCCATATCTGTCTTGTTTCTGTAACGCTGTTTGCTTTATCAAAATCGGTTGGCAATGAACCGTACCATAACATCACAATCGTAAACCTAATGATGAAAAGCTTAGAATGACAAATATTAATATTTGGTATTTGTAGGCCAATTAGTTTGATGTGATAATTGATATGGGAAGGCATTGGACATGCTGCATGTTACATTGCTATAAGAAAAGAAAAAGTGGAATGATTTGAAACCCTTTTCTGAAAAAGAAAGCATCCCTTCTGTTTTAATATATCATTTATTTTTTCCTTTTTACTGAGATTTCTATCAATAATTGTGGCGCAGGCATTGATAAATAATGATATTTGATGCTCCTGTGATCTCACATAAATGTGTTGTGGAAAATTTTAAAAATTGTCTTTTTTAGAATTAGAGTTGAATTTGTTCATGATTTTGTACATTTCTCTGATGTCGACACTTAGTACGTTATATTTAGAGTTATTTTTTTTTCTAGGATGATGGGGAACAGTTGACTAGTGTGGAGGAATTGGAGAAACAAATTGAAAAACTGAGCAAGGTAGAAATCTTTTTGCATCCATAATGCAGTTTGGTTCTATTAGCACTTAATATTCTTTTATGTTTATTTTCCTTGTATTTGTACATTGGGATTAATTGCCTTGAGCTCTGTTTTCCATTCTATATTCCATTCTATATCGAACATTTCACAGGAAAAGGAAGAAGCATAAAATCTAGCATCCTGTTAGCTTGTTACTAGATAAATTATAGATTGGTCATGAATTCATTCAAAATAAATTAAATTTTGCACGTTGCAATTGAGAACGAAAATCCGCTCCATGTATCTTCAGTTGCTCTTTTCAATGTAGTTTTCTGGTGATGCATTTTGCATGATACATTTAAATAGCCCGTATCTGAATATATGCTAAAAACAAACATTCATTCTACATTTTTGACATTATAAATATACATGTTCACATTAAAAATGTTTTCATTACACAAATGGGCTATAATGCGATTGATGAAGTAAACCACTATTGTCCTGAAAAGCAAGAAAAGCAAGGCAGTGTGGCTTAATGAGTACTGTCCAGTGGCAGGTGTTGATTGGCAATGGCTATGCTGTTGAAAATCAAGAGCAGATGTTTAGTTTCTTGTTGGAGATGGTTTTTTGCCCAGGATCAGTGTGGAATGAATTTTACTCACTGTGATATTCAGGTCAGGTTGCATGCTGACAGGGCAGCTTTGTTTTCGGTTGCTGGCAAAATAACTTGAACATCTCCCTACTGATCCTATGAGGGAAGGAAGCTCATTGTTGAAAGCTGAAGTTGGTTGGGCCCAGAACATTGCTCTGGACTACTCCTACATTGATGTCCAGGGACTGAATTGAATAACCTCTAAATTAACTACCACAAACTTTTCTTGATTCCCACTTGCTTCAATTTTACCAGGGCTCCCTAATGCCACACTCGGGTTAGTTGCTGTCATGGCATGGCACCACATCATTGGAATTCAACTGATTCTGTACCTGGGCCAAAGCTGTGATGAAGCCTGGGACCAGATGATCTTGGTGAAATCCAAGATGAGCATAATTGAGCTGAGTGGCATAAACTATGGAAGTAGCAATTGTATGTTTACTCTCAACGTACACATTGCTGCAATCTTACTGAAGCTGCAGTCTCTTTCCTCTCCCACCAACAACCCCACATCTGCAAGCTTGGTTGTTTCGGCTTCAGTTTCTCCGGCACCTGTGCATCATCTCTTTCCTATTTGTCACGAGCAATCACTTATTTACCTGCCTTAAGCCCACAGCTTGATCACCGTTTCTTACACACCGTTGCATGTAAACTTCTCTCCTATTGTGTGATCATTCTTGAAACTCAACCCTTTGGTCAGAATTTTAGTCACCATTCCCAAGACCGGCCCCTGCCATTGTTTTCTTTTTTTTTCCTGCCTTTATCTCACCTATTGAAACTCTGTTGTGCTGAAGCTTCCATAGAAATTCAAATTATGAATTCTGATGTCAATGAGTGGATTCTAAAGACCAACTAATCAAGAGAATATATTTAACATTTAATTTGAAGTAGTTTGTGGATATAATTTTGTACTAATAAGAATTCTGCAAATGATCTAGTCCCGTTGTTACAATTCTGTATAATGTGAAATATCGCATGTTTGTTATTTTAAAAAATGTATTTGTAAAGATGGAACTCATTGACGGCAGATATTTTATTTGAATAGCAACAAAGCCAGTACCGTAAGAAGTTGTTTGAGGCCTCCCATTCGTTGCGCGCCATGACATTTGGACAGGATCGCTACAAACGACGCTACTGGGTACTTCCCCATTGTGGTGGTGTATTTGTTGAAGGCATGGAAAGCGCAGAAGGTAAAGTTATAAAAAGTTTCTTATTTTCACTGCGTAACCGTGGGTTTTGAATTGAATCCTTTATTTGTCATTCAGACCTTTCGGTCTGAACGAAATGTCGTTGCCTGCAGCCATACATGTAATAATAAACACCACACAATAAACACAAATTAACATCCACTCCAGTGAGTTCACCAAGCACCTCCTCACTGTGATGGAGGCAAAAGTCTTAGGGTTGCTGTCTCTTCCCTCCTCTTCTCCCTCTACGCTGAGGCGATACCCCACTGGGCGATGGTAAGTCAGTTCCGCGGTTCAAGCTCCGCGGCCTGGGGGTGGTCGAAGCTGCCGCCCTCCAGTCCAGCGGACGCAGTTGTTGCCACGGGAGCTCCGGAAAACAGGCACCAGCCTGTGACCCGCGAGCTCCCGACGATGTCGTCCACTGGCCCGCGGCCGAGCCCCGATTCAGGTCGCCGCCGCCAGAACGCCGCCTCAGCCACCAGAGCACCGCCTCAGCCCCGCACCGGGCCGCCCCCACGGGAGCGCCTTCCAGCCGGGAGCCGGGCCGCCCACACGGGAGCGCCTTCCAGCCCCGCACTGGGCCGCCCACACGGGAGCGCCTTCCAGCCCACACGGGAGCGCCTCAGCGCCTTCCAGCCCCGCACTGGGCTGCCCACACGGGAGCGCCTCAGCCCCGCACCGGGCCGCCCACACGGGAGCGTCTCAGCCCCGCACCGGGCCGCCCACATGGGAACACCATCCAGCCGGGAGCCGGGCTGCCCACACGGGAGTGTCTCAGCCCCGCGCCGTCCACCCTCACCGGAGCGCCGAGTCGTGCCGCTGCCCGAACGCCGCCGCAGCTCGAAGACGGCCAGCCTCGCGTTGGTAAGTCCTGGCTGGCTCTACTCCGGATCCCAACACCCAACGCATCACCGGCTCCACGCTCCCCTCCATTGAGTCTGTCCAAAGCAAGCGCTGTCTGCGGAGGGCGCTCAGCATCGCCAAGGACTGCTCTCACCCCAACCATGGACTGTTTACCCTCCTACCATCTGGGAGGCGCTACAGGTCTCTCCGTTGCCGACCAGGTTCACTTGCACCTCCTTCCAACCTCATTATACTGTATCCGCTAAATGTTCCAGGTGTGGACTCTGACAATGACAATTATATCTGAATCGAGACGAGGTCGGTCGCCTAGGCCCCCAGCTCTCGGCATTAGGCTTTTTGCTGAACACCTTTACTTATCTACTGTATCCGCCCAGGGCCTACGGCGAGACCCAGCCTAGACTCGGTTCTTTTCTAAACACCTTTACTTACCGCTTAGGCCGTGATCTGCCTAAACTAACTACTGACCGCTTTTCCCATACTGACCTGGTCCTGCTGCCTCCATTGTCAGTGAGGCGAAACGCAAATTGGGGCAACAGAACCTCATATTTCGCTTGGGCAACTTACAGCTCAGCAGTATGAGTGTTGATTTCTCTAACTTCAAGTAACCCTTGTTTTCCCTCTCTCTCCATCCCTCCCCCACCTTAATTCTCTGATTTTGTTTCATTGTCCGCCTGCTTAATTTTGCAGTTTGGATGCCTCGTGGTCACCTTCCCCTTAGCCAACAATGAACCTTTCTACATTTCTTTGATCATCGTCTGCTTTGACCTGTCATTTTCACACCCTTCCCTTCCATATCTCTCGTTTCCCTCTTCCCTGACTCTTCATCTGAAGAAGGGTCTCGATCCAAAACATCACACAGCCCTTCTCTCCAGAGATGCTGCTTGTCCTGCTGAGTTATTCCAGCATTTTGTGTCTATCTTCTCTCTTAAAAGTAATTTATTGTTGCTGTGTCTGCACTTGTAAATGCACTTATTACAATCAATCTAAGATGATAAATTAAGGAAACCTCAGTAACTTCCTTTCCAAATTTCCAGGCCTTGCATTTCAGGAAGGACATTTGTTAACTAGGCTTTAGTTGTTGTAGCTGAAGGGAAATATTGACAAAAAACAAGAATAAATTGTATTCCTTTTGTCAGATCTAGTCCACTGGGACCTGCATATGATACGTTAGTTTGTAACCTTGTGCAAGAAGTGGCAACACCTTACCATCATATTTGAAATACAGGTCAAAATATGCATTGGTTTTATTCTATTTTCTAAAAGCTTTACTAAAATGATAATTGACTTGCATTCATTTAACTCTTGCAAACAGATATGAAGTGTCACTTCTTCATCCAACCCTTAATGTGCAGGTATAGAAAATGCTGAGGAATTCTTTCTTTTATTAAGGTGATACGTGTTCATACTTCCAAATTGTATTGTAAATTGGACTTTATTATATTACACAATCTATGCCAAGTTGTTGGTGACAGTCTTGTGTAATAAAAGATGTGTTTGTGTTGTGGTGTCAGCATGTTTTGATACATATTCTTTGTTGAGATACTGGGTTCAAGGTTCGTATCCACAGCTCCCAGTTATCAAGTGTCAATACAGATTTGATGCCACAACACCCATTTTGGAATTCAGTGCACCAATTAATGCATTTTTTTTTAAACTACACACAGTTGAATAACATACAACAGGAAAATCATGTCTACTAGAATTATTTAAAGAAAGGGATTCTCAATAACAAGAGGAAACCCACACGTTCACAGGAAGAGTATGCAATTTCCAGACATGCAGCTCCCAAGATCAGGATCCAACCCAGGTCTTTGGCTATGTGAGGCAGCAGCTCTACCACCAAAGTCACTGTGCCTCCCTAGATCCTGGTCTTCTGTATATTGGGAATTAAAGCACATCAGTTTAAACAGAACTGCAAAAAATCCAGAATGGCAACATACCTTTCCACACAAAAATGTTTGATAGACAGGACATTAAGGCATTTTGGATTTATCATTAAATTTTCATTTCTATTTTATTGTTCACTAACAGAAAAAAACCATATGACTTTTATCATTTTTAAGTTTGTGGTTTTGAAATTAGTTCAAGTTGCTTGCAAATTGGAAACATATGGATAACTGATAAAAAAAGATTTGTTCCTATCTTTTGTTGTAATGCAATATTCTCGCTAGATTTTGAACCAACCATTATCCAATAAAATAACAATCGATTTCTGTAGATAGTCCCTTTTGGTTGGAGGTGAGAGGGGAGAAATGTAATAGAAACCTTAACAACATTTTCACACACAGGCTGGTGGGTATATGGAACGAGCTGCCAGAGGAGGTAGATGAGACAGATACTATAGCAACATTTAAAATACACAAAGTGCTGGAGTAACTCAGTGGGTCCATCAGCATCTCTAGAGAACGTGAATAGCTGACATTTTCAGTCGGGACCCTCCTTCAGACCACTTGTCTGTATCACCCAGTTTCCACAATTAGCTCTTTTTATATTCCCTGCCTTCAAATTATACAATACAATACACTAATACTTTATTAGCCAAGTATGTTTTGCAACATACGAGGAATTTCATTTGCCAAGTCAGTCATACAAATAAAAAGCAACAGAACACACAAAATACATTTTAACATAAACATCCACCACAGTGACTCCTCCACATTCCTCACTGTGATGGAAGGCGAAAAAAAAGTTCAATCTCCTCCCTTCTTTGTTCTCCCGCGGTGGGGGGCCACGAGCCTTCCACTGTCGGGACGATCTTACCCCTGTAGCTGGCGGCGTTCGGGCCATCCACGTCGGGGCGATCACTCCTGCATCGGGGGGGTGGGGGGGGATCTCAGCCGAGCGATTGGACCCGGGTTGGGGCTTGTCGAAACTTCCGCGACGTTGGATTCCCGACATCCACGGTCTCTCCCGAGACTGCGAGCTCTTGATGGCAAAGTCCGCAGGCCACGGTTGGAGCGATCCCAGGCAAGAGATCAGCTCCGATGGTAGGTCCATGCCCTGCGGTGGGGCTCAAAGGCAGTCCCGAGGAGGCCTCAACCGGAGAGATGACCCGGAAACCAATCTCATCTCCGGCAGGGAAAGAGATAGAAAAAAAAAGTTTCCCCCGACCCCCTTCATGACAATGTTACTGTTAGTTTACATTTATGCGTCATTCGCTTATCACAATCCTTCAGTTTGCTCCTTGAAAATGTAAGTTGGAAATAATATGTCCATTCTAAAGAAAAACTGGATATCAAGGGACAATGTTGTTTCAAATAGAACTGAGCTATTTTACTACATTTAAATAGTTAATGTATCTATGTTGAATTTTAAGTACAACTTTTTTTTTTCAGGTTCTGAGGAGATGATAAAAGAGAGAGAAAAATTGAAAAATGCTGACAGTTTGCAGATTAAAGAAGAGCCACCGGAGCCACCTGAAGAGAAATTAAGCCGCTCTTGTTCAGCAACTAACTGTGATGATTTATGCAAAAATGATTCAAAAGAGAGAAGTAGCACGAACTTGTTCTTACAAAAGCCAGGTTCTTTTTCTAAACTGAGTAAGCTGTTAGAGGTAGCAAAAATGCCTCCCGAATCGGATTTTGTGACTCAGAAACAAAATGTGAACCAAATAAATGCAACACCAACGTCATCTCCGAGTCATTGTGTCTCACAGAACTCCATCTCAAATTCCCAGCTTACTATTCGATCCAGCAACGTGGAAAAGATAGACTCATGCGCAAACTTATTTAACCCACTGATAGCTGGCACAGGGAAACTCTACAACTCTCCTTTACTCCAAAATGACCAGTTGCTGAAAGTACTTACAGAGAAAGGTGGACAGTGGTTCAGTCTCTTACCAAGAATGCCTTGTGATGAATCTTCCATCACCTGCTCAAATATGCCTCCAACCTCCTTGCAACAAATGGCACAATCGCAACTTAATTCCCAGTCTTCGTCCTCATCTCTTTTGGGTTCGGGATCTCTCCAGAATCCACTGGGACTCAATCCATTTGCATTATCAGCACTACAGGTGTGTAGTTTATCTTTATTTATATAGTTAGTATCTTAAATTGATTAATTATAGAATCAAAATCTTGTTTTTCCAATGTCAGTTATTTCTCCTTCAGAGTTGAGGATCTTGTTGTTCTTAAAATGCACGGGTATTGTCCATTTTTCTTGCTCTGTGCCCCTAAATGTAATAGAAACATAGAAAATAGGTGCAGGAGTAGGCCATTCGGCCCTTCGAGCCTGCACCGCCATTCAATATGATCATGGCTGATCATCCAACTCAGTATCCTGTACCTAATGTATGATTTTTGGTGAGATCCTCTATTTTGGAAATTATCAATATTCTCTGTTAGATGAACTGGGAAATGTTCATACAAAATAAATTTGCTTGTGACCGTTAGCATCAGCATTTGAAATAGTATCACCCATCACACCCATCACTAATATTCTCCTCTATGTGTTTGGATAACACTGAAGTAAGTGGAGCCAAATGTTTTGTTCAAAGCAGTTATTGCCCAAACCGCGCCAACTCATTTAGTTCTATAGGCAATGCACAGATTTCTTTCTTTTGTTTCTGGCTAAGTAATTCAAACCTAGTCCCTGTACTTCCCTGATTTTTTGTTACCATTTTCTGAAGTTCATCATTTAGAATTAAAAGGAAATTTATGTTAATTTAGTTTATTAATATATCACCATGCTCCATCACTAGGCTAATAATTACAGAGCATCATAGCATGAAATAGTAATTTTGCATATTATATGTGCTGCATTTCTAAAAAATGTCATGAATTATTCCAAGAAAGATGCATCTTAATCATAAAAAAATGACTCTTAAAATGTTACACATTTAAAAAAATATATAGAAAAAGTTACATGGGATTATTACTTAGCAGTATGCGGGTTAAAAACCATAGATGCTGGAAATCTAAATCAAAGCCGTATTAAGCAGCTCAGATTACAAAAATGGAGCGAGAAACAGTTTCCCTACTTTTTTTTATAACTCTGCGAGCAACACTCTGCAGTTGAAAGCTATTCCCTCAACTACAATATTCTTTTATTCCTTGCCTCCCAAATCCGTATATTTCACACAATTCCATAGTGGAAGCATTCTATCCATTGGGTTCCTACATGCTACACCATTGGAATATTCCTAATTTTAAAACAAGGAATCCTTTCTCACTGCGACCAAAATAAATTTTGCAATATTCACAATCGTGTCTATGATGATTCCCTTTCAAGTGCATCCATTCATTTAATTTAATTTGCAAATGCCATCATATGTTACTAAAAATGCCATTCATATAAATTTACTTAGCCAATACTTAATTCCTTCATGAAGTCAACCAAAATTATATTTTTATGCTTCTTGTCTTTCAGTTCTTTCAACAGACAAAATAAAATGAGCATATAAATTAACGTAAATGGATTTTTAGCTCACATGTTAGTGATTGTTGGTATTTTGTACCAATTGCTCATTATTTTCCCTGTCCTCAGATTGCTATGTTGATTCCTGATGCCTCTAAATTCGTGTTCATGTGTTTGATTCCTATTAAGGACTGCACTGTCATGGAGGTTTACAGCACAGAAACAGGCCTTCGGCCTACTGTTGGCATACTGGGCTAATCCCATTTACCTGTATTTGGCCCATTGCCTGCTAAAAACATTTGTTTCCATACATCTGTCCAAATATTTTTATTAAGTCGTTGTTATATCCACTTCTTTAGCTTACTCTGGCAGTTCAATCCAGACACAGACTTCCCTCTGAGTGAAAATATTGTTCCTGAGATCCCTCTTAAATCTTTTTCCTCTCAACTTAAGCCTATGCCCTCTAGCTTTTGAATCCTCTACCTTGGGAGGGAAAAAGACATAAGTTCACTTTATCCATGTCCCTCATGATTTTGTATACCGCAACAAGATCGCCTCCTCAGCCTCCTGTGCTTTATAGAAAAAGGTCACAAACTCTGTCAATAACGTGTCATCAAATCCAAGTAATATCCTGTTGAATCTCTTCTGCATTCTTTCCAATTTGAACGTTCATTTTATAACAGGTGGCACAGTGATGAAGCTGGTAGAGTTGCTGCCTCACAGCACCATTGATCCTACCTTCTGGTGCTATGTATGTGGAGTCTGCAAGTTCTCCCTGAGACTGTGTGGGTTTCCTCCGGGTCCATGAGTTTCCTCCCACATCCCAAAGATGTGTGGGTTTGTACATTAATTGGCCTCTGTAAAAAGCCTCTAGTGTTCAGGGAGTGTATAGAACTAACGTGTGAATGGGCGATTGATGGTTGACGTGCACTCGTGAGGCCAAAGGGCATGTTTCCATGCTGTATCTCTAAACTAAACTGGTTTTGGGAATTAGCAATCTGAATGACTGGCAAAATTACAAAAGATCAGGAGAGTGTGAATTGGGATTAAAGGTTAAAGTTATTTAGACTAGCAGGAGCTGAAATATGTACAACAATGTACGGGAAGAAGCTAACATACATGCAGATTGTATTTATCAGTGACAAAAAACTAATTTGGACAAATAAGATTGCCATTTATGCAATGGAAAATTAATGGGATAGAGGTTCACTGAGATCCAGGATACATGCTCCCAAATTATTAAAAAAGTGGAGTTGTACCTTAAAGGACTCAGGAACAACTTCTTCCCCTGTGAACAGTCTTCCATAACATAGGACCAGCTGATTTCCCCCCTCTGCCTCATTGTGGACATTGGAATATGTCTATGGAACTGGTGTGCTACAATGATGAGAACAATAGACTATGGGGGTGCAGGAGTAGGCCATTCGGCCCTTCGAGCCAGGACCGCCATTCACTGTGATCATGGCTGATCATCCACAATCAGTACCCCGTTCCTGCCTTATCCCCATATGAATGTATGAATAAGTTTATTGGGCAAGTATTCACATACAAGGAATTTGCCTTGGTGCTCCATCCACAAGTGACAACATGACATACAGTGACAGTTAGGAATATCACATATAACACAAATAATAAAACATTAGTGATTAAGCATGTGAATCAAATAAAATACCAGAGCAAAAGGAGGCTACAGATTTTTGGTTATTGAGTAGAGCTACTACTTGGGGAAAAAAACTGTTATTATGTCTGGCTGCGGCAGCTATGACAGTCCGGGGTCGCCTTCCAGAGGGAAGTGATTCAAAGAGTTTGTGGCCAGGGTGAGAGGGGTCAGAGATGATCTTACCCGCTCGCTTCCTGGCCCTAGTACAAGTGTACAGTTGAGGGGATAGCAGCTGCAATAAGACAGAGCAGTGATAGAGGGCACTCAGTCCTCTTCCGAGTCCGGAAACAAGTTGAGAGAGTTAACAAGTTCCAGGAAAGCGTTCCATGTATCTAGGAATGTCATGGTAGAGCCTTTGAGAGAGAACCTAAGTTTTTCAAGCTTTAAATTGTAGAGCACCTCTTTGATCCAGCGGGCGTGTGTCGGGGGACAGGTAAGCCTCCAGTCTATTGTGCCTTTTTGACTGTGGAGTTGATGGTAGCCCCCCACTTCAGGTCCTTGGGGATGATGGTTCTCAGGAACTTAAAAGACTCCACAGATGTGACTCTGGTGTTGTTGATGGTGAGTGGGGTGAGGGGAGGGGGAGCTCTCCTAAAGTCTACAATCAATTCCACTGTCTTAAGAGCAATGAGCTCCAGGTTGTTGCGATGGCACCAGGATGCCAGCTGTGTCACTTCCTGTCTGGAGGCAGATTCTTCCCCATCCTGGATCAGTCCAATCACGTGTCGTCCGCAAACTTGAGAGGTTTGACAGAAGAATCAGTGAAGGTGCAGTCATTGGTGTAGAGAGAAGGGGTGGGGTGAGTACGCAGCCTTGTGGTGCTCCTATGCTGAGGGTTTGCGGGTTCGAGATGTGCATTCCCAGCCTCACATGCTGCTTCCTGTCTATCAGGAAGCTGGTGATCCACCGACAGAGGGGTTCAGGCACAGTCAACTCGGACAGTTTGGAGTGTAATAGCTCTGGCACAATGGTGTTGAATGCAGAGCTAAAATCAACAAACAAAATCCTTGCATAGGTCCCCTGGCGGTCTAGGTGCTGGAGGATGAAGTGCAGGTCCAGGTTGACTGCGTCATCCACAGATCTATTGGCCCGATATGGAAACTGCAGGGTCTAGCAGGGGGGTTCATGATATTTTTCAGCTTGGCCAGTACAAGCCTTTCAAGGGTCTTCATGACTACAGAGGTCAGTGCGACTGTAGTCATTAAGACCAGTAATCCTTGCCTTTTTGGGTACAGGGACAATAGTGGAGACTTTGAAGCAGGCAGGGACAGTACAGGTTTGCAGGGACTGTTGAAAATGTCTGTGTAGACCGGTTTGTTCGGCACAGAGCTTGAGGGTAGAGGGGGAAATATTGTCTGGTCCTGGAGATTTCCGTTTTTTCTGTCTTCTGAACAGCCTCTCTATTTTATTGTTGACTAGTCCAAGTGGGACTTAGAAACATAGAAACATAGAAATTAGGTGCAGGAGTAGGCCATTCGGCCCTTCGAGCCTGCACCGCCATTCAATATGATCATGGCTGATCATCCAACTCAGTATCCCGTACCTGCCTTCTCTCCATAACCCCTGATCCCCTTAAATATAGCCAATGAAGTGGCCTCAACTACTCTCTGAGGCCAACTCCCTCTTAAATATAGCCAATGAAGTGGCCTCAACTACCCTCTGGGCGGGGGGGGGGGGGCCTGTGTGAAAAAAGTTCACACACACTCAAAGGATTTCCCCTTTATCCTTAAGCTGTGACCCCTTGTCCTGGACTTCCCTAACACGGGACAATCTTCCTGCAACCTGTCACCCCTTGATTTTGTAAGTTTCTATAAGATCCCCTCTCAATTATTCATTTCTAGCTCCACACTTTTTGGGTCCCGCATCCTCAACGCGTGGTTGCCTTATGTGGCCACACACACATAGCCCCCAACTCACTAACCTCGGCCTAATTATATGAGATTCAGGGACCCCCCCCCCCGCCTTATCCACGCAGATAGCCCCCAACTCGCAGGCTCGGCTAAAGGAGAGGGAGGGAAGTAGAGAGAGAGGGCAGAGGGCAGAGACAGAGAGAGGGCAGAAAGAGAGAGAGGGCAGCGACAGAGGCAGAGAGGGGGCAGAGACAGGCAGAGAGAGGGCAGTGAGGGAGGGGGCACCATTCCACCACTCACCCATAGGTCGCAATACTCACCACTCCCTAGAGAGAGGGGGGGGGGGGGGGGGGGAGAGAGGGAGGACCCGAGCCGAAGACCAAGGACCCGAGAGCTCAGTCGCTCCAGTATGGGGCCCGGCTTGCTTGTTTTTTCTGCGTCTTTGGGGGGGGGGGGTGATGTCACTCGCAGCGCGTGGAAGAACGGCGCGCGGAGCAGACCCTTGTGACATCAGCGAAAGGCACTCGTTTTTAAATTCAAAGTTTTGTCATATTTTTAAACATTTTCAGTAATGTCGAGAAATAAAGCATGAAATTTTCAGATAAGTAGATTTTGGACTCGACAGGAAAAATGTCAACCGGAATATGTAAAATTTTTATAGTTATCATGTAGATTTTTCGCGAAGATGTAATAACACACAAAGACACACACACATCCAAGATCAAACCAAGTGGGACCCGTTGGGTCCCTGTCACACGGGAGGCGTGGTCCCTCAACGCAACCCGGAGGGGGTGGGTTGTGCAGCACGGAGGGGGTGGGTGGTGGACGCAGCCACAATCTTTTTGCAGCCAGGCTGTAATTGGGTCATTCATTCATTCATTCATTCTTACCCCTTATTCCTAAACTGTGGCTCCTGGTTTTGGACTCTCCCAACATCGAGAATATGTTTCCTGCCTCTAGCGTGTCCAAACCCTTAATAATCTTATATGTTTCAATAAGATCCCCTCTCAATCTTCTAAATTCCAGAGTATACAAGCCCAGCCGCTCCATTCTATCAACATATGACAGTCTCGCCATCCAAGGAATTAACCTCTTGAACCAACGCTGCACTCCCTCAATAGCAAGAACGATAGTCTGCACTCAGTATCTTCCCCTTTGCTCTGCTTATTGTACTTGCGTTTGACTTGATTGTATTGATGTATAATATTATCTTATCTGATTGAATAGCATACAAACCATACCTTTTTACATACTTCAGTACACATGCCAATAACATACCTAAAGCTACTCAATTCAATTACTGATGAAGTCCAATGATTTTTAGTGTATGTGCAAACTTACTAATCATGCCTTGTACTTTCTCATCCAAATCACTAACATAGATGAAAAAAGCAGTGGGTCCAGCACTGATTCCAGAGACCTCAGTCTGAAAAATCACCTTCCACCATCACCCTCTGCTTTTTAGCATTAAGATATTACGTATTAAATTAGCTAGCTCTCCCTGAAAGCGATCTATGCAGAACCTTATTCAAGGCCTTGCTGAAGTCCATATTGACTACATCTACCTTCATCAATCTTCTTGGTTACTTCTTAAAAAAAACAATCAAGTTAATGGGACACAACCTCCCATGCAAAGTTGTGCTGTTCATCCCTAATCAACTCATGTCTTCCCAGATGTATGTACATCTTATCCCTCGGAATCCTCTCCATCCTCTCCAACTTACCTACCACAGATGTTAGGTTTATTGGTCAATAGTTTAAGATTTCTTTAGTGCAGACCTTTTTGAGTGACGGGTAAATATTAGCCACACTCCAATCTTCTGGCAGCTCACTCATAGCTCATGATGTTGTATCTATCTCAGCAAGGCTCTAGTAATTTCCTCACTAGCTTTCTACAGTGTTCTTCGATAATACCTGATCACGCCCCTGCGATTTATCTACTTTAACTGAACTACCTCTACTGTAATGTGAACCAACTCAAAGACATCCCTATTAACTTTCCGAAGTTCCCTAGATGTGTCTTTCTCCACAGCAAAAACAGAGGAGTCATCAATCCCCTGCAGCTCCATACATGGATGTCCAATTTGGTCTATGAGGAGCCCTGTTCTCTCCATAGTTATTATTTTTCCTTTAATATACATAAAATCTTTTTGGATTCTCCTTAATGTTAGAAAAGGAGTAGGCCTTTCAGCCCTTCGAGTCAGATCATCTAAAATCAGTACCCCGTTCCTGCTTTTTCCCCATATCCCTTGATTCCTTTAGCCCTAAGAGCTAAGTGTAACTCTCGAAAACATTCAGTGAATTGACCGCCACTGCCTTCTGTGGCAGAGAATTCCACAGATTTAAAACTCTCTGGGTGAAGAGGCTTTTCCTCATCTCAGTCCTTAATGGCCTACCCCTTATTCTTAAACTGTGACCACTGGTTCTGGATTCCCCCAACATCGGGAACAATTTTCTTGCATCTAGCCTGTCCAATCCTTTAAGAATTTTATATGTTTCTATAAGATCCCCTCTCATCATTCTAAATTCCAGTGCATACAAGTCCAGTCGACCCATTCTTTCATTATATGTTCCCTGCCAAAGCTCTCGTGTCCCTTGTTTGCCCTCCTGATTTTTTTTTCTTGTATACCCATGGATCACCTATACTCCTCCAGCGATTCACTTAATCCCAGCTGCTTGTATCTGACCAGAGTTGTAATCTCTCTCATCATCAAAATATTCTCTACTCATGCCAGCCCTAACCTTCACTCTAACAGGCCATTCAGCTCTCACTATCTCACTTTTAAAAGCCCCCCCCCTGAACCCTACTCCAGTCAACTTTTGCAAGTTCCTCTATAATGCTGCCAAAATTCACCTCGCCCCAATTTAAAACTTTAACTTGAAACTCCTATTTCTAACAATCACTGCTTAATACTGATGCTTTACCTGTCTCATATTAAGCTTGTTATTCACTCTACAACATCAAAACTGCCAGCATAGATTTTCATATTTTGCTGTGGATGTGAGTTTGATTAATTGATCAAATCAGTCCATCTGCGTGTGAGTGAGCTCAAGGAACTACGCCAAAATGGTACGCAATAGCACAAACATTTTTGCACCACCTTTCTCCCGTGGTCGTTTGTATAAAGTTTCGTTCAGATTGATGTTATATTTCACGTTATTGACATTTAAACGTTTTAAAAGAAACACTTTGAGAAGAATAACCATGACTGTGCTGTGAGAGTTTTCTGACTTTTGCAGCTGTGACATCACAATGGCATCTCATAGTCCTCCAATCACAATGGCATCTAATTTACATACATTGCTGTGAACATTCCGGCACCCAACAATGACATCACAATAGGATCTCAAATGCCACTCGCCTTACCTTTGGCCCGTGGTCGGTCGTGTCAAGTTTGATGTTATATTTCACAAGTTATTGATATTTAAAAGTTGGATCGGGGATTTTGGCAGTTAGAAGCTATGGCGTCACAAGGGGATCGCATTTGCATAAGCTGCCAATGACATCACAATGGGATAAGTGTGTGATTAGAGTGGTGGGGGGTTAGTGTGTGTGGGGGGGGGGGGGGTTAGTGTGTGTGTGGAGAGGGGTTAGTGTGTGGGGTATGGGGAAGGGGTTAGTGTATGGGTTAGTGGGGGGGTTAGTGTGTGTGGGGGGGTTAGTGTTTGGGTGGGGGGGGGATTAGTGTGTGGGGGGAGTTAGTGTGTGGGGGGTTAGTGTGTGTGGGGGGATAGTGTGCGTGTGGGGAGGAGTTAGTGTGTGTGAGGGAGGGTTTAGTGTGTGTGGGGGGTAGCATGTGTGAGGGGGGTTAGTGTGTATGGGAGGGGTTAATGTGTGGAGGGGTAGTTTGTGTGGGGGGGTGGGGGGGGGGGGGGGGTTAGTGTGTGGGGGGGAGGGGGTAGTGTGTGGGGGGGGGGGGTAGTGTAGTGTGGGGGGGGGGGGGGGTGTGTGTGGGGGGGGGGGGGGTAGTGTGGTGTGGGGGGGGGGGGGGTAGCGTGGGGGGTTAGTGTGTGTGGGGGGGGGGGGGGGTGGTATTGTGTGGGGGGTTTGGAATAGGGAGAGGTTTCATTTCCAGAACTTTTCTTGTAGGGGGGGTGGAATGGGGTGGTGGGTGGTGATAGGGGTTTTCACGTGGTAAGAATTGATTGGCGTCTTACAAAAAAAAGATTCCAGAACTTTCCTCCAACGCCGCCGCCCCCAGGTGAGTGGTGGATAATTGCGTTGGGGGAACGCGGCCCAACGGGTCCCACTTGGGCTAGTGATATATAAAATTAATTCAAAGATGAACAGTTTTTTAAATAAAAAACAGTTACAGCTGTGTAAAAGCTTGTGAAGCTAATATTTTTACATTCGGCTGCCGCTGATGATGGCTGCCACGGTATACTGCTCCTTGCTGTTTTATATGTGTTTATTTGTTTATGTCGTCTGTGAAAACCTCACAAAGATCTCTTTCATGAGAGAGGTACTCATTAACATCAGATATACAGTACCTCCAAACATCGATCCGGATTTCTCTCACTCACTGGATTATTTGGGCATACTCGTCGGCGGAGCTGTGGTTGTGTTCAAGGTCTTGAGATGGAGGAGGACCTGTGGGAAGCACTCTGGAGCACTCACCCGACTCCGGCGACGAAGATTGCGCACACCGCTCCTGAGTATATTCTTGACAAATCTACTTTCTCTCAAAAATAAAGTAGGCGAACTGCAACTCCTGTGCCAAACAAACAAGGACTTCTCTCGAGCCGCTGCACTGTGCTTCATCAAGACCTGGCTCTGTGAGTCGACCTCAGACAATGCGCTGCAACTGGCTGGCTTTCAACTACACCGAGCGGACCACGAAACAGCGGCAGCGGGGAAATTAAGAGGCGGTGAAATATGCTACTATACTAACCAATAATAAAAGCTCTGGACAAGCTAGATGCAGGAAAAATGTTCCCAATGTTGGGCGAGCCCAGAACCAGGGGCCACAGTCTTAGAATAAGGGGGAAGATATTTAAGACTGGTGAGAACAAACTTTTTCACCCAGAGAGTTGTGAATTTGTGGAATTCGCTGCCACAGAGGGCAGTGGAGGCCAAGTCACTGGATGGATTTAAGAGAGAGTTAGATAGAGCTCTAGGGGCTAGTGGAATCAAGGGATATGGGGAGAAGGCAGGCACGGGTTATTGATTGGGGACAATCTACCATGATCACAATGAATGTCAGTGCTGGCTCAAAGGGCCGAATGGTCTCCTCCTGCACCTATTTTGCATGTGCAGGACTGACGCAGCGACATCACGGTCTAACTTCTGTTCTCCCAATCTAGAATCATTCTATATAAACTGCAAACCCTTTTATTCTCCGAGGGAATTTACCTCCTTTATTCTCGCTGGAGTTTACATCCTCCCCCAATCGTGCGTACGTGAGGCGCAAACACAACTCGCTGACCAGGTAATGAGGGTAGAGAGTGACTTCCTGGACTCCATGGTCATTGTTTTGGGGGACTTTAACAAAGTTAACCTCAGCCGAGACCTTCCAAAGTACAGACTTCATGTTACCTGCCCCACCAGAGGGGAGAGAACACTCGATCACTGTTACACGCCAATCAAGAACGCATATTGCTCTGTTCCCCGAGTGGCTCTGGGTCTCTCTGATCATTGGCTAGTTCACCTTATTCCAACCTACAGGCAGAAACTAAAATCTGCCAAGCCTGTGCTCAGAACAATGAAAAGGTGGACAAGCGAGGGCATTGAGAACCTACAGTCCTGGTTTGACTGCACTGACTGAAATGTGTTCAGGGAAGCAACCACAAGCCTCGATGAATATACAGACACTGTGACATCATATGTCAGCTTTTGTGAGGACAGTTGCATTCCCACTAGGACCCGGATCTGGTTCAACAACGACAATCCCTGATTTACAGCAGAGCTCAGCCAGTCTAAAGATGAGGCCTACAGGAGCGGGGATGCAGACCTCTACTGGCAGGCCAAGTACAAGCTGAGAAGAGGAATCAGAGCTGCCAAGGAAAGGTACTCTGAGAAGTTGAAGAGCAAGTTCTCAGCTAGTATCTCCTCTTCAGTTTGGAAGGGCTTGCAAGAAATCACCAGCTACAAGAGGAAAGCCCACCCCCCTGCTCCTTGGACAATCGTCAGCTGACCAACAACCTAAACGAGTTCTACTGCAGGTTTGATAAACAGAAACTTAACCCTGGTACCCCCTCCCCAACCAACACTTCACACCTACTCACAGCCTGACCCCAGTCTGCAAAGACTGGACCCTTCCCCACCCACTCCTCCCCAACCACCACTTCACATCTACTTGCAGCCTGACTCCTGTCTGCAAATACTGGGCCCTTTCCCACCCACCCCTCTCCAATCGCCACTTAACACCCACTTACAGCCTGACTCTAGTCTGCAAAGACTGGACCATCATCCACTACCCACCCCCTCCTTGCTGCCAAACATCAGTTTGGCCACTTTTTCATAATCACCAATAAAAATAAAGGAGGTGGAGAGGCTGTTCTGAAGACAGAAAAGCCGGAAATCTCCAGGAAATCTCCAAATATTTCCTCCTCAAGCTCTGTGCCGAACAACTGGCACCGGTCTACACAGACATTTTCAACCAGTCCCTGCAAACCTGTACTGTCCCTACCAGCTTCAAAGTCTCCACTATTGTCCCCGAAAAGACAAAAAGACAAGGATTACTGGTTTTATGACCACAGGCCTGTCACACTGACCTCTGTAGTCATGAAGACCCTTGAAAGACGTGCTGGCCAAGCTGAAAAATATCATGAAACCCCTGCTGGACTCTCTGCAGTGTGCATACCGGGCCAATAGATCGGTGGATTGATGCAGTCAACCTAGGCCTGCACTTCATCCTCCAGTATTTAGACCACCGGCGGGCCTATGCAAGGAGTTTTTTTTTAATTTTAGCTCTGCATTCAACACCATTGTGCCAGAGCTACTACACTCCAAACTTTCCAAGTTGACTGTGCCTGAACCCCTCTGTCAGTGGATCACCAGCTACCTGACAGACAGGAAGCAGCATGTGAGGCTGGGAAAGCACATCTCGGACCAACAAAGGAACGCCGCAAGGCTGCGTATTCTCTCCCCTCCTTTACTCTCTCTACAACAACGACTGCACCTCCACAGACTCCACTGTCAAGCTTCACAAGTTTGCGAGCGACACAACCCTGATTGGACTGTTTCAGGATGGGGAGGAATCTGCCCACAGACAAGAAGTGATACAGCTGGTGTCCTGGTGCCTTTGTAACAACCTAGAGCTCAATGCTCTTAAGACAGTGGAATTGATAGTAGACTTTTGGGAGAGCCCCCACATTCCTCACCACCGTCAACACCACAGTCACATCAGTGGAGTCTTTTAAGTTCCTTGGAACCATCATCTCCTGAAACGGAGTCCTTGGAGACGACTCCACAGTCAAAAAGGCCAAACCGAGGATGTACTTCCTGCGGCTGCTGAGGAAACACAATCTGCCACAGGCAATCATGGTCCAATTCTATACTGCCATCGTAGAGTCTGTCCTCACCTTCTCCATCATGGTCTGGTTTGGCTCAAGCACGATATCGTCCGATCAGCTGAGAAGGTTGTTAACAAACTGTACACTGCAAGGGCCAGGAAGCGAGCGGGTAGGATCATCTCTGACCCCTCTCACCCTGGCCACAAATCTTTGAAGTACTTCCCTTTGGAAGGCGACTCCGGACTGTCAAAGCCGCCACAGCCAGACATAAAAACAGCTTTTTTTCCAGCTGTACTCAATAACCAAAAGTCTGTAGACTCATTTTGCTTTGGTATATTATTTCATTCACATGTTTAAACTAATGTTTTATTATTAATGTTTAATGCTTTATGTGTTATTCTTAATTGTTACTGTATGTAGTGTTGTTGCGAGCGGAGCACCAAGCCAAATTCCTTGTATGTGTACATACTTGGCCAATAAACTTATTCATTCATTCATTCAATGAAAAGTTTACAAAGGACAGAGAAACACTGTTTTAGTATCTGGCCCCTGCGGGAGGTGTGGGAAGACTGTTTATGAATGTAGTGGACTTGAATAATTATTTTAAAGCCTTGCAAAAGTAGCACGGTGGTTCAATAGTTTCGGTAAAGAAATGTTAGAATATTTGACATATCTAAAAACTAATGAACATTAATTTTCTACAAGGTAGTTTGAATTGATGATTGTGGATGCATGATGGTATAAGTTACCTATTCTTAGTTTCTTCTGCTTCCTTACTGCCCATCAAATCTATCCCACCTATCAAAGCATTCATTGAAACAGTGAATAGTGAAATGCCTGAGTAGAATGGATGTGGCGAGGATGTCTCCACTAGTGGGAGAGTCTGGGATCAGAGGGCACATCCTCAGAATAAAAGGACATACCATGAGAAAGGAGATGAGGAGAAATGTTTTGAGTCAGGGTGGTGAATCTGTGGAATTCATTGCCAAATCAGGTATTTTTAAAGCAGAAATTTACAGGTTCTTGATTGGTTAGGGTGTCAAAGGTTACAAGGAAAAGGCAGGAGAATGGGGTTGAAAGAGAAAGATAGATCAGCCATGATTGAATGGCGGTGTAGACTGAATAGGCTGAATGGCCTAATTCTGCCCCAGTAACATGAACTTTTGAACTTATTACCATCAGTTTGTGTATTTCCCCATAATCTGTTATGCCCTGTGTGCCCATCAGCTCCTCCTGATTCCTCCTACCACTCATCTGCACTACTAGTCATTAATGTAGCCAATTAACCAACCAGCATGTCTTTGTGATGTGGGTGGAAGTTGGAACAGCTGAGAGAAATCCACACAGCCATAAGGAACATGTTAATTCTACACAAGGTCAAGATCAAACCTAAATCACTGGAACTGTGTGGCAGCAGCACCAGATGACCTGCCCAGCTTTTGCAGTGAATCTCTCCTCGTGTTAGAGATAAATATCTTAAGAAGAAAAATACGTGTGTATTATACATTGAAAGAGTTGGAGCAGATTGAAGGAGTGACTACAATAGCACAGCGGATCTACGCTTTATAAATTGAGGAACAAAACACAAGAGCAAGGAAGTCATGATGAGCCTTTCTAAACCACTGGGTTTGGCCACAGCTGCAGTATTGGTTAATCTTGGGAGCCACAGTTTAGGAAAGATGTAGCAGGTTGAGAGGGAGTTTATTTGAATGAAATTAAGTTTGAGGGACTGGACATGTGGATAGACTTGAGAAGCTCGTGGTGTGTTGCACTGAATAGGAATTGGGAATGTTGGTGGAGTGGGTGATAGAAGTTGTTATTTAAGTAACAGGTGTCTGGGCTGAATAGAGAGAGAAACTGATCCCATTGGCAGATGAGTTAAGAACTAAGGGATAGAGATGACGGTGGCAAAAGAACTAAAAGTGACATGAAAAAAAAAACGTTTTAAAAGGTTTGTTTCAGTGCACCTCCAGCAGGTGAAGTAAAGGGGACAGATTCATTTTGTAGTGTTCAGAAGGGAGCTGGATAAATATCCAAAAGAACATGGATTGCAGGGCTATGAGAGTGGGTTTAGTTGGATGGCTGCTACAAAGAGCTGGTACAGATTTAAGAGTCCAATTTGTTTCTTCAGTTTTAGAACCATTTTGAGCAACTAATAAAGCTTCTGCAGCCCTGGTAGTATAGTTCTTTTTTTTTTTTTACTTTCAAATTTTACCAATTTAACCTGAGATGAATTTTCCCTTCAATTCCTCTCCATGTACCTTGAATGTAGTATCCATGTACTGCACACCTTTCAATTTTCCAGAGAGGTATGTGTTTATCAATGGAATACTCCTGGAAAACTGTCCAAGCTGCTTTTAGAACATCAATTGCAAAGGAAGATTTCTTGTTTTGTAATTTTGATACAAATGTCAGTGTTTTTGCTCTGTGCTTTTAATAATTTTCAAGATTGGATTTCTTGTCAACTTTTCCATTACATTATTTGTTTGAGGCATACACATAAAATTATTTTTTTTTTGCAGATGAAACCAGGGATACCTCTCATAGGACTTCCATTCTGTGGATGGCCACCTGGAGTACTCAGTCCAAGTATTGCCTTTTCCTCGCCTGGCCTTGGTATAGGCTTTGGATTAACAGATGGAAATGTCAATCCTTTTCTGTTACCCAATATTTCTACAGATGAATCACCAGCACCACAAAATGAAAAACCACTGAACAGTGCACCTTGCATAGTTGAAGTAGCAAAATCAGTGGATTATCCTAGTCCAAGACCAATCATAGAAGGTAAGTGGAAGGCATCTTTCAGAAATAGACACAAAATGCCAGAGTAACTCAGCAGGTCAGACATCATATCTGGAAGAATAAGGATGGGTGACGTTTCAGGTCGGCACTCTGTGTCTATCTTTGGTAGAAACCAGCATCTGCATTCCCTTGTTTTGGCATCTTTCAGAAGTTTGATATTGTGATCGGCCTAGGAATCTAAAATTACAGTCTAAATCCTTGCAATTCAATGACAAATTCCCAGCCAGAGCTCCCTGTTCCAAGCCAGATGTTACAGTTCCATGTTCAGTTTTCTGGTAGTGCCAAAGTGTAAAATTTATATTATTAGTTTTAAGTCAGTCTCATTATTGGTGTAAGTAATGCTGTGTGGCGGATGAACTCCTTAATACAAAGGTCTGAATAAGGGTTTCGGCCCGAAACGTTGCCTATTTCCATCGCTCCATAGATGCTGCTACACCCGCTGAGTTTCTCCAGCATTTTTGTGTACCTTCCTTAATACAAAGACCTGACTTGGAAATATTGATTCACATAAATGAGTAATTGTTGTGAATTTCTATGGTTGTGAAAACTGTCTGTATTGGATTAAATAAAACAAATCAGGGGATTGGGAGGTTGAGGTAAGGTGGGGGGGGAGGCGAGGTCGATCAATATAATCATCTTCTTTAGGTCGTGATGTATTTAGTCATACAAACATATCCTATCAAATTATTTATTTATTTGTATTTATCACAAAAATGATCATTTTGTTTTGATTTGAATTGATTTATTGTCATTGTCTTCAATTAAGAGACAACAACATTATTTTTCCCTTAGTCATACAAATACAAATAATAAAAAAAACCCCACAAAAACACAGAACACAGTAGTCCACAACACAAACATCCCACAGCGGCACCAACGTTCCCCACTGTGGGGGAAGGAACCAAAGTCCAGTCAACCTCCTCACTGATGTTCCCCAATGTTCACCCGTGGTCGGGGCCTCCCGAGCACCCCGTAGTCGCCGCCACGGGCGTCCCGATGTTCAGCCCTCCCGCCGTGAACCATGGATCCCCGACGTCGAACGGGAGACCATCCTCAGCGGCCTGGACCTCTAAATCGGCCACATTCCACCGGAGTCCGCGGCTCCCAATGTCCACAGGCCACGCTGGGCGGAGATTCGCAATGGCGACCCCCGGCAAAGGGTCCCTGGACTCTGCGATGTTAAAGTCAGCGCCGCCCGCGTTGGGAGCTCCGCACCCACAGCTCCGCGATGTTGGAGCAGTGGCCCAGCACTCCAGAGCGCCAAGCTGCGATCCTAGATAAGGACTCGCCCGCTCCGCAATGTTTCCGACGCCTCACCGCCACTGCTGAAGTTCTGGTCTGGTCCGGCAGGAATGGCCGCGCCAATCCAGTTAGTAGGCTAGGCTGAGGAGGGGGGGGGGGGGGGGGGGGGGCGAGGACGCGACTCGGATAATAGTCGCATCCTCGTCAGGAAATGACTGAAGGACGGTTTCCCCCTTACCATACCCTCTTCCCCCACATAAGATACTGAAAAAAACCCCAAAAAAAACATACTTTAAACATAACAAAAAAAACAAAAGACAACCAGACTGTGGGCGGAGACAGCTAGCAACAGTGCCACCGGATGTCCAGGGCGCTGTTGCTAGCTAATGGAGGTATAACCTGTCACCAAGTTAAACTACACTAGCCACTCTCACGTGTGATCTGGGTTAATTTTTCAATACAAGGTGGAGTTGTGTCCAAATGACCTCTTTCTTGAAGACAACCATTCAGATGCTCTTACTGATATTATCCAGGCATATCTTGTGGTCAGTTTAGTGCAAAAGGATATGCGCAGAATTTCCCATTTTGGGTAGAAATACAAATCCAGAGAAGTCCACTGTTTCAGACCAGCTTTTTTAAGATGATTCATTTGTGGTATCTTGGAATTTTATGTGATAATTTTAAGTAAATTGTAAAGAGGAGTCATCAACACACTGTGTCTTTACTACTATTTATTGATAATACACAAACGTTACTGCCCTAGCTGTATGTGGTCTGTCACAGGAGCTAGAGAGAGATCAATAGGTGGGGAGGTTGCAATTATACTATTGATATGGGGAGTGGTTAGTAGTGGTGAGGTCACTATATTAAAGGTACATGCACATGTCATCTACATAAATGATGCTGATGCATTCTCTGAAACTTGCATGCATATGATTTCAACGTAGTTTAGACATACAGCATGGAGACCAGGCCCTTCAGCCCACTGAGTCCATGCTGAGCATTGATCCACCCAGTCACACTAGATCTATGTTATCCCATTTTCTCTTCCGCTCCTATACACTATTACGAATTACAAGAGCAATTTATAGAGGCCAATTGATCTGCAAACCCGCATGTGTTTGGGATGTGGGACGAATCTGGAAGAAACCCAAGTGATCACAGGGAAACTCCACACAGAGAGCATCAGAGGTCAGGATCGAACCAGTGTCTCTAATGTTCTCCAAAACCATCCTTTGCATCTCAAGTACTTATCATCACACTGCGCTGCCTACCATATTCCAGCTAATTCCCTTGTGCTCCCCCCACTTCTCTCCCCCCTTCTCCCCCCCCCCCCCCCCCCCCCCCCCCCGCACTTTCTAAAGGACTTACCATTATTGTGCAGCCGTTTTACCTTCTTCTTCATCATTGGTGTGAATTCCGCTTTCCCTGGCCTCCACTATGTGTGTGTGTCTGTGTGTCCAGCTCGCGGTGTCAACGCGGACGGTCCATCCAGCTCGAGGCTTTCCAGGCGAGTGCCCTTCACCTTGAATGTCGAAGACACTCTTCTGGACTCGCGGATTAGGTCGCCCAAGTGGGACAGCCCCTTTATGTCTCCTCATGAACTGCAGTATTGTGCATCAGATTGTTGGCAAGCTGTCCAAGGAACTGAGCACTTTCCAGTTTATCCCCATTAACCACTTTTGACTGAACATCTTCTCCCTCAAAATCAACCTCCTGAGTTCTGAGCAGCATAGGAAGTCTACGATCTATTCCTGTAGAAGGAAGGCTCTATCTAGTGTTACCACCTCCTTCAAAATTAATGCCCAGGGAATCAGTATTTGAGAACTCTTCTCCCTGGACATGTGATGCTAGTTTGCTACAACTGGCACTGTCAAAAGTGAAGGTAAATCACACAGTCATCCACAAAGCTGACCTTGATGTTCCAAAAGGGCATGTTCCAAATATCTGTAATGAAAGATTAAAATGACTTTTGACAGCAGTGGATTTCTTAAGAAGTTGCATCTCATGTACTTTCTGCCTCTGATTATAATATTTTAGATAAAATCAATTGTTGTTATTGGCACTTTGTGGTGGAATTACATTTATATATATATTTGCCTTTAGCTACATCCTTTGTTAAAACACCCAGGCAACTGAATTATCTCATTCAGGCCATTGAATTGTTTGAATCTTTATATTGAAGGATGGTTGGTATGTAATAGGTCATTAATGGGATCAACTGTTCATTTTTTCCTTAAGAAATGCAGCGAGGCTGGTGGAGAATTACTGATCCTGAGGAGCTGAAGACTCTATTTAAAGTACTTCATCTCAGGGGAATAAGAGAAAAGGCTTTGCAGAAACAACTTCAAAAACACATGGATTACATCTGCCAGGCCTGCATCAGAAGTAAAGATGGTATGTTGTTAAAACACTGTTCTGGTGCATTTGAATGATTAATGGAATTGAATTCGATTTTCTCAAATTAATTGTCATTAAATGTTAAATTGATAGGAGTATAAATTTTACAGCATGCTGAATTTACAATAGGACAGCTAAAAGCACTAAAAGCATTTTAAACAATTGAAATTGTTTCTCATTTAGTTGCAATATTTGAAATAAGTAAAGACGATGAAGAAAACCAGGTTACTGATGCAGCTGTGCAGAACTGGTCAATAGAAGATCAAGCATTTGAAATTGATGTAGCTATTCTTCAGCAAGTTGAAGAGCTGGAGAGGAAAGTAGCATCGGCAAGTCTGCAAATTAAGGTACTGAGCTATTTTAGGCATTTGTGAAAACCTATATAAAAGCCTGCATGAAAAGATGAAAGCAAAAGGGTGCTACATTATACTGCTAAAAATGCATGCAATAATAATTAGCATCAAAGACAAATAGGATGAATTTTACAATTAAAGCAGGTGCAACAATGCCTCTTGTGTCGCCAGTGTTTATGTTACTGGTTTAGTAAACCTGAAAGCTGGACTAATAATCCTTGTATTACAAATTTCAACCCGGCAGTGGTCATTTGGAAAATGTACCAGTTTCAAAATTCTTAAAATGAAATTGGTGCAAGTGGTTATGCATCAATCAGGGTGTGACACAAAAAATTGATTCACCATTTCTCTTTGAGTTTGTACCACGTATGACTTTGGTCCCACTCCAATATAATTCACTCTAATCTGTTTTTTGCAGTAGTTTAGCAAGTCATTCTAATGTGTTAAATGCTGGAATAAAACCAGACATATTGCTCAATCCGTGAATCATGGAAAGAAACATAGAAATATAGGTGCAGGGGTAGGCCATTTGGCCCTTCGAGCCAGCACCACCATTCAATATGATCATGGCTGGTCATATAAAATCAGTATCTCATTCCTGTCATCTCAGTCCTAAATGACCTACCCCATAATCTTAAACTGTGATCCCTGGTTCTGGGCTCCCCCAACATCGGGATGCATTTTTCTTGCATCTAGCCTGTCCAATCCTTTAAGAATTTATATGTTTCCATAAGATCCCCTCTGATCCTTATAAATTCAATTCAGGTAACAATAGACAATAGGTGCAGGAGTAGGCCATTCGGACCTTCGAGCCAGCACCGCCATTCAATGTGATCATGGCTGATCATCCACAATCAATACCCCGTTTCTGCCTTCTCCCCATATCCCCTGACTCCGCTATCTTTAAGAGCCCTATCTAGTTCTCTCTTGAAAGTATCCAGAGAACCGGCCTCCACCACCCTCTGAGGCAGAGAATTCCACAGACTCACAACTCTGTGTGAAAAAATGTTTCCTCATCTCCGTTCTAAATGGTTTTCCCCTTATTCTTAAACTGTGGCCCCTGGTTCTGAACTCCCCCAACATCGGGAACATGTTTCCTGCCTCTAGCTGGTCCAAACCCTTAATAATCTTTTATGTTTCAATAAGACATCCTCTCATCCTTCTAAATTCCAGAGTATACAAGCCCAGCCGCTCCATTCTCAGCATATGACAGTACTGCCATCCAGTCATTCCGTTCAATTGTTCAATTGTTTGCTCACTGGCACCAGAGTTGATAGATCCAATAATAAGTTGTATAAGAGAGAATGGACAAAGAAAGGAGTCTGGTTGTGTTTAATGGTATACCAAATTATAAGGAGTTTAGTAATCAGGAGCTCCACATGGTACACCAGGGTTCTGTTCCTCAGAACTATCTGTATCTTGAACTGCTCGTAACACCCTCGTAAATCTTATTTTGGGTCTGTTCAGGTGAGGCAGAGGTTCACTTGCACCTTCGCCAACCTCATCTACTGTATCCTATGTTTCAGGCGGACTCCTATATATCGGCGAGACCGAGCACAGGTTTGGCCATCGTTTCACTGAACACCTCCGCTCAGTCTGCCTAAACCTACCTGGTCTTCCGTTTGCTAAACATTTTAACTCCCCCTCCTATATTGACCTTTCTGTCTCCTGGTCCTCCTCCACTATCAGAGTGAGGTCCAGCGCAAATTGGAGGAACAGCACCTCATATTTCACTTGGGCAGCTTACACCCCAGCGGTATGAATATTGACTTCTCTAACTTCAAGTAACCCTTGCTTTCCCTCTCTCTCCATCCCTTCCCCATGCTAGTTCTCCACCAGTCTGGCTGTTCCCCTGATTAAATCTTATCTCTGTATGCTTCGTTGTCACCTCCCCTTAACTAACAATGATCTATTCTACATTTTCCTTGAACTACATCCCCTTGGATGTCTTGTTTTCTTACCATACCCTTATCTCTGTCTCCCTCTCCCTTGACTCAGTCTAAAGAAGGGTCTCGACCCGAAACATTACCCATTCCTTCTATCCAGAGATGCTTCCTATCCCGCTGAGTTACTGCAGCATTTTGTGTCTATCTTTGGTGTAAACCAGCATCTGCAGTTCTTCCCTACATATTTTGTTTGCACCTTTTCCAGTTTATTGACATCCTTCCAAGGGTAGAGCGATCAGAACTCTACAGTACTCCAAATGCAGCCTTGCCAAGGTCTTGTACCATGACATCCAACTCCTGTATTCAGTGTGCTGACCAATGAAGGCAAAGGTGCCAAATTATTTCTTCACCTCCCTGTCTACCTGTGGTGATTTTTATTTGCGAGGAGCTGTCAGAAATGTCTCGGCTCTGTAAATAGTTGGGGAAGGTTACTGGTGATGGATTTAAGTTACCTGAAGTATTTGCTTAATTATAAAAACGGATTGCCCCATCGTTCAAAACAGGTATCAGCTTAAAATGAGAAGTGTCTATCTAGTGATTTCTGCCAGGAGACGAGGAAAGAAAGGATTGATGATCCTCCTTTCTTTCACCACAAATGAATAAACCCAAAATATATATAAATCCATCGTGTTTTGTTCCATTTTTCAGTGATGTAAACTTCCCTGTAAAACTACACATTTCTGACAAATTTCAAAATAAAAAATGATTTTCTTTTGTCTTTTTATAGGGGCTGGATATGTCCGGAGCCTGCTTCTGACAGAGATGATCTGGTCTACTATGAACACAAACCCTTTGATATGGAACAGACTGTTGGCCAACATGCTGGAGACGAAGACGAGGAGAATGGCAGCAGTATAGAACGGCGAGATGGCAACCCTCTAGATATAGCTGTAACGAGGCTGGCTGATTTGGAGAAGAACATAGAGAGAAGGTATCTGAAGAGCCCCTTAAGTACCACCATTCAGATCAAACTGGATAATGTGGGCACAGTTACAGTTCCTGCTCCTGCACCATCCAATACAGGTGATGGTGATGGGTAGGTTATCGAGATTAACTTGGAAAATTATTGTGCTTTTCTGCTAATTGGAGCCTTTTTCTTGCCTGTTTCCCCTTGTTTCTTGTGTGTGTGTGATCCATGTGGATCATCCTTATCTGCATGGTGCTTTGTAGCGACCTCTTTTACTGTGGATGGTTTTGTCTACAGGAATGTCCTACGTCATTTGATCATATATTAGCTTTAAGGCATGTTGCCACAATGCTATAGGGAAGTTCAAATGCCTAAACATTATATCAACTCTTTACTGGCTGTGCACACTGCTGTTTAAACACTATTTGGCTTGATGTGACATTTTTTGTACTTGACAATGTAATCCCAACTGCACCAATTTTTTAACCTCGTTTTTCCATTGTACTTTCAACAGAAGTGATGAAGATATTGCCCCTGGATTAAAAATGTGGCGGAAAGCTTTGTCTCAAGCTCATAATGCTGCACAAGTAGCGATGTGCCTTCAACAATTAGAGAAAACAATAGCATGGGAGAAATCAATCATGAAAGTCGTGAGTACTGTTTTTCCATTAGCATGCCCATTTATTTCAGGAAATCATATTCTCTCCATTTCTCCCATTATGTACAACTGTCAAAATCAGCAAAATGCTTCTGTTGAACATTTGGATGAAGCGTTTTAGAAAAAAAAAGTGTGAATGGCTGGGGCCACTCTTCGCCTCTGCTTCTGTTAATGAAACTGTGCCATTAGCCTCTGCTCCTTACAAAATGCTAAGCAACCTTACCCATTCAATAATTTCAAGAACTCCCATGTCTGATATTACAAATAAACATAAAGGGAAGTACCATAGAATCACACAGCACAGAAACAGGCCTTTTGCCCCAACTCATCTGCGGCAATTAAGATGCCCTGTCCAAGCTAGTCTCAACCTTTTCTATTTGTGTACCTGTCCAAATGTATTTTAAACATTCAGTCCGGCAGAATGTATAGAAGCTTGAAAACATGCACCACCACACTCGGGAACAGCTTCTTTGTTATCAGGCTTTTGAAAGGTCCTTCCATAAACTAGAATACTGTTTGATTCACCTCTATCCCCTTGAGGACATTGGACTTTGTCTAAGAAACTGCTGTGCTACAAAGCTGAGAACTGTATTCTGCACTCTATATCTTTCCCTTTGCTCTATCTATTGTACTTGTGTTTGAACTGATTGGATCTATGTATCATACATCCAATCTATTTGGATAGTATAAAAAACAAAGGTTTTCACTGTATCTCTCTGTACATGTGACAATAAGAAACCTACATTTAAATCTAAACCTATAACTTGTAGTAGTACCATCTCTATGGATTCATCTAGCAGTGTGTTCCATGTACCCATCGCCCTCTATGTGAAAAGCTATCTCTCTGGTTCCTTGTGTGGCCAAAATATAAACTTAAACTTACCCATCTTTCCCCTCCATGTCCTCTAGTTTTAGGACACATATGAATAATTATTTTTTTGTTGTTATGAATTAATTAGTATTGTTTTTTATACTTAGTAAGATGTTAAAACTGCTGAGAATTATCTCACCAACACTGCAGTATTCTGTTCACGTGGAGCTGATGCCAGACTAGCATTTCCATTTAGTAGTTTCTCATGGCATTAGATCGGTGCCTCACCTTTATCCACACTGAACCATAGAGTTCTCTCTCCCCCAGATATCTAAACTTTAATGTTATTGGATCCCTTTTGGGAAAGTCTACCTTGTGTGGCCAAAACATAAATGTAAACTTGCCTTACCATACCTTTTAAACGGAATGTTGCACCACCTAGCATATGGTTTCCATTTGATCAAATCCAAGTGTACTGAAATGCTTCACCAGTTTCTGTTGCATTTTTGTCAAATTACATTCTGTTACCAGCTGAAGTGGTCCCCCATTCTCCTATATTGCATCACTTATTAAATGAAAACCATATAGCAGGTGATGCAACTTTCCATTTAAAATATAGGATATATGAGATTGGATGAACACCTCGGCAATGAACAAAAAGTAATTTGAGGAAAATCCATCTGAAACTGGAGTGTATTGTTTAAAGACATAACATTTAGCATTTAAGCAGACAAGCAGAGTAAGTTTACTTATGGATATTTTCTGATTATATTATCATCCCCGCATGAGGCAATGAGCACAACATTTCAAACTACAACACAATTTGAACATCCTTCCCTGGTTCCAAGCCATCACTTCATCCTAACTGTGAGCTAGTTTTTTTTTTTTTGATAATTGAACAGCATTCATATAAAGCTGAAAATGGTAAAATAAAGATAATTAGTTAGATTGGAAAAGAGGTAATGCAGGTTTTGTAGAATTTGTTGCTTTATTTGCTCTCATTCAGTCCAATAAAGCTACTAACATTGTGGGTTAATGGCCTGTCAATGGCCTGTCATTGGCTTGTAAAGTAAACCCATCTCTGACCTGCTAAGTATTCTGATTTTACTTCTTAATTCTAGCATCTCTTTTTTGCTTTCCAAGATAGTTTTTCCCTAATTAGCTATCTTACCCCCATAGACAACTTTATGATGTTCTTTCAGGAATGCAATTGCAATTCAAATAGCTCTAAACCTAAAACCTGTCTCAAATGAATTTATTTTAAGAAATAATTCTCCACGGCAGAAATTTGCTGAGGCGTAGTTTTTAATTTTGCTGATATCAAGCCTTCTACACAGTTGAAAGCATTTAAACTTGTTTTTATTGAGGATAAAAGTCCCTAAAGATTGGGATTACAGAGGTAACAATATTTACCTGTCAGTCATGAAACAAAATTATTTTTCGTTTCTGCAGAACAAAGTAGATTTAGGTAGCTGTACAACAAAGTAGAATATATTTCTATTCTGGAGCTAGCTTCATTAACTCAAGCCCCAAAATGTTGACTCTTGTTATCTATCTTGATATATCCATTACTGACACAAAGTCAGCTCTTCATCACTAACAAATGCCACCATCACACATCTTGTACGTTAAGCGTAGCCTACATTGTACAGAGTGCAACGTTGGCATGAAGGTGAAAATATTTTGGAAGATCAAATGGATATCATGTTGCAATTAAATTTGATGTGGTCAATATGACTCCTTTTTAATCAGTCTCTGATAATAAACTCCAAACTAATGTCTACTCTCATGCAGCATATCGCTTTATTGAAAATTTAAAAAACTGCATATGCTGGGTATTTGAAATAAAATGTTTTAAATACTGGAATAACGCAGTAGATCAGGCAGCATTTGTAAACAGTGAAACAAGTAACTATTTCAAATTGGAGGCCCTTTGTCAAAGTTGTTGCTGAACTAAGAAACAAAGAGGTGAATATGGAAATGTCTATTATTAACAAGCTTTTTAATCTGTGCATTGATGCTGCCTGATTGGTTATGTATTTCCAGCATCAACCTCTTGCCTTCATGTTCCAGGAATAGTTTTGACCCGCATTTCACAACTTTGACATAGAACATAGAACAGTACAGCACAGGCTCACACCATTTGGCCCACAGTGTCCAAGCCGAAGATGAGGCCAAGTGAAACTAATCTCAACATATAACCATATAACAATTACAGCACGGAAACAGGCCATCTCGGCCCTACAAGTCCGTGCCGAACAACTTTTTTTCCCTTAGTCCCACCTGCCTGCACTCATACTATAACCCTCCATTCTCTTCTCATCATGATTCACATCCCTCCATTCCCTGCATATCCATGTGCTTATCATGTTTTATTTTTATTTTTTGTTTATCAGTCCTACAGTCCATCAATTGGGCACCTTGGGCAATCCTGGACGACCCTTCAGAAATGTTCCCTTTTTCTTATCCATTCCAACCCCACACTACCTGTGAAGTAAACCTAACTTGTCTTCCCACTTTCCAGTTTTGATGTAGGGCCTTTACCTGAAACATCAATTCTGTTTCTCCATTCACAAATATTGCCTGACCTGCTGAATGTTTTCAGCACTTTCTTTATTGTTTATTTAGTTGGATTAGAGATTATTGGATTTTAGACTTTTATAGACTTTAAGAGATACAGTCCGGAAACACGCCCTTTGGCCCATGAAGTTCATGCCGACCAGCGATCACCCTGTACACTAACACTATCCTACACATTAGGGACAATTTACAATTATCAAAGCCCTACAATTATCAATTACCCTACAAACCTGTACATTTGGAGTGTGGGAGGAAACCAGAGCACCCGGAGAAAACTCACGCAGTCATGGGGGAACATACAAACTCTAAAACAGCACCCATAGTTGGGATTGAACCAGGGTCTCTGACACTGTAAGGCAGCAACTCCACTGCTGCATTATTGTGCTGCCACTGATTTACAAAAATTAAATCATGAACTCGCCGTAAACTGGAATGTGTGTCCGTTTTTTCATTTAAATCAACAAAATTTTACGATGTTTAATCTAATAGACTGTGCACAATAGAAGTATAGAAGAACAATATTTTAAACACATTTGTATTATCACATCTTTGTTTCCATTTTCTTCTCATTACATAACTCGGGTCAATAAGCTGAGTGCCAGACTCCAACAACTCAATAGACAATAGGTGCAGGAGTAGGCAATTCAGCCCTACGAGCCAGCACTGCCATTCAATGTGATCATGGCTGATCATCCCCAATCAGTACCCCGATCCTCCCTTCTCCCCATATCCCCTGACTTGAAAAAGTTACTTTTATAACAAATAAACCAGGTTCGCTTCTTAATAAACAGACACCACACAAACGGTTTGGTAGACCAGTTCAAAACTTTACTTAACATCGGCCGATGGAAGGGAGGGAGAACTCCAGTCAAGTGACCAACACAGACACTTGACTGTCCTCAGTCACCTTCCCTGAACAACAGAATTACATTGCTTTAAATAGGTTTTTTGTCCCCTTATCACATTCCACAGACATTAGTCATGGTCAGAAGTACTGGAAAAGGTTTCCACAGAATGCATCACATCAAACCCTTTTTTTACATGGTACAAGATATACTAAAAACATTGTCCATTTGTTTTATCTCCAAATAGACCACCCTTGCTCTGTTCGCTGCTTCCTCTGTCATTTGGTCCCTCATAAACATAGGTCACTTGTTTACAAAGATGCAACTGTTTATTTCTCTCTTCCTTTATTGCCTGCTCCCCCATAAACATTGGTCATTTGATCTCTACTTCAAAGATATCTTTAGCTGCTTCTCTCTCTGCCTGTCACTTGAGAGACAATGTTATAGGATTTATTATCTCCCACACCCACAACCTAAGGCAAGCCTAACTTGACACTAAATATAAGCTGTAAGCTAGCCCAGAAACCAATTTAATATCTTCTTATATTTTTAACTAAAACTCGGCTTCATCAGACTCCGCTATCTTTAAGAGCCCTATCTAGCTCTCTCTTGAAAGTATCAAGAGAACTGGCCTCCACCACCCTCTGAGGCAGAGAATTCCACAGACCCACAACTCTCTGTGTCAAAAAGTGTTTCCTCCGTTCTAAATGGCTTACCCCTTATTCTTAAACAGTGGCCCCTGATTCGGGACTCCCCCAACATCAGGACATATCTCCTGCCTCCAGCTTGTCCAAACCCTTAATAATCTTATATGTTTCAATAAGATCCCCTCTAATCCTTCTAAACTCCAGAGTATACAAGCCCAGCCGCTCCATTCTCTCAGCATATGACAGGCCCGCCATCCCAGGAATTAACCTTGTAAACCTATGCTGCACTCCCTCAATAGCAATAATGTCCTTCCACAGTTTACGGGACCAAAACGGCACACAATATTCCAGGTGTGGTCTCACTTGGGCCCTGTACAACTGCAGAAGGACCGCTTTGCTCCTATACTCAACTTTTGTTATGAAGGCCAACATGCCATTTGCTTTCTTCACTGCTTGCTGTACCTGCATGTTTACTTTCATTGACTGATGAACAAGGACCCCCCCTGATCCCGTTGTATTTCCCTTTTTCCCAACTTGACACCATTTAGATTATAATCTGCCTTCCTGTTTTTGCTACCAAAGTAGATAACCTCATATTTATCCACATTAAACTGCATCTGGCATGCATCTGCCCACTCCCCCAACCTGTCCAAGTCACCGTGCATTCTCATGGCATCCTCCTCACAGTTCAAACTGCCACCCAGCTTTGTGTCATCTGCAAATTTGCTAATGTTCATCTAAATCATTAATATATTGTAAATAGCTGCAGTCCCAGCACCAAGCCTTGCTGTACCCTACTAGTCACTGCCTGCCTTTCTGAAAGGGACCCATTAATCCCTACTCTTTGTTTACTTTGTTACTTTGAATCCCTTCATCTAAATCATTGATGTATATTATAAATAGCTGCAGTCTCAGCACCAAGCCTTGCGGTACCCCACTAGTCACTGCCTGCCATTCTGAAAGGGACCCGTCAACCCTACTCTTTGTTTCCTGCCAACCAATTTTCTATCCATGCCAGCACCCTATCCCCAATACCATATTTTGCCCACTAATCTATGTGGGACCTTATCAAATGCTTTCTGAAAGTCCAGGTACACTACATCCACTGGCTCTCCCTTGTCCATTTTCCTAGTTACATCCTCAAAAAATTCCAGAAGATCAGTCAAGCATGATTTCCCCTTCGTAAATCCATGCTGACTCGGACCGATCTTGTTACTGCTATCCAAATGTGCTGCTATTTAATCTTTTCATCTTTTACGATTGAACAACCACTCCTACAAACATAATTAAAAATAAGAATACTGAATATGGAACAAATGCAAAAAGTTTCATTTGTTGGTCTCATTGACCCCACAGAGAAATATTGCTTTTTCAGTATGGCGTGCTGTACTATATATTAGCATATTTTTGAACTATTATTTGCAGAACAATTGTATTGAAGGATAAAGTGATTATAGTTTGATCAATTATGTCTAACCTCGATTTGCACAGAAAAAACATTAATCAAGTACCATATAAACTTTTCTCAACCTATTCTACATATGAGCATATTTACATAGCTAGCAAGAAATGTATCTTTATGATGAAATCAGAAGTATAACAGATGGTCTCATCAGTGTTGCTGTTTAGAAAAGCATTGCTTACAAGTCCTCGGTTACATTTGGGGAGTGTGTCTATAAGGCCTTGGTCATCAATGCACTTGATAAAATGTCTCATGATCTCCCATACATCCTGAGGAGTTCGGCATGAAGGTAAAAGGCATGTTAGCCATGGGGGTTTTGGCCGCATCCGCCATTAAAAAGATTGACAAAAGGTGAATTGGACCATCTGGCTAATTTGATCTAAGCTTTTCGTTGTCATTTCTAACAGTTCTGCCAGATATGTCGAAAGGGGGATAATGAAGAATTGCTACTGCTCTGTGATGGTTGTGACAAAGGATGTCACACTTACTGTCACAGACCCAAAATTACTACTATTCCAGATGGTGACTGGTTTTGTCCTGCCTGCATTGCTAAGGTAATGGAATTGTAATGTCTAAATCTACACAATCCAGCATAGATGTTTGTATATTATATTCAATATCCGTGATACCAACAATAAGCGAGTTTGGTATTCCGAAAATGCAAGGAATCATGGGATTTGTCAAAGGTCATTCAGCCATAAAGAAAAAGCAAACAAAGCTTTGGCTGAACAAACTATGTATAAATTCTTATCTTTATTCATAATTTATGTGTAAAAATATATTTAATCTGAGGAACTGGGGTGCCAAGTAGCGGGAGAGCGTGGTGTAACTGCGAGAGGGAGACGGGAGAGACATTCTCGGCTGCTGCGCGCACAGACCCGCACCTCATCCGCAGCCAGGATCAAACTCGGGTCCCCGGCGCCGCAAGAGCTGCTGAACCGCCACTGGACTGCCTCTCCTTCCCCCCCCCCCCCCCCCCCCCCCCCCCCCCCCCCCCCCCATCCCGGCCGGAGACGTCTGGGGCGACCCCGGACCGACGGAGCAGTCCAACCCCGCTCCAACTCCCGAGGATCCCACTTCCTGACGAGCCGGGAACGTCAGTCGCACACCCCCTGCCCCACCCAGTGGCCGCTGGCCAACCCCCCTGGTGCTGATGAAAGCCAAGCACCAGCCACCAAGGGGATACACACAAAGCGCTGCAGCAACTCAACTGGACAGGCAGCATCCCCAGAGAAAAGAAATGGGTGACGTTTCGGGTCGAGACGCTTCTCGAGAGATGTTGCCTGACCCGCCGAGCCACCGCAGCACCCCGTGTGCATTCCCGCTGATGACCGGAGCTCAGCCGGGAATTACCTTGTTAATTGATGAATTCCTTGACTGGTTTATTGGACGAGGCACTTTATTTTGAATGTGCATGATTGAAACTTCTAATACATGTTGGCAGCAGACATTGTCTCGTTAATAGTGTTTCCTATGATATTTATTGTATTCAATTTGACAATAAATAAACTTGGTGGCACAGTGGCCAGCTGGTAGAGTTGCTGCCTCACAGCGTCAGAGTCCCGGGGTCGATCCTAACCTTGAGTGCTGTCTGTGTGGAGTTTGCATGCTCTCTCCGTGTTTTTTCCTGGTACTCCGGTTTCCTCCCACATTCCAAAGACGTGCAGGTTTATCTTTTACGATGTCCCTCTGTAAATTGACCCTACTGTGTAAGGAGTGGATGAGACAGTGGGATAACATAGAGCTAGTGTGATGGGTGATTGACGGTTGGCGTTGACTCGGTGGGCCGAAGCACCTGTTTCTATGCTGTATCTCTCTCTAACTTCAGCCTAGAAACCCATAGTGCATTTTAACTAAATAACATCTTGGCTTTTTTTCCTTCTCTTTCGTCCAACATCTCCTTTTGGTAGGCAAGTGGCCTGTCTCCACGGAGTAAAAAATTTCTATATCGTCCAAGAAAGAATTATGAACAGAAGAAGGCCAGGAGGTTATCCGGAGCTGGTATTAGTGATGAAGAGGAGACGGCTAGTACAAGTAGTACCCCAAAGAAGGGAAGCAAAGAATCCAAAAAACGGAAACTGGAGGATAGTCCATCTGTGAACTCGCCCAGGCTGGAGGGCCCGTCACCCAGCAAGAAGTGGAAAATCATAAAAGATAATAACAAGGATTTGTCCTTGTGCAGGTATGAGATGGGCATTCAAATCTACGATCGTGCTTGGTATGAATAATGAACTCTATCTTTCTAACTAAGGAGCATGTCAAATAGGTAGAAGAACTGGATGGGAGGTGGGAATTTTCTTTACACAGATTTATTTTTTAAATTAGCAATGTACTGTTGTAAAGGTAGTAAAAGGACTTTCAATGTGGAATGGGATACATATTTAAATAAGAACCATTATTGAGCTATGAGATAAAAAGCAGAGTTGGGATCCAGAGACACACAAAATTGCAGATACTGGAATCTTGAGCAAAACACAATGTGCTTCTTCTTTCGTGGGGTGTGCACAGCCTAAGGATGTTGGACAAGTTGTTCTATTTGACCTTCCATTTGTGCACATCGAGTTGATTGCATTAGTTCAAACAGGGCGGACCACGTGAAGGTTGCAATCTTCCACCCCCACAATGTGCTGAGGAAACTTGGTTTGTCAGGCAGCATCTACGGAGGGAATAGACAGATGTTGTTTTGTGTTGGGACCCTTCAGAAGCTTTTGAAGCACTGATATTTGCTTGATGCATTATGAACCATTGGTCAAATGGTCATTTTGTTCTGTTTGATTGAGTGATTATCAATGTTTCTACTAATTCAGTATTATCTACTTATTCTCTCCTACGCCTAGCAGAGCCGGTCCTTACCCTCAACAACTTTTCCTTTGACTCTTCCCATTTCCTCCAAATCCAAGGCGTTGCTATGGGTACGCGCATGAGCCCCAGCTATGCCTGCCTCTTTGTAGGGTACGTCGAACAATCCTTGTTCGAGGCGTACCGTGGCCCTATCCCCGAACTCTACATTGACGACTGCATTGGTGCTACCTCCTGCACCCATGCAGAACTCACTGACTTCATCCATTTCACCACTAACTTCCATCCAGCACTCAAATTCAGCTGGACCATTTCCGATATCTCCCTACCATTTCTAGATCTCACCATCTCCATCACATGTAACAGACTACTGACCAACATCTACTACAAACCCACTGACTCCCATGGCTATCTGGACTACTCTTCTTCCCACCCTGCCTCCTGTAAGGACTCTATACTCTCCTCCCAATTCCTCCTTCTACGCCGAATCTGCACCCAGGATGAGGTGTTCCAAACCAGGGCATCGGAGATGTCGCCATTCTTTAGGGAACTCTTCGACTATAGATGAGGCTCTCACCAGGGTCTCTTCTATATCCCGTAGCTCCGCTCTCACTCCCCATCCCCCCACTCGTAACAAGGACAGAGTCCCCCTTGTCCTCACCTTCCACCCTACCAGCCGTCACATACAACAGATAATCCTCCAACATTTTCGCCACCTCCAACGGGATCCCACCACTGGCCACCTCTTCCTTTTTCGGCTTTCCGCAGAGACCGTTCCCTTCGTAACTCCCTGGCCAATCCGTCCCTTCCCATCCAAACCACCCCCTCCTGGTACGTTCCCTTGCAACCGCAGGAAATTATACACTTGTCGCTTTATTTCCCCCCTCCAAGGACCTAAACAGTCTTTCCAGGTGAGGCAGAGGTTCTCTTATTCCGGTTGTCAACTGCTCTACATCGGTGAGACCTAGTGCAGGCTTGCCTATCGCTTCGCCCAACACCTCCGCTCGGTTCGCAATAACCAACCTGATCTCCCGGTGGCTCAGCACTTCAGCTCCCCCTCCCATTCCGAATCCGACCTTTCTGTCCTGGACCTCCTCCATGGCCAGAGTGCGTCCTACTGCAAATTGGAGGAGCAGCACCTCATATTTCGCTTGGGTAGTTTACACCCCAGCAGTATGAACATTGACCTCCAATTTCAGGTAGTCCTTGCTTTCTCCCTCCTTCCCCTCCCCTCCCCAGCTCTCCCACAGCCTACTGTCTTCGCCTCTTCCTTTCTTTTCCCGCCCCCCCCACATCAGTCTGAAGAAGGGTCTCGACCCGAAATGTTGCCCATTCCTTCGCTCCACAGATGCTGCCTCACCCGCTGAGTTTCTCCAGCAATTTTGTCTACCATCAGTTTTTCACAAATCAATTGATCACTCTATTGGGCAAAAGCTCAGCGAATCAAGACTGAATAATTGGTTGGAGATGTGAAGGAACTGGTGGAGAGGAGCATGGGCAGCAGGGAGAATTGGATTCTGTATTGCTCTTGGCAAACCTGGATGAATGAATCTCCTGAATATGCCAGTCAATAGATTGGCTGCTTAAGATGGATGGGATGAGAACAGACCTGTGTGCATGTTTGTAGGTTGTTGGTGGAGGAAATTGGGGGGGATAGCTTGATCATAAAGACAGGGTATGATCACAGGAGGGGGACCATTGGGGGCATTACACAGTGCTGGCGTCAGTCAGCATCTCGGGAGGACATGGATAGGCAATATTTCAGGTCGAAACCCTGGGTTACTCCTGCACTAGGCAAGATTCTAGCATCTACAATTTCTTCTGTCTAAACCGGGGATAGGATGGTTTACTGTAAGTTTTTAGTAGAGGCATAAAAGAAAAAATTATGGCATAGGGAGGCCATTCAGCCCATAATTTCCATGACAATCAAATAGGAGCTACGTAACCTGATCCCACCTTCTACTACAAATGAAAGTACTTTTAAAATGTGTGAAGGATTCTGCTTCTGCCACACTTTCAGACTCACTACCACCCTCCAGCTAAATAAAAGTTTCCTTATATTCCCATGTAGTTAATAAATCAATTTACTATTTATATAAAGTTTGGTTTATGTAAGTTTTTACATTTTGGTTTGTGATTTTCCCTCATGGGAATCGTTGACTAATTAAGTTTAGGTTCATCGATGAGCCATCACTGTCATCCCCATTGCCATTTTCACTGCATTTGTCACAAAAGAGGCTCTGCTTTCCTGCCTTTAAATCTCCCAAGAATATTGAAATCTGTTTGGTTCTGTGCATTCTTAGCTTCTCAGTTTTGCATTGCTCATGGCACGTGGGTAACTCCTACCTGTATCCATCATTATATCAATAGTATTTTTCCAGCACAATCAACCTTTCTGAATGCAATTTAGTTCAATAATTCAGTATTATTGGTACCTTCTGTTTCCAATTTATTTGCCTTTTCCAGAAGAGGGTGGCGAGTGAATATAATTCTTTTTCTACCATTTCTGGATGTGAAAGACTATTCAAGCACAAAACTCAAAGATTATTTTAGCAGTTTACTCTTCTTAAGAATGTTATTTATTTTCAGCATAATGTTATCTGAGCTGGAAACGCATGAAGATGCATGGCCCTTCTTGCTACCTGTGAACTCCAAGCTGGTGCCTGGGTACAGAAAGGTTATAAAAAAACCCATGGATTTCTCCACCATCAGAGAGAAATTCAGCAGTGGACTGTAAGTTACTGAATATTTTATTGTTGTATTAATACATTTGAATAAATGCAGTTATTTAATCACCGATGCTAATTGCTAACCAAAACATTTTCTGTTCCAGATATCCTAATGCTGAAGTGTTTGCTGTGGATGCCAGACTAGTTTTTGACAACTGTGAAACATTCAACGAAGATGAGTCGGACATTGGCAGAGCTGGTCACAATATGAGGAAGTTTTTTGAGAAGCGTTGGGCTGAACTTTTTAAGGGAAGCTAAAGCAATCAGATCACAAAGTTAAAGACGTTGAGCCCGGCAGCCTAAAATACTGGTGTCTTCATGTATACGGGGAAGTGCAAGATTGTTTGCACAAATCAGCAGATGTATCACATCACTTTTTAAAATGTGGAAATACCAGCCAAGGATTATTCTGAAAAAGGTTCACTCCTTTGGAGACCGTAGCTCTTGAACTATGGAAATGTTTTATGGACAGCTTCGGTAGAACAGGGAAGCACACCCAAAGAGTTCAGTGGCATGGGGTGGTCCTAGTGCAATAGCAACCAATATTTCAAAAGCACTGAATAAATATACAACCACCAGAGCTGTAATAGGGGAATGAAAATCCCCTCCCTCACTTAAAAAAAAACAATATACGTGGAAGTAAATGGAAAAAATCTTGAATTTCTTTTGTAGCTTATATTTTAGTGAATGTATTTAATTTTTGTTAATTTATGAATAAAATGTCAATTCTTCATTTTCTATGAAAAGGAAGAGGCAGCAAAATTGCTTTAAATCTTCAAGGAAATAAAACAGCGAATGTTTTTGAATAATAAACAAAGCCAATTGATAACTGTTTACACTGTTCTGTCCGGGAGGGCACTGGAGAACCTCTTGTTACTGTAGACATAAATTTACAGCTCTGCTTATCAATGCACCACCTACTTAGTCTCAAAGTAAATTCAAAAACAATGGATCAACAAAGAAACATCTGTATATAATTGTTCATTAATGTTAATATTAATTAAGTCTTGTTCAAATATGTATGATGTGTACATATTGTTTCCAGGCATTGAATATTGTTATGCCTTAGAATAACTGTAGCATTTTATTTTAGTCTTAAAATGATTATACATATATGGCTTGTACATATCCTCTACAAACACTGTGGAGTCTCCTAATGTTGGGTAGTGCCTGCCTTTAAAACAGGGTGTAGGGGATATTAGGTTTTCCATTTTCTATTTTTGTTATATAATTTTTGAGCCACTGTGGTCTCATTCCAATATAATCATTTGTATCCATACAATAAATTACAATTTCCTATACACAGTATTTTTCATAATGCATTTCCCTCCATCTGCCTTGCCACATAACTTGGTACACAGTGGTAATTGAAACCACTGTTTAACCACTGTTAAACTACTGTAAGTTGCAGTGGCTTATTGGGGGCAGCTCAGATCAGAAAATTTTGTACCTGAGTCAAAGTACTTGAAGTTATTTTATTTAAATATGTTGTGAAAAAGGGTAGTTTTCTTTTTTAGGAGCATTATTTTTCACTAGTATGTGTGGCACGGACATAATAAAAGGGTGTTTTCCAAATCTGTTTCTGTTTGCTTGATTTCTATGATTTATACATTTGAACTGTTTTATTGTAGTGGTTGCATTTAATCTGATGAATGTTCCATTCAAACCTGGTGTCCTGAGGAACATGAAATTTGTTCTTAGTTCAGTTCAGTTGGCAGCCGAGAAGCTGTGTCATCATCAAGAAATAACCTGCTGGAAGAAGTGAACAGATCAAGCAGCATCTGTGGAGGCAAAGGGATGGTGGGTTATTTTCGGTGTTGACCCTACATCAGGACTCTTGTTTCAACAAGCTGTTACATTAACTTCTTCAAACTATTGCTTAATGAAAATTGCATTGTTTTAATTGATTTTAAACTACTGATAATTAGCCTGGCAGACTTTAACTTTATAAAGTTTAAAAACTAAAATTATAACTTCCTGCTCCAGTAAGGACAAGGAATAAGAATGTAAGAAGAAGACTGAAGACATTTTGCTGCATCATTCGATAATATTATAGAGTCGTACATCGTGGGAACAGGCCCTTCGGCCCAACTTGTCCCATCTACATTAGTCCCACCTTCCTGCATTTGGCCCATATCCCTCCAAACCTATCCTATCCATGTACCTGTCTAAATGTTTCTTGTATGTTGTGATAGTACCTACTTTTAGCTGATCAAGTACATCATGTACTCTACCTAGTCACTTTTTAGAGTGCAAAATTCAAGCTTCAGAAAATGTTCCTACTACATTGCCAGTTCTTAATCTTTAAGATCTTACTGCGATCATCTTTTATTCTTCTGAACTTTAATATAGGTCAATTGTTCCCCTTCATGAGAACCCCTCCTTTGTCAACAATCAGCTACTTTTGTTTTTCAGTAATTCCCCTCATGAGACAAACAATGCCCCATGACCATCTTGATCTCACTAATCATATTATGCCCTCCATAATATTTGGGACATTTATTTCTTTGCTTCTGTACCCCACAATTTGAGATTTGTAATAGAAAAAAATCACGTGGTTAAAGTGCACATTGGCAGATTTTATTAAAGGCCATTTTTATACATTTTGGTTTCATGTAGAAATTACAGCTGTGTTTATACATAGGTTCCCCCCCCCCTCCCCCCATTCCAGGGCACCATAATGTTTGGGCCACAAGGCTTCACAGGTCTTTGTAATTGCTCAGGTGTGTTTAATTGCCTCCTTAATGCAGGTATAAGAGAGCTCTCAGCACCTCGTCTTTCCTCCAGTCTTTCCATCACCTTTGGAAACTTTTATTGCTGTTTTTCAACATGAGGACCAAGGTTGTGCCAATGAAAGTCAAATAAGCCATTATGATACTGAGAAACAATAATAAAACTGTTAGAGACATCAGCCAAACCTTAGGCTTACCAAAATCAACTGTTTGGAACATAATTAAGAAGAAAGAGAGCACTGGTGAGCTTACTAATCGCAAAGCGACTGGCAGGCCAAGGAAGACCTCCACAGCCGATGACAGAAGAATTCTCTCTATCATAAAGAAAAATCCCCAAACACCTATCCGATAAATCAGAAACGCTCTTCAGGAGTCAGGTGTGGATTTGTCAATGACCAATGTCCGCAGAAAACTTCATGAACAGAAATACAGAGGCTACATTGCAAGATGCAAACCACTGGTTTGCCACAAAAATAGGATGGCCAGGTTACAGTTTGCCAAGAAGTACTTAAAAGAGCAACCACAGATGAGACAAAGATTAACATATCAGAGTGACGGCAAGAGCAAAGCATGGAGGCGAGAAGGAACTGCCCAAGATCCAAAACATACCACATCATCTGTGAAACACAGTGGTGGGGGTGTTACGGCCTGGGCATGTATGGCAGCTGAAGGTACTGGCTCACTTATCTTCATTGATGATACAACTGCTGATGATAGTAGCATAATGAATTCTGAAGTGTATAGACACATCCTATCTGCTCAAGTTCAAACAAATGACTCAAAACTCATTGCCGGTGGTTCATTCTACAGCAAGACAATGATCCCAAACATACTGCTAAAGCAACAAAGGAGTTTTTCAAAGCTAACCCCCCCCCCCCCCCCCCCCCCCCCCCCCCCCCCCCCCCCCCCCCCCCCCAATTCTACGCTAAAGATGGCTGCAATACAGGCCTGGCAGAGCAGCAACAGAGAAGGTACCATGAATCGCAGACTTCAAGCAGTCATTGCATGCAAAGGATATGCAACAAAATATTAAACATGACTACTTTCATTTACCTGACATTGCTGTGTCCCAAACATGATGGTGTCCTGAAATGGAGGGACTATGTATAAACACTGCTGTCATTTCTACATGGTGAAACCAAAATGTATAGAAATGGCCTTTATTAAAATCTGACAATGTCACTTTAACCACATGTGACTTTTTTTCTATTACAAATCTCAAATTGTGGAGTACAGAGGCAAATAAATAAATGATAGGTCTTTGTCCCAAACATTGTGGAGGGCACTGTAGCTTCTGCGTGCTGTGGTCATTGGTCCATGTGGCCTGACTCCAAGACATTGATAAGGTCGAAGCAGCAGCCTCTTTGGCCTTGTGCAAATTAGGTCCATGTTCCTGATTGGACAAATGGAGCCTCCTGGCTATCTTCTATGCCAGGTTTGAAGAGGATGCACATGCTGGAATGGTATGATTAAAAAGGAGGATCAGGGGAAGCTAACTAATGGAACCATTAGACAGTATGTAGAACACAACTACACTGTGGCACAGTGCAGAGTTGCTGCCTCAGTGCCAGAGACCCATCTTCGACTCTGACCTTGAATGCTGTCTGTGCGGAGTTTGCATGTTCTCCCTGTTACCGTCTGTGTTTTTTCCGGGTACTCTGCTTTCCTCCCACATTCCAAAGGTGTGCTGGTTTGTAGGTTACAAAGGAACTGTAGATGCTGGTTTACACCAAAGATGCTGGAGTAACTCGGTGGGTCAGGCAGGTTCTCCAGAGATGCTGCCTGACCCGCTGAGTTACCCAAGCACTTTCTGTCTATCTTCAGGTTAGTAGGTTAATTGGCTTCTGTAAATTATCTCTAGTATGTAGGATAGAGCTAATGTATGGGTGATCGATGGTCAGCGTGGACTTGATGGGCTCAAGGGCCTGTTTCCACACTATATCTAAACTAACATCATTGTGATCAACAAACAGCCAGTTTTGTAAGATATATGAAGCGGCCTTGTGTCCAGGCCCCTTTTAACCATGCACAGATACCTATTGGCAATGTAAGGACACTTGCTGTACCTGTACCATGACAAACGCTGATGTCTATTGGAGGGACTGCGGCATATACTGTTATTTCCTGGTCAAGGGTGCAACAGAAATGCTGCAGCAAAAAAAAAAAAGTACCTTGAAGACATCAAGGACCCTGCAAGGAAATCTCTTATCAGATGAGGTCTCACGAGCAACCTGACAAATGCCAACCCGCAGGAGCTACTTTCCTGAGGTTCTTTATTATTAAACAGCTGTGGAAAGACCGCTGCTTTACTGGAAAATGACAATTATGTCATAAGCCTGGTGGTTTATGACATCAAAGCCCCCTGGAATAACATTTCATCCTCGAGAATGGCTCTCGAGTCTGGCCACCCATCCCGACTAAAAAGTTGGAAATATAATTTAATAGCTGAGACAGATGGGTCAAACAGTACCCCTGCTGAAATTGTGCAGTTTAAAGCCTGCAATTTCCCATGGCATTTGGGGATAAAAATTTACAAAAAATGCGAACGCTGGGAAAAAAATCAGTGCAAGTGACACAGGCCAGGTAACATGGAATAAGCAACGAGCAGGTGCTGGAAAGGGCACTTAAAAAAAACTAGAGATTTACTGCTATTTTGATGGGAAAGGTTCAGCAAAGAGACTGTGGGCGTTCAAGCTGGTTTACCTCACCTTTTCAAGGACAATTGATGGAGAGGCAACCACTCCATTGCTGACCTTGGCAACGATTGCAACCTCCACTTAAGTGGCTCTTGCGCGATCCCCATCCGTTGCACCGCTGCGCGCAGAGCTGGCACAACCAAAGATCTATGGTCTTTGGGCACAACCTATGTGGCACTTGGCTGATCTCGACTGGTCGCATTGCGCCGCGTGCATTGCAACCAACGATCATAGAGCAGAGCTTTGATTGCAACACCTTCAATCATGTGGCATGTGGCCCGTGCCCTAACCCTATGGGTTGCACGGCGCTGCGTGCATTGCAACACTGTCAGTTATGTGGCCCGTGCCCTAAATATATATATATATATATATATATCCCTATGGGTTGCACCGCTGCAGCGGGCAGAGTGGCCGTGTCCACCTGCCCCGACAATCCCGCGGCGCACGCCCCCGCGTGGTGGGGAGCAATCTTTGGTGGGGGGGGGGGGGGGGGGGGGGGGGGGGGGGGGGGGGGGGTGAGGGCCGCTGCAACCTGCGTGGCGCGCGGTCACGTGGTGCGCGCCCCCGGCGGCAGCGAGGCGCGGCGCGGCGCGAGCACTGGCAGTTGGTGGAGGAGGTGGAGGCGGACGGACGGAGACTCACTGCGACGTCGAGGGGGGGCTTCTCTATTTGTGAGTTGTTCCACCTTCTCTCCCCTCTACTCACTGTTTTCTCCGGCTCCAATGTACACGCTATTCTAAGGGAGAGCGACTCGGGGCCGTTGAGGGGGCGGCGGTGTCGGGGCTGTGAGTAAATACACGGGCCGAGCAATGGTTAACTTTATGCTTCTGCAGACACTAGGACATGTACACGCTGCAAACTCGAGCAAAACACAAGGTACCGGCGTCTGAAGAAGGGTCTCGACCCGAAACGTCACCTCTTCCTTCTCTCCACTGATGGATGCTGCCTGTCCCGCCGAGTTACTCCAGCATTTTATGTCTGTCTTAAGTGCTGGAGGAACTAAATGGGCCAGGCAGCATCTGTGGAGAGAATGGACAGACGAAGTTTCGGGTCGAGACCCTTCTTCAGATATTTCCTACCACGGATCCCACTTGCTATTCCATCGCTGCAAACCTGTGGAGACACAAGGAATTGTAGACGCTGAAATCTTGATCAAAACAGCGAGTGCTGGAAGAACTCAGCTAGTCATGGTTTGATTTTCCTGAGTGACAGCACCCAGATTCCTTGTTTACTTATTTTACAGTTGACGGGCAAGGGTGTTTCTCCCCTGGTTTAAAGATTTAAAGTGTGGAAACAAACCCTTCTGTCCACCGAGTCCATACTGACCATCAATCACACGGTGACCCGAAACGTCACCTATTCATTTTCTCCAGGTTGCAGGTGGTTGCCGGAGGTTGCAGGTAGTGGAAGCAGGTAGGGAGACTGACAAAAACCTCCTGGAACCGCACAGAAACCTTGGGCGGGGCGCAAAGTCTCCAGAGGTTTCCGTTCAGGTTTCCTAAGTGGGACAGGGGCATTACTCCAGCATTTGTGTCAATCATCCATCCACACTGGTTCTACTTTTTCCGCTCTGCACGGAGGCCAATTATCCTACAAACCCGCACGTCTTTGGGATGTAGTAGGCAGCCACCAACGTCTCTGGGAGAACATGTAAACTCCGCACGGTCAGGATCGAATATGGGTTGTAACTCTTCATTCCTTCACTGATGCTGCCCGATTACTCCAGAAATTTAGGTTTTGCTTGACCAGTTCACATTGCCTGCCTGTCTTTCAAGTTTCATTTTGAATGTCCACTTAGGAATGAGGTTTAAATTCGCATCATTAGGACTTCATTGATAACCATACAAAACGATCCCAATACAAAACGTAGAATGCTTGAGGAACTCTCGCTCAAGCAGCATCTGTGGAGGCAAGAGGTGTACATAATTTTGAGTTGTGACCCTGCATCGATGACCATTTGCCTCCACAGATGCTGCTTGACCAACTGAGTTCTTCCAGCATTCTGTCTTTTTACTGTTCCAGATTTCAGCTTCCACAATCTCTTTTGCCTTCATACTACTTTCCCAATATTGCACTGGAATGGCTAGACTTTGGTGGCCACAGAGTCCTGAGTGGGAAATGAACTGATAACTTCTCAACACTGAGAGGTCATAATGCTACTGACTGAGCCACATTTGTAAACTCAGGAAATATAATTGGACTAGATCTTGCTGACCTGTTTTCCTCATCTTCCAACATGCTGTTGAATATCTACTAGAGTTACTTGAACACTCAATGTATTTTTTTGGTAAACCAGCATCCGCTGTTCCTTGTGTCTGATTCACTAGTCGTGACTTGCTAACTAAGCATTAAATAAGGCAAATTAATTCCCTTTTAACTTGACACTTGTAGAGCGAGTTGTTGGAAGTGCTTGGATGCATTAAAAGTCATTGGTTGGTTAGGAAAAGAAAGGATAGCTTACTCTGGACACATGGGTGACATTGGTTGCTCTGATAGAAGCTGTTTTGATACCGTGGCAAAGATGGAAATCTGTTTGAGGGGTGGAATTCAAACTTGTTTCTGGGAAAGAAGAGTAGGTTTTGGGTAGTGATGACATTTTAAAATATGTCAGAATTAAAGGACATTCTTTGAGGAAGGAGATGAGAAATTTCTTTAGTGAGAGGGTGGTGAATCTGGAATTATTTGCCACAGAAGGCTGTGGAGGTCAAGTCAGTGGATATTTTTAAAGCATGGGTAGATTTTTGATTAATACAGGGGTCAGAGGTTATGCGGAGAAGACAGGAGAGTGGGGTTAGGTGAGAGAGATAGATCAGCCATGATTGAATGGCGGAGTAGACTTGAAGGTCGAATGGCCTCATTCTAGTCCTATCACCTATGACCTTATAAGATGAGGGGAATAGGAAGTAAATGATTTTCAAGGAATAGGTTTTTTGAGGAGATGGATCACTGAAGATTTGAAAAGGATGAATGGTTAGTTTAAAACAACTGGATCTTTGTCTAGAAGGCTCTAAGGCCATGAATAGGAATCGAAGGAAGTTGGCAAACAAGAGAAATACATAACTGGATGCAAGAGCCTTGGAAAAAAAGCTTAGTTTGATAGGAAAGGGAAAGGATGTGAAGTGGTGAGGCAACTAATGGAATGATGTGTATGTCAGTGATAAACAAGTCCTTGTGCTCCTTGAAGTGATAGTTGGAGATGAGTGCAGAGGAGAATTGGGGAGGGGGTTTTAGGGTGATGGTTAGTAATAAAAGAAAAATTGGGGTCATATGTCCAGGACATTCTTGCAATAGTAAGAGCTTTGGCAGAAGTGAGTAGATCTCGATACTATTTTGTTATATCTGATGATAAATGGCTGACGGGGGACTTAGTAAACTATAGCAATAATATATTTGATAGATTGTATGGTGTTTTCTACAATGATTCTGTGAAATACATAAATAATTTTGGAGATTCAATATTTTTGAATATTCTGTTACCATTTTATATCTCTGCTCTTTGGAACCCCAAGGTATGTATCATAGTGAAAAGTTATATTATTAGGCTGTGGGCTGAGCATCGAAAAAGTGTCTAGAATTTAACTTTCGTGACCCATGTCTGGTATCTACCTGAAATTTGGCACCGGTTTAGATAAAATATCATTAAGAAGGAATTCGTAACTCATGTGCCAAAAATTGCACACTAATTAATTAAGATAATTAGAACATTTATTAGAAAAAGTAACAGTGCCATCTAGTGCTCAATAATAGGCAGCTTAATATTACTCTATGGGGAGCTAGATTCCGTGCTGCGGGCAATTTACTTCCTGGCTCAGGGAGATCACATAACGGGGGTAGAGAGAGAGAGAGAGCCTGGGACGGAGCAGCCAGCCTACCGCCCAGTAGCTACCCACCAACCACCACCTCCACCGGTTGCGCCTGTGCCGAAGGACACCGTGGCTGGCTGGCAGGCGGGCCGGCAGAAGGCACTGAGGTGGCGGCGGTTCTGCTGTCCGGTCCCGGCTACTTCCCTCCCCGGCCACAATGCGGTGGCTCCGCACCTGGAGCGTCACAGCAGCGGTGAGTGAGTGAGTTGCTGCCATGATCTCCGACCCCCTCATTCTCAATGCTCCTGCTCCCCCCGCAACTTTACCCCTGGCGGCCCAGCCAAGTTTACTACTTTGTGCAGCCCAGGCCATGCTGACCCGGGTTTCACCGGCTCCTGAACCCACCTGATGCACAGATCCTGTGCATTCCCCACTGACTACCAGTTACTTTCCTGTGGTAGACCCACTTGCTGGAGTAACTCAGCGGGTCAAGCAGCATCTGTGGAGGAAATGGATAGGCGATGTTTCGAGTCCAGACCCTCCTTCAGTTTGAGAGTGAGGGGAGAGAGAAACTAAAGATATCTTGTGTCTCTCAGTCTGAAGAAGGGACTCGACCCCAAACCTCACCTATTCCTTTTCTCCAGAGATGCTGCCTGTCCCGCTGAGCTACTCCAGCATCATGCGTCTACCAGAGGACAGTACTTTGTTTTAGGGACTTTGCACGAACCAGTGTCCAGGATCTGGATGAGTAAGTACACTGTTCATTAAGTCTTAGCGACGTCAATCACCGCCTGACCTCTGGCTGTCTCCCAAACCATCTCGGAGAATGAAGATCGACCTGTGATCACGGTGAGGCGTACCCCTCTCTGTACCCATCTCTGTACCCATCACTGCCTCGAACCTGTGGATTAAAATTGATCCAACCACTGCACTTGCTGTAACTGAAATGAACAGGCGGACCTTTCTCATCCCTACGGTAATCGATGAGATGTGTTGTATTCCATGCTCCCGGGTATATATCAATTCAAACTTGGACACACTAAACAGCAATAGTAGACTGTATATAATCATTTATTTTCCCAATCTTTTGTTTTAGATTTCATAGTGGGTATGTCATGAATGGCTGGGCGGCGCGACTCACGTTGCAGCGGCCTCTGCAGTCCGTCTGTCTTTTTTATTTTTTGTCTCGTTTTCACGTTTCAAAGAGCAATACGAATTATACATAAAACCATCTACAGACAAATTTACAAAACCATTATTTATCAGACTAAAAACATTAAAATTGTGGACTGTTCAACAGATTTTGGGTCCATTTGTTCCCATTATTATGTTTTTCCATGAAAATGTATAGAAAATGAGAGGGGGTAGGACCAGAAAAGTTTTTGAACTTCTTCTTACCCCTTTTGAACATGAACGATATTATTTGTATTATTTGAGTTACTTATTTGTTTGTTTTCCTTTGTGTTTTATTTTCTTTTTTTATTGCTTATAAGTTTATTTGTGTTTGTATTTTTTAACATGTTCAATAAATTAATCTAAAAAAAATAAAAATAAATAAAAGAGTGTGGTTTAAAGTGTTTGTTTTTAACTGGGTATGTGTGTGGGGGGGGGGGGGGGGGGGCCTTAAAATCTTTCCCCTGCACAGAGAACCCGACCTTTTCTCTGTCGGGTCTCCGTTGTCATTGGGGCCTAGCACCGTGGAGCGGCCTCCAACCGGAACGACCTGGGGCTCCAGTCGCGGAGCTGCGGACCTACTTACCATCATGGAGCTGGCCGAGTTCGGAGCGGGAGGAGCGGTGGTGGAGCACTGCCGCAACCCGACCCCAAAGATTCGGAGGCTCCAACCGCAGGTCTGGTGGACAGTAACACCGGGAGCCCGCGGGTCCCTGCTGGGAGACCGCTTTTCGGGGCTTCCGCAACAGCGACTTCTCCCGCCCAAGTTGCGGGGTTGAAAATTACCTGGAGCGGGGCCTTACATCGCCCGGCGCGGCTTTAACAGCTGTGGGACTTGCTAGTGCACGCCGGGGGCTCCAACACCAAGACCCGGAGAGCGGCCTTGCATCACCCGGCACGGTTTTAATGGCCGCGGGACACTTACCATCGCCCGCCGGGGGCTTTGACTCTGACATTGGGAGGAGAATGAGGAGTGCAGGGAAGAGATAAGACTTTGCCTTCCATCACAGTGAGGAGGAGATTCACTGTGATGGATGTTTGTGTAAATTGTGTTGTCTTGGTTCTTCTTGTGTGCATGACTGCAGAAACCAAATTTCGTTTGAATCTCAATGAGGTTCAAATGACAACAAATAAATTGTATCATTGTATACAAAAAGGAAACATTGCATTTTTATTTGTTTATACGCAATGTACGAAAGAAAACACTACAATCTCACAATAATAATCATGTCTTGGACCTTTTTGGGGAACATTGTTACTTTAGTACAGTTGGGTATTCAAAGTATTCTTATCAAGAGTCTTCCTGAAAGTTGAACTGTTTTCAAACGTATGCATGCACGCACAGTAATCTGCAGTTCACTCTCTTGCAAAAACTAGATGACAACTTGCTGAAAGTTCACAGTAATCATTAATCATACTCTCATGGTTTATTATGGTTTAGGTTATTTGTATTATTGTTTTGACAGTTAAAGCCTCTTGCACTAACCTTCCTCTCTGCCATGATCCCAGAGTGCTCTCTGCCTAGCTAGCCTGAAACAAAGCACGTGATTGATCAATTGGTGTCCGAATCAATGTCAAACGTGCTTTGATTGGAAAATTGGAGGTTTTTCTCATATTTAAAAAATATGTGCAGGTTTTGTTCTTGATGAGTTTCAGGTATGATTTATATAATAATTTTACACAATATGTTAAAAATACAGGTAGATATGTGATTTGGGTCACAAAATGTAACGAAATAGCACCTCGGCCCACACCTATATGCAGGACTGAAAACCATTGTGTTTGTGTTCCTGGGCTTTAGCTGCACAACTTTGCAGAAGAGGGATGGGAATGTTTGCATTTGGAAAAACTGTGATGTTGAATGTGTTGTTTGTCACACTGATAGACACTTGGGACTCCTGTCATCTTAAGGGAGAGAATCCCAGCTTGATATCAGTGAAGCGCAAATGCATCTTTGCATCACGTGGACTTAGTTCCAAGTTATGTAAATGTTTTCTGATTGGTTCTGATACATATTTTTCAATTAAAAACATTAAGTAAAAGGAGTGTTTTTTTTCACTTCATCATTGGAAATGAAATTAAATATGTTGCTACTTTTGGCTAAATATTGGAGTAATTTTGTACCTGCAGTGTATGAAGCTGAATTTTCACAAGTAGTAACTTTTCTGACTGGCTTACCAGTTAACAGTTGCTGGTGTTACTTTGAGGCAAAATATTTTTAGTTCTCAACGTATTTAGGGATTGGGAAAATAAATAAAATTGCTTTCACTTGTTTTAATTTTAGAATTTGCCATATGTTCCCATTCAACAATAATCATGTCCAATCACTCAGTGCCATGATTAAAATAAATCTTGTGGCTTTGAAATAAAAATGTAACATTGGGTCAGAATCTGCTGTCAGCAGCAACCTGCCTGCGTTGCTAACCAAGGGTTAAGTACATATCTACCTGTTCCTGTGCTTCGTGGTTGGCCCACACCTAAATAGAAAGTCTAAGGTCTTGTACAACATAAATCTTTCATGGCAAGATGGTGAGGGTGATACAGGTGGAAACATCTGCCCATGAAGCAGGTGGAAGAAATGACAACTGGCTAAGCCAAAGTTCCTTGCCTAGCTAACATCAAAACTATTCTAGATAAGACAATTTAAAAATGATTAAACATTTAATTAAACTCAAGCATTTAACCAATTAAGTACACTGGGCAACAATTGTTAAATTATGAACATTTTGCTTTTGTCCTTTGCCTCTGTTTCTCACCATTCAAATGAGTGAAGTTAACGTAGTTCAACTCCAAGGTCAGCGCAATCAGGAACTTTCCTGTAAAGGTGGCCAGCAAGATCATGACCTTTTGTGTTCACAAAGGAATCATAAACATTGTGGTAATTTAGTCCCCACAAAATTTGACCCAACGGAATTATCTTTACTTGATATGTGTTCTGTAAATGTCAAGTTAAAACTTCATCAGAGATCTAATTTTTGTTTACTTTGCATTCAAATTATTGATTTGAAATGTAAACGATATGCACAGAAATTTTGATGGAAACATTTTTATTTGAAAGTAAATGGAAGCATGTGAATGCCTTCAATCATTGCTAAACTATCTTGTTTAAAATTGTCTGTGCCTCCTTTCCTCTCACCATCAATGGCTGCCATTCTGTTTCATGTTTGTCTGAGAGTTAAGTTCTTTAGTGTTTCAAACTTGGATGGCCAAGTGTTAGGCTACGATGTGCTGTGTTTTAAATAAATTGAAATAGCAAAGACTCGGAGCAAGTTGCACATTTTCTCGATTAATCCATGTTTGAAGCAGGGCTGCACAGAACAGCTTGATTATGCACACTAACATTGACATGCATTGCACAGCCATATAATTTTTAATCGGGTTCCTGATGCAAAACCAGTTTCTGTCAAATCTGTTTTTGCTTAATTTAAGAGTCATTTTGGAATATTCCTTTTTCAGATTAACTACTTATACTGGATCATCTGTGACTCCCATCATCTTCATTGAAAAGAAGCAACATCTCCCTTCTCCCCTTGCCCCATAACCCTACATCCCTAAAAGCTACCTATTTTTGCCTGACACTTTGTCAACTCTCTCCACAGATGTTTCGTGACCTACATTTCATGTTTTGTTTTTGATGCTCTACTTCTCTCCAATCCCACTCTCCAGAATACTCTCCCATTAATGCATCAGTGCTCAGTGCTCTTAGCAGTGAGAGGTGTCCTGTATTTAGATCATACGTTGGCTTCCCCATAGACAATCTATACAGGATACCATTTAGCTTTGTTTAAACACTGTCCACCCAGTCATCAACTGAATGACCGGGAAATAATTTGTCTCAGGCTTACCCTAAAGAAACAATAACCAAGATTTTGCAGTGTTGAAGCTATTGGTGGAACTAGAATCATTGGTGGAAGTAGAATCAGAGTGAGGAATTAAATGAGTACTTTATTTAAATTTTTTGCTAAGGAGGATTTAGTCAAACTATGATGATATGAACCATAAGACGTAGGAGCAGAATTAGGCCATTCAGACCATCATGTCTGCTACTCTATTCGTTCAAACCTATCCGCTATTTCCCCCTCCCAATTCCATTTCTGCCTTCTTCCCGTAATCTTTAAAACCCTTATTAATCAAGAACCTATTAATCTCTGCTGTAAAAATACCCTGTAATTTGCGCTCCACAGCGTCTGTGACGATGAATTCCACAGATTCACTACCCTGTGGCTAAAGAAATTCCTCCTCGTCTCCATCGTAAAATTACATGACTGCCCTCTGGTCATAGACTCGCCCATTATTGGAAGAATCCTCTCCATATCCACTCTATCTAGGCCTGTCTTTATTTGTTCGGTTTCAATGAGATTCCACCTCCCCCCCCCCCCCTATCCAACTGGAGGCTGCAATGGATGAATAAATAAAGTGGGACTAAAAGGTCCCAAGTAACCTAGTCCATATGGAATACATTCCAGGTTACCGAGAGAAGTTGGGGCAAAAGTAGATGAGATGCTGGTAGCAATCTACTAATTTTCTTTGCACAAGCAATCATGGGTAAACGCACCAACAGTGTCAGAGACAGGGAAATACACGTTCGTAAATGACGGCAGTAAAGCAAGCTGAGATTTGATAAAAGTGTGTAAGATAATGAAGAATTTAGATATTTGGAGTAATAGAGAATGTTTCCTGTGGCCAAGCTTCGACAGCCTGTTGGCACTGAATTATGATTGGCAGAACAACCAGAATCACCACAAAGAAAACTTTATGCAATGTGAGCTGAGGATTTGGAACACACTGTGATAAAGTGGTTGATATAATGTCAGTTGTTTTCTTCAAAAGGGAATTGAATGAATACTTAAAGTGGATAAAATTGCAATAAAAACAGAGTAAGTGTGTGGACAAGTTACCTGGACTAAATTGATTACTGTTCCGATGAGCTCCTGCGGATTTAAATTCTCCTGTGCCAAGTTGTTCTACGAAGGAATGGTACAAAGAAAATTGAATAGAGAATACAATTGTGCTTAACTGCCACATCAAAGTAAAGATTATAAAGTTCCAAAACCAGCAGAGGAACAGAGATTTGTTCAGAATAATGTAGTTGACAATACAGCACCAAAGCAAAGGCATTAGATCTGTGGAGCTTTGCCCCATTGGGAAGCAGCTGTTGTTTTTGTATTTTCACATCATTTGCCACAGGAGACAAGAATGAAGCAATGGAAAGATTAACATTCTGACAGGTTATGATTTGAATTCTCCTTTCATGGTCACAGTAGCTCTTTATTTGGTAAAAACAACAAGCAGCTGGAAGATTTTATAAGCTCCCACAATCTTTTCTCACAATCGCCATTCACAAATCTCCTTCAGGACTTGAACCAGAATTTGTACTCATGTTTGGGACAAGGCAAGTCAAATTTATTGTAATATGCACAAGTACTGTGAGGTACAGGTACAATGAAAAGCTTGTTTGCAGCAGAACTCAGCACACAGAACATAAATTATACAAGACAGTGGAAAGAAAAAAGCTGTGCAAAACAAGACAGTGCAAAAACGTAATTAGAAACAACTCCATGCTGGTGTTAGTGGTGTTCCGTTGCTGAAGTAGATTTAGGCTTGTGCATGATGGTTCAAAGTTCATTTACATTTTATGCAGTAGCCTAGTCCTCTCAGATGTCATTTCTTTGGCTGCTAGCCACAGGATAAGAGCACTTGCAGGCAGTTGCAACAATTTCCAGCATTGGCATGTATTGCAGTTATGCATTTCCTTTTTCAAACTTAATGCAAAAGTTAAAAATAATCAGTTGCTGATAATGCCTTGGTGTAATGCTAATGGGTGAAAAGTATTCAGGTGGGTTGTAAAAAGGTCAGTTCTGCTTATTGTTCCTTTCCACAAGTCTGCAAGATTCCAGTCCTCTTTCCAATGCTAACAAAACCTTGCCGACAGCTTTATGCCACCCTTCCTGTAATCTTAGTACTTCCACATCATTCATCCTATGTTTTGCTCACGCATGTAATTTACCCCCTGCCTACCACTGGCTTTCTCAAGTTCCTACGTGCACTGATACCTTCATCTGCAGACTGTCCATGGGTAATGAATGAGCCTATTTTTTAAGTAGATTTTGGTCAGAAGGTCAGAAAATACACAAAAAAAATCACTTGATATGTTAACCATAAATCCACAGTTATGTGTTAAACGGTATCGAAGCACATAATAAAAATAACAAGAAAAAACAATAACAAGATAAGAAAAAAAACAATTCCCAAAAGTGGTTAGCGTGAGAGGAAATTAGTTCTTCTGTACAAAGAAACAAATGTATGTTGTCCTTTTGAATTTAAGAATATTACGGAAGCTAGTTCACATGTGCAAGTGTCTAGTTGGACATTTATAACATTTGGGATGACCTGTATTCAGATACAGTGGGGTGGTCTTTACATTCCTGCAACACTCTTACATACGAGAGCCCAGCTGTCTTGTTCACTTTGGTTTAGATACTGCTGCCCAGTGGTCCCAAGTGCCTTAATGATCATATCATGGAAACTTGTATGGTGAATCAAAATATTTCCAATGCATTTCCTTTTTAAATTTTTTTGTAATAAATACTGAATTTTGTGAAATAATTTTGCACTTCATTAATCTTTTCCTTATTTTATATAGGTTTAATCATAAGGAGGAAACCCAAGCAAGCAATACCACCCGACCATGGTGACACTTGTCCAAACTCTGACGGATCATGTCGATGACGTTAATTGCTGTGCCTTTTCTTCCACTTGTCTGGCTTCCTGTTCGCTGGATAAATCAATCCGTCTTTATTCACTGAATGATTTCTCAGAGCTTCCTTTCTCACCACTAAAAGGCCACAGCTATGGTGTACATTCCTGTTGCTTTAGTTCTTGTGGGAACTTTTTAGCTTCAAGTTCAACTGATGGGACGACTGTGTTATGGAATCCCCAGTGTGGAGAGAAGTTGGCTATATTGAAACAGCCTAGTGAAAGTCCAGTACGGGTTTGTAAATTCTCCCCCGACACCAATTATTTGGTATCTGGCGCTGCCGATGGGACTGTGGCATTATGGGATGTTCGCAGGAAGAAACTACGCAGGTGGGTTGGATACAGTGCTTTTTAGTTCAAATATTTGCATGCAATGTCTCAAAACTTCCTTTGTCCCAAGCTTTATGGTAATTAATAATTACATAATTGTTTCATTTAATTTAAAGAAAGTAGAACTTGATATTGATGCATTGTAGGCTTGTTTTTGTTCGACATCTTTCAGATATTAGTAACTGATTAAAAAGAAAATTGTAACTGGCTTGCATAGCTGCCAAATAACCCCATTTTTGTAAATGCACTTCAAAATGCAATCACCTGTTTCATGATTTTGCCTGCTACATGTGTATAATTCCCCTTTTAATGTCTGGCAGTTTGTGTGTGAAACAACAATTATATAGTGGAGGTAAATTTTCATCTTTATACGTGGGGCACCCTCCTTTCTATTGTACGGCGTCACAATCAAAATAAATAGGATAGACTCAAAACAAATGTGGCATCTTTAAACTAGGCATCAGTGAGAAACTATGGGCTCAGCAACAACAGCCTAATGGTATTCCACTACAATCTGTAATGTTGTTATCTGGATCATCCTGCATTCTCAATATTGACTTTTAAGCAGAGGACTGACCTCAGCTCAAATAATGTGGAAGGGTGGAACCAAGCATTCCTGAGAATGCGGTGCCAGCCTGATGAATTTGCAACATTGTACCAGATGAGTGTGAAACAACAAAACAGCATGCAGTAAACCTACATGATTCCACAGTCAGTAGATTAGATCATAGCTCTGCCATCCTGCCCTATCTTGCTGTGAGCAGGAAAACAGCTAATGAGAAGAGGTGACTCACAGTCCTTAATGAGGTCAGGGCACAGCACGTGAGTGCTAAAGATAAGACCAAAAAGCATTCAACAATCGGATTCAACAAGTAGTTAGACAATCCATCTTGGCTTATTCCACCATCCCCAATAACACATAAGCCACACTTTGCTTCATCGTGATATACAGAAATGGCTGTTTACACTGGACACAACAAGACAAAAGGGTCAGACAACATTAAGGCTACCGTAATGAAGATTGATATTGCAGAATAACCTGCACTTGCTGCTCCAAAATGACTAGATCTGCCTGTCATTGTGGAAAGTTGGCCATGAATATTCACAAAAAGGAAGGCAAATCAAATTGATCTAATTACAGCCCAAAGAGTTTACTCTTAATCGTCAGCAATGTGATTGAAGGTGCTCATTTACAGCTATCAAGCAACAGGCATCGGTAACCTGTCCACTGAAGCTCCATTTCACTAGGACTCTTCATCTCCAGATCTTATGTTCACCCTGTTGTAGGAAAGAAGCCCGTTGAGCTGGAAAAAGTGCAGAGAAGATATACAAGAAAGTTGCCAGTGCTTGAGCTCCAGAGCTATAGGGAGAGGTTGAACAAGCAAGGCCATTATTCCTTGGAGCACAGGAGGCTGAGGGGAGATCTTAGGGAGGGAATACCCTGAGTAAGGGAAACGAGAACAAGAGAGCATGGTTTTAAGGTGAGAGGGGAAATAATTAATAAGAATTTGAGTGACAACTTTTTCACCCAAAAGATGGGTATTTGGAAAGAGTTGCCTCAGGAGGTAGTTGAGGAAGATGCAATAACAACATTTAAAAGACATTTTGACAGGTACTTAGATAGGAAAGATTTAGGTGCATGTGGGGCAAATTGGACTAGTTTCAATGGGGCATCTTGATTAGAATGGATGAGTTGGGCTAAAGGGCCTGTTTTTGTGCTGTGTAACTCTGACTTTATTACTGTTCTGTTCAAATGTGAACCAAAGAGCTGGCTTCCAGAGACGTCATCAGGGTGACTCCTCTTGATATTTAAGAGATTGGAATCAAAGGGCAAACATCCCAGTGATTGGAGTCATACCTTGTCCAAAAGCATAGTAGTAGTAGTTTTTGAAAGTCAATCACTCAGTCACAGGACATTCGTGAGATATTTTTCTGAGGACTCTATATGTGATGAAAGGTGTTTGATATATTAGCGGTTTACGTCCTGACACCTCATCATCTACCAGGATACATTGGGAGTATGATGCAATTCTCTCCACTCCTGCATCGGAATTGCTCCAACAATCATTAAAAAGTTCAATGTCCTCCCTACCAAAACAAGCTTTTTGATTCGTACTCCAATCATTACCACCACCACAGTGTGATGCCCAAGAGCACCATCTATCTTGTGCGTAACTTTCCTAATCAAGCAATGCCTTGCAACCCTGTAATGTTTGCCTGCTACTAAGCAGAGCAACCATTGTGCTACCCTTGACAAGGACACGATCTACATGGGAGCATTACTATATGTAGATTTCTCTTGTGCATAACCCTGGAAATACAGTGCATTCAGAAAGTATTCGGACCCCTTCACCTTTTCCACATTTTATTACGTTACAGCCTTATTTTTAAATGGATTAAAAAAAAATTTAATCATCAATCTACACACAATACCCCAGAATGAAGAAGCGAAAACAGGTGTTTAGAGATTTTTGCACATTAATTAAAAAGAAATAACTTAAATATCACATTTACATAAGTATTCAGACCCTTTGCTATGCACTCAAAATTCAGCTTAGGTTCATCCTGTTTCCATTGATTATCCTTGAGATGTTTCTACAACTTGATTGCAGTGGTAAATTAAATTGATTGGACATGATTTGGAAAGGCACACACCTGTCTATATAAGGTCCCACAGTTGACGGTGCATGTCAGAGCAAAAACCAAGCCATGAAGACGAAGGAATTGTCCGTAGACCTCCGAGACAGGATTATTTCGAGCCACAGATCTGGGGAAGGGTATAAAACAATTTCTGCAGCATTGCAGGTCCCGAAGAGCATGGTGGCCTCCGTCATTCTTTAATGGAAGAACTTTGAAACCACCAGGACTCTTCATAGAGCTGGCCGCCCGGCCAAACTGAGCAATGGGGAGAGAAGAGCCTTGCGCAAGGGAGGTGACCAAGAACCTGATGGTCACTCTGGCAGAGCTCCAGAGTTCCTTTGTGGAGATGGGAGATTGTGGAGAATGACAACTATACATGCGGCACTCTACCAATCAGGCCTTTATGGTAGAGTGGCCAGACGGAAGCCACTCCTCAGTAAAAGGCACATGACAGCCCGCTTGGAGTTTGCCAAAAGGCATGAGAAACAAGATTCTCTGGTCTGATGAAACTAAGATTGAACTCTGGCCTGAATGCCAAGCGTTAGGTCTGGAGGAAACGAGGCACCGCTCATCACAAGAGATACAAGATACAAGATACATTTATTTGTCACATGTACCAATTGGTACAGTGAAATGTGTGGTCACCATACAGCCATACAAATAATAGAGCACAGAACACGATAGTCTTCAACACAGACATCCCCACACAGCGGGATCAAAGCTTCCCACTGTGAGGGAAGGCTCCAAGTTTCAGTCATCTTCCTGTATTGTGCTCTGTTGTTCCCCCTTGGTCGGGGGGCTCCCGAACCACTCGCTGTCACCACTACGGGCGGCCCGATGCTCAGGCCCGCTCGCCGGGATGATGGAAGTCCGACGTATGGACGGGAGAACAACCTCAGCGGCTTGGACCTCTGAATCGGCCACTTGCTACCAGAGACCACGGCTCCCGAGGTCCACAGGCCGCGCTGGGCGGAGATTCAACGCTAGCGGCCCTCGTCAAAGTGTCCCAGGACTCCGCTATGTTGGTCAGCGCCGCCTGCGCTGGAAGCTCTACATACCCCAGCTCCGAGATGTTGAAGCAGCAGGCCCAGCACTCAGGAGCTTCAAACGATGATCCCAGGTGGGGCATCGCCCGCTCTGCGGTGAATTCAGCGCTGCGCCGCCGCTGCTGAAGCTCTGGTCCGCTCTCCGGCAGGAAAGGCTGTGCCAATTCAGTTAGTCGGCCTCGAGAAGGAGGGCGAGGACGCGACTCGGAGAATAGTAGCGTCCTTGCCAGGAAGTGACTGGGAAACAGTTTTTCCCTTGCCCTACCCCCCTTCCCCACATAGAAAAGCTAAAGAAAACTCCACAACATACTTTAAAAACAGACTAAAAATTTAAAAAAAGATAGAAAACAGACAGACTGTAGGCAGAGGCTACCATCAATACGGCGTCCCTAGTGACAGATGCTACCATCAATGCGGCAATACCATACCTATGGCGTGGAGATGATTTCCAGCAGCAGGAACTGGGAGACGAGTCAGGATTGAAGGAAAGATGAACGGAGCAAAGTACAGAGATATCCTTGATATCCAACCACGGTCAACGGGGGGGGGAAATCACCCTGGTGTGGAGTTTGGGGTCCGATGGCGGTACATCGCGGTCAGTGACTGTGGGACGCTCCCGCGGGTGTGGGGGGGGGGGGGAAGAAGAAAGGAAGAGGTGGAGCCAGTGGGCTGAGGGAGAGCTGAGAAGGGGAGGAGATAGTAAGGACTACCTGAAATTAGAGAAGTCAATGTTCATACCGCTGCGGTGCAAATTGCCCAAGCGAAGTACGAGGTGCTGCTCCTCCAATTTACGGTGGTCCTTACTCTGGCATGGAGGAGGCCAAGGACAGAAAGATCAGATTCGGAATGGGAGGGGGAGTTGAAATGCTGAGCCACCAGGAGATCAGGTTGGTTATTGCGAACCGAGCGGAGGTGTTCGGCGAAGCGATCGCCAAGCCTACGCTTGGTCTCACCGATGTAGAGCAGCTGACATCGAGAGCAGCGGATGCAATAGATGAGGTTGGAGGACGTGCAGGTGAACCTCTACCGCACCTGGAAAGACTGCTTGGGTCCTTGAATGGAGTCAAGAGGGGAGGTAAAGCGACAAGTGTAGCATTTCCTGCGGTTGCAAGGGAAGGTGCCCGGAGAGGGGGTGGTTTGGGTGGGAAGGGAAGGGAAGCATTGATCAGGGAGTTACGGAGGGAGCTGTCTCTGCGGAAAGCAGATGGGAGGAGATGGGAAGATGTGGCAAGTGGTGGGATCATGTTGGAGGTGGCAAAAATGTCGGAGGATTATTTGTTGTACGTGACGGCTGGTAGGGTGGAAGGTGAGGACAAGGGGGACTCGGCCCTTGTTGCAAGTGGGGAGGATGGGGAGTGAGAGCAGAGTCACGGGGTGTAGAAGAGACCCCGGTGAGAGCCTCATCTATTGCATCCGGCATTTCTCCAGCATTTTTGTCTACCTTCGATTTTCCAGCATCTGCAGTTCCTTCTTAAACAATATGATGACTGACCACAGATTTCTCTTCGTTTATGGTACGCAAGAGAATCTTAGGCTTTTGTCCTGTAATATTCAGCCTTTGCATCAAGCTTTCTGTGCAAAAGGTAGTCGAACTTCCCTGATCCAAAAATGCGTATGTTTGCAACACTGTATTCCCTTTGCTGCTCCTTACCTGTACTAATTAGATGGAGAAGATACAGGTTTCTTCACCGGCCCCAATGTCCACACATCTGAGGCGAGGAAACAGCATTGCTTAGTCGGCTTCTCAATCTCTTCAGCATGCTTTGTTGGCTTTTCCTTGTTCTTCAATTCAGTGTGAAGTATTTCAGTATGATCTTGTTTACACACATCACAAGTCTTACGACTTGCAGTATTTGACCATCCAAAGCATATTCTCCTTGAAGAAGTCCATCTTTTCTTTATGTTCCTTCTGCTTGATATGTCAACACCACCTTATTGTGTTGCCAATTTTATTACAGAACAAACAAGAACCTTGAGTGTTAATGGTAGATGCATCTCTTTTCATTCCACCTGTTGTTGGAATTCCTTTCACTGCTGTTTCTACAGGTATTACAACAGTTGCAAAATTGCTTTCTTTTGGTCCTGATCTTCCTCATGTTTTAGCAAAAGTAGAACCTTTGACAGTTGCAGTTGGTTTAGGATCCTGAATGCTTCCATGAAGTGGATCTGACATTATCCTTACTTCCCTCTGCATGAAATTCACCAGGTCAGGAAACTTGGCTCCATGTTTATACTCTTCCTGTATCTGACCTGCCCTATCCCTTCTCCTTACTCTAAGCAATTTTAGAAGGATACTAGACTAAGTGGGACCCGTTGGGTCCCTGTTGCACGGGAGGCCTGGTCCCCAACGCAACCCGTTCCCCAACGCAATATTCCACCACTCATCCATAGCCCCTAACTGCGCAGGCACGGCTCATTTCCCCTCATACCCCAGCACTCTCTCCCCCTCCTCTTCATTCTCCCTCTTCTCTCCCCTCTCCTCCTCCCTTCCCCCAATCCCTCCCTCACCTCTCCCACCCTCTCCTTTCCCCTACCCTCAGTCACTCCCATAACTCCTCTCTCCTCCTTACCCCCCCTCCAATCCCTCTAACCCTCACCTCCCCACTCCCTACCTTCATCACTCTTCCCTCCTCTCCCTCTATACCCCCCTCCTTCCCCAGCACTCCCTCCCTCCCCTATTCACCCTTCCTCTTTCCCCTCTCCTCCTCCCCTCCCCAATCCCTCCCTCACCTCACCCTCCCTCGACTTTACCCTACCCTCAGTCACTCTCCCTCCATAACTCCTCTCCTCTCCCTACCCCCCTTATCCATCTATCCCCCCACCTCTCCCACTCTTCACCTCCCCATACCCCCCCCCCCCACTATCCCTCCTCACCTCCCCCCACTGCCCTCCTCTCCTTCTGTTCCCCACTCCCCCATCCTCTCCCTCTATTCCCCCTCCTATCCCACCAGACATGAGACAGGAAAAAAATGAAAAAAGAAGAAATAGATTTCTCCGCGGATTTTGAAATTTGACAAGGCCTCACCGCCACAGTCTCGATGCCTCCTGGATCGCCGCATAGAACCCCGGCCAGGGCCTCGCGGGTAGAAGCCCGGGTCGGACGAAGCGGCCGATGGCGCCCACAGCTGGGCACCACGGAGGCCATGAAGTGGGCTCGGCTGCTCGGCACCACAGAGGCGCCCGCAGACGTAGTTCCAGCTGGCGGAGCGTTAGTGATGCTCACTCCGCTTCTTCAGCTTTATATTCTCCTCGCCGGGCGAGAGCATTAGTGATGCTCACTCTGCTCCAGCTGGAAGAATAGTATTTTCATTTTACTTCTTCATCAAGTAACAGAATTCATGTTGAAATCCATCATTCCGTGCAGGGGGAGTAGTGCTAACAGGCCCCTGCACACCCTTACTCCTATGAGTCTGTACATTAAGTCTCTGAAAAGAGTGCCTAGTTCGATCGGTCTTAACATGAACCCTAACAGATGGTTCATAAGTTATTTGCTTTGGTCTAACAACCTGTTGCTGAGAGGAAGCTTCAGCTAACCTTCACTCACTCAGTGCTGGCGCTGCTTGGTCAGGCCAGTATTCCTCTGTCTGTAGATTTGAAACAATTGCTGCTTCCACTCTAGCAGCTCCTTCGACTAAGGAACTCTTCTTCAGAGATACTATCGAGCCGCCTCTTGAACCTATGCCCTCAAGTATATCTATCTTTGTCATGATTACTGCCAACTTCGTATCTAATTCCAATTGTTTCTTCTTCCTTTTCAACTGTTCTTCTTGTGCTTCATTCTCATGCTTATTCTTCAAGGCGGCAGCTTGTTTCAAGAGAACAGCCAAATCTACTTCAACTTCCATACGAGAAGAGACCCTTGAAGATGCACTGGCTACTGAACCAGATTTATGTCTTGATCTTCGTGTTGAGACATTTGAAATACTGTCTTCAGGTCTAATTTCTTCTGTGGCTACAACACTTTGTTGCATTGCTCTTCCAATTGTAGAGTGCGTAGTTTGTTGTCCAATTTCAGATAACCACCTCTCCACATCTTCTATGAAACCATCGAAAATTTCAATTTTTCCTTGAAACCACTGATGTTGCCTTTTGCGCTCCTCCTCAGGCAGTGGTAAACCCAGCAATGTAGTGGTTTTGTCCGACATCATGGCAGAGGTTGATTAATTGAACCAGATTAGATTTTACTTTCTTTGCTTTCTCATCAAATTCCATGAGTTCCTTCTGGTTTTCAATTAACTTGCTAACCTGTTTCCATAACTTGTTTCTAACTTCGGGCATTCTTCCAGACGCAATGCTAGGCCTTTGTCGGTGAGTTTAATGGTTCTTTTTCCACATCTTCCTGGTTTCGGCTCCTCTTTGCCCTCTTGTGGCTGTTCTTCAGCCATACTTGCTTGTTGATCCATATTAAAATGTATCCTTATCAGACTGTTCTTCAAAACATCATCAGGAATTCAAAACAAACTGTAGTGTTCTTCAAAGATACGGTAGAGTGACAGCCTCCGGAAAGAGCTTTCCTTGACCTGCTGGTTTCGGCAAGAGACCTGTAGCGCCTCCCGAATGGTAGGAGGGTAAACAGTCCATGGTTGGGGTGATTTAAGATTCCGAAGGTCAATCTTCCAGCTTCTATGGTAAACAATCGTACCTTGACACACCTTAGATCGTACCTTGGCATACCTTAGGCTAAACAGACCAGCCCACTCTCTGTGGCTACGCTAGCCTCCTCAGATGTAGACACACCCATCTACGTATATAATCCCACCCACAAGCATACAAAAAAGATACAGATGGAGCTATCTATACAAAATACTATAATATACTAACAGTAACTAGCTTAAGCATGAATGGCTCCTACACAGAGCTTGAGAGGATCTGCAGAGAAGAATGGGAGTAATTACCCAAATACAGGTGTGCCAAGCTTGTAGTGCCAGTCCAGACGTCTGTCACAACAGACTTGCACGCGCCCGGGGATGCCGTCAGGGCCAGCAGCTTACGGTCCTACAGGTGCCACGTACACGTACGGCAGGTAGCTGTCCCTGTCGAAGCGGCTAGGTGCGGCATAGCTTTTGGAGGGTCTGTGGAAGGATGCCTTGCCACATGCGTCGGGGGTGGAGTTGTGGGGGTGATGTGGACTGTAGTCCGTGATGGCCTGGATGCCTTGCCAAGTACTGAGTTAGTCTGCTGGCATGGCTGTCTCTAGGTCTGTAATACGTATTTGCCTTCCTGATGCCCCTCTTCAGGTTAGCCCTGGATGAACTGTAACAGCAGTAGCCTGACCTGGGCTTCTGATTCGGGTATATGAGAGTCAAGGGTGGCCTAGTGTGAAGTCCTTTCCTCTGACCAGTACTGTTGGTTTAACCCGTTTACTTAGGGAAGGAACTTAGACGTGTCAACTGACCAAGGTGGGGGAGGGGGATTTCTTTTTGGTGTAGACTTTGTCCAGTGTCTTGTCTACTTTGGGGAAAAAAATTCTAAACACCTGTTTTCACTTTTTTACTATGGGTATTGTGTGTAGATTGATGATTTAAAAAAAAAATAATTTAATCCATTTTAGAACAAGGCTATAATGTAACAAAAAGTGAAGTGGTCTGAATACTTTCTGAATGCACTGTATATCTTTGTTCCTTATTTATCTCCAAGTATAAATCATTATGCTCAAGGTCAGATGTTTATTTGTCACATGTACTTGATATGAACAGCAACAATGAAATTCTTCCTGCAGCTTTATGACCACTTTCTCCACTGATTGTGAGAGGACCATCACAACAATGGCTGTCACCATCTTGATGGAAGTAGGGATGGCCAATAAATGTTGGCCTTCTCTTTGATGCCCACATTCTATAATTTTTTTAATAAAAAAACTTTTGTGGTACGTCCTGCATGTTATTCAATATGCAACGTTGGCAGGTATCGCCATGACATAACTCATGTACAGATGGCAACTTTGAACACAGAACAGGAACAGTCCCCTCAACCAACAATGCTTGTGCCAAACATGATACCAAGCTAAATTAATCTCATCTGCCCGCACATGATCGATATCCCTCCATTCCCTGCATATCCATGTGCCTATCTAAAAGCCCCCTAAATGCAAACATTATATCTGACTACTCCAAATTTATTATATTGCACCATAACATTCTCCAGCATAAGCTAAAATAAATTTAAAAAAATGAAATACTTAGGTTAGTAGCATCTGTGGACAGAGAGTTGGCATTTCAATCTTTTATTTTTCCATTATTCAAGGGTGTTTAATTGCCCTCTGACCGTGAATTCAGGTAATTTTGGATGGCTCTCAGCCTCTCTTGGGTAGCATTTAGCTTTCGACAGTGGGCACCTGTCTTCCACAATTATTTTTCCTCAGTTGGGCCTTCAATTAATGCCGTATACTTTTCTTGTTCTGTTCAGTTTTCGTTGTGAATATTTTAATATCAACTCAAATGGGGGCAAATTAAATCTACATGGTCTATTTAAACTATACTGCCTTTTAACCATGTTTCTCCTAATATTGTTTAAGAGGGAACTGCAGATGCTGGAGAATCGAAGGTTACACAAAAAAGCTGGAGAAACTCAGCGGGTGCAGCAGCATTTATGGAGCGAAGGAAATAGGCAACGTTTCAGTCTGAAGAAGGGTTTCGGCCCGAAACGTTGCCTATTTCCTTCGCTCCATAGATGCTGCTGCACCCGCTGAGTTTCTCCAGCTTTTTTGTGTAACCTTTCTCCTAATATTATCTTACTGCAGGTGACTCCCATAATTGCATTTCTAAAATAAACAATCTGTTTGCAATATCCAGTAATGCAAAGCTTTGTCAGTTGCACATATGTCCCGAAATGTGAATTTTGCTTATTTACTTTTTTCACTTGTTGTCAAAATTGGGAATACATTGTGCCAAATTTTTAACTTTTACAGTTTAGTTTTTTCCACATTTTATGCCTCTCTCTCTGCCTCTTCCTCTTTCCCTATTTCTCTTCTCTGGGGCTGATGCTTGTTCCAAAAATGGTTGCCATTTACCCTACCACTGGATCTTAATCCTGTCAGATTTCTGTCTTTCAGATTCCAAATATCATTGACTACTACTTTTATTTATTTACTGGTACTGCTCCAGTTGAGTATAACATTACTCACAATCTTAACCTTTTGTAAAAAATGTTAGTGGAAGTTGTGGGGAAAGTTCTAAAATGAATTGTTAATTAACTTTAGGACCAGCATGGTCGAGGATGGATCAATAATTGCCTGTGGCTTTTCTCCTTGTGGTAACTACTTTATTACTGGCTCAACCTCTGGGGAGCTGACTGTTTGGGATTGCCAAATGAAGTGCCTTCTTAATGTGAAGACAGCTCATGACTTGGGAGTTACTTGTTGTGAGTTTTCAACTCAGCCAATCAAAGGTGCGTTTTATATGATGACATTCCGAAAATGTTTTTTAAATGGGGAAATATGTATTGACATCATGAAATTATTAACTGTAGCTCATATTTTGTTTTTCATTGAAGAAAAGTACAAAGATGTATTAGGTTTCTAAAACGTAGGCTGGTGAAAGGAGTGCCACTTGGTTCAATGATTGAATTAAATAATGGGGCCAGGGTTTTACAGAGTCTGAAAGGGCAATGTGTTTTTAAATAAATATATAATTTAATAAATGCATTACAAAAAGTTCAAACTGTTTGTAAGCAGAGAGCCACACAGCTTCAGTGACCATGGTTCCGTCCTGATCTTTAGCGAATGTGGGGAGAATAGTGTACAGGGAAAGTCAGTGATGAAGTGGGTTGCTGGCATAGGCTTATAGGGCCAAAATGGCCTCCTCCTTGTGTCATAACAAAGTATGGTATGTAAAGAGGGTGAGTCACCAGGCTTGGATAATACATTTCGGAAGTGCAATAAATGAAAGGATATTGACAGTATGAAGGAACAAAGTAAATAGCAGAACTGTGATGTTGTCAAGGAAGGGGGGCATTTAGAAAAAAAAAAGAAAGCTACATTTAAAAAGATTATTTCCAGATTAAGCTGGAAAGAGTGCAGAGAAAATGTATGAGGATGTTGCCAGGATTTAAGGACCTAAGCTATAGGGAGAGGTTGAGCAGGCTAGGACTTTATTCCTTGGAGCACAGAAGGCTGAGGCGTAATTATATATAATCATGAGGAGAATAGATAGGATAAATGCACATAGTCTTTTTACCCAGGGTAGGGGAATCAAGAACCTGAGGTACAACTTTTTCACATGGAGGGTGGTGGGTTATATGCAGTGAGCAGCCAGAGGAGGTGGTTGTGGCAGGAACTACAACATTTTAAAATTATTTCGACAGTTTAATGGATAGGAACGGTTTAGAGGGCTTTGGCCAAACGTGGGCAGATGGGACGTGTAGATGGGGCATCTTGGTTGACATGGTCAAGTTGGGCCAAAAAGTCTGTTTCCGTGCTGTATGACTGGCTGCTCATGGACAAATTATATAGGGCACATTAAGTTATTTTTCAGGCAGGAAGACTGAAGAAGTAAAACTAGTGTTGGAGTAAAATCTCTTTTCATGAAATTTTCTTTTGGGCGTGGAATTTTCTTTTGAGCATCTTTCAAGTTTTGGAAGATGTATTAATTTATTAAAATGAACAATCATTTTGTGCAAATTATAGACTACCAAAAAAAAACAACTTTGTCCTGTTCTTTCTAAATATCTATTAGGAGCAGGAAATGTAGCTCATTTTTATTTCCTTTCTGAAGTCAAATACAGATGGTATCAGTGAAATGATCATACCTCAGAGATCTAACCTTGGATCTTCACAGATTTCATGGCAGTTTCTAGAAATCTAGTTCCATTTACTCACTGAAACAAAATGTTCAGTGGCAATTAGTGACATTAAAGGAAAAAAAATTGATGGGGGATTTGGCAAGTAATTGGGATTGTCTAATAATAGCTTAATACAGATTACATATTTTAAATGTACATTTTTTGTCCAATGTTACAAGGGGAATGTTTTTTGAATTTTTTTAAAACATGGTTCAGAGTCAAAATGTTATTGTTTTATTCTTCAAATTTCTTCTAATTTCGTTGATTAAAAAGTATTCTGTTCTGTATGGTGGCACAGATGGTTCAAGACTGCAGGGCTTTCTGATGGCTTCTTGCGGGCAGGACAACAGAATCGTTTTTTGGATTTTATCAAATACAGGTAAATTAATTAAAATATTTCAAACGCTTGACCAATGTGCTCTTAGGTATTTTTTTTATCAGATTTAATCTGATTAAATTAGAATCACAGAAAATACCATTTATGGTGACTTTTGCTTACAGTGTGTATTGTTGGTGTCAGTTATGTCTTCTAACTGTTAGCATTTCCAATTATCGTGTGGGGGTAGGAAGGGGTGGACTTACTATCTTCTAATTTTGTAGTTACAATTTTGTCTTCTGATGTGGTTTCTCCATGTTGTTAATGCAATGATTAAAGGAACCTTTTATAGTTTAAATGACCATACACATATTGTTCTTATAAAACACGCAGTCCATAGGGTTCAAAATTAGATGAACAATTTATATTTGGTAACTAATTTTAACTGGAGTGGAATCACAGATGGTATGATTGGTTCATTGTTCCAGGCTAGTGAGCAAAGAATATCCAGTAAAATTTTAATTCTTGATCATAACAAGAATTAAAATTTTAATTCTTGATCTCTCCTGATCCCAGAACACTGATGCAATCATAAAGAAAGCACATCAGCGCCTCTACTTCCTGAGAAGATTACGGAGAGTCGGTATGTAAAGGAGGACTCTCTCGAACATCTACAGATGCACAGTAGAGAGCATGCTGGCCAGTTACATTGTGGCTTGGTACGGCAACCTGAGCGTCCAAGAGCAGACAAGGCTGCATAAAGTCGTAACCACTGCCCAGTCCATCATCGGTTCTGGCCTCCCCACCATTGAGGGGATCTATCGCAGTCGCTGCCTCAAAAAGGCTGCCAGCATCATCAAGGACCCACACCATCCCGGCCACACACTCATCTCTCCGCTGCCATCGGGTAGAAGGTACAGGAGCCTGAAATCTGCAACGTCCAGATTCAGGAACAGCTTCTTCTCCACAGCCATCAGACTATTAAACACAACTTCAAACAAACTATGAACTATAACAACCTATTGCACTTTATCTTTTTACTGATGTGTGCATATATATATATATATATTCTGTGGTATATGGACACACTGATCTGGTCTGTATTTATGACTACAATATCCTGTTGTGCTGCAGCAATGCAAGAATTTCATTGTCCTATCTGTGACGCATGACAATAAACTCTGTTGACTTGACATGGCTCCTTTGCAAGATGAGGACCACTTCAGTTCTTGTGTTTGTGTAAGTAGTAGGGGTTGGAAAATTGCTATTGTGATAAACCTGTTCAAAAATGGAGAGAGACAAAGCAATGGGAAACTATAGCATGCTCAGCCCGAATTCACGGTGAAATGATGGTAGAATCAATTATTAGGGAATTAGTAGCAGCACATTTGGAAAATTATATTCTAAGCAGAGTTAACTTAGCTTCACGAAGAGGATGTATCTGACAACATGGAATTTTCTTTTGAGGAAATCGCAAAATGGATAGAGGAGATGTCAAATGCCTGGTGGTCCAAACAGATGGTGCCTCAAAAGGTTAAGTCACAGGATGGGAACCTATTATGTTGGATGTAATATCTTGTAATGATGGGATTAGCAACAGGCAGAAATGGACAAGCAGGAATAAGGGGGTAACTTTCCGTTTTGGCAACGTGATTGTCATTGGGAGGCCATAGGGCACAATGCTGGGACCGTAGATTTTTGTAATATATAGTACGAAGTGAATATATAGTAGCCACATTTGTGGAAGACTCAGCAGTAAGTGGGAAGGAAAGATGTGAGGAGAATACAAACAGTATAATAGGAATATTGATCAGTTAAGTGAGAGGTAAAAAATTGGCAAATAGAGAATAATATGACGTTTATTTTGGGAGAAACTTTTATTTAAATGAAGAAAAACGTCAAAGGTGCAGAACAATGGAATTTGGAAATACTTGTGTGCAAAATGCAGAAAGCCAGCAAAACAATGCAGCAATAACAAAGAATAATATAATATTGGTCTTACATGGAACATTACCTCACAATGTCTGTGCCAAACATGATGCCAAAACCAACTAATCTGCCTGCACATAATCCATATCCCTCTATTCCTATTTGGGAGTCAGAGGTTATGGGGAGAAGGGCATGATAATGAGGTTAGGAAGGAGAGATAGATCAGCCATGATTGAATGGCAGAGACTTGATGGGCCGAATGGCCTAATTCTGCTCCTATCACATTCTATGCATATCCATATGCCTATCCAAACGTATTTTAAATCACTTTATTTCAAGGATATAAAGGAATATGTGGGAAAATTAAAGAATATAAAAGTGTGAAAGTCTTACCTTATCTGTACAAGGCACTGATGATACCACATCAACAGTATTGCAAACACTTTTGGTCTCCTTATTAAGGAAGGATATTAATTCATTGGAGATGTTCAGAGAAGATTCATTAGGAATTGAGGGATGGTTCTGTGAGGAAAGATGAAACAGGTTGGGCAGTACTCATTTGAGTTTAAAAAGAATGTGAGGCAATTTCATTGAAACAGCAGGGGGCTAGATGGGGTAATTGCTGAGAGGATGTTTTCCTCTCAGTGGCTCGGAATAAAGAGGCACCCATTTAAGATTAAGATTGATAATTTATTTTGTCAAAGGCTATGAGTCTGGAATTTGACAGAGTCCTCAGTTATATTTAAGACTGAGATAGATTTCTAATCGGCAGAGGAATTGAGGGTTATGGGGAAAGGCAGGAATGCAGACTTGAGTAATATCAGATTGGTTGTAATCCCATTGAATCGGAAGACTGGGCTATAGGGTGAATGGTCTGTTCTTGTTCTTAATTATTTCTCTTGACTTCCTCCTCACCCCCCATAACAACCCTTAAAAATACCAAAAGTAGGGCCAGTCGCAATGATAAATGGCTTCATGGACAAGTAAGAGTATGCACGATTCTATGACCTGTGGATGTTCCAGTCATGTTGATGTCAAATCTTTGTGTATGAGTAGGTGGGGTGCTTTTGCTATTGTTATATCAGAGCGGATAAGATAATGAGTTCACCTGGAGCTTGAAGACTAGTATCCTTTTCTGGAAACTAACACGCACCATACAAAATTAGAAAATCTGAGCCCGTCAAAATGTGAATCTCAAATTGTCCGTTCATTCTGTTTACATCATTCCCATCTAGATGCACCTTTAATCCGACTTCAGAGACATTTCACCAGCCGAGGGCTGTGATCAATATTCCTGTTTTATTTTTGGGCTTTACGATTAGTTTCAAAATAATAATATTGACCTTCCCATCTCTTGTATCGTTCAATGATCCTTTTGTATACATTTTATCAGTAAGTATGTTAGTGATGAACACCCACTGATGCACAATTTAGCAAGATATTCTCTAATTGTACCTTTCACATTATCTTGTGATATCTCACATTTATAGGTTGTGAACTTAGAATGAAATACTCATTAAACCGTCATACGGCTCCTGTTCTTTCATGTTGTTTTTCATCTGATGGCCGTATCTTGGTGTCTGGGTGAGTTTGGCATGTTGAACTTTCCATTAATGGAGTTGTACTTATTCTGAATTTGTTTAAAAACAATTACAATGATGATTTTTTTTTTAAAAGACACAAAGTGCTGGATTGACTCAGCAGGTGAGGTGGCATTTCTGGATAACATGGATAGGTGGCGTTTCAGGTCAGGACCCTTCTTCGCTTTACTCCGCAGATGCTGCCTGACCTGCTGAGTTTTTCTAGCATGTTGTGTCTTTTCTCCAGAGGGGCTGCCTAACCAACTGAGTTACTCCAGCACCTGTAGTTCCTTGTATCTGCTATGATGATTTAAATTGTTAAATGTTGATGAGCATTTAGATTAATTTCGAGCTTAATGTCCTCAATTTTTAAGTAATTAGTTTTATTTCTTGTGAAGGTTTTGGCCATGTTTTCAAAAGCGAAATCTTTATAGTAGGTTCCTAATGCCATTTTGGAACCTTGTGCTCTATCTACCAAGTCCATGTCATGTCTTTTAGTTCAACTATAAACTGGATTTCTGAACTGATTGCCTCTAAAATGTCTCATTGCCATATCCAAATATCACAGATTATAAAGTCCTGTACTTTGTAGCCTGTAAAAACTGATTCCTCAGATACTCATATTTACTGACTTTGCTTGCTATTGGATTACTTAGCCTCAATTTTGTATGATTCTAAAAGACTTTGTAGATATGCAGTCACCTCGACTTGTTCCTGAATTGCCGATAACCGAGCCTTTGACTGCAAGCCCTTGTGTGTAACGGGTGGGGGTGTAAACAAGAACTTCGAGATTGTGATTTTTAAGAGTTAAACAAGCCTCCAATATATTGCAGTAGTCTGTATTTTTCAAAGCAAACATATGTAGAAGAGAAGTAATGCTGTCTAGGTCATATCCAAAATTAGTTCAGTGCCTAAGGGTACAGTAGAGGAGCCTTGCTCAAAATGTATTAACATCATGTGGTACCACCATTTAATACTGGGGTCCCTATGAACATCAAAAAAAATGTATTATCAGTTTTTAATAAAAGCTCAGTATTCCTGTTTTCTACCGAAGTGAATAACCTCTTTACCCCACGTGCCAAGTTATTGTTCAATAGCTCAGCTTTTCCATTTGCCCATGATGCCTTTTTGCATTGTACACTATTCAGATTTATACTTGGTTTTGTATCATCAGCAAATTTGAAACTTATACATTTGGTCTCCTTAGCAACATCTTTGACATCAAATATTAAGGACTGGAACTAACACCACTAGCCAGCCATTCTGCTTTTTGTACTTTGAATTTCCTCAGACTGAACTGCCAATTCAATGCGCTTTAACTTTGTTGAGAATTTTTTTTTTAAAGTTTAGCTTGTTCTTTCTAGCAAAATATTTCAGTTCACACTTTACATTAAATCAGCATGAAGAAAGGTCCCAACCCATAGCATCGTCTGTCCATTTCCCTCCAGATGCTGCCTGACCTGCTGAGTTCCTCCTGCACTTTGCAGATGTTAGAATTCTGGGCAAAAAACACCCTTGTGTCTGTCTTGCAATAAATTTTGTCTGCCAAGTGTCTATCCATTTTGTTGTTCTTTTCAAATGTCAGCAGTAAACATTTAAGAGCATCCCTCCAGTATGAAAAATAATCATTCACCATTACTATTTTTATGTTTAGCAGTTCAAACCTCTTGTTTTTTTTTTCTTTCAAGGTCCGTTGACAAGTCTATTATAATTTGGGATTCTGTAAGTATGAGCCAAAAAGGGTTTCAGAGAATTTAAAATGTTGCAAGAATATTGAAAACATTCTGAAATGCTAATATAAAACATTTATTGTTAGCTTTTCATACCAAAAATCTAGATACCTAAATATACGCTGCATTTTTCAGTTTGAAAACCTTTGGTCAAAATTACTGTTTTTAGGTTCTATTTTATTGTATTGGTATCTGCAATTGTATTTTTGAAGCCCAAGATCATAGTAAGCAAATATCTGAAAGAAAATAAGATGCCTTTAACACTATTGACATTTTTTCCCAGTGCCGACAAATTCAAGTTTTATGAACTTCCTTTAGGATTTTACTGAATCTGTGATGGTTAAATCATCTGTAAAATTTAATTGCACCGTTACTGAAAAAGATTCACTTTTTTCATTGTGCAGATTAGCGGAGTCCCTCTTCATACACTGACGCAACATAAAAGGTATGTTAAACAATTTGTTTTGTCCAAAAGTAAGGCAGCATGCGCCAGAAACTAATGACCCTTCGTTGATCATAACCAGGCAGACTTTCTGTCAGTACGGTCCACTGTGCGGGTGCAGCTGTCATTCCTCCACCACCAAATAAAGGGGTATGCTGCACATTATTCTGTATAAATTGTGATTTCAGATTTCTCCACTGCATCAATGAAAGATGCATCATGTCATGTCTTTACTGTCCCCTCTTCCATATTCCACTTCCCATCAAGCTAGGGATAAACGCAGTCTTGCTGATGTTACCCATTCCAGAAGAACCAAAAATGATGAAAGTGAAAAAAATGTAAATGCAGATAATTCTTCAGTTTTATAAAACCTTAGCACCAAAAATTATACCTCGAGGCAAAATGTAATTGATGATAAATCATTTCTAGCTAGACTGACTGACAAAACAACACACACATCCAACATGCTATTTTTTTTAATGTTATTAATAAGTTTTAAGATTCCCAGATTTTAAAACAAACCAGAAGTTTATTTAACTTAAGTGGTTCTTACCCTCCCACATTCAGATAAGTTTATCATCTGAGTTTATAAAACTGATACTATTTTATAGCTCCTTCAAGGCTGTGGATGATCATGGAAAATTTTGATAACTCTTTCAGGTATGTAACGGCTTGTGCATTTGCAAGAGATCTTCCCTTAATTGCCACTGGTTCTATGGACAAAACAGTGAATATTTGGAGATTTGGAGTAAAAAGCACATCAGGTAAGTACTGTACTTTAAGAACTCAATTTTATGTATAGGTTAAGCCATAATATTTGCAAAAAAAATTATTCCAATTGCAACTTCTAAGTGATGTGACGTATGAGTAATGGAATAAAAAAATAATGAAACGATGTGCAGATCTTTTTAAATTGAAAGTATTGAAAGGTACACTATAAATTAAGTCAAATATTTGAAATGATTGACCTAAATTTTTTTTTTTTTTTGAAGATGATCATTTGGCAACGAAGCTTAGACACTCTGTACAGCACTGGTCAGAAGATGAGGTCTGTTCTTGGCTTTCAGCAGGAGACCTACAGGAATTAGTGGTTATTTTCAAGTCTAACAATATTGATGGACAAGAATTATTGAATCTTACAGAAAAAAACCTCATGTCTGATCTGAAAATAGGTAAGAATTTAAAAGAGAAATACTTTGTAAACATTTTCCTAAATGGCTATAGTACATTCATTTTTAAAGCGAAACAATCGTATTAAACTAATTTTGCTTTGAAATTAATTTAAATATCAGTGATCTTACAAGCAGCCAACGTATGCTGGAGGTGCAAACCGTACTTCAGCCGAATCTGAAGCTCCATAGTGTGGGTGGGAAAAGATTGAGAATGATAATCACAAACAAAGTTAAAAGATGGAAAGCAGTGCATATTAAGATGGGTCAGGGGTTAGGGCTTTATAAAGATTATGCAGATTAATCTTCCCAAAGGTAGACACAAAATGCTGGAGTAACTCAGCAGGACAGGCAGCATCTCTGGAGAGAAGGAATGGGTGATGTTTCGGGTTCTTCAGACATTCGATTTAAACCAGCATCTGCAGTTCTTTACTGCACGTTAATCTTCCCAAATGTAGTTTCAGAAAAAGCCATTAAATGCAAATGCAATTGTGTTAAATCCAAAAGATCACATCAAAAACTAGTCTACAAAGGCTTTGTTGCATATTTGCCTTGTGAATTGTTTTGCAGAATCACTTGGACTGCGCAATAAAACAATGCGGAAAATTGAAGAGCTAAAATCAAAAATAGAATCTACTTGTGTTGGTATACCAGATGAATTCCTCTGTCCAATAGCCAGAGACATTATGACTGATCCAGTGATTGCTTCAGGTACTTAAAGTTAATGTTAAATTAATTTGGATCATGCAAAGGTGAGGAAAGAGAAAGTGGGGAAAAGAAGACGGGGAGAGAGGAGAGTCTGAAACAAGGGCAGGGGTGGGAGGGGTTGAGTCTGGAAGTAGAGGGGTGAGGGAAGGAAGTGGTAGAGTGGGGGATAGGGAAAGAAGTATAGGGGGAAAGTTAGGGTAAGGGAAGAGCAAATGGGAATGGATAAGAAAAAGGAAGAGGGGAGGATACAGATGAGTTTGCGAGGGAGGAACTGAGAAAAGGGGAGAAGGAGAGCAGGAGGTGGATAAGGGGAGAGCAATGTGTAATTAAAAAAGGCAGGAGCAGGATTGGGGATAGAGATAGGAGGGGGTAGAGGGAACTATCAACATGTGGATTGCCCATTTTCTTTTTGGTCTTGGGGTCCCAGAGATTGCAGTTAATCATGAGCACTTTCAGAACGCTTGGGAGTTGTATTGTTAGTAATGGTTGCAAATTAGATTAAATAGTTTGTGAAGCAAAATGTCTGGCATTCGAGAGAACATAGTAATTTTAGTCGTGCTTAGCACATTCAGGTAACAAATCGTGGGAGAGTAAATTGATTGTTCGATGACTTAAGGGGATCCCTTTTTCCAAAAAATTGTTTGCATTCACTTAAACTTCAAAAAAATCTTTTCATGTAATAGATGGCTATTCGTATGAGAGAGAAGCCATTGAGAACTGGATTAATACTAAAAAGCGTACAAGTCCAATGACAAATATGCCTTTGGAGTCTACCTTAATAACACCCAACAGGACACTTAAAATGGCTATTGATCGCTGGATAGATGCTCAACAAGTACAAATGACAACGCACCAAAAATAACAGAATGTTGGTTGGTAACACTGAATTTTTGACTATCCATATTGTATAAAATAGTGAGTACTGGAGACTGTCCAATACAGGTGGTTCTGCTATGCTGTTCCTTAATTCCAATTGGAAACACCATAATTGATGAATTAGAGAACACTATTTGAATTACGTGGACTGAATTGCTTTTAACGTGACTTTCTATCGGGAACTAGAAAACCACTTATAAATTACTTTGGAAATTAACAAGCAGAAAAACAGTCTAGAAAACTTCCCGTCACTTTCCCACAGTGATCAAACAACATGTCTCTTAAGAACACAACTGCTAGTTTCATGGCAGGTGTCCATTGAAATTGACAAGCAATTGTTCTTGTGCAGTTATATTCCATTAAAATGCAGTCTTTTTTGGCGCGCAGTAACAACAAAAAACTTATGGCGATAAAAAGGACCTTAGTTTTTAATAATGCGGGAAATTGACAATTAATTTTATAAAACGGTTTTCTTTATCATATGTTTTCTTAAGTACGCAACTATTGAATTGCACAATTATAGCAGAACTACCGGTATATTAAAAAAATAGCTTAATTTCTTTTGTAATTAAAACGGATTAAATGTTTACATGCATCAATAATGATAATTGAATAAAGGGTTCAAAATTCTGAATTGACCTATTGGATGTTTTTGTAAAAATGGTTGCTTTATTATTGTGAGGATTAATCCTACAGTTGAATCACAACAACAAAAGGAAATATAATATACAGTGCCCTCCATAATGTTTGGAACAAAGACCCATCATTTATTTATTTGCTTCTGTACTCCACAATTTGAGATTTGTAATAGAAAAAAGTCACTCATGGTTAAAGTGTACATTGTCAGATTTTTATAAAGGCCATTTTTATACATTTTAGTTTCACCATGTAGAAATTACAGCAGTGTTTATACATAGTCTCCTCCATTTCAGGGCACCATAATGATTGGGACACAACAATGTCATGTAAATGAAAGTAGTCATATTTAGTATTTTGTTGCATTTTCTTTGCATTTAATGACTGCTTGATGTCTGCAATTTTTGGACATCACCAATTGCTGGGTATCTTCTCTGGTGATGCTCCGCCAGGCCTGTATTGCAGCCATCTTTAGCTTATGTTTGTTTTGTGGGCTAGTCCCCTTCAGTTATCTCTTCAGCATATAAAACGCATGCTCAATTGGGTTCAGATCGGGCGATTGACTTAGCCACTCAAGAATTGCCAATTTTTTAGCTTTGAAAAACTCCTTTGTTGCTTTAGCAGTATGTTTGGGATCATTGTCTTGCTGTAGAATGAACCGCCGGCCAATGCGTTTTGAGGCATTTGTTTGAACTTGAGTAGATAGGATGTGTCTATACACTTCAGAATTCATTATGCTACTACCATCAGCAGTTGTATCATCAATGAAGATAAGTGAGCCAGTACCTTCAGCAGCCGTACATGCCCAGGCCATAGCACCCCCACCACCGTGTTTCACAGATGAGGTGGTATGCTTTGGGTCTTGGGCCGTTCCTTCTCTCATCAATACTTTGCTCTTGCCATCACTCTGATATGTTAATCTTCATCTTAATCTTATAGAATTTTTTGAGGATGTAACTAGTAGCGTGGATAGGGGAGAAACCAGTGGATGGGGTGTATCTGGGCTTCCAGAAGGCTTTCGACAAGGTCCCACATAAGAGATTAGTATACAAACTTAAAGCACATGGCATTGGGGGTTCAGTATTGATGTGGATAGAGAACTGGCTGGCAAACAGGAAGCAAAGAGTAGGAGTAAACGGGTCCTTTTCACAATGGCAGGCAGTGACTAGTGGGGTATCGCAAGGCTCAGTGCTGGGACCCCAGCTATTTACAATATATATTAATGATCTGGATGAGGGAATTGAAGGCAATATCTCCAAGTTTGCGGATGACACTAAGCTGGGGGGCAGTGTTAGCTGTGAGGAGGATGCTAGGAGACTGCAAGGTGACTTGGATAGGATGGGTGAGTGGGCAAATGTTTGGCAGATGCAGTATAATGTGGATAAATGTGAGGTTATCCATTTTGGTGGCAAAAACGGGAAAGCAGACTATTATCTAAATGGTGGCCGATTGGGAAAGGGGGAGATGCAGTGAGACCTGGGTGTCATGGTACACCAGTCATTGAAGGTAGGCATGCAGGTGCAGCAGGCAGTAAAGAAAGCGAATGGTATGTTAGCTTTCATTGCAAAAGGATTTGAGTATAGGAGCAGGGAGATTCTACTGCAGTTGTACAGGGTCTTGGTGAGACCACACCTGGAGTATTGCGTACAGTTTTGGTCTCCAAATCTGATGAAGGACATTATTGCCATAGAGGGAGTGCAGAGACGGTTCACCAGACTGATTCCTGGGATGTCAGGACTGTCTTATGAAGAAAGACTGGATAGACTTGGTTTATACTCTGAGTTGGATGATCAGCCATGATCATATTGAATGGCGGTGCAGGCTCGAAGGGCCGAATGGCCTACTCTTGCACCTAATTTCTATGTTTCTCATCTGTCCACAAGACCTTTTTCCAGAAATGTGGTTGGTCTTTTAAGTACTTCTTGGTAAACTGTAACCTGGCCATCCTATTTTTGCAGATAACCAGTGGTCTGCATCTTGCAGTGTAGCCTCTGTATTTCTGTTCATGAAGTCTTCTGCGGACAGTGGTCATTGACAAATCCACACCTGAATCCTGAAGTGTTTCTGATCTCTCGGACAGGTGTTTGTGGATTTTTCTTTAGTATACAGAGAATTCTTCTGTCATTAGCTGTGGAGGTCTTCCTTAGCCTGACAGTCCCTTTGCGATTAGTAAGCTCACCAGTGCTCACTTTCTTCTTAATGATGTTCCAAACATTTGATTTTGGTAAGCCTAAGGTTTGGCTGATGTCTACAACAGTTTTATTCTTGTTTCACAGTTTCATAATGGCTTCTTCGCCTTTCATTGGCATAACTTTGGTCCCCGTGTTGATAAACAGCAATAAAAGTTTCCAACAGTGATGGAAAGTCTGGAGGAAAGACTAGGTGCTGAGAGCTCTCTTATACCTGCATTAAGGAGGCAATTAAACACACCTGAGCAATTACAAACACCTGTGAAGCCATGTGTCCCAAACATTATGGTGCCCTGGAATGGGGGACTATGTATAAACACTGCTGTAATTTCTACATGGTGAAACCAAAATGTGTAAAAATGGCCTTTATTCAAATCTGACAATGTGCACTTTAACCACATGTGATTTTTTTCTATTACAAATCTCAAATTGTGGAGTATAGAGGCAAATAAATAAATGACGGGTCTTTGTCCCAAACATTATGGAGGGCGCTGTAGTAAGAAAACCCTTTAAACTTCACTACACGCTTGACAGCCAGCAATTATGGAACATGATTGTCACAATCTGGTTAGATAGGTCAAACTGATAAACTATTTCCTACAATCCTAGCCTTTCAATTCAAAATTCATTCAGTTGCTCAGGGTGAGGTGAATCTCTTTTATTAACCATTCAATTTCTGTTTCTTCAAACTAAGTAAAAGCAAAAGATACACCAAAATCATGAAGCAGAAATATTAGAATATGATTTTATTTTTTTTCTTCAATGTGCCATATTTTAACCTGGGCTTTCAGTGAGGAACCAATCAAACAATACATGAAACGGTTTTTCTCTATTTGTAACAGAGTTGCAAAGGATACATGAACAATATTGGAAGGTCATTACAAAAATTAACCAATGTTTCAAACTACTGCCTTCTTCCCACAGTTAAGCAGCAACAGCAATGAAAATGTATGCATGTCATAATGAAACAGTTACACGTGTTGTGCAAAAAATAACTAGGTAAAATGTCTGCTTTTACAAATACTTAAGCAGGAACAAATTCAATAAATAAAGTTAGTACTTAAATTGATAACAAACCATTACATTTAAATTGACACTGACTATATTTGATTAACATGTTTTAATTTGATTAGTGTGCAACACTGATTACAAATGAGTACTTCATTTTAAGATTACATAAACCTTTCTGCAAGTGAAGGACTTGTTTCATTTCAAAGCTGGATCTCTTATAAAATTTACAAATGGCTGAGATAAAAACTGCTTCAAATTTTAATAACTCCCTTTGTGCTGATTAACAATGATGATGGCATATTGTATATTAATCTAATTCATACTATATAAATACTTATAAATTACAGCAAAAGCACTTTAAGGCATTTTATAATTTGTACTTTCATAAAGTGCAGTTATTCTTTTGTTAAATGCTGTATTAAAATAATTCAGTGCAACAGCCAGCTTGGTTAAACCTTATTTTTGTTATATAATCAACATGCAATGTTGTTATGTAACAGTCAAACCTTGGTGATAAGCATCATACTGACCAATAACCAGGGCCAGCATACTCCACTAGTGAATTATAATGTAGAGAGGGAAAAAAATGTGTATTAATAATTGTTGACAGCTTGTGTTATTTGGTCCAATGGATACTTTTACACATTAGATTCTATAAATGATCGCTTTGGCTTGACAGAATTAATGTTACTTGAATGAACGTCTCGGTCTACGTTAGATTGTGGTTTAGAAATACTCTCTTGTAAAGAATGCGGAACAGTCACGGATGTACTGGGTTCTTGAATGTTCATGGTTGTTTGACCGGGCTTGGAATGCATTCCATTGTGAAGTGTTCCAGCAGAGACTGGAGTTGGAAGTTTCATAGGATCGTGGTAGGGACTGATAGTTTTGGCAAGCTGCACCTCGGAGTGAATATTTTGACCACCAGTAATAGAGGTAGAATTTGCAACTAATGCATCCGCGGACTGGTCGTGCCAGGTACGAATCTGTTGACCGCTGGGCAGATATTGCTGGGATCTGACTCTTTTATCAATAACTCCCATAAATGGCGTAGTCCTTGGTCTATCTGTCCCACTCAAGTTTGGGTTGGATTTTTCTATTGTGCATTCCAAACTGTTTTTGACATGAGTATCAGATGTCTGCATTGGATCTGGAGTCTGCCCTCCAGGAATGCTACTATTTGGGACAACACTGGTGGTTGAACCAGAAACTTTCATGACTGGTTCATGCATTGGTGTAGAGATGCAAGTCACAAATCCTTGATGGGTTGTATCCAGTTCTTTAACTTGACTTGTATTTTCTGGTAAATTTGTTTTCTGCTGGGACTCTACATGTGTTATTTCTGATGGTATTCCTGTATTTATAAAAACCTCAGTTGCTGTTTGTCCTTCATGCTTCTGCTGTACAGACCTAACAGAGGTCACTCTTTCTCCACAAGTTCCAGAATGATTTCCACTATTAATTGCAGGCTCCAGTTGTACATTTCTGTTGCCCGGCAAAGGAATTGGAGGAAATTGTGTTGGGAGTGGAGTTTTACTGCTATATTGGTAACCTGCTGTTCTTCCTCCAGCTTGTACCAAATTCATATGCTGGTTTGTTTTCACAATTTGAGCTTGTTTAGGTGGTTGCATAACTATTCCTTGTTGTGAGAGTGGTTCTCTGAGATACTTGTGTGTCAATTTATTCTGAGGTGATGCCGGTCTTAATTTCTGAGAAACTATATCTTGCGGACACTTTTTAAATGTGTTTGGACATTGCTGTGGCCTTGATGAGATGGTCATGACTTCATTAGATGCACCAAGCTCGTCGAGTCCATCAAGTGGCGCATTCTCAAGGTGCTGGCTTAATAATTCTTCTTCATTATCAGATTCAATGTTTTGCTGCGGTTGCTGAAATTGTTGTTTTTGCTGTTGTGTTCGCTGCACCTGTTTATATTCCTCTTCAATCCGTGCAAGAAGTCTCTTTATTTCTCGGTTGCCCGGGCAAAGCTTAGCAGCCTCTTGTAGATCTGCAAGAGCTCCAGCAAATTGTCTAAGAAAAGAATATTCATTTTATCACTGGTATAGTAAATGACTGTTCCCAAACAATTTCCAAATAAACAAGGAGTTTTCCTACTTTGGTTACAATTATGTCAACCACAAAGAATAGATTAATGCAAACAGTCTATTTCTAGTTTTATTTTATTGGTGTGTTTGAAGTCCAACAAGTTAACGGTCCTATTGACAACAATGGACAGTACTTCTCACCTGCTGCTTCTTTTGGCTCTTCCTCTGGCATAGTAAGCTTCATATGATTTTGGCTTTAAATCCAGTGCTTTAGAAGCAAATTCCTCAGCCATTCCAAAGTCCTGTCAAAAAGAAGAAAGACATCTATATTCAATCTTGATGACAATCATAATTACTTTGATAATGGAAAAAATACTTCCATGTAAATCCTCCACTAATGAAGGACTTTGCAGGGATATAGGTCCACCACAAATTTTCCAGAGTCTTGCTGTATTATCTGTTTTTGTCATACTGGTTCATTCAGAGGATTTGCAGACATTAATCATCAGCAAACATCCCACTTTAATCTTAGGATGAAAGGAGGGTTATTATTGAGGCAGTTATAAAGATTGATCTTGGGGCACTACCCGAGGAACCTGAACAGTGATAGGGTTTGGGCTAGGATGACCAACCCTCGACAATCAAAACTATGTTCCTTTATGTAGGGGATTACGCCAATCACTAGGGTCTTATTTCCTCAATGTCCAATTACTTCAGTTTTACAAAGGCTGCTTAATGCCGCACTCAATCTAATAATGCCTTGATTAACTCAGGTTTGGAATTCATCTCTTGGGTCTTTATTTGAACCCAGCTGTGACAAGGTTTCGAGCAGGTTAATGCTCCAAAGATCCAAAATAGGCTTTGGTGAGTAGGTTATTGGTAAACTATCAACAACACCTTCCTTTACTGATGATTAGCAAGATGGAATTCATCCTGCTCTTTGTGAATGGAACATTCCCAGGCAATTGTCCATGTAGTAGTAACTTGGAAAATGCCAGTGTTGTAACTTGATGGAAGTTTGGTTGGTGATGTATCCAATTCTGCAAACGAGTCATCAATATTACTCTGAAGAAGGGTCTCGACCCAAAATGTCACCCATTCCTTCTCTCCACAGATGCTGCCATTGTGTCTACCTTGATCAATATTACAGATGGGGATAATTTGGTTAGATTGCATTTGCTGAAAATAGTTAATTTTATTACATGGAGTGAAATGACTGAAAACTGACTTCTGTGATGGTGACGCAGGCGGAAACCAAGATGCATTATCTATTTGGCACTTCTGCTCTCAGTTCATAAATGCTGGGCCCTACTAATGACTGGATGGAGATATTCTTGCAGCTTTCTCTCTTCCCTTTAGCTATTTAGTTTTTCATCATTCACAAAAAGTTGTAATACTGCAGAGCTTCAATCTTAAATGATTTCGCAGTTACATGTGCTGTAGCATACACATTCTTCTGTTCCAGTTTTAAGGTTGGAATCTAATCTTTAGGCATGCCTAGTGCTATTCAAGGCACGCTTTTCTGCACTTCACACCGAACCAGGCTTGATAGAAGACTGAATGATAATGCCAGGTGAAGATGTTACAGACTGCATAAATGTGCATTTCTACTGCTGCTTTGAAATGCCAGATCTTCTCTGACTATCGCATTCAACATGGCTGAGGTGTCACAAAATGAAGGAAGACTAGGACATGACTTTCCATGAAATTGACGGTAGGAGTAATCTTTGCTTAACAAAGCAACTTTAGTTGATGCCTTGTTTTAACTATCATTAGAACATATTTGGTACTTAATTCACTTTTTCTTTTTAAGTAAAAAAGTAAATTGCTGATAATGACCCACTGGCATAAATTTAAGTTGGAAATGCAAGGAACTACAAATGCTGGTTTACAAAGAAAGTCAGTACTGAAGTAACTCAGCAGATCAGGTAGTATCTCTGGAGAACGTGGATTGGTGACATTTTGAGTCAGGACCCTGTGGACTGACTGTAGTGGGGAGGGGGGGTGGGGTAGGGGTTGAGAGAATGTTGGGGGGAACAGGACAAAGTCTGGCAAGTGATAAATGGATACAGCTGTGGACTGATTGTAGTGGGGAGGGGGGGTGGGGTAGGGGTTGAGAGAATGTTGGGGGGAACAGGACAAAGTATGGCAAGTGATAAATGGATACAGCTGAGGGGGATTTTGATTGGCATATGTTTGGACAAAGGCCAGAGATGAAAAGACACAAAGTGTGAGATCAGTATACAAGAGGTACAAATTGTTAAACCAGATGAAGGAACGGGTTTGAATCCAGGTGGGGCAGAGGGAGGATTGTTTGTTGGTTAGTTATCTAAAACTGCAAAGTTCAGTGTTCATACTGTTTAGCTACCAAAGCTCAATATGAGGTGCTGTTCCTTCAGTGTGTGTGAGTGACCTCACTACAGCAATGGAGGAGGCCCAGGCCAGTGTGAGATTGGGGAGGGGAGTTAAAATAGTTAGCAACCAGGAGATCCAGCAGGAAGTGTTGCTGAAACATTTTTGTCGAGTTCATGCTTGGTCTCGCCGATGTAAATGAGGTCGCGACCAGGACACCAAATGTGGTGGATGAGGTTAGAGGAGGTGCACGTGAAAATGCAATTGAACTAACATGTTCTTGTTCTCAACATTTCCAATGGGAAAAACTGCAGATGCTGGAATCCAAAATAAAAACAGAAACACCAGAAATTTTCAGCAATTTTCTCTGTGGAAAGAGAAACCAGTTGTGATGAAAGGTCATGACCCAAAACATGAACTGGTTTCTCTTTCCACAGATGCTGCTTGCATCCAGAATTTTACAGTGCCCTCCATAATGTTTGGGGCAAAGATCCATCATTTATTTATTTGCCTCAGTACTCCACAATTTGAGATTTGTAATTGAAAAAAATCACATGTGGTTGAAATGCACATTGTCAGATTTGAATAAAGGTCATTTTTATACATTTTGGGCTCACCATATAGAAATTACAGCTGTGTTTATACATAGTCCCCCCATTTCAGGGCACCATAATGTTTGGGACACATGGCTTCACAGTTTGTAATTGCCTCCTTAATAAGAGAGCTCCCATCACCTTTGGAAACTTTTATTGCTGTTTATCAACCTGAGGGCCAAATTTGTGCTAATGAAAGTCAAAGAAGCCATTATGAGACTGAGAAGCAAGAATAAAACTGTTAGAGACGTCAACCAAACATTAGGCTTACCAATATCAACTGTTTGGAACATCATTAAGAAGAAAGAGAGCACTGGTGAGCTTACTAATCGCAAAGGGACTGGCAGGCCAAGGAAGACCTCCACATCTAATGACAGAAGAATTCTGCCTATAATAAAGAAAAATCGAAAAACACCTGTCCAACAGATCAAACACTCTTCGGGAGTCAGCTGTGGATTTGTCAATGACCACTGTCCGCAGAAGACTTCATGAACAGAAATACAGAGGCTACACTGCAAGATGCAAACCACTGCTTAGCTGCAAAAATAGGATGGCCAGTTTACAGAGAAGTACTTAAAAGAGCAACCACAGTTCTGGAAAAAGGTCTAGTGGACAGATGAGCGAGGATTAACACATCAGAGTGATGGCAAGAGCAAAGTATGGAGGAGAGAAGGAACTGCCCAAGATCCAAAGCATACCACCTCATCTGTGATACATGATGGTGGGGGTGTTATGGCCTGGGCACTATGGCTGCTGAAGATACTGGCTCACTTATCTTAATTGATGATACAACTGCCGATGGTAGTAGCATAATTGAATTCTGAAGTGTATAGACACATCCTATCTGATCAAGTTCAAACAAATGCCTCAAAACTCATTGGCCGGCAGTTAATTCCGAGCAAGACAATGATCCCAAACATACTGCTAAAACAACAAAGGAGTTTTTCAAAGCTAAAAAATTGTCAATTCTTGAGTGGCCAAGTCAATCACCCAATCTGAACCCAAATGAGCATTCCTTTTATATGCTGAAGGAGACTAGCGCCCATAACAAGCATAAGCTAAAGATGGCTGCAATACAGGCCTGGCAGAGCATCACCAGAGAACCCAGCAATTGGTGATGTCCTTGAATTGCAGTCATTGTGCGCAACGGATATACAACAAAATACTAAACATGACTACTTTCATTTACATGACATGGCTGTGCCCTGAAATGGAGGAGACTATGTATAAACACTGCTGTACTTTCAACATGGTGAAACCAAAATGTATAAAAATGGCCATTATTAAAATCTGACAATGTGCACTTTAATCACATGTGACTTTTCCTATTGCAAATCTCAAATTGTGGAGTACATAGGCAAATAAATAAATGATAGGTCTTTGTCCCAAACATTATGGAGGGCACTGTAGATGCTGTTTAACATGTCAGTGCAGGTGTCATAACTGGGAAAAGAACATGAAGTTAGTGTAGTGGAGAGATACAGCATGGAAACAGCACACACCAATTAATGATCACAGGAACACAATGAATGAAAATAGTATATATTCTCATCCAATTCTAAAAACGGCTTCATGTTTGCCCTCCCTGAACAGATTGGAACTAAAGAGTCTGAAAGGATTGAGAATAGCTCTGAGAAAGCAAATTTGTTTGCTGTGTGCCATGATCTTTAACTACAACAGTTTCATAAATAAAGTTAAAAGTGAAACTAGGATTAAGTTGGGTTAATAGTTTATTCTGTTAATAATCTATTGTGATGGTGATTAATGTAAGAATTTATTGACAGTGAGCAATGCAGAGGAACATGTGTGCCAGATTTACAAATCAGTGACATGCCAAGTGAAGACAGACAAAAACAACATCGATTTGTCAAAAGGGGATATGGCACAAATAAAATTGAAAGACATAACCTGAATGTCCAAAGTTGTTAGCAATATACAATCTATAAATCTTGCATTTCTTAGTCAGTATCTGTAAAAATCACCAAGAACCATTTCACTAAAACAAGAGAATGCAGCCTCAAAAGGACACTTCAATGGACAAAATATGTCTGTGGTTGCAAAGATGTAGTATGTTGATTAATTTATGCTTAGATGTGCCTAGTTTAGGTTTCAGTGTTTAAAATGCCATTAACAATATTATAATAAATCATGTGAATAAAGCAGTGATAATTCATACAAACACATTTAACTTGATCTCTGATCACCAATTAAAAGATTAACACAAAGTGCTGGAGTAACTCAGGTCAGACAGCTTTGCTAGAAGTCATGGATTGGCAAATTTTTGGGTCTGGATCCTTCTTCAATATCTGCAGTTTCATGTGTCTACTCTCTAAAAATTAACTCTTAACTGGAATATAGTGCAACTTTTAAACTGGGAGTTAGGTATGCAGATAGTTCATAAGGCAATTAAACTAAACCTCTGAACAGCCAGAAGCAAATAGCCATTTTCTTGTCCTATCAGCAAAATAATAGGTAGAACACATGCATGTTTCTTCTACTTTTGCACATACACAGCTCATTGGGAATGTTAGTAACTTATTCAGCATTTGTTCAATGCATTCTAACATTTAAAGTTACGTAAATTAAAGTGTTCTTTATAGAAGTAATATGTTAACCTGAAATAATCTGAGTCTTTAGTACTGAGAATTTAGCATTTTCTTAAACCTGCTTTAGTTGGCATGATTAGAAGTCTCCCTCATCTTGGAAAAGGACTACTGATTCCAAGCAAATACAAACATTGTGCCAAGCTAACAGAGTTAAAAATCAGTGAAACAAAAGTATGAAACTAACCTTGATCAGCAATGCCACAGGTCAGAAACTCATTAAGTTAACTTCTCAGCATTTGGAACTAAAGTTGCCTCTCCACCCTGACACCTCTCAAAATATAAACATGCACAGTCACTGTACCAATTTAAGGATTATAAGTAGATGAATTGGAAGTTGCACAAAATTAGATAGTAAAGCTTACATTGGTTTTCCTCCGGCATCTGGACAAGTTTAAGTAAAGAGAAATCTTCAGATCTCTGAAAGATTTTACTTCATCGCCAAATCCTTCTCTTGGAAATTTCCTTAGAGCATACTGGTATCTTTGGGCTGCCTCCTTCATTTTTCCTTTCTGCAGGAGTAGAGAGTGACAACATATTTCTGTTTGTAGTATGAAGAATTCTAATTGAGCTTTATGAAATATATGGCCTAATTAAGAAGTTCATTCATAGCTGCAAGACATTAGTTTACTTTGTAGCAGAAACAGGACTCTTATCTGCAACAGGCTAAGGCAGAGATAGAGTGGGAATCCAAGGAATAAAGAATACCAATTGGCTCTGTGATCCATGACACAATATTAGCTACATTCTGGGCTTCTTCCAGCCTTGCTAAAAATTGACCATCTGCTTCATAATGATCAGGAAGAGTTTATCAGACTCAAAAAGAGGGATTTCACGAGATAACAATACTATTCATGCTTAACAAGGGTGGGGACTTGCCATTTGTATAAAAACAGTAACATTTTCTATTGATATACTGGAAAATACCTACTACAGTAAATGTGGGGCTTCGAGTGCACAAGGTTGATGAATTAGCAACAGCAAACAAAGAAATGGCAGATATGTTGAATCATTGTTTTTTGCCCCAGTCTTCTTACAAGCATTATCCCAAGGTATCAGGCATGTTCATTTCAAATCACATAGCTTCACTGGACGAACCATCAGTAATGTAGCAAAATCTATTCACGTACAAATAGTTTAAGAAATGCTACATCATTCAGGTTTAAAGTTAGAATGCATCCAGAAGAATCGGTTCTTGTGACATTGGGATTAGTTATGAGGCAGGAAGAATCTTGACTAGTTACATCATGGCCTGGTAGAACAATTTTAACAAGAGGCTGCAGACAGTGGTAGACTCAACCCAGTCCATAACAGGCACTACCCTCCCCTCAAGTTAAAAACATCTATATGAGACACTGCCTCAAAGCCACTGCATCTATCAAAGATTCCCGCCATACCCTCTTCTTACTGTGATCATCGGCATGAGGTACAGAAGCCTGAAGTCCGACTATCAGATTCGGGGACAAATACTTTCCTACAACCGTCAAGTTTTTTTAACTGACTTAATCAAGGAACGGAACATCATGGATCACCTCTTGTACTACCAAGGATGATTTCTAATTGTGTTTTGCACTAATATATTGATTCTGCAGTTTTTCTTTACACTGCCTAGTAGAATTTGTGTATAATTTGTATTTGTGTGTTGTCTGAGTTTTTCTGCCTGCAATGCTGTGGCAAGCAAGATTTTAATTGTACATGTACCTCACCAGACTTATGCAGATAGTATAAACTCAACTTTATCTGCTCAAGATGAAATGACTGGTGTTGTTGGGGAGAATCACCAGTATGCAGAGAATAAGATGCAGAAAAACTTACAATATTAGGTAAGATAGTAGTACTATTTTAGGTAGAAGCAATCCAAGACAGAATGTGTATGTGCAAATGCAGAAAGCATAGTGAATAAGATTAAGGTTCAAGCACAAATAGCCATGTGGGGATATAATGTATTTCTGACAAGTGAATGGACACTCAATGAGGATTGGGCACTTAATATTCCTGAACACAAAGAAAAATTGTATGGAAATATTTATGTAGAGTTCGATTTCTGTCAGTCAATCAATTTGTAACCTGGGGAATTACTGTATTTTGTTTCATAATCAGCAAACTTTGTCATGAGCCTGTAAAATATAGTGTTTAATCAGATTAATCTTTGGTCCATGTTGATGGTAAGTTTCAGCTCACTGCCGACACGGGATATCATGAGACACTCCATGCTGATGATTCCTGATCATCTCTTTAAGATTCCTCACAGGCTTGCAGTTATCTGGTTTATCACTGCAGCCCTACTTGACTCAAGGAACATCATTAGTTATCCTTTTTTCTGGTACATTACCTGTGCTACCACGGACACAAAAATCACTGCCAATACTGCCTCACCTTCTAATTATGTCTTTTTTCCCCACTGCTGACAAATATCATGGACCGGTAAAATTTTCCACACTAGATCAGCACAGTGGCACATTGGTAGAGTTGCTGCCTTGCGCTAGCGACCGGGTTTAATTCTGACTATGGGTGCTGTCTGTACTGAGTTTGTATGTTCTCCCTGTGACCTGCGTAGGTTTTCTCTGAGATCTTCGGTTTCCTCCCACACTTCAAAGACGTACAGGTTTGTAGGTTAATTGGTGTGGTATAAATGTAAATTGTCCCTAGAGTGTGTAGGATAGTGTTAATGTGTGGGGATCACTGGTCGTCATGGACTCGGTGGGCCGAAGGGCCTGTTTCCGTGCTGTATCTCTTAAACTACCAGCTGATGTTTGCAACAATTTTTCATTTCACTGTATTTTCCAGCAAACCTGGTAAATTTCAAGGGAGGTAAGGAAACACAAACAGGTGAGTTTAAAAGACGCATGGTGACAGGGGCCCAGATCATTTTGGAGTGCGGAAATCTCATAACAGATGACATTACTGAAGCCTGTGCATAGTATTTTAATGGAAATCTGATCTAATATTTACCAAGACATGATAATGGCAAATTTTGACCATGCTTAAGATAGTATTTAAATACTATTATTGTTAATTGGTATTAGTATAATCAGTATAAATGTAATTGTCCCTAGTGTGTGTAGGATAGTGTTAAATGTACGGGGGACGCTGGTCGGCGCAGACTTGGTGGGCCGAATGGCCTGTTTCCACGCTGTATCTCTAAATTAAACTAAACCCAAAATACTTCAACTGTATCATAATTTAAAGAATTGAACAGTTTCACAATTTCATTCCAGCAGTGTATAGACATGAAGTATAAAGAATTTCTATTTCAATAAAAATCTCACTGCTTCTCCCCAATCTTATGGTGTCCAATCATTTTCTTAATGTAAACATATACATTTTTTTTTGAAAATAAGTTTTGAGAAACTAGTTCAATGGATCCTCATTATTTTCAAAACGAAAATGATGACCCAATATATATTGTGCAGGACACTGGTTAGTGAAGTAGACAAAAAGCAAAATAAATATAGTAGCAGAGGGTAGGCAATGCATTTTTTTTTTTAAAGGACTGCTGTATAAAGGGAAGATTGAATAAAAGAATAATTTTATCAAAGATGAATATGTCATGAAGGACTAATACCTACATAAATATATTTGCGGTAGAGATACTGTATTTACTGGATATGGTTTCAAGTCAAATAAAAAAATATACCTTATAAAGAAGGTTGCCCTCTTCCATTAGTTTCTGTAATAAAATTATCAGAATGTCTGGTTTGGATGTAGCCATTGCCCATGCAGCATTACCTGGACAAATAATATACAAAAATAATACAATATTACACAAAAAAGCAAGTTCATACCATTACATATGAAAATTTAAGTTCTATTACCTCTGTTTCTGTTACAGCAATTTCTGTTTAAAAGACTAATCCCTGAATAACCATAAGAACATGTGTAGCCTTAGTAATTTATTAATGGACGCATTCATGAACGGGAATAAAAAGAGGGGGGAAGCTAATATAAAGTTTAAAAAAAATAATTGCCTTTATTTTTATTTAAAATTAATTAATCTGGCACACAAAACAGTACAACACAAGAACAGGCCAATTTGAATGGGTCAATCGTGTTAAATTTCAGCAATGATAGATGTGGCAATTTCACAGTAAACATATAAAATCTGTTGTCACAGAATGACTGTGTCAAATATTGTCATTGAAAAAATATTCAGAACATTTAAAAAAAAAAGCAATGGCAAAAAGTTTAAGGAAGTTCTTAAAGATTGTCTATTTTTGAATAAGTAACCAAGATGTTTGACTCCATTTCCATCACAGAAATATGAGCGCACTAATGGCTGAAAAGGCAACAGCACTGATTGTGTGGGAATTAATGCATACAAATGCAGCCTGGTTTCAAAAGCAAAGTATCAAGGCAGGCAGCAACACGATTACTGTAAGAAATCTAATGCTCATTTCCAGAACAAAGTAGCACATTGGAAATTCAACTACAAATTATGTACAGGCCTGTTGCTGGAAACCCCTTATCAATTGCCACACAAATTAAAAGAATATAAAATGTAACCATCTTAATAATAGACGATTTCCCATTGGTGCCCTCCAATAAACTGACAAATATACCATGTGACTGCAAGAAATAGCTGAGGCTAGTGGCAAAGGTCTGTGCAGCTACAGTGTCCTCCATAATTATTTGCCTCTATACTCCACAATTTGAGATTTGTAATAGATAAAAAATCACATGCGGTTAAAGTGCACATTGTCAGATTTTATAAAAGGGTATTTTTATACATTTTGGTTTCACCATGTAGAAATTACAGCTGTGTTTATACCCCACACCCCACCCCCCCCATTTCAGGGCACCATCATGTTTGGGACACATGGCTTCACAGGTGTTTGTAATTGCTCAGGTGTGTTTAAATGCCTCCTTAATTCAGGTATAAGAGAGCTCTCAGCACCTTGTCTTTCCATCATCTTTGGAAACCTTTATTGCTGTTTATCAACATGAGGACCAAAGTTGTGCCAATGAAAGTCAAAGAAGCCATTATGAGACTGAGAAACAAGAGTAAAACTGTTAGAGACATCAGCCAAACCTTAGGCTTATTAAAATCAACTGTTTGGAACATCATTAAGAAGAGAGAGTGCTTACTAATCGCAAAGGGACTGGCAGGCCAAGGAAGACCTCCACATCTGATGGCAGAAGAATTATCTCTATCATCATATACATATTAAAACTCTCATCTTGTTTGTGTGGTTGTCTTTACATCTTCGTAAAAACACTACGCGGTAACGATTACATATTCTGATTCACATTTTTCCCCTCTAGGCAGATAAATTTATTAATACTTTATGCTTTATTTCTCGACATTAAAGTTTAAATCAAAAGACTGAATTTAAAACGACCAGTTCCATGATGATGTCACAATGGCACGGCCAGCCGTGATCAGCTTCACTGAAGATTTCATCCTACATTTCACAAGTTAATCACGATTAAAGTTTTAAAAATGCCAAATTTAACAAGATTTTTACTGTTAAAATCCTAGCTTCCAACACACTTCAATACAAATTTGCAAAACAGAAACACTCAGAACTTTTCACCTCAATGGGATTTTTCAACAGGAGGGGAAGGGCCAATTGGTATTGCAGTTGGAACTTCTGCGGCAGGCTGGGGAAGTGCAATTGGAATTTTTTTTGAAGTCCACTGCTGTGGGAGGCAGGTGAGTGCTGGAATCTTACATTCGGAAACGGGTTAAGTTGCGTTGGGGGAACGGCTGAGTGGTGGAATATTGTGTTGGGAGACCACACCGTTGGGGGAGCAGACATATTCCGATTCACATTTTTCATTAAAATGATTAAAATCATTCCTGCCAGCTTCCAACACACTTCGATACAATGTTGGGACACAGGAATACTGAACTTTTCACCTCACAGGTGGGAGAGGGCGAATTGCTATTGCAACACGCAGAGGAAGTGCAATTGGAATTTTTTTAAAAGCCCACTGCTGAGGGAGGCAGGGGAGTGCTGGAATCTTACTTCGGGAATGGCTTAAGTTGGAGGACCACGCCCACCCCCCCCCACCCCCCATGGGGGCTACGGGTAGGGAATGAGTGCATTGGGGGAGTCTGCACTTGGTCTAGTACTTATTAAAACTCTGATCTTGTATGTGTGTATATGTGGTTGCCTTTACATCTTCGCTGATTCACATTTTTCCCCTCTAGGCAGAGTTCACCTTCACTGAACATTTTATGCTTTATTTCTCGACTTAATTCTCGACATTACTGATTAAAGTTTAAAAAATTCAAAAACTGAATTTAAAACTACCAGCTTCAACTGATGACGTCACAATGTCGGCTAGCTATGATCAGCTTCACTGAAGATTTCATCCTATATTTCACGTTATTCGCGATTAAAGTTTTAAAAATGCCAACTTTAAAAAGATTTTTACTGTTAAAATACTAGCTTCCAACAAATTTTGATACAAAGTTGCAAGACAGAAATACTCTGAACTTTTCACCTCAATGGGAATTTTCAACAGGAGGGGAAGGTCCAATTGATATTGCAGTTGAAACTTCTGCGGCAGGCAGAGGAAGTGCAATTGGAATTTTTTTTTTTTAAGTCCACCTCTGAGTGCGGCGGGGGGGGTGCTGGAATCTTACGTTCAGGAACGGGTTAAGTTGTGTTGGGAGAACGGCTGAGTGGCGGAATATTGCGATGGGAAACCACACCGTTGGGGGAGCAGACATATTCTGATCCACATTTTTCATTAAAATCATTCCTGCCAGCTTCCAACACACTTCAATACAACGTTGTGACAGGAACACAGAAATTTTCACCTCACAGGAGGGGGAGGGTGAATTGCCATTGCAACGCGCAAGGGAAGTACGATAGGATTTTTTTTTAAAGCCCACTGTTGAGAGAGGCAGGAGAGTGCTGGAATCTTACATTCGGGAATGGCTTGAGTTGGAGGACCACGCCTCCTGTGGGGGCTACAGGTAGGGGACGGGATTGTGTTGGGGGTATTATGGCCTGAGCATGTATGGCTGCTGAAGGTACTGGCTCACATCTTCATTGATGATACAACTGCTGATGGTAGTAGAATAATGAATTCTGAAGTGTATAGACACATCCTATCTGCTCAAGTTCAAACAAATGCCTCAAAACTCATTGGCCGGCAGTTCAATCTACAGCAAGACAATGATCACCCTGCTAAAGCAACAAAGGAGTTTTTCAAAGCTAAAGAATTGGCAATTCTTGAGTGGCCAAGTCAATCACCCGATCTGAACCCAATTGAGCATGCCTTTTATATGCTGAAGAGAAAACTGAAGGGGAGCATCTCTGGGGAACAAGGTTAGGTGACATTACGGGTCAGGAACCCTCCTCAGACTGACTAGGGATGGGGTGGGAAAGAGAGCTGGAGGAGAGGCAGGACAACATCTTGCAGGTAATAAGTTGATATGTGAGGGGTTTTTTGATGGACATGTTTGGACAAAGGCTAGAGATGAAAAGACAAGATGTGAGACAAAGGGAAGGGATGTGGGTGGAAGGGGAGAAATAGGTAAGAGTCCAAGTGGGACACAGGAGAGAGGGGATGGGGATTTATATGGGGGGGGGAAATGGGAGAGGGGGAGGTTTATGTTGTTCCATATAATTGGACAATTCAACATTCATACCTTTGTGTTGTTAGCGACTGAAACAGGATACGAGGTGCTGTCCCTCCAGTTTGCGTGTATCCTCACGCTGGCAATGGAAGAGGCTCAGGACAGAAAGGTCAGTATGGGAATGGGAAGAGGATTGGCAGACCATGCGCGTTCGGCGAAAGTCTACACTTGCTCTCGCCGATGTACTGGAGGCCACATAAGAAAAATGGATGCAGTAGATTAGGTTAGATGAGGTACACATGAACCTCTATCTTGCCTGGAATGACTGCTGGGGTTCCTGGATGGAGGTGAAGGAGGAGTTATATGGACAGGTGTTACATCTCCTGGGGTTACAGGGGAAAGAACATGGGGAGTGAATGGTTTGGGTGGGATGGGGGGGAGTTGCAGACGGAGTGGTCACTGCGGAATGCAGAAAAGGCTGATGGGGTGAAAGGAGAGGACAAGGGGAACTCTCCTTGTTCCGTCTGGGTGGAGGAGGAACGAGAGCAGAGAGGAGACACGAGTGAGGGATCCATCTATGACAGCAGGTGGAAAATGGCCCAGGTATGTCCTGTGCATGTCATGCATGGAAAATCTAATCCAGCTAATTAAGAAAAATTAAACTGCAGTTATCAAAATATCTGGATCCAAACAAGGAGAATATCCAATATAGTTCAGTTTAGTTTATTATTATCACGTGTACAGTGAAAGCTTTTGTTGCATGCTATATAGTTAAAGAAAAGACTGCATGATAACAATCAAGTATATACCACATGAAGGCAAGGGAAGTGCAAATCAGCAGCGAAAGTGATGACACATGCAAGTTCTGTGTGTTTTCTGTACCAGAAAAGCAATTGAAGTATGTCCAGAGAAGGATTGAATCAGACTGCTTTGATTAACTCACACAAAAAATGGCCTAGCTTGGGCCCATACAAGGCACATCGCTACACGTCTGATCTGAAGAAAGTAGGTAAAGCTGAAGAAAAAGTTATTGAATACGAGTATGTATGTTCTGGATCTAACCATCTCACGGGACAGGCGAGCCAAAAACATCTATCACAAGCTCCCATGCTCTCTCAGTCATCCCAACCCTACCTCCTGCCAGGACATTATTGCTTGTCACTCTGGCTCAGACACATTTGGTCTGATGAGGAATCATTCTACAGATGTGCCTCTAAAATGTCCTCCTCCTTCCAAAACCTCTCTACCTCAACGGACTGTGGCCTTCACCACATCATATCTATTTCCTGCGCCACTGTTGTCACGCCCTCTTCTGGACTGAGCAAGAACAGTGTTCTCCTGGTCTTCAACTTCCATTGCACCATTCTCCGCATTCAACAGATCCCTCTCAACCGTTCCCCATTTTACAGCACATGCAACCGCATAAGATGCAACCTCTGTTCTTTCAGCTCTTCCCACCATCCAGGGAACCAAACAGTTTGGCCAGGTGAAGCAGCAATTCCTTGCACTTCGTATCAGTGAGCGCATTTGGTATTCAAAATATGGTCTATTCTATATTGAAGAAACCAAACACAGATTGAGCGATAACTTTGCAGTACACCTGTATTCAAGTCCACAAGAGTGACTCCGAACTTCCGATTGCTAATCCATACCTAGTTTTGCACCTTTCTTAAGCAACATTACCACAACTGAAGTGTTGCAGCATCCGATTGCTCTGTCTAATGGACGCATTCCACTGTGGTCAACGTGTTCAATCATGGCACCTCTTTCCACCAGATACTGAACCTGCACACAAAATAGAAAATATAAACAAGTTAATAACAGCAAAATGGACAAAATACCTCTCATTGTCTTGTCAAATTGCTTTTAATTTTTGAGAAGTATTGAGCTGTACATTAACTCAAAGGTAGCAAGGCAGCAGGGAACTATTACAGCTCAAATCCTGAAAGCCAGATTCTGCCATTAAATATAAAGGCAAATATCAGATCAGCATTTTATTTTACACACATTCTACACCATGCCTAACCATATTGCAAGGTAGTGTGGCTGGCTGTGGGGTTGATAAGCCTCTACCACAGCTGCAGTCAGGGAATGAACAGAATGGAACAAAAGCAGGAAGTTTCCCAGATACAAGGAACTGGGGAAGCTGAAATCTTGATTCTTCACTCTCCTTTTGCAACTCATTTAGATCATTTTCACTCAAATTTAAGTTTGGCATACATTCAAACTCAATCTTAACAACATCCCAAAATTAAAAAATCAATTCCTTTTAACTACTTCCCCTCTTCTGCCTTTCCTCAAGACATTTGCATCCAGCATTCAGGTAGCCCAGTTAGCCTCTGGTATTTTGCACGACATTATTCACATTTGAGCTTAGACAGACTATTCATCCAGAAACAATAAGCATTTATATAGCACTTATAACAGAAAAACATTCAATGATCTTTTGCATAGATGAAATTAAAAGATAAAAGTATGTTCTTCAAAGCTTGATGATACTCACAATGTCAGCATCACCATAAAAAGCAGCTAGGTCTAGAGGAGTGCGACCATTCTTATCTGTGTGATCAATAGATGCACCCTTCTCCACCAAAATCTGAACCACAGCTTTTTGCCCCTTCAGGCAAGACCAACTCAAAGGAGTCAATCCCTCCTTATCTACTGAAGATATGGAAGCACCTAAGATCAAAACCAAATGGAATATAAATACCAAGAAAAATGCAACTGCAATATTAAAGATTGACATCAGTTTACCTTTTGAAAGTAGAAATTCAACAGTGTTCACATGTCCTTCACAAGAAGCCACCATGAGTGGTGTACGACCTTGCTTGTCTGTTGCGTTCACATCAGCACCATGCCGAAACAATAGTTCAGCAATCTAAATTTTCAAAACAAATTAATCAATATTCCAATGGGACTATAGTTCTCAACGCTTACATCTTCAACTTCGTAATTGAGCGATTGTTTAACATCAGCCAAAATGCCACTTTCCGTCTCAACACATTTCGCCTGTGGGGGAGGCGAGTCAGAGGGGGAAAACAGTTGAAAAAGAGCGGCAAAACGCAGCCGGACTTAACACAGAGCTTATGTGGATTTTGAGCAAGTAGCAACAAAGAGATGCAGGGAGAAGAAGTGATTGGCTGAAGCCCGTGGGGGAGGTGAGTCAGTCACGGAGGAAAAACAGTTTAAAACAGGAATTTGGTTTGTAAATTGGTAAATTAGGCAATTTATCAGTCCATATAAGCAAGACTGCTCTCGGGGATGGGCAGTGAGGGAAGTGCCCTGTGAGTAAAGTGTGAGTCTTTGGCGAGGAGGCTGAGGGGAGGAGGCTACGCAAAACACTGGACAGGGAGAGACGAAAGAAGGAGATGTCAAGCAAGCTGATTCAGTGCGATGCTTGCGTATGTGGGAGTCAAGGACACCGCTGGTGCCTCTGGCTGCTACAAATGTGAAAAGTGCATCCAGTTACAGCTCCTGAAGGACCGTGTTGGGGAACTGGAGAAGCAAGTGGATGACCTCAGGTTCGTCCGAGAAGCTGAGTCGTTCCTCGACGAGTCCTACATTAAGATTGTTACACCTAAGGTACTGGATGAGAGAAGGTGGGTGACGGTGAGAAAGGGAAGTAAACATGGAATGCAATGGTCCCCGGGAGTTGTACCTCAGGTTCACCCACTTAGAAGCTGTTGGGACAGAAGACGTTAGTGCACTGACATGCGAAGCAAAAAGTGCTGTTGAGCCAAAACCAAAGAGGCCGACATCAGGCAACGCCGTGGTAGTTGGAGACTCCATTGTGAGAGGTACGGACAGGGGTTTCTGCGGCAACAGACGGGATTCGGGGATGGTGTGCTGTCTCCCTGGTGCCAGGATCCAGGATGTCACGGACAGAGTGCAGAAAATCCTCAAGGGTGAAGGTGAACAGCAGGAAGTTGTAGTACATGTTGGCACAAATTATGTTGGAAAGAAGGGGATGAATATTCTGAAGCGTGACTTTAGAGAGCTCGGAAAAGTGCTGAAAAGCAGGATCTCCAGGGTAATTATCTCCTGTTTGCTTCCAGTTCCTCGTGCTGGCGAGAGCAGGAACAGGGAGATACAGGACCTGAATGTGTGGCTGAGGAACTGGTGCAGGGGGCAGGGATTTAGATTCTTAGACCACTGGGATCTGTTTTGGAGTAAGTGGGAACTGTACAAAGGGACGGATTGCACCTTACCAGGTGGGGGACCGGCATTCTGGCAGGCAGGTTTGCCCCTGCTACACGGGTGGTTTTAAACTAAATAAGGGGGAGAGGGGTGTCAAATGGGATAGTCAAACACGGAGTTAAAGGGAAAGGGAGTAAAGGGGTAGTTAATGGCCCAAGAATTAACGGGAAAGAAAGCTCACAAAAGGATAGGAGAGTATGGCCAAGTGGAATAGGAATCGATGTGAATGGTGAGATGCGTAAGGAATTAAAAGTGTTGTATTTGAATGCGCAAAGTATAAGAAGTAAAGTAGATGAGTTGAGGCTCAGTTAAAGGTTGGTAGATATGACATTGTAGGGATTACCAAGACATGACTGCAGGAGGATTGGGCCTGGGAACTTAATATTCAGGGTTATACATCATATAGAAGGGACAGGCAGGTGGGCAGAGGAGGGGGGGTAGCTCTGCTGGTGAGGAATGGAATTCAGTCCCTTGCGAGGGAAGACATAGGGACTGACGAGGTAGAGTCACTGTGGATTGAGTTGAGGAATTGCAAATGGCAAAAAGACACTAATTGGTGTTATCTACAGACCCCCAAATAGTAGCCCGGATGTAGGGTGTAAGTTGCAGCAAGAGTTAAAGTTGGCAAGTAACAAAGGTAATGCCACTGTGGTGATGGGGGATTTCAATATGCAGGTAGACTGGGAAAATCAGGTTGGTTCAGGACCCCAAGAAAGAGAGTTTGTAGAGTGTCTCCGAGATGGATTCTTAGAGCAGCTTGTAATGGAGCCGACCAGAGAAAAGGCAATTCTGGATTTAGTGTTGTCCAATGAACCAGATTTGATAAGAGGTAAAGGAACCACTTAGAGGTAGTGATCATAATATGATTAGTTTTAATCTGCAATTTGAGAAGGAGAAGGTTAAATCGGAAGAGTCAGTGATGCAGTTGAACATAGGGGACTATGAAGGCATGAGAGAGGAGCTGGCCAAGGTAGACTGGAAAGGGATACTAGCAGGAATGTCGGTGGATCAGCAATGGCAGGAATTTCTGGGAGACGCAGGATCATTTCATTCCAAAAAGGAAGAAAGATTCTAAGGGTAGGAGGCAACCGTGGCTGACAAGAGAAGTTAGGGATAGAATAAAACTAAAAGAAAAGATGTATAACACAGCAAAGAGTAGCCGGAAGCCAGAGGATTGGGAAACTTTCATAGGACAACAGAAGGAAACAAAACGGGCAATACGGGCTGAAAAGATGAAGTACGAGGGGAAGCTGGCCAGGAATGTAAAGAAGGACAGTAAAAGCTTCTTTAGATATGTTAAGTGAAAAAGAAAAAGCAAAGTCAAATGTGGGTCCCTTGAAGGCAGACACGGGTGAAATTATTATGGGGAACAAGGAAATGGCAGAAGAGTTGAACAGGTACTTCGGATCTGTCTTCACTAAGGAAGACACAAACAATCTCCCATACGGGAGGACAGAGGATCTAAGGGGGTCGAGGAACTGAAATAAATTTTCATTAGGCGAGAAATAGTATTGGATAGGCTAATGGGACTGAAGGATGATAAATCCCCTGGGCCTGATGGTCTGCATCCCAGGGTCCTCAGGGAGGTGGCTCTAGAAATAGTGGACGCATTGGTGATCATTTTCCAATGTTCAATTGATTCAAGATCAGTTCCTGTGGATTGGAGGATAGCTAATGTTATCCCACTTTTCAAGAAAGGAGCGAGAGAGAAAACTGAGAATTACAGACCAGTTAGCCTGACTTCGGTGGTGGGAAAGATGCTGGAGTCAATTATTAGGTAATAATGGGGCATTTGGATAGCAGTAAAAGGATTAGTCCAAGTCAGCATGGATTTATGAAAGGAAAATCATGTTTGACTAATCTTCTGGAATTTTTTGAGGATGTGACAAGTAAAATGGATGAAGGGGAGCCAGTGGATGTAGTGTATCTAGACTTTCAGAAAGCCTTTGATAAAGTCCCGCACGGGAGACTGGTGACTAAAATTAGAACACATGGTATTGGGGGTAGGGTGTTGACGTGGATAGAAAATTGGTTGGCAGACAGGAGGCAAAGAGTAGGAGTGAACGGGTCCTTTTCAGAATGGCGGGCAGTGGCGAGTGGAGTGCCGCAAGGTTCAGTGTTGGGGCTGCAACTGTTTACCATATATATTAATGATTTGGAAGAGGGAATTAGGAGCAACACTGGCAAGTTTGTGACACAAAGCTGGGTGGCAGTGTGAACTGTGAAGAGGATGTTAGGAGGTTGCAGGGTGACCTGGACAGGTTGAGTGAGTGGGCAGATGCATGGCAGATGCAGTATAATATAGATAAATGTGAGGTTATCCACTTTGGCGGCAAAAACAAGGGGGCAGATTATTATCTCAATGGGGTTAGGTTAGGTAAGGGGGAGGTACAGCGAGACCTGGGTGTCCTTGTACACCAATCTCTGAAAGTTGGCGTGCAGGTACAGCAGGCAGTGAAGAAAGCTAATGGAATGTTGGCTTTCATAACAAGAGGATTTCAGTATAGGAGTGGAGAGGTTCTTCTGCAGTTGTATAGGGCTCTGGTAAGACCACATCTGGAGTATTGCTTACAGTTTTGGTCTCCTAATTAGAGGAAGGACATCCTTGTGATTGAGGCAGTGCAGCGTAGGTTCACGAGATTGATCCCTGGGATGGCGAGACTGTCATATGAGGAAAGATTGAAAAGACTAGGCGTGTATTCACTGGAGTTTAGAAGGATGAAGGGATATCTTATAGAAACATATAAAAGGACTGGATAAGCTAGATGCAGGAAAAATGTTCCCAATGTTGGGCGAATCCAGAACCAGGGGTCATAGTCTTAGAATAAAGGGGAGGCCACTGAGGTGAGAAAAACCGTTTTTACCCAGGGAGTGGTGAATTTGTGGAACTCCCTGCCACAGAGGGCAGTGGAGGCCAAATCACTGGATGGATTTAAGAGAGTTAGATAGAGCTCTAGGGGCAAGTGGAATCAAGGGATATGGAGAGAAGGCAGGCACAGGTTATTGATTGGGGACGATCAGCCATGATCACAATGAATGGCGGTGTTGGCTCGAAGGGCCGAATGGCCTCCTCCTGCACCTATTTTCTAGTTTCTGATGTATTCATGGCATTAGGTATTTAGGGCAGAAATAACTGCTCAATGTGCTCAGGTGCTGTTGCCTAGAATACTACTATCATAGAATGTGCATGTGGCAAGCGAGACTAGCATCCATTGTCCAACTCCTATTGCCATTAAAAAGATGGCCATAGCTGCCTGGTGGGCTGTGGTATGGGTTATGAATATTATTAGGCATAGATTTCCATGATTTTCATTTCAGACATGATTTTCAATATATTTACAACTCAGGACAAACCTGCAGGCAATGGCATTCACATGTGCCTTCTGCCTTAGTGTTCCACCTGGTAATGCTATCATTAAAGAAGCTTTGCAGATTGCTAGTGTGAATCTTGCTGATTATACACACTGCAGCCGTGGTGCACTGGCGGCAGGACTACATATTTAAGGTGGAGACTACAGATTCAGTGACAGCTTTTCCCATGATATATTGAACATCTTGAATTTTTTTGGTGCAGCAATCATAAAATACAGAACAGTAAAATACAGGAACAGATCCTTCTGCCCAAAATGTCTGTGTCAAGGCTTGGTGCTGGGACCCCAGTTTACAGTATATATTAACGATTTAGACAAGGGAATTAAATGTAACATCTCTAAGTTTGAGCTGCGAGGAGGATGCTATGAGGCTGCAGGGTGACTTGGATAGGTTGGGTGGGTGGGCAGATGCAGTATAATGTGGATAAATGTGAATGGATCGACTGGGCTTCTATTCGCTGGAATTTAGAAGGATGAAAGAGAATTTGTAGAAACAAATACAATTCTTAGAGTATTGGACAGGGTAGAGGCAGGAAAAATGTCCCCGATGTTGGGGGAGTCCAGAACCAGGGGTCACAGTTGAAGAATATGGGGTAGGTCATTTAGGACTGAGATGAGGAAAAAACTTTTTCACCCAGAGAGTTGTGAATCTGTGGAATTCTGTGCCACAGAAGGCAGTGGAGGCCAATTCACAGGATGGTTTCAAGAATTAGATTTAGCTCTTAGGGCTGAATCAAGGGATATGGGGGGAAAAGCCAGAACGGGGAACTGATTGTGGATGATCAGCCATGATCATATTGAATGGCGGTGTTGGCTCGAAGGGCCGAATGGCTTACTCCTGCACCTATTTTCTACGTTTCTATGTAATAAAAATGTCACAGCAAGATACAAAACATTTTACCTGCCAGTGGCCCTGTCTTGCTGCACAAAATACTGGAGAAATACCCCTACGATTAGGATGGGATACAACAGCTCCTTGTTGCAGAAGAAGTTCACATACTTCCAATTTACCCCTTCCTGCTGCTGCTGTGAGAGCTAAGGTGGAGAAAAAAATTGACACACAATGAAATCGCACCATTGTGGCTGTGCTGCCTCTTTGATAAGAGCATTCAGTTTGTCCCACTTCCTTGTTTTTCCACCATTCTGCAGTTCTGCAAATGTTGTGCATACCCTACTCCATTCAAGTACTGCAGTTTATTATGCTTCTAAAAATGTGTTTCAAATAATGTGTCCAAATATGCCTCAATTTTAGAAAAAAAGGTCTCTCTTCGTGTCAAAACTGTTTGGCAAGTTATCTGATGTCTACTTACATTTCTCTGGTTACTTAGCAGTGGAAATGGGTTTTTTTTACACATCTAACACAATCCTGAACACTTCAATTTGATCTTTCTGTCATATTTTGCTGCTCCTTGCCAGCACCACCCATTCTCATTTTCTTTCCTGAAAATGTTCATACATTAGAAGCAGCTGTAGTTTTGATTTTCATTCATGCAATTGAATTCACTAATTATCAGGTGTACAAAGAAATATTTACAAGAATGCTTTTCTTGGAGTGACTTCCAACTTATAATGCTAGTAATTAATTAGAATTGCTTTTATATGGATCAGAATATTAAACCAAATTGGTAAAATTAATTTACAACTGTTTTGTCCAATGATGTAAACGTGTTATTCACAGAAATCACATTAAATGTAATTGAAATTTCAGGTAGTAAGATGAAGGATCTTATCATTATCTACCTTTTTCTACATCTATAGATATCAATAATGATGAAGAATAACGTGGATTGGTTAATAACGTGAACAATACGGTTGGTATATCCCTTTTTGCGGAGTTTTGTGTTATAATAGAGCGATTGTTTCTCTTTTTGTTTTTTCTTTCTTTTCTAGGGTCCGTTTCCTTTCTTTACTTCCTTCTCTAACTTCTTTTCTAAGGGGCTTTCTTGTCCCAACACTTTCCTGCACCTTCACAACTCTTTTTCACTTTCCTTACTTCTTTTATTTCTATCTTTCTTAAAGCTCAAAAAATGAAGTGGTACAACAAATGTAATAAGATATGTGATGTGTATTACTGTACTTTATTGTACTTCTAATAAAAATATCTTTTAAAAAAAAGAAAAAAAAATGGATTGGTGGTCATCATAAAGAATAACTTTAAAAAATGCATACAATCCTTTAACATGCTACATTTAAGTTATAATGGAAAGATAGAAATACTTCAATTACCTGTTTCACCCCAAAGTGTATCAAAGCTATTTATGTCTATTCTTTGTTCACCATCAAAAGCATGGAGATTATTCACAACCTATAAATAGATTGGAAACATTGAAAACACTTATTAGTGATATTTAGTGTAATAAAATTACTTCCAACCTTTATGAAGTTTCCCCATTAAAGGATTTAAATGAATGGCTAGCAGATAGAAGCCACCTATTTATATATTCACAAAAGCATCAGTATACTTGATTGTTATTGGTCTTTCAGAATGTATATAGATCCTGACCAATAAATTCTAAGTTTAGAATTCACATCTGCTCTTCCTCACCCATCTGGAAAACACTTCCACCTCTCTCTTTTTGTTGTGTGGGCATGAACAAACTAAAACATGTTCAAGCACACACGCAGCAAAATAGGTTCTCCTTCTCATCCGCTACTGCCTTGTGAATAGAGTGAAAGGTTCCCTTCTAATTTTTATGGATTGACATATTCTGCAAAACATGCTTGCAAGAATGAAATAAATGTATTCCCTAATCTCTAATTATTTTGTGTTTAGCTATATCAATATCATCAGGTAACTTACGAGTCATCCATGGCAATTCTTTCAAGTGCTATCAAAATAAATTCTCAGTGGCAATTCAAAGGTTATATACAGTTATATTTCAATGAAATTGAGGTCCAACGTTCACTTACAAAAACTATTAGTTAACCCGAGGTCATTGACTGCATTGTTGAAGGCTGGCCAATAAAGAATCACAACCAAATATTACAAATATTTTTTCTGTCAAATACTGTATAGTATATTAGATAGATATTCCTCAAAGTATCCATTTTAAGTTAATATTACGTAAGCAAGTGTAGTTGATCTCTGAAAACCTACTTCACTGTGTCCCATGCTTGCAGCTGCGATCAGGGCTTGCTGAAGAGCTTGACTTTTCTTGAAAGATTGCTGGTGCTGTATGCTTAATGTCCAATCTGCTTTGAGTAAATATTTAATTACTTCATGATGACCTCTTAAAGCAGCATGAACCAATGCGCACTGGCCATTTTTATCCGTGTAATCAACCTGGGAATTAAAATATTTCTATCACTTTAAATACAAAACTGCACATTCCATTGCTTTCACAGAAGATTTAGCATCATGAGAGTCAAGTGTTTTATTATCATATGTCCCAGATAGAACAATGAAGTTCATGTGCAGCAGCATAACAGGATATGTAAACATAATACACTGTAAACAATATAATAAACAAGAGGGAAAAAAAGTTCAATGTGTATAACATACGTACCCACAAAAAACAAACAATAATATTGCAATAACAATTATAGTCTATGTTGTTCAGAGCTTATTTGAGGTTGTAGTATTTAATAGCCCAATGGCTGCAGGGGAAGAAGCTGTTCCTGAACCTGGATGTTAGTTTTCAGTCTCCTGTAACTTCTTCCCGATGGCAGGGGTGAAATGTGTGTGGCCAGGGTGGTGTGAGTGGTAGTTTTAAAATGTACACAAGTCCAATTATTACTTTTTACCTGCCCAGTATTTTACCAATGTGTGTTTTGTCATCGCATATATAAAAATGACTTCTAAATCTTTATAATCTAAGCTCTTTTTCTTCCAAACTTGTATTGTTACAGACTAATCGTTTATAAACTTACAAAGCTTCCATAAATGCTGGTACCAAATGACACAGCTTCACTGTGTATCAATAGCACAACATTTATTTGCAATAGTTCACTATTAACCAAAACATCATGGATGATACATAGAATATAAATAAATATTAAACAGTTGGAAATATCAACACAACTGCTAACTTTAGTCTGCCTGTTAAAACTTAAAATTCCTCTGGTTCACAAGTAATAATGATTTACAACCCATTCCAAATTGAACCACAGAATTGCCTATGACCCAAGATCATCATACCTAGGCATATTTTCCATATTTCTATTCATCCCATCAATCCTATTTCTCCAGTTGATTCCATGCAACCCATTCTATTCACAGAGGCCCACTAACTACTTCCCAATTCTTCCATACCCCACCTACCAACCAGCACATTTGGAACATGGGAGGAAACTAGCTCCACACAGCTCCACTAGGGAAAACCACATATTCACAGGGAGAAGGTACAAGCTCCACACAGATAGCTGCAGCGGTCAGGATCAAATCTGGGCTGCTGGAGCTTCAAGGCTATCTGAGAGAACATTTTTCCTTTAGAGCTATAACATCCTTGTTTCCCAATTAGAAACCATTGATACATAACACTTCGCACAAATATACAAAAGTAACAAATTAAAACAATGGCTGGATCCCACTGTTCTTTTTAAGAGGTTCAACAGATACTTTGTCTCCTCCACCCCTTCCATCCTGTCCAGTACCAAAAACTATTCACACAATTACTCATACTTCACGAATGTCTATCACTGTTAATTTTCCTTAAGTCCTCATTAATGAACCTTGCAGATTGAACATAAGAAAGGATGTGAAAAAGCAACAGTGGCCAATTCACTCCTGCTCTGCCATTCGATAAGATCAAGGATGTTTTCTTTAAACTCAATGCCACCTTCCTCCATTAATCCCATCAATGTTTCCCTAAATCTCTCAATATTTGAAAAATCAATCAGGCTGTCTTGAATGCATATGGCAACAGAGCCTCTGTGACTCTTTTGGGCATACAATTCCAGAGATTCACTGCTCTGTGGGTGAAGAATATTCTACTCCTCAACCCTGAATATCCTGTACTGTGACACTTGGTTATGAACATGCCCGGCAAAAAAATCACCACTGTATTTACCCTGTAAAGCGCCATTAAAAACATTCTGTTTCTTGTTCCTTCCTAAGAAAACAGGGGGGGGGGGGGGGGGAAATAAATGGGAAAAAATAGGAATATTTTAAATATCCTCCAAAACTCCAGTGACTCCAATCCCACAGGATTACTGAAAAAGTGGTGCTGTGGGTCATAACAAACTCAGTGATGAGGAATACAGTGGCATTTGCACATTTTTCAGACTGAGAGGTAGCTTGCAGCACTTACCATCAAACATCAATTTACACCAATCCCACGTTAAACCCATTCATTTTTTATACTCCCCATATTCTCATCAATTCTTCCAATTTCTACCACACACTAGTGGTAATGCACATAGCAACCCCACACATCCTCGGGATGTGGGAGGAAACAGGTACACACAAAGGAGAGTCACGCTCTCACAGATGGTATACTGCACACAAGACAGCACCCAAGATCTGAATTGAACCAAGGTCTCTGGCGCAGTCTGGCAGCAGCTTCACTAGTTGTGCTACTGTGCCTCACGGGCAAAATAAGAAGAAGTTAATGTCAATAACCAGATCCCTTACCTTAGCTCCTTTCCTGCATAGAAGACTCACAATATTCAGGTGTCCTGCAGCGGCAGCGTGGCATAACGATGTAACACCGCTTTCAGAAATCTGATCAACCCCAGCTCCAAATTCAAGCAGTAGATTTACCATTTCCTGGTGCCCAAGGTGTGATTGAACACAAAGGATGGGAGCATTGTTTAACACTTCAGTTCGGTAGTTCACGCTGGCTCCTCCCAAAATTAACAACCGACTCACCTGCAGTTTGTATGAAAATCAGAATATTACTCCAAAGTTTCCTTTAGATATCCTATATTTACAAAGTAAAATGAGCGATAACACTATGAAGAAGTTAAGAAATAGGACAACATACTTCATTACAATATCTCCAAACTGGACTAAGACACAATTATTTAAGAGTGGCACGGCTTGGCAAGGAGGTGACTAGTTTGAAATTAGTGACTTTGGACAATGCTCATGTTCTACCAGCAACCTGCCCTCATACGTTTCTGAGACTGGGAACTCCTACAACAGGCACCTCAGGGCATGATGTTACCAATGCCACCTCTACAAAATCTTCCTAATTCACTGTAAGAATAAGTAAACCAATATAAAACAAAGCCTTCTTCCATCCCATCCCATCATTGAGGCAAGAGTTATCACATAGTCAGCTCCACTGGGCAGGACATTTCCCTTGATTCTAAGGATTTGCGCAAGGACGAAAAGTTGAATCTACCTCCATTTTACTGAACCAACTTAATCCATAAAGTTATATCTTCCTTGATCTCTGTCCTCATCTTCTCCATCATGGTCTGGTTTGGCTCAGCCACCAACCATGACATCCAGAGCCTGCAGCAAATCGTTCGATCAGCTGAGAAGGTTATTGGCTGCAAACTTCCCCCCATTGACAAACTCCACACTGCAAGTGCCAGAAAGCGAGCGGGTAAGATCATCTCTGACCCCTCTCACCCTGGCAACAAACTCTTTGAAGCACTTCCCTCTGAAAGGCGACTCCGGACTGTCAAAGCCGCCACAGCCAGACATAAAAACAACTTTTTTCCATGGGCAGTATCTCTACTAAATAAACCAAAAGTCTGCAGCCTCCCTTTGCTCTGGTATTTTATTTTATTCACATGTTTAAACTGTAATGTTTTATTCTTAATGTTTTAATGTTTTATGTTTTATTAATTGTTTACTGTATGTCGTGTTGTTACTTGCAAGCGGAGCACCAAGGCAAATTCCTTATATGTTGGCCAATAAACATATACATTCATTCATTCATTCATTCATTCATTCTACCCCTCTACAAAAACCTTGATTATCAACATTCTTCTTCCTTCAGTCAATTGTACCAGCATCAACAGATCAAAACGTGCTGTTTTTGAATAGCGCTGAAAAAGTCATTACACATCAATGTAAAATATCCTATTTAAAATACCATGATTGCTTTAACAGCATTTTACTTAGTCTAATCAGTATTACTGACGTTTAAAGAACATGGCAAAGTAATCAACGCAGCCAAGTTCTAGACTCAGCTCCTGGCCAAGAGCCTACACACTGTCCACTGAATTACTCCAGCATTTTATCTCTATCCTTGCCAAGTCATATGTACATTAACAAAAGTGCACATCAAATTGTACAATTTTAGGTTAGATGAAACACAAAAATATAGGTCTTAATGGTTAATTATGTTTCTCTTCCCACAGATGCTGCCCAATCTGATTATTTCCAGCATCACTTGAAATAGACATGCCACCTGCGCCCATTTGACAGTGCTGTTGTCTTTCACAGATGGCCTTTGAATTCCCCAAAGCTTAATTTTATAACACCCATTATTATCAAATGCATTTTTGAGCTTCCCAGATTGAACTGTACTCATGCAAGATCCCTCTATCCATTTATATATATATATATATATATATATATATATATATATATATATATATATATATATATTGGTAAACCAGCATTTAATGCCCACCCTGAATATCACCAATATAGCAGTTAGCCTTCATGAACCACCTCAGATATTGTTGTGAAGGTATCTTCTCAGCCCAATAAGCCGGGAGTTAACAGAATTCTGACCAGCAAGAATTATGCATCTTAAAATGAATTTCTTATTGTTTTATTATCATTTTACTGCTAAAACAAATCACCTTTTATCATGACACGGTAAAGCACTGTCCCTAATATCTTGATCTTGGCCCAGGGGCAAGAAAATATTATACTAATATATCAGTAAACAGAGAAAAAACTTTTCAGCTTGCCAAATGCTACATTGTTCTCATTCCTTCAGTGAGATGTGCTCTCAATGAGAGCACATCGCGTTACTGGCACTCAGCCAGTAAGGGCACAGTACTTACTGAACCAACTAAAAATAGTAATTGAGTCCTCGTGTTGCTGGGAGGCACCAGGTTAAGTTGAAAATTTTGACAACCATTTTGAGGCTTAAACTATTTTAGAAACCAGCAATTTAGAAAAAGTAGCCGAAGCAGTTTTGATAAGGTAACATTCCATGAAGCAATTAAAATAATATTTTTAGCTGATGGGGTGTGAGCATTGCTGGCAAGACCCTTTCTAACTGTGCTTGTTAAAATTACACCAAGCTGCTATTGTGAACAACTGCAGTCCTTCGACTGAAGATGTTTAATAGCACCGGGAAGTAAGTTCCACGAGGTGAAGGAATTGTAAAAAAGAGGATCAAAGTGCTGGAATAATTCTGCAGGTCAGGCAGCATCTTTGGAGAACATGGGTAGATGACTTTTCAGGTCGAAACCCGTCTTCAAACTCTTGGTCTGGAACCTAGATGAGTTCACGGCCCTGGTCTGCTGGCGGCTGGGGGAAGAAGCATGGATCAGCGGAGTCAATGGTCGCAACTCGTGGGCGGCCAGAGTGCAGTTAAGGGTCGGCGCTGGCAGCAGCTGTGGCCGAGGAAGCTGTGTGTACCAACAGTAGATCTGGCCGGGGAGATGATGTGGGCCGGGGTGGTGTTGGCAGCCTGCCAGGAAGGTGGTGTGGGCTGGGACTGGCATTGGTAGCCTGGTTTGTAAGTGGCCGGGGAGGTGGTACAAGTCAGGGGCAGCAGCGGCAGCCTGGTTTGGAAGTGGCCGGCAAGCCGAGGGCAGCAGCGGCAGCGGCAGCCTGGCCTGACGGTGAAAATCAGTCCACTTTAATTGAAATCTGTAATTAAAAAAAGTCTGTAATAATGAGGGATTACTGTTTTGCCAAAAAAGGATGGTGTCCAAACCCAGAGGTGGTGTAGTTTAATGCACCTGATGCTCTTGCTCTTCTTGGTGGTGTTCTCAGGTTTGAGCGGTGCGAGAGTAATCTGTATGGACAACAATTTAATTTGTAGATGAAACATGCTATAATGTTCATCTACCCGTAATGGAGGAAAGTAATAGTTAGAATGGTGTATGTGTGCCAATCAAGCAGGTTGCTTTGTCCTATTGTTAGAGCTTCACTCAAGAGGCAACTGAACAGTGATCCAACATACTCTGGATGTCAGGAGTTAAGCGATTTAGGGCATTTGGAATAGTGGGCTGAAAGATGTCAGATGGAGTTTAATGCTGACAAGTGTGAGGTGCTACATCTTGGGGAATTTTTCTGTAATGGGAAAGCGAATGAAGTCATGATAGATGGTTACAGTCTCTCTTGGAGATGTAATGTCTATTTCTTGCCACTTAGCAGATCATCCCTGAAACAAGTAGGGTAGCTCTGGAAACTAGGAAGATCAAAGAAGAGGAATTACTGACACTTTTGAAAAATATAAAAGTCTCCAGGTCCTGACAGGATATTCCCATGGACATTGAGGGAAGTTAGTGTAGAAATAGCAGGGGCTATGACAGAAATATTTCAAAATGTAATTAGAAATGGGATTGGTGCCGGAATATTGGCGTACTGCGCATGTTGTTCCATTGTTTAAAAAGGGTTCTAAGAGTAAACCTAGCAATTATAGACCTGTTAGTTTGACGTCAGTGGTGGGCAAATTAATGGAAAGGATACTTAGAGATAATATATATAATCATCTGGATAAACAGGGTCTGATTAGGAACAGTCAACATGGATTTGTGCCTGGAAGGTCATGTTTGACTAATCTTCTTGAATTTTTTGAAGAGATTACAAGGGAAATTGATGAGGGTAAAGTGGTGGATGTTGTCTATAAGGACTTCAGTAAAGCCTTTGACAAGGTTCCACATGGAAGGTTGGTTAAGAAGGTTAAATTGATGGGTATTAATAGTGGAGCAAGAAGGATTCACCAGTGGCTGAATGAGAGATACCAGAGAGAAACTAGATACCGGTGACTAGTGGGGTACCTCAGGGATCTGTGTTGGGTCCACTGTTGTTTGTCATATATAATAAATGATCTGGATGATGGTGTGGTAAATTGGATTAGTAGGTATGCAGATGATACTAAGATAGGTGGTGTCGTGGATAATGAAGTAGATGTTCAAAGTCTACAGAGCGATTGAGGGCATTTGGAATAGTGGGCTGAAAGATGGCAGATGGAGTTTAATGCTGATCAGTGTGAGGTGCTACATCTTGGCAGGACAAATCAAAATAGGACGTACATGGTAGATGGTAGCGAATTGAGGAATGCAGTTGAACAGAGGGATCTAGGAATAACTGTGTATAGTTCCCTGAAGGTGGAATCTCATGTAGATTGGGTGGTAAAGAAAGCTTTTGGTGTGCTGGCCTTTATAAATCAGAGCATTGAGTATAGAAGTTAGGATGTAATGTTAAAATTGTACAAGGCATTGGTGAGGCCAATTCTGGAATATGGTGTACAATTCTGGTCGCCAAATTATAGGAAAGATGTCAACAAAATAAAGAGAGTACAGAGGAGATTTACTAGAATGTTGCCTGGGCTTCAGCACCTAAGTTACAGAGAAAGGTTGAACAAGATAGGTCTTTATTCTTTGGAGCGCAGAAGGTTAAGGGGGACTTGATAGAGGTCTTTAAAATTATGAGAGGGATAGACAGAATTGACGTGAATAAGCTTTTTCCATTGAAAGTAGGGAAGATTCAAACAAGACATGATTTGAGAATAAAGGGACAAAAGTTTAGGGGCAACATGAGGGGGAACATCTTTACTCAGAGAGTGGTAGCTGTGTGGAATGAGCTTCCAGTGGAAGTGGTGAAGGCAGGTTCATTTTTATCATTTAAAAATAAATTGGATAGGTATATGGACGGGAAAGGAATGGAGGGTTATGGTCTGAGTGCAGGTAAATGGGACTAGGTGAGAGTAAGTGTTTGGCACGGACTAGAAGGGCCGAGATGGCCTGTTTCCGTGCTGTAATTGGTTATATGGTTATATGAAAGTTGCCAAAGTCTTGCTATGTACAGACATGAGCCTTTTTATTTCTCAAGAATCACAAACAAATGTCTTTGTGCAATCATCAGTGCACATCGCTATTTCAGACCTTATGATGGAAGTCATTGATGAAGTAGCTAAAGATGGTCAGACCAAGGACATTGCACTGTGGAAATAATCCTATTTTGTTTGATATAATTCCAGCCAGTATAGTTTCCTTTTTAATCCCGTTGATTTAACTTTTACCAGAGTTTCTTGATGGAACATTTGGTGAAATTATGCCGTGATGCCCAGAGCAATCATGCTCACTTTGCCGCCAGAATTCAGCTTTTGTGACCACATTTGGACCAAGACTGCAGAAGTCTGGAGAGGAGTGGATTTGGTGATTTCCAAAATTATTATCAATAAACAGGCTATCGACGAGTATGTGCAGTTTGATAGCATCAACAGGGCCTTCCATAACTCTCCCAATAACTGAAGGTTAACTAATTGCCTGGTAATGAGATGGATTAGGTTTGTCCTGGTTTGACAATAGACAATAAGTGCAGCAGTTGGTCATTCGGCCCTTCAAGCCAGCACCGCCATTCAATGTGATCATGGCTGATCATCCACAAACAGTACCTCGTTCCTGCCTTCTCCCCATATTCCCTGACTCTGCTATCTTCAAGAGCCCTATCTAGCTCTTTCTTGAGAGTATCCAGAGAACCGGCCTCCACTGAGGCAGAGAATTCCACAGACTCACAACTGTGTGTGAAAAAGTTTTTCCTCATCTTCCTTTTAAATGGCTTACCACTTATTTGCAGCCACACAATAACTAGCAATTCTTCATCACAACAGCCAGGATGTACAGGTGGCCCTCTTTGCTGTATATAGCGCTCTTCCCCATTTCTTCTTACCACTTGAAATGAATATAAAGACGGAGGTGGAACGTGTTTCTAGCTTCAGGTTCCTGGGAGTCAACATCTCCGATGACCTCTCCTGGACCCACAATACCTCAACTCTGATCAAGAAGGCTCACCAGTGTCTCTTCTTCCTGAGGAGACTGAAGAAGGTCCATCTGTCTCCTCAGATCCTGGTGAACTTCTACCGCTGCACCATCGAGAGCATCCTTACCAACTGCATCACAGTATGGTATGGCAATTGCTCTGTCTCCGACCAGAAGGCATTGCAGAGGGTGGTGAAAATTGCCCAACGCATCACCGGTTCCTCGCTCCCCTCCATTGAGTCTGTCCAAAGCAAGCGTTGTCTGCGGAGGGCGCTCAGCATCGCCAAGGACTGCTATCACCCAAACCATGGACTGTTTACCATCCTACCATCCGGGAGGCGCTACAGGTTTCTCCGTTGCCGAACCAGCAGGTCGAGGAACATCTTCTTCCCGGCGGCTGTCACTATACTCAACAACGTACCTCGGTGACTGCCAATCACCACCCCCCCCCCCCCCCCCCCGACACTTATTATTATTTATTCAAATCAGTTGCTATGTCGCTCTTCCAGGGAGATGCTAAATGCATTTCGTTGTCTCTGTACTGTACACTGACAATGACAATTAAAATTGAATCTGAATCTGAATCTAAAGCATCTCATGATTGACTTTCACGATGACAAGGACCCAAGGATGAAGCCAAGATAAATGAGTTATTCAAGATTGGGGCTAAAAGTTGTTGTAAATGCTTCAGTCTCAACTTTGACACTGGTGTTGACTTCAGCCATTGTTCAGCCTAAGGATTTCTTCGACTTCCCTCCTCCTGCTGTCTGTTGAATTGCTCACCACCATTAATTATTGAATGGGGCAGTAATATAATTCTCTGATGCAGATGGTTCACGGCATTTCATGAATGGACAGTCTTGAGCAATATATTATCCTCTGAATAGATTCCATTCAGTTTGATGGTAACTGTACACGTGATGTACTGTGTGTAACTGGGACTTTGTCTTGACAATCATTGTACAATGATTGCTCCTACCCACACTATCATGAACAAGGTCAAGTAAGTTGACCATTAAATACTGCGATTTGAAAACTTAATGAATAATTCACAGAAGTATGTTCAAGATTTTCATTTCTCATGCACGCAGAAGCACATAATGGGAAGACTGAGCATCCTGATCCCTAATATCCCTATAAAATATTTGCCCGAAAGATAGCCTTGAATTTAATTATGCGATCCAGTTGAAAATGATAATAGTCATGAGTGTACAATATTTCATTGGAACCTAACCTCTTTTAGATACAAAACAAATATTAGAGATTTGAATAAGGCCACAAGTAGAAATGTATCATTGTTTGATTGATCTTTTTGGTTCCACTCTATTGAGCAATCGCATGGCAGATGTATTAGCATTAACTTTCTAAGAAGTAGCAGATGCAAGTCCTGACAAAGAAAGAATACGATAAATCTTCAAAATATGATACGTATACAAAATTAGAGGAAGTTAACTTCCTGATGACTAGAGCCAGGATTTTGTCATAATGTCATGTGCCATTTCATGCCTTTTTTTGATGATTTCACCAGGATAATGCCCATGTCATGATTTATAGCCTAAATCAGCCTTTTTTTCCCATTTTGCTAAAAGGTCGTGCTATTTTCTCTAGTTGTACCGTGATTACAATGATGTTTTCTATGTTAACACATTAATATTAATGTTATTATTAAATGTGTTAACATAGTATAACTTACAAGAAAATTTCCATCACCTGGGCGAAACCAGGCGCGGCACTGTCGGTCGTTTGTGCAGCTGCCCGCTGGTTCAGTCTTCTCCAAGATCTATTTAAGAAAGAACTGCAGTTGCTGGAAAAATCAAAGGTAGACTAGTGCTGGAGAAACTCAGCGGGTGAGGCAGCATCTATGGAGAGAAGGAATAGTCTACGTTCTGGGTCAAGACCCTTCTTCAGACTGATGTGGGGGAGGGGGGGGGGGCGGGAAAAAGAAAGGCAGACAGTAGGGCTAGAAGGAGAGCTGGGAGGGAGAGTGGGGAGGAGGGAGAAGACAAGGGCTATCTAAAATTCAAGGAAATGGCACCCAAGGTTCCATTACCTCCTCAGCCCGTTGGTGGGGTACATGGCTCTCTGCTGTACTCTACTATGCTGCAAATTTTGAAAAGATAAAATAAATCGTCAACTGTTTTGAAGAAGAAGAATCTGCTGCAGTCAGGATCATGCAGAAAAAGTCCCTCCACCGCGATCTTGTGTTTATTGCTTCCAATTTTGCAAACTTCCCACAAGCTATCACTTGTCTTGAGAAACATGGCAAAACATTAGTGAATAACTTGCAGGTTTTCAACAAAGTAACTGACAATATTCGTAAAATTCCTGGCGATGTAGGTAAAGACATACAAGGAAAATGTGAGAGAGTGATTTTAGCTAACAAAGATCTTGAAGAAATACAAAACAGCTAAAGTCAATGTTGATACTGCTGAGGTGTAAACTACCCAAGCAAAATACCCAAGCTTGTCTCCTGACCATTTCCTGCTGGCTCCAGTCAAAATCTGCGTTTATGGGATCTGTGCAAGGCATTCATTGATGCTGGAATTCCACTGTGGAAATTGGAAAACAAATCTCTCAGAGGCTTTTTTAGAGAAATACACAGAGGAACATATACCGAACGAGTCATCATTATGGAAAAATTATGCTGACGGCAACTTCAACATTGTTGTGCAGAAAATTAGAGATGAGGTTGCATGCAACAAAATATGGATCTCAATAGACGAGACAAACGATGCTTTGGGGAGATATGTTGTCAAAGTGGTCATCGGAATAGTGGAGGCAGGTCAACCATCAAAGGAGTTTTTGTTGACATCGGAAGTATTGGAGAAGTCAAACAGCTCAACTATTGCTCAGTTGATTACATCTTCACTTGCTGTACTTTGGCCAGAAGGTATAAAACACGGGAATATTCTTGTTTGTGACTGATGCAGCTCCGTACATGAAAAAAGCTGCCCGTGCTCTTAAAGTTTTATACCCCAAAATGTTGCATTTGACATGCTTAGCTCAAGGACTTCATAGAATTGCCAAGCACTTACGTAGCTTGTCCCAAAAGTCGATCGCCTAATTTCCAATGTCAAGAAAATCTTCCTCAAAGCACCGTTACGTGTACAGTTGATGAAGGAAATGGCACCCGAGATTCCGTTACCTCCTCAGCCCGTTTTGACTAGGTGGGGTACATGGCTCTCTGCTGTACTCTACTATGCTGCAAATTTTGAAAAGATAAAATAAATCGTCATCTGTTTTGAAGAAGAAGAATCTGCTGCAGTCAGGATCATGCAGAAAAAGTCCCTCCACCACGATCTTGTGTTTATTGCTTCCAATTTTGCAAACTTCCCACAAGCTATCACTTATCTTGAGAAACGTGGCGAAACATTAGTGAATAACTTGCAGGTTTTCAACAAAGTAACTGACCATATTCGTAAAATTCCTGGCGAAGTAGGTAAAGACATACAAGGAAAATGTGAGAGAATGATTTTAGCTAACAGTGATCATGAAGAAATACAAAACAGCTAAAGTTCTCAAAGGTAGTTATAATGCACAATATAGCGACATGAATATAGAGTCTGTAGCTTGTTTCGGGTATGCACTCAGCTGAGGTAGAATGAAGTTTTTCACAATGAAGCGTATTCTGTCTGATAGACGGCATAGTTTAACAGCAGAACATTTGAAAAAATCCTAGTAATTATGTGCAACGTTGGTCATTTAATGTAGTGTACCTTCATATTATCATTTTTAACCATATTTTGGTGGTGGAAATACATGCCTTTTTTTGGGGCAATAAATACCTTTTTTGTGCCTTCTTTGTAATTTTATAATGCCCTTTTGCCTGCCTATTTCAGTTGTTTAGTGCCTACTGGCTCTACTCATGACATACTGCAGAGCACCCGAATACTATGCCTTGACCCGGGATGCAGTTCGATGAAGATACCAAGCCTCCTTCAACAACTTCTGCTGCGTTATTTACCCTCCAAGCTAATTGTCACCTAATTGCAATCCGCATAGCTACACAACTCTATTAAGGCACTCAATTCTTTGCCTTGATACTGTATATCCCAGCATTTCCACCCATGATCTAGCAGATTTTCAGCAAACAGCTAACTTTTCTGTTCTCAGCCAAATATGCAAAATTCTCTGTAAAGCAATTATTCTTAGCTTACAAACACATTTGTAGCTCCTCAAAATCCAGAGATCAAGTAATATTATTTAATCACCACTCACAAACAGAAGATAAAAATCAGAAGCAATTTCTTGTAAAAATTAGATACGGGTTAGTGATTACACAAGATCTGTATATTCATCAATATCTTCATTATAAAACCTAATTATTGAGAAAGACAAGAATCTTTTTCTAGAAATACATTTATTTTTCATTAAAATATTATTTTAAGACATCATAATGCTCCTGGAACCACACATATCTTCTTACCTTCACATTGGGAGTGTAAAGATTTCGTAAGGATGCAAATGCAGCAGACAATCCATTACTGCTATAACTCATCCAAAGAGCTTGAAGGACACTTGAAGATATGCCTGTCTTCTTGCTCAGACCCTAAAAAAGTGAAAAGTGCAATAACAGATTTCAAATTTAGATTTGATATGTATTATTGAATATCTTTTCTACCAGATATTTAAGACCCATTCTATCATTTCTATAAGCTGTGAAGTAAATCCTTTCAAGATGTGGTTTCAGTTTGAGTTAAGAAAACGCCTGTTCTATCTTTACTAGTTTTAGATGATGTGCCATGATAGGGACCATGGAATACAACAAGCCTACTTGAAAATGGGGCTTGGATTTCAAACACCTTTGGCCTGATAATAATTAAATAAACGGGCTCTTATTTTCTGCATTATCAGCATTTTTATTGCATATCTGTACCTTCATTCTTTTTATGCACTAATAATTTTCCTGTCGAGAAGAAAAAAAGAATGTGGCATGGGCTATTTTTGCATTTGACATTTATGAGTTCAGCTTTTACACATTGTGGTGACTAGTACACTAGTATATATTTTTTTATGAAAATACAGAGACATCAGAGAAAATAACAATTAATCTCCTTGAATGTATTTCACAGTCCAACTGCTATTGAAGTTCCAGTAAAAAATTTACAGCCCCATTACATCGGAATTTTTGCAAATTAAAAATGGGTTAAATTGTCCTCAAAGAAAATAAGAAACAAATATTGCAAGTGGCCTAATGTCCTCGGCTAATCAACCCACATTTTGGGCTCCTAATTAATTATTAATTTTAATGGAGGATATATCTCTCTATTAAGAGAAAGTAGTTTCACAAAATACCTTACATCTACTATTTTTATCTTTATAGACATGGGAAACTCCAACAAATTAGATATGTGCTGAGAAACACATTTTACCATACTACTCTGATAATTCAGTACCTGCTCACTCATTAATCCCATCTTTGAGCTGGAGGTACAGAATGTAAACCACAGATGTGGCCTGGGCTGGAATTGCGAAAAAGGTAGGTTTGCAGCCAAACTGAAAACATACAAGCTTTTCCCCACTCTATGGGTTCAATGGAAAAACTATTGCATCATTGTGCAACATGCTAGAAAAAGTCAAATGTTGTGGATTTAGTAGGAGTAATATCCAATAGTCTCAAACGTCTGCCACCGAAGACCAAAGTCCTGAAGATGCAGGATGACTGAGGTTTTATTGCATATAACAATTATTTTTGAATGGATTGACTGTACATTTAGGAATCCATAACACAAAGCAACTTATTTAATGTAATATGGAAAGGGTCAAAATGCTGGAGTAACTGCGGGTTAGGCAGCACCCTGGAGAACATGGATGGATGATGTTTCGGGTTGGGACCCTCTTTCAGGGTCCCGACCCGAAACATCACCTATCCATGTTCTTCTGTGATGCGTTCCTTGATAAACCTACATTTGCAGTTCCTTATTGCAACATTCCTTAATGTAATAAGTGGTCTTCTATATGCATTAATTATTTGGAATGATCATCTAAATCATATTGAAGACTCACTTTTTCTGATATGATTTGATAGGTTTCTGTAATCACCTTAAAGATGTGTGCTTTCAGTATGTGATGGCCAAATTCTACAGTCTGTTGTCGATTTAGCTTTCCTTCTTGGCGAGAAAACATGAATGCCATAAGTGCATGCCCACTCCTACGAACAAAATTTCAGAAGACAAAGTTTAAATATTTGTAAAACAATACTGTAATAATCAATTGCCACAATAGACTATTCCAGCTCTGACAATACCTTGCCACTCACTCTGACCTGCAAGATCAAGATTTCTCTCCACATGACTTACCTTTACAGTTCCACATCCTGGGGCTCCAATTTACAAGCTCATAAATTCAAATTCTTCACTCAAGCTCCCAGATCCAGATGATGCAAGATTGAACTAGTGTTCCCAAAATTCCACTCGGGAAGACTCATAGACACTAGCACTTCACAGTGCCAGTCAAAATGTTCTTCGCTGTAGCTCCTTCCAAGCCGAACAGACCATCCTTTTCCCAGTATTTCCAATCCAGGTAGGACTCAATCCTGAAGATTAGCATCCATGAGAACACTATTTAACTGATGCCAAGCTCCTTCCAGAACCTCTAATTTTTTTACCTACACTTGAGCAAATGTAGATGTATGTAAAGTGATGATGCAGCCAGACCAACATTATGTTTCCAACATTTTCTGCTTTTATTTCAGATTCACTTTCAATCTTTTTCTTTAAATGGGTCATTTTATCTGACAATAATTTTGTGTTCATTAATACCATACCACGGAGAAAGACAAACATGGACACAAGAAACTGCAGTTGCTGGAATCTTGAGCAAAACACAAAGTGCTGGAATAACTCAAGACGGTCTGGCAGCATCTAGGGAGCGAACAGACAAGCCATGCTTCGTATTGGAACACTTCTTCAGACTCTCTAAGGCAAATATGTTAAAAATAAATGGACAAAGCAAATTTAATCTATGTATAAGCATTTGAACTCTTAAAATGCATGTACAAACCTTGGGTCGCAAAGAAAATCCATGTTCTCACCATCTGCTCTCCAAACCAGCCACTCTCTAAATGATGGATGACAAAACATTCGTGTTTTGTCCCTTCGTTTGACCAGAAAACATGAAAGGCCCTCCATCCTCTGCTGGAAATCCTCCCATTCCAATTCACCCTTCACAAAGCCAGCATTTATTGTTTGGAAAATCTGCTCATCTGTCAATGGATGAAGGGATGCCAAGGCAACATTTAATACAGGGAGGGCCCTTTCAAAGGAAGTTTGTGTTAGAAACTTCATGTTGCATTGCAGAAGGTACAATTCTGACAAGGAGACAGGCACTACCTTGTAGCTTGTACTCTTAATGACAAGATGACCTTTTTCAAACAAATCTAAAGTCAGCTTCAAATACAGATAAGATCCTTGGCTTCGCATGATAAGATGGTTGGTAACTTTGCTCACTGTACTGGTGTCAGTTTTTCCACTCAAAGCGATGTTACTGAGTATGCTGTGACTACCATTAATTCTGTGATGGATGAATGCATTCAGATCCCTGTTAATATCTTCATTCTCTGGAAAATCATCCAGAGACATTTTGAAGAATGGAAGTAGGTGTGCAATATCCTGCAGGAAACAACATATTTTAATTTAGATTGAGGCAAATGAAAATCAGAACAAATGTTCTAAATATTTTTAGTACAATCTCAAACATATGTAATTTTACAAAAACACACATGCAGTTTATTTCATTTTGTTTGCCATTGCATTCTAAAACTTAGTAACTTTCTCCAGTTAATATTTTTTTAAGAACCCCAAAGCAGATGTGGAAATTTGTGACGGAGTGCATTTAGGACACAAATGGATGGTATCTTTACATTTCCAAACATACATATCAAAAATTCTAAACGACAATTTTTCCTCAAAGAGTTTCTGCTATATTGCTTTTCCCCATTCACATTTTATTTATAGAATCCCTGAACAACTTTGTTGCATCAAAGCAACTTTTCCATTACACAAATTCCTTGAATTCTTTGTGACACTCAGCAGCAAAATTAATTTCCACATGAATGAGTTGCATAGAAATAGGCCTTCCGTGCTCTCATATAACAAGCTTCTTTACAGCTAAAGTACTTGTGAAATGTTTAAGCAGACAAATAGCGCCAATGTGTACAGAGTAACCCCATTAAAGGCAATGAAATAAGTAACCAGTTCATATCCTTAATACTGCTTTAAGGGATAAATATTCAGCTGGACACTGAGAAATGCCATGCATATTTTCTACCATGCTATTTTGGTGTTGAGTGGATGACACAGATGGAACATCTTACTCAAACGATATAGTGCTATAAATGTCGCATTCCCTGAATAACGTATTACACTATCAATTTTTAATTTTATGCAAGTCCTGGGTCAGGGCTCGAAATTAGCGGTTGCCCGGGTGCCAATGACCACCTAAAGTGCCACCGGGCAACCGAAATGCTGAGTTATTTTGCCCGGCTTGGCACTGGTTTATACCGACGACAGACACAAAAAACTGGAGTAATTCAGCGGGTCTGGCAGCATCTCTGGGGAAAAGGAACGTAACGTTTCCTGTCGACGGCGGCAACAGCTGTAGTGCGGGTCAAAGATACCAGGTGCGGCGTGACGGAGAATCGGAGTGAATGACCGGCCCCGCACAGCAGCAGCGACAATGGCTCCTCCTGCCTCACCCCGCCCGTCCTGATAACAGCCGCTGCCTGCCACTCCGCCAGCGGCAATTTCAAAACAAACCCTCCCGCACGCCGAAGCCGAGGAGGGAGGGAGCGAGCGAGCGGGAGGCCCCCTTCTGCCATCTGAAGCGTCTGCACCGCTTTGTCCCGCACCTTGCTGTTGGCAGGAGGAGGGGAGGCGGTGGCGAGGAGATCCCAACTGCCTCCCCCTTTGGCGGCGGACAGGGACGGCCAAGGCAGCGGGGCAATGATGCCGGTGTTGTCTGAGGAACGCGGACCCTTCCTCCCCACCTCCTCTGTCTCCCTCTCCCTCTCTCTCTCGCTCTCCCTCCGTCTGTCCCTCCACCTCTCCCTTCCCCTCTGTGTGTCTCTCCCCCTCTGTCTCTCTTCCCCTGTCTCTCTCCCCCCTCCCCCCCTGTCTCTCTCACCATCTCTCTCCTCCTCTGTCTCTCTCTCTCTCCCTGTCTCTCTTTCTCCCCGTCTGCCTCTCCTCCGTCTCCCTCTCCCTGTCTCTCTCCCTCTCTCCCTGCCTCTACTCCCCTGTGTCCCTGTGTCTCTGTGTGTGTCTCTCTCTCTCTGTCTCAGTCTCTCTCTCTGTCTCTCTCTCTCGCTTTCTCTCTCTCTCTCTCTGTCTCCTCTCTCCCCCCCATCTACCCCCTCCCATCTATTCATCCTGCACTGCTCCCACCCATCCATCCTGTACTGATCCCCCCCATTCATCCCGTACTGACCCCTCCTCCATTTATCCTGCACCGATCCCCCCCCCAGCCATCTTGTAGTGAAACCCCCATTCATCCTGCACAGACCCGCCAATCCACACTGTACTGACCTCCCACATTCATCCTATACTGATGCCCCCCCATTCAAGAAGAATGGGGGGATCAGTCTGAAGAAGTCTTGGCCTAAAACATTGCCTATTTCCTTCGCTCCATAGATGCTGCCACACCCGCTGAGTTTCTCCAGCATTTTTGTCGACCCCATTCATCCTATACTGATCCCCCCCCCCATCCACCCTGCACTGATTCCCCCCCATCCACCCTGCACTGATACCCCCCCATCCATCCTGCACAGATGCCCCCCGTCCATCCCGTACTGATCCTCCCATTCAACCCCACTGACATCCCCCGCGTTCTCCCCTCACAATTTTATCTACTCCAACCAACATGCACTAATTCCCCAGCCTCAATCCATCCATTCCGCACCGATTGCCTTCTCAAACCCCCCTCCCCCCAAATGTGTTTTAATTCCCAATGTTATTATTTGTTTTTAATCCATAAAGATGGATTAATAAAATTGTGAACACGTGAAACATTAAAACCGCAGTATTCGATTGTCACTGCTACCGTTGACACGTTATTACAGAATTCATTTTACCGACAAATCAATGCTCTTAATATGGAGTATCAGTACTGTAGCTATTTAATGAAAACATTCACAACTATACGCTGGATTTATCCAGGTTTTACTTTTACAGTCGGTCATATACATCACAAATTTGGTCAGGAGATATTTCAGTTAAACTTTTAACATTGATTCTGAAGTGGGAATGATGGAAATAGCGTTTATCAATAATTTTTTTAAAAATCTGGTTCGTACAAACTGGGTATCTTCATTGCTGTTCATAACACATACATTTAATCTGAATGTCCGGTAATGTGGCGTTTTGACACCTTTAAATATATTACCAAAAGAACATTTGCTACAGTTATGTCCTTTGACCATCTCTTGTCAGTTGGTGTAATGTTTAATCTGTCTGATGGGTATAGTCAGTTTAAACAGACATTATCATAAAATGTAGTTTTGATATTTTCTTGCAACCTGTATATTTAGTTATGGATAAATTATGTGGGAAGCGAGAGTGTTTCTGTACCAATAGCAATAACGACCCGTGCTATGGCCATGTCATGATCATTTTCGGTCCTTCACAGAAAACATGCTTGCATCAATCTGTAGTGTGCATGGTTAAGCATATATGTTACCATGGTCCAGGATTTATTGACACAGGTTGATCATATTGTGAATAATCCAACCACATTTTGTTTAGAAGTGGAAAGAAATAATAGAAATTGCATTCATTGCAACGTGTAAAAAGAGTTGAGATGCTGTATTATAATTTTGCTGCATGTCATTGTGGGATATATCATGTCTTGATTGGTGAATATGTTTAGTTTGTGACTTTATTTGCAGCAGAAATAATATGTGAATGCTTCATTGAGCATAATTCCGACTGGTAACTACGCACTTCGTCCGAGCACATTATCGCATGCGTCATGCAAGCCGTCTTAAATGACCACCTAAACTGTCATTTGGCAACCTAAAAAGCTGCCTAGGTTGCCCGGCTGGCAACAGGGAAAAAAAGTTAAGTGAGAGCCCTGTGGGTGCGTACATTTGAACCTGCAAGCTTCTAATTGAAAGAGATCACTATTACCACACCAAGCCAAAGCTTAAAATTATAACATTCATTCAAATGTTTGAATTCGCATGACTTCTTATGCATTTTACGAAGTACGACAAATTTGTAATCATTCATATTACATTGGCAAAGAACCATTCATTAAATGGGGACATATTGGTGACCATGATGCCTTTTTTTTTTTTTTATTGTTTTTGGAATCTCACTATTATGAGCAAAGTATGCACTTGTCTTTGTGACAAGCAAACTTCTGCTCACCTGTCAGTTGCAATTGTGAACCCTAAACTAATTTATTACATATTAAAGATAGACACAAAATGTTGGAGTAACTCAGCAGGACAGGCAGCATCTCTGGACTCCCTCTCCCCTGACTCTCAGACTGAAGAAGGGTCTCGACTTAATACGTCACCAATTCCTTTCCTCCAGAGATGCTTCCTGTCCCGCCGAGTTACTCCAGCATTTTGTGTCTATCCTCAGTGTAAACCAGCATCTGCACTTCCTTCCTACACTTATTACATATAGAATCAGAATCAATCTGCTTATTATTCACCAGTCATAGCAGTTCTGTTATTTATGACAGAACCTACACCAGGTTTTCTCAGCCTTTTAACATGAAACTTACCCCTTTTAATACACATACTGCCAAACATTTTAAAGGAAATATAGAATTTATATATTCTATGCAGGAAAGATAATGAACTTTGGTAGTAGCAATGAGTCTTTGGTAGTAACAATTACAGCAGTTCTTTTCCCAACCTTTTGCTCCTCTAGCTTCTGCATCAAAAAATATAATTACTAACAAAAAGTCTAAATTACTGCTGAACAAGTATCTGCTTGTGCAGCCCATTCTTTACAGAAAGCACCAAATAGAAGAAATCTTCATTTAAAAAAAATTTAATCTATACTTCACCTCTAATTATAATTTCCTCAACACTATATCCTACAGCAGGTTCAAACGTTATCATTTAAATGACATCCGGTAGAACGGAAATGTTGGTGTTTTGAGAATGCCGTATAAATTCATTCATGTTTTTAGTAATGTCAAACTCTATAAATCTCCTTTAAATCTTCCCTCTCTGACGTTAAAGCTCTGCCCTCTAGTTATAGTCATACAGCACAGAAACAGGCCCTTCAGCCCAACTTGTTCATGCCGACGACGATACCTCATGTACACGTCCCACCTGCTCTCGTTTGATCCATATCCCTCCAAACGTTTCCCAACCACGTACCTGTCCAAATGACATTTAAATGTTGTTATGGGACCTGCCTCAACTACCACCTCCAGCAACCTCCCTCTCTGGGTGAAAATGTTGCCCCTCAGGTTGCAATTAATTCTCTCCCCTCTCACAATAATCCTATGTCCACTGGTTTTTTATTCCCTATGATGGACCAAAGACCATGCAATCACCTCCATCATCTTAAACACCAATATAAGATCACTGCTCAACCTCGTGCGCCCAAGGAATAGTCATAGTTGCTTAGCCTCTCCCTTTAAGCTCAGGCCCTCAAATCCTGGGAATATCCTCATAAATCTTCTCTGCTCGCTTTTCAATTTAATGACCTTCCTATAGGAGGGTGACCAAAACTGAACACATTACTCCAAATAATGTCTTTGACATTTCCAGAAAAATGTTCTGAGTCTACCTTATCTACGATTCTCATAATTCTATATTCTTCTATCAGGCCTCCCTTCAACCTCTGATGCTCCATAGAAAAGAATCCTAGTTTGTCCAACCACTTCTTAAATTTATTGCCCTTTAATCCTGGCAGCATTCTGATACATTTTTAATGCACTCTCTCCAAAGCCTCATCCTTCCCGTAATGGGTGACCAGAATTGCACACTCCATGCTCCAACTGCAGCCTAACCAGTTTTACAAATCAGCAACATGGCTTTCTGACTCTTATGCTCAATGGTTTGACTGATGAAGGTAAGCAAACTATATGCCTCCTTTACATTCTATCGACTTGTGTTGTTACTTTCAGGGAGTTATGGACCCAGACCACAAAGGTTTCTTCATTAACGGTGCACTTTCCCCTTACTTTTGACCTCCCAAAGTGATGCACCTCACATTGGCTCATATTACACTCCATCTTCGTCAGTGGGCAGCTGCTATAGACCTGCATGGGAAGGTAGACGCTCCCGCCCCCATGAGTCTCGGGCAGATGGGGCTCGTCAGCCTGGGAAGATGGTTCACCTAGGAGAGGGAAAACTCTGATTTAAAACGTCCACTGCCTTGTGGCCATATCCAGTCATGGAAAAGGTTCCTGGATTAAACCTCAAGAAAATCCGGAGTCGGAGCCCCTAAGGCAGTTCGCCGCTGTCTACAACCTCGCTCTGGCAGCTCCTGCGACGGCACTGGTGCCAAACTGTAATGGCCCTGCTGTTCCTTTGGATCGATCAGCCACGTGGAGAGGGGGGGATGTGCTGCATGGGCAACAGCCTGTCCTCCATATGACATCGCCCAGGCTTGCATCCGACCACACATCACCTGCAAACTAGGATGCATCACCCATGGTCAGTCATGACCGAAGGGGGCCTACTACACTACATCTGCTATTTCTCTGCATATCTGTAAATGTATATCATGTGGTATCTTTTGACAACCTTACTCAGTCCGCAACTCCACCAATTTTGGTGTAGTCTGCAAACTAACCCATCTACATTACGTCCATGGTGTTTATAGACATCACAAGCATCAGTAGGCCGGCAGCAGATGCAGGTAGGTGTACTCGAACAACAGGCACGGCGTGTGCCCATCCAGTAGAGCCACCATCTCCTTTAGGAGGCTAGATGGCCGTTGGTAGCCTAGGCCCTCCATATGCAGGATCCTAGCAGCACGCTCCATCCTGCTTAGGCCATAAATCTGGAGCAGGAGCTCCTTAAGGCCGAGATATTTATCAGTGTCCGGGGGGGCTGCGAGGAATTCCGTGACCTCTTCAACCGTGTCCTGGTCGAGGGCCCCCACCAGGTAATAGAAGCGGGTGGCATCGACCGTGATGCCCCGCAGGTTGAACTGGGCCTCCGCCTGCTGGAACCAGATGAGCGGCCGGGTGGTCCAGAAGTTGGGCAGTTTCACCGAGACCGCGTCCAGAGGCAGGGCCGGGCCAGCCTGTGAGAAGGTAGGGCTTTCTCTTCTCTCCATCATGACGCCAATGGAGCGTCGGGATCACCAATATGGTGCGTGGGTCTCAAAAGGAAGCACGAAATCCAGTGTTTTGAGAGGCACCTTTTATTATGTTCCTTCCGGTTGTAGGGAAGACCAAACAAGAGAAAGATGGCACCCAAACCCCTGCCTTTAAACTCTCTGGCTAAGGGCCGCCTCCGGACTGAACCACTCCCGTGCCGAGGGGTTCGACAGTATGATGGCACGACCCTTGGGAGCCGCCACAATAACACCATTGATTACATTTCTTGAAACTTTGTTGTTGCGGAGACCTTGTCTTGCAGCTCAAAGGTGCAGAGACTCAGAGATTGATCATTTACATCTGGCCCAGGCAAGTGCAGGTGGGGTGTCATATCCAGTGCAATAAAGTTTATTACCAAATTCCACTCATTACTAACATACCATGGGTCCAAGATGGTCAAAATAATTCCATCCAAACAAGAACCTTTGATCCCCACTACATTCAAGTTTGCAAACTCTGCTGGAAATGCATTGCTGTGCCTTGCTGTGTAGTGATAAAACGATGAGCTCCCCTACCAAAGGTACTGTAGAATTATCTTCAACCAGCAGATATTAATCTCTCTAGATAATCCTCTTTAAGACTTTCACAAAAGGAAATTACAATGGACCATATATGCTGACCTTAGACATCACATGCACAAACTATCAATGAATTAATAATTCTTCTGCTAAAGCTTCCTTAAAAATCTATTTATTTTGAGGCCAGAAAACAAACTGCCAGAAGTGAACACAACCAAGTAAAGCTAATGTTTCGTAAGATGGAATTGTGTTGGTCAATCAACATTCTGAAATTAAATATTTTGTCTTTATTGAAACATTCCAAGCCCGTTATATATAATTATATCCTATACATGCATATCCAACAAAGTGGTCAGGAGATGCGATGGTGGTAGAAGTATTTTCATGGAAGCTTTCATTACCAATTTGAACTTGAGAAGTTACAGTGGAAAAGGTGGCAGGAGCATTTGCAGAAGCAATTATTTTGTGTGGAGGTTAATATTTTTTTGCATGATTTAACATTTTCTTCCAGTAATACACATAAAAAACAAATGTGAAATGTAAATGTTATCAAGCACAGATGGAACAGCTCATTAAATCTCTAAATCAAAGATCAATTAATGTCGTTTATAACTGTGTCAGAAAAAGCACCAGTGCAGAGAGTAGCATCGTACTGAGGAATTAAAGATATACAAAATAACTAAGAGTAAGTGATGGGAACATATTTCAGCTTTCCAACGCTGAGCTTGGTATGGCACTTCGCCAGTTTCTGCTGATTATGTCACCTCATGCTCTGTTAAACAGACTCACATGCAGAATGGCAAATATTCTTGAGCAACAATTAAGCAATTTGCTGTATTGGGAAATAACAGAAATCCTTTCAACAAAATAGCTGCAAGAGCAATTAAGCAAAATTTACCAGCCAAATGAACGTAATAAACATTCAAACATTTAATTGCTCTATCTTCTAGCCATTTGGCTTTCAACCAATAAATTCATTTTCATGCCAGAAAAACAAACAATAGAATGTGGCAATGTTTCCACTTCAGTGCTCTGGGCTGGTTAGATTACAGGGTTGGTTTTTTTTTAAGAGTAAAAATTATACTAATAAACATGCATTAAGTTATTTTGCTAACTTTATATCTCTGCAATTTTTATTGCAAATTCTAGCACCAACTGTTGAAGCTAAGCAGCTGTTTAAATGCAGTTCTACATTTATTTATGATGTTGATGTCACAACGTTAATGCAACATTAAATGCAGTCATTGCCAACAGAATGATTTGAGGTTTAGACTGTTTAATTTTTGTAATTTATGGTGACTTATAAAAGTTAAACAATCTAAACTGCAAGTCATTCCATTGACAGAAGCATTGATGATTTGATTTATAATAAATCTACAAATACGTGTTGCGGAAACACGGAAGTAACTAACGTCTGTGAATATACTGGTTAACACTTTACCTTGTGTGCAATACATCATATTATCGTTATACAGTCATGTATATAGTATACTAATTAATATTACTGATTTTTCAAACATCAATTGTTATTTGCAGTCATAAAAATGCAAAAAAAAAAATCTATACCTGTAGATTGGTTCTTACAGTAACAACCAACTTCAGCCAAGATGGAAACTTGGGAATTATTTTAATGATAAAAGAAGCAATCGTATCTCCATAATCAGGTTTGTGGAATTCAGCCTCATTTAGGCCATCTACTAAAATAATGTAGTTCTCTGCAGAGATCTTGTTTTCTGGAGGATAAAGATAAAATTAAATCACCTGTTACTCCAATTTTTCTTTCGCTCTTGTTTAAGTATTTATTTTGTACCTAGCAACATTCAATTCACCAGCTCTAATGATTCATCCTTCTCTATTAATTTAAATTGTCTAAAAAGATAGTTTGTCGCATTGTTCACTAGAGTCCTAGAGGCCCATTTTTGATACTGCACTGTTATCAATCCTCTGTTCCAGAGCTGTGCAGTGGTGCAGCAGGTAGCGCTGATGCTCCACAGCTGCGGCAACTCAGCTTTGATTCCAACTTCAAATGTTGATTGCACACAGTTTACACATTTTCCCTGTAACTGTGCGGTTTTCTGCTCTGGTTTCCTTCCACATCCCAAAAGTGTGCTGATAATTTAATTGTCCCTTATGTAGGAGAATAAGGGGAGGGTCACTAGGCATGTGACTGAGAATAGACTGCAGCAAATTAAGTGGAAGAATGACACTGATGGAAAAAATCTTTTAAGAACGAACGATGGGCTGAATGACCTCTGGTTGCGCAAGGAAATATAAATTCGTACGACTCCATCTCACGGGAATCCACAAAATGTTTTAACATGTTATGTTTCATTTTTAATGCTTGCAATAAACATTTTTTAATGCAAACTTATTAACACCTTAACCATCATTCTGTGTTTTGCAAAGTACTTGAGTCCAAAAGAACTTACCCTTAATCAGGTTTGCAAGTGGCTCCAAGATACCCCTCTGAAACGCAGCAATTGGATCTTGGACACAGGAACGTAGACTGAGTACGCTTTGAAGGTACGATTCCTTCAGTAACATTTCTCGGAAGGCTGTCAGTTGTGGTGCACGACAAAGTAAAGCTGCTATACTGTGGACAAATTCTGGCACAAGGCACGTGTAAGTATTGTCAGCCTGACAATAGTGATAGGCAACAACCTGTTTTGAACAAAAACAAGACGGTATGTTTCCTGTGTACTTGGCTCGAAATTGATGAACTTGAATGATTTTGCAAAGCAGTTCTCCTTTATAAAACCACTGTTCATCTTACAATTATGCTTAGTATCCAATTGCCATGTTGCTTCACTCATTGCTTTCTTTGGTTTACATGCTTCAAATCACACATTCCGTGACCAATGAACTTTTCTCCTTTTTTGAATCTTTGATAGTCAAGAAATATTATACATTGAGCTTGTAAAAGCAAGAGCTGACTGCATATACAAACAGACAGCCATGGGGTCAGTCAAAATAATTGTTCTAATGAGCACACCAGCTAGAAAGTAAACAGAGTGATTTGGGATGCTTTTGCAATGGGCAAGTTTGGAGTCAGGAAGATTTGATAAAGTGGTAAACAGGTGGGCCAAGAAATAGTCAAAATGAGGAAACACATAGCCAATCCTTCAACAAGCATCCTTCCTTGGCCAATGTCTGTACATTGAAGAAATGCAAATCAATTGACATTGCAGTGCAGAACACTTCAAGGTCAGATCAAACAATACAATTTGCAAAGTACACTTCCTAGCAGTCAAAAATCAACTCTCCAGCTGTGACTGTCTAGCCCCAGGACACTACAGACTGAAAAATATAAATAAGCTTACAAAAGGGAACATCGCAAGTAATTTAACAATCCCCAACTATCTCAATAAATCACAAAACTTCCCAATCCAAAAATCCTTACATTAGTATCAAAAGTCTGATTCCTTAGTGGTCATAACCATCACTCTCATCATACTAACTCTTGGCAAAGGAGAAACTCAAAATAGAACAGTATTTTAACTGTAAAGTCATGGGAGTTGGCCATGGTAATCACAGGGTTAAATATTGCAGCAAGGTTGCAAACAGTATGATTCAGTTTCAGTGTTTATTTTAGGAAGAAGAATGTAGTTAACAGAATGCAGACAGTAATTAAGGAATAAAGTTTCCATTGGGACCAAAGGCATTGGCCTCTGCTTTCCTGATATATAGTTCAAACAGCACTGGGTTTCACACTATGAATCCGGACAGAACTTAGGGCCTTCCAAATAGGCTTCCAAATATGACTAGTTGTAAAAATGATTAAAAAGGAACACTCAACAATTTAAAGATTGCAGAGGGGCTAAGTAAGTTAGAACTTAGTATCAATAGCATAAACATGGAAGCCAATGCATTTCAGATGACCTTGTTGACAGGCATAATGTAAATGCAAAGGCCAAGTTAAATAAAAACAGGAAATATCAGAAATACCGTCAGATGGTGAGAAAAACGTACATAAGGTTGGCGAGGGTGAGGGTCGGGTGATGATTTCCAAACATTCAGTAGGTAGGACTTGAAAATAATGCAGGCATGTTGGCACAATTTGAAACCAAGCCCACAAATGTAGTGACAGTGGAAAGATGCAGCCAATAAAGTGTATTACTATTGGATACATTTATAAAGCACTGGATGTGATAATATGAGGAATTTATAATGCATGACACAAAATGTTGGAGTAACTCATGGATATGTGATGTCACCTATATAGAAAACATCACCTATCTATGTTCTCCAGAGATGCTGCCGGACCCGCTGAGTTACTCCAGCATTTTATGTTTTTCTTTGGTAAACCAGCATCAGCTGTTTCGTGTTATTGAATTGATAAACTACCACGGTTTTAGGAGAGCTGTGAGATCTTCCCTCACCCTCCAAAAAAGGACCCTTTAAGGTTTATGTAGCATATTGGAGGGTGTGGGTAAATCAAGTTGTTGGGAGACCTAGAGATTCAGGGAAAGACATTGCAGCCTGTTTTGGGAACAGCTGTGTTTAACACTACAAGAAATTGCAGAGTTGTAGATGTAGTCCAGTTCATCATATAGACTAAGACTGCCTGCCATTGACTCCATCTATACTTCAAGCTACCTCAAAAAAGCAGCCAACATAATCAAAGACTTGTCCCATCCTAGGCATTCTTTCTTCTCCCTGCTCCTGTCGTTCAGAAGGGTACAGAAACTTGAAAGCATGCATCACCAGACTCAGGAACAGCTTATTTCTCTCTATTATCAGACTTCTGAACGGTCAGTCAATAAGCTAGGGTACTATGGCATTCATCTCTACCTTATTGCAGATATTAAACTTTGTTTATGGAACGGGTGATATCATTAAAATATCTGTAGAAACTTAACTTTTCCAATTCCTGATCAAATTCACATGATTTATTGTTTAGATTTTAGTTTTGAGTAGCATCCTAATGAAATATTTAAAAATGTCTGTGTTCTACTAATTGGACCATTTTGTACCTGAACTAGAAAAAAAAACTCATTGCATAATGTCTCACAAATCTTGAAAGTAAAGTTATTTCAAGACCTTAAAGATCTTTAGACATCTTAAATACTTTAAAGATGCCTGGTGCAAAAACATTTAGTTTATGCAATGAGTTTGTTATTTCTAGTTCTGACAAATCCCAAGATGAAATATTAACCCGTTTTTGCCTCCCACAAATGCTACCTGATCTGCTAGTGTTTCTCGCATTTTCTGTTTTTATTTCACATCACCAGCATATGCTTCTTAAGGGGTTGGACAGGCTAGATGCAGGAAGATTATTCCCGATGTTGGGGAAGTCCAGAGCTAGGGGTCACAGTTTAAGGATAAGAGGGAAGTCTTTTAGGACCGAGATGAGAAAATCATTTTTTACACAGAGAGTGGTAAATCTGTGGAATTCTCTGCCACAGAAGGTAGTTGAGGCCAGTTCATTGGCTATATTTTTAGAGGGAGTTAGATGTGGCACTTGTGGCTAAAAGGATCAGGGGGTATGGAGAGAAGGCAGGGATGGGATACCGAGTTGGATGATCAGCCATGATCATATCGAATGGCGGTGCAGGCTCGAAGGGCCGAATGGCCTACTCCTGCACCTATTTTCTATGTTTCTATGCAGTCTTTTTCATTTTCATTTAGTTCACAATAGCTAGTTCCAAAGGCTCTGCCAATCGATAAAACATAGCTACAAATCGCACCTGGGAGTGATTTTCAATGTTGGTTGAATTAATTTTAACATTCTTGGCATATTTGCTCATGTAATGATTACTATTTTAGGAAAGGGGTCGTTTATTAATGAATAACTACATCATTTTGGAAAATGTTGGAATTAAAAAGTAGCAAGTGAGGAATGGGAAATATCTTTTACTTTTTATTTTCCGAGATTATCTTAAACAATAAATGTAGCCAAGTACATTAAGTTTAAACACAGTTTGGGAGTTCCCAGTTCCCTTCTATTTTGGATGCTGAAAAAACAAATGACAGAGAGGTTGAATTCCTAACAAACCAACTGTATCATGAGCCCCCCTTTCCCATTGAATCCCATGTTATAAGTGAAGATGTATTCCTACAGGATATTTTTTCTCATATGAAAGCCGTTTATCGGCGATGACAAAAATAACCTACTGCTGTTATTTAACAGCTAAGGCCATCATTAGACTCGAGAGATGGATAAGGCTCATGCCCAAAGTACAATCAAATTTGTCCATTTAAAACAAATTACTCAATACCATGGGGCAATAATATTTGAAATATCATAACATGAAAGATTGACAATCACAACTGAGACCCTCCTTTGCTATGCTCTCTTCAGTAGGAAAACATGTAAACAGATGCGAGTGCTGCCATGTTCTTCATCTGCGAGGCATTTTATCTGATCAGGAGAGAGTTTATGAAGTGGTGATGGAAGGGAATGGAATGAGAGTCAAGGACACTGCTCATGAGAGAAAGGTGGCGTAAACGCAACTCGTGGTGGGGCAGGTAGGTAATTGGTGGAATCGTGGTGAATTTGTGCAAATGTGTAAAGGTTAGGGGATTACTTTTAACGTGCTGGCAATGGCCACCGCAGTGCCGCACAATGCAACAAAAATTGCTTTATGGTATTAAGTGACTAAAAATAAAAAATTGACAGAATGGGTTTCTTTAACATTTTGGATTAGTTGTTGTTTCCCCACCAGCCCCACAAAAGCAAATTTGATTCTGTATCTCAGATTTTTGTGTAGTGCTTTGTGAATTATGGAAGAGCAAATTTCCATTACCCAAATGACCAGAATGCAGGGATTGCATGCATGCGTTGATGGTCGTAGAACCATTCATCAATTTATAGATACCAATACCGTGAAACTAACAAAACAAATATGTTAATACAATTCAACCTTGGGAATCGGCAAAAAAAAATTCAGCCATTTTTAATCTGACTTCATGCATAATAAATAAAAGTCACATATTTTTAACTGAATCCATATACCACCCAGATGCTCCTGGCAAGCAGTTAGTCAGGACACTCCGGGCATGCAGGCTCGACTAGCCCCCCACAGTCAGACGGCGGTTGAGGGCTTGCCCGCCACGGTTCGAAATCGGACCGACAACGGAGAACTCGCCCGCTGCAGACAGAGGAGGACTCGCCCGCGGGGGGCCGACAACAGAGGAACGGTCACTGTGGATCGATGATAGAGGACCTGGCTCGCCCACTGCAGACTCTGAAGTGGTCCAGAGACACCAACGTTAACGGGAACCGTGCCACAGAGAGCGAGGTTGGACAGAGAGCAATGTGGGGACCCAGCGGAGGGCTGCCGAGATCAATGGATAGGGGCTGAAGTAACTCTGCAAGAGTGAGGAGGGACAACTGCTGCCACATGTCGCGGCAGGCAGTAGATAGGACTGTTTGGTACTTTCGTAACTTGGTCAGCACCAATGTTGTTGGTGACACTTGTGTTCTGACGAGGTTGTATGTACCTTTCACTGTACTTGTGACAGTAAAGTATCATTCATTCATTCAAAGCTGGGTCACCATGCAATGCACATCAACTAAGTCTTCTGTTGTTAGCCTCCAAATTTACTGGAGTACAACTGAGATAAAAGGACGTACCTAAAGAATGGAGATGAGGAGGAATTTCTTTAGTCAGAGGGTGGCAAATCTGTGGAATTCATTGCCACAGAAGGCTGTGGAGGCCGTCAATGGATATTTTTAAGGTGGAGATTGAGAGGTTCTTGATTAGTACGGGTGTCAAGGGTTATGGGGAGAAGACAGGAGAATGGGGTTGAGAGGATAAGATATATCAGCCATGATTGAATGGCAGATTAGACTTGATGGACCAAACGGCCTAATTCCGCTCCTACAATTTATGAATTTTTGAGATTACTGTGGGGAAGCGGCTAGAAATATCCATTTTGTGTGGGGAGGATATCTGAAGAAAAAATGGATGCCCTTTCAGAAAGGATGCTTTTCCTAATTAACAGATCACTTATTTTTTTAATCTATGTACTTTAAACTGTAAAATCCATTAACTTTTTTGAAAAAACATGTTGGTTTATCATTGGGCCATTCTATAAACATGAAATTTAACAAAGCCACTAATTTTCTATATTGATTGAAAATGGGATGGAATTGTGAAATGTGCTTCCCTGAACACTGATTAAGAATATGCATTTTAATAAAAAAGTAAGATTTTACATCTAACCACTGCAAGTCAATAGCCAAAGATTTGCAGATCTTTTTGTATCCTAGGTACAAAATACTTTTGTATCCCACTTTCTCAGAACAAACGATAGAATTATGCAATGCCACTCTCAAACTGCTTGAAGGATTCTGGTAACCCATACAATCATCATAGATATGAGACCTCTTTCTGAAAAAAAGTGGATAGATTTATTTCTGAAAAAAGTGGATACATTTCTCTGCATCAAAAAGTTAGCAACAAAGTTGTGGTTTACCTGAGCTGCAAGTCTCTTCAAAGCTTCATCCCTTTGCTTTTGTAGCTCAGGTGTTCCAGGATAATTCTCACTGCCCAACGTGTCAGTACATTGATAGGGAGGAGAGATTTGGAGTGGCTGGTTCATCGCAGGTTCCTGATGTGGGTCCGCATCTATTAACGATTTAAGTAGATTAATTGTCATTTAAAAAAAAGTTAAACATTAATCTCGTGTCTTTCCGATTTCCCAAATAAAAATTGTTAAAGGGGCTATCAAGTCTGTCACAAACCCAAGCACAAAATGTCACAAGCAATAGGCATCTTAAGTTCTGAATACCTATTAACATGAACATATTTGGATTTTAAAGTGCCCTAGATGTGTTGGAAAGAATAAAGATCTGTCAGCAATTATGATGCTAATCATTCAGCAATCTGGATTTTGCTGGATAGGGACCCACAACTGAGTTTCTACTTGGATATCCTACTGCCGTGCACTTGCCTGATTAAGACCCACAAGTCTGAACATACTGGCCAATAGTGACCCTAAATGATCAGCTGGTCCTGCGCAGCACGGAGCTTTGTTCAATGTACATCATGTCATGCAGGCAGGGCAGAACAACAAAAAGAAAATGTCAAAAAAGTATTTGGCACTGGGCAAAATTACAGATTCTCAGAAAAAGTGTGACACAGGAAGAGCCCATTTGCCCCATAGTGTCTATGGCAGTTAAAAGAACAGCTATGTACAGTAATTTAATTCCTGCACCAGATCAATAGAAAAACATGAAATAGTTCCTGGTCAATTCATCCCCTTGTGCCTGCTCCGTCATTCAATAAGATCATGGCTGGTCTAAACCTTACATCTATTTTTCCTGCTTCTTGGTTCTGCAGATCAAAGCTCCTCCTGCAGACTTTTATTTTAAAAAGTGACGAGGACAATGACAAGGGAAGATTGGGATTTGGGGCAAATTGTTTTAAGATTATTCAAAATATCCAATTTTAATTATTTTATTTTTTTCATTTCTCTTTTGGCTCTCTTCTTGTAACTTATTTGTCTCCTTTTGTCATTGTTTCTATTCAAACATAACATTTCATATGTTATGGAGACAGACTAATAGGTTCAATGTAACTTATTTTCTACATGCCCCCTCACTTCCCGCAATTTATTTGCACAAACTATATTCCAGCCAAAATCACATTAAAAATCTAATTAATGCACAAGATATCCTGTTCCACCAAGATTTAGCTTGTTTCTTTTCAGACATTTTTCATGAAAAGTTAAAGCAACACTGACATGCTTTCGGGGATTATTTCTTCTGACCTTCAGGGACAAAAATGTTTCGCACATGAAACAAAATAATGTGCTTGTTCAAAGGGGAAATGTACGGAAATCTGATAGTAAACAAAAATAAAGCATCTTTCAAATTCTATGGTTGAAAGCAGAGATCATGAACCGCAGCTATTTTCATTTAAAAGTTTTGTCCATAAAGTTGATCCTTTAATAAAAATTGGTCCATAAAAGCTTTAAAAGTGAGTTATTTACCTTCAAAAATTCACGGAATTAATAAAATCAAACATAAATATACATGTAATGTCACAATAAAGAAAACTTACACGGAATGCTGAAAATAACAGGTCAGGCTGCCACTGAGGAGTGAAAATTTGAATTTATTTATCAGAAATAGAAAATGTTACAAGTGTTGTGGTCTGGAATGCAAACGATGGCAGGAGTGAACAAAATGAATGGCTGGAGGAATGATTAACAATATTTTTAAGTAGTAAAGGGATAAATAAAGCTAGAAAGATGTATTTGATAAAAGCAGAATAATTATACCTGCTTGCCAAAGGAAAGGACCTGTAATCAATATACAAGCACTAAACTCAGTATTAAACACAGAAGATAGACACAAAAAGTTGGAGTAACCCAGCGAGACAGGCAGCATGGTTAGGGCTAAGGGAAACATTTCCTTTTCGGGTCAAGACCCTTCTTCAGACTGGTTAGGGATAAGGAAAATGTTTCCCTTATCTGAAGTCTGAAGAAGGGTCTCTACCCGAAACATCACCCATTCCTTCTCTCCAGAGATGCTGCCTGTCCCGCTGAGTTACTCCAGCTTTTTGTGTCTATCTTCAGTTTAAACCAGCATCTGCAGTTCCTTCTTACACATTAAATACAGAAGATTGTAAAATGCACTAATGGCCAACTCAGTATTTCTCCCATTTATTGTTTACATTCCAAACTTCAAATATCAGCAGATATTCAGCATCTGAAACAATCAAAGGATATGGCTAATGGGTACACACTGCAGGTCCCTAGACAAAACACTTTTGCTGGACTTGACAATGTTGATATCATATATCTTATATGCCATAAATGGTACTTATTCCATAATAATTAACCATGTGCCCACCTCTATCATTTAAATACAATCACATTTAATGGTATTAACATAGTGTTTACCTCCATGTAATGCACCCAATTCATTTTTATGCAAAAAATACATTTGCCGCTGCCTGCAGAATATTGGAAACTTATTTGACCGGAGTCTGCATGAATTCATTATCTGGATAGTACCTGGTATATTCCGTCATAATTGCAAATAGGTTACTCACTTTTTGAGAATGCACTAGAGCTGTTTGATGCAATTTGTCTCATTCGACCTCCATGACAGCTCAGTGCCACCAGTCTGGAAATAATGGCCGTTTTCCCAAATCCAACATTTCCAACAATTATTGTTCCTTTGTTCATTGGAGACAGCTCATTTTTAAAATTCCCATCTATCTTCTGGAACAGCCAATCCCGACCAATAAATATTGAATCTGTAGTGATGCTTGGCACTTCAAACAACAATGGCTTTAAGACAATATCAACTGGTTTGTAGGGAGTAAATCGTGCTAAAAATAACAGACAGATTGGATTATTATTTCCCACTTGGGCACCATTACAATTTGCTCAGAACATTACTACAAATATTGCCACTGGAGCTTATGTTTTCAAAACATATTTTGCAAAAGTAGTCGAAAATCAAAGATAAATCTTTGTCCATCAAAACCAATGAAAGATAAACTAATGTATTACAAGAAAAACAAACATATGATTTCATTGCTCAGAAATCAGAACTTTAATTGTGAAATCAGATATGATTACAGATCTTAGTTATAAATCCCTAAGTGATATCTAAACAATTTGATGGAGTCACATGGTCATATAGCAAAAACAAGCCCCACCCTCAAAGCTCCCACAAAAAAAAATGTGCGTATGAGTTTAACAGACAATAGTCATTAATGAAATATCACGATATATTTTTTCATTCATGATGCAAAAACTGTTTTATTATCAAAAATATACATTTGGATAAAACAACCACCTCAAATATAATTGTCAAACAATCCATTTCATTCAACAGAAACATTAAAAAAGTAATATTCTGATGCGATAAATTGGGATGAAAATTTAACTTCCGGAAGTGGCAGCGCTGCCTTGCAGCTGCGGCTCGCCTGCAGTCCGTTTGTCTTTTCTGTTTTTTGTTTTCTCTTGTCCTGTTTTTACAGCTTATTTAGTTGTGTATGTGTGGGGGGGGTGGGTGTAACATGTTTTTTGACTCTTCCTTCAGGGGGGATGCGACCTTTCCTGCCGTATCCCCCCGTCTCCGTGTCCGTCTGCGCTGAGGCCTTTCGCGGAGCTGGCGGCCTCCAACTGCGACCGACCTCAAGGCTGCGGAGGCAGAGCCAGGACTTACCAATGCGAGGCTGGCCGACCGGGGCTGTGGTTGCGGTGCGACCCAACTTTGGAGCCTCGGAGGCTCGGCCGCGTGCCAGTGGGCGACACCATCGGGAGCTCGAGTTCTGTTTCCGGAGCTCCCTCAACTACAGCTGCTTCCGCTTGGACTGGAGGATGGCAGCTTCGGCAGCTTCGACCCCCCCGAGCCGCGGAGTTTGAACCGGCCCGTTTGCGGAGCACGGATTCCGCCGCGGGACTTACCTACCATCACTCGGCGGGGTCACAACATCGGAGTCCCGGATTGCCTCAGCGCAGAGGGAAAGCAAGGATGGAAGAGACAATGACTTTGGGACTTTAAACTGTGTTGAGTGTTTGGTTTTTTTCTATGTTATGACTGCAGGCTAAACCATTTTGTTGCACTGAAAAGTGCAAGGACAATAAATTGAATCAAATCAAATCAAATCAAAAGCAAGTTTACAAATGTACTGGTGAAACTAAAACCTTAGAAATCAGTAAAAAATAAGAATGGCATAAAATGGTTAGAATTTTCCCTTTGCAAGCAAGCAGGCTGATCTTTCCTCAGGCAGGAACGGGGATGATCAGCCATGATCACATTGATTGGTGGTGCTATATCTATAAGATTAGAAAATAAAAGCTTCTAGTAACTGTTGCTCAATTGCTACTGTCAAATCCTTCTCAGTTTTTCTTGCTATATTTATTCATTCTATCTAAATTCTTATCCAAAACTGATGAAATATAGCACTTATTAATCCCATGCTAGTTAGTAATGGTTAAAAGTTGTCCCAAAACCTGTTTTCAGAATCTTCAAATTTTAATCCTTTGCTTGAGGATAGGCCAACCAACATTGTGGGTAAAAAAAAAAAAGATGCGATATGACTCTAGGACTTAAAAAGAATCCCAATTCTGAAGTATTTATCTGATTTTTCTTCCCTTCACAAATGGTTGAAGTTACTAGATTCAGACAATGTTAATAAATTACAGGATACAGTAGAGAAGAACATTACACCAGAAGTAGAACAATGCCTATTTTAACACAAACCCAGAAAAGCAATCAAATTAGTCACTCACATTTCCTTTAAGTTTTTCTTCCATGTGGTTTTGGTTTCCCGGTAATTAAGTTAAAAAATATTTGTTTGGTTACGTGTTGGACTATATTACAGAATATCTAACCTTTCAAGAAAGTTTGATTTACACACTGCAATGCCACACCTTTTATATTTTGCTGTACTTTCCCTCCAGCTGTGTTATGCCACGGCATCCTCATAGAGGTACGCAGAGGGGTGTTCCTTTCATCCAGATAACTCAAATCCTCCAACTTTGCTGAGCTGGTTGCTGTGTCAATAAACAGGTCAAACCATCCAATGTCATTATACTTGTTGCACACATTTCAAGTAACTTTAAAATATATGGCTATACAATTAGCTTTCTTCAAATCCTTCAAGCTATTAAAATGTTTTTTAAATTATTTTTTTCCTCAAAAGAGTGTTGTAAGACAAAGGAAATTAGGAACTCGCTGATAGTTTCTCCTCTTTAAATATTCAGGTCGCATCAAATATTTTCACATAAAATGTACAATAACAATTTCTTTATCATTACTTTTGGCACCAGTTATGAAGGAAAGCAAATGCATCATCTAAAACTGTTGATAGCTATCCACAGGTCAGTTCATGCTGCTCAGATTGGTGCAAGCTAAACATTTAGTTATGTTTTTGTTTTATTTTATAGTTTCCATTTCAATACTTTTTCGAATGAAATCTAACCAAGAATATACCTCTGCCTATGAATATAAATGTACATACCAGCAACTGAATTAGGTCTTGGCATCAGGTATGGTGGCACAGACTGGTTCAAATAAGCAACAGGGCCATCTAAAGTGGCTTCTGTTTTAGACAGACTTAAGGCCGAACTGTGTGCACCCTCTTCTGCTTCAGGCAAACTCCTTTCAGCTCTTAAATTCTTTGTGATACCAAGTTGTAGACAGTCCTTCATGCTTCCATCTTTGTTCCATTCTAGACTGGAACCACTTTTCTCCTCATTTTCAGATGAGCTGGTTACTGTAGCTAAAAATTTGATACATTTTTCTTACAATTCATTCTCATTAAGAACCTATATGTATTGCCTATCTCTGAATGCCCTTGCATCATTGAATGGCTTATTTTAATTTGATGAGTACAAAATCTACCACATGTGCCCACTTTTAAAATTGATGCATATCACATTCCTTTGTGGAATTAAGATTTATCCAGATTATTGCAGATCTGAATCAAACCTCAGTGAATAGAATAAAGGTAGATTTACATCTGCCCATCAGAAGGAATTTAACAAACTAGATGGATTGTAAAGCAGTGTTTTTTTTTTATCACCATTTTTGAGAGTCGCTTCTAATTCCAGATTTATTTAATGAACTAAATTTCCCAGCTGCCATGGTATCATTCAAAGTTCCATCCATGAGTAATTAGTTAAGGATAACAAATGCTTGTCTAGTACTTTAACCATTTTGTTAATCATTTCAGTGTCTAAATATTGTTCTAACACATTGAGACTTTCTTCATTCGGGACTGAAAACAACTCCCCAAAATTGGCTTTTAAACCAGCATATCATTTTCTGCGGAATCAAAATGATAACAAAACATCAACATTTAGTTCATTTAATTTCCCCGTAGACTTATGATGCAGGACTTCAAAATCAGAACAGATGTGAACTAGAAAAGAACCAGGCATGCAAATATCTGTTGGGAGTGTGTTCTATAGGCCAAGTAGAATTTACAGATTCTCTGCCTTCACAGGTAGGTAGCAATAAGATTGACCAAAATATGAACAGTTGAAACAATGAATAAATTTACCTTGGGAACAAACAATATATCTAAACAAATGCCCAATGAAACTTAATGGCAATTTCAACCTTAGCAACCTTAATGGCTTACAACCCAGCCTTATGAACGTTGTATTCTTTATTTTTAAGTAACCTACTAACATTCCCATCCCGTTCCTCTTCCTCCACCTTAGTCGTTTAACCAGTTCCACAGTTCACCATATTGTATCCCTCTTGATATCACACCTACCCTTCCCTAGCCTACAATGGGCCTACCAGGGCACCTCCCTGCCTGAGGTCCCAGCCCTGATTGGTCCTGGTCTTTCCTTGCCGCCTCCGGCTCTTCACCCCCAACCATTACTTTCAGTCTGAAGTAGGGTCTTGACCCGAAGGTAACCTATCCATGTCCTCCAGAGATGCTACCTGACCTGCTGAGTTATTCCAGCACTTTGTGTCTATCTTTTTGATATTTTTTACCAATGGGCTAGCAACAGGCTAGAAGAGTGGGACAATGGCTGAATTTCTAACTAAAGGAATGATATGCAGATGAATCCAATAATTAAGCTAATGACATTTTGAAACGGAAAGTTTATTTCAATAATGAGAGTGCACAATTCTGCAATTCAGTAGTTTCAATAATAAAACTACTGAATTGCAGAATTATGCACTCTTTGACAATTTGAAGCAGCCAACAATGCTGATGACAAGGCTTTGACAGGCCCTACCTCCCTGTCACTCGCAATTATGATATTCATAAAATATCTCATGCACTTCTAAATAATTAAAATTAAAAGGTGAAAAATATTTTAAAACATAAAAAACATAAACTAAATCTTTAAAGAAATCCACCAGTGCAACACTGGAGTCGAGGTGGCACTTAACTGGAGTGAAAGATTGTACAGTTCAGAGCTACCAAGCAATAGATTTCACAGCTTGAGTGAAAAGATCTACCCACTGTTATCTCAGATGTTCCCATCGCCTCAAAAGCTTACAAAATTAGCATCAAAATTATTATAAATGATTAGAATAATTCATCCACTGTTTTTGAAAATGCAGCTGTCATTATTGCAAATAATTTACACAGCAATTCTTATGAACCAACTTAAGAATCACTGAGGGCGGACGACGCTGCAGATGCTGGAGCTCAAGCACTTTGTTTTTAAGAATTACTGATCCATCTTTAACTAAAATGATTATTTATTTTCAGGACATAAAACTCTTACCTATAATGCCACTGTCCTTGCTTTCGAGTGTGGAGCTTAAGCTGGTGGTAGTCCCACAAGGACTGGGTTTGTTTTGAGGTGGCTTGCTGATAGAACTATTCAGAGTTGAGCATGGGCTGTCAGTGCCTGGAGATGCAGTACTGCTGGTTAGTGTCGAACATGGACTGATTCTCTGATCAGCAGTTGAAAACCATGAAGGATTTAAAACAAAAAAAAAAAGTCCATAAACATTTGCAGAATAAGTATTTGATAATTAGTCAAGAATATTGAGCATTTTGCAGATCAGTATATGCATATTTAACACATTTTATATCAAGGAGAATTAGAGGGCACGAATGTAGGCAAGAAATGAAGGAGTGAACACGCGAGACAGAACATTTGAGATTATTGACAGAAGGGAAAGTTGGTGGAGGACAGAGGTGATTGGCAGGGATAAAAGAGGTGGAAATCATCAGCATCTATATAATTAAAAGTCTCATCTTGACCACTTCCTGTCTGCGCTGTATATTGATTTTAGAAAAAACGCTACCATATATCACTATGATTTTCGACCAACTTATTCACAGTCCTCCTCCGCTGAGCAGGCCCCGAGGATTTTTCTCAGCGATGAGAAATAAAAAAGTTATGAGTGTTTAAAAAACCTGGAGATCCTCTCACCGCGATGAAGGTAACGCCCCTTCCGGGGGGGGGGGGGGGGGGGACTATAAAACCCCGGACGCCTGAACATGACTCAGTCACTCTGCAGGATTGCGAGAGAGAGGCCACGACTCTCACTCTAGGCTGTGAATCAACTGAACTGCGAGTCTGCAATGTACTTGCAATAAATGATTTGTTAGCCCTTAATGAAAATGAAATGAGTTTTGGCCTGCCCTATGCTTGAAACTGCAATGGCAATGGAAATGAAGTGAAAATGCAATGAGTTGTTTGGCTTGGCCTGCCCTGTGCTTGAAGCTGCAATGGCAATGAAGTGAAAATGCAATGAGCTGTTTGGCTTGGCCTGCCCTGTGCTTGAAACTGCAATGGCAATGTAAATGAAGTGACAAATGCAATGAGCTGTTTGACTTGGCCCGCCCTGTGCTTGAAACTGCAATGGCAAAGGAAATTCATTGAAAATGCAATGAGCTGCTTGGCTTGGCCTGCCCTATGCTTGCAACTGCAATGGCAATGGAAATGAAGTGAAAATGCAATGAGCTGTTTGGCTTGGCCTGCCCTAAGCTTGAAACTGCAATGGCAATGGAAATGAAGTGAAAATGCAATGAGCTATTTGGCTTGGCTTGGCCTGCCCTGTGCTTGAAACTGTAATGGCAATGGAAGTGAAATGAAAATGCAATGAGTTGTTCGGACTGCCCTGTGCTTGAAACTGCAATGGCAATGGAAGTGAAATGAAAATGCAATCAGCTGTTTGGCTTGGCCTGCCCCGTGCTTGAAACTGCAATGGCAATGGAAGTGAAATGAAAATGCAATGAGCTGTTCGGCCTGTCCTGTGCTTGAAACTGCAATGGAATTGGAAATTAAAATGCAATGAGGTGTTTGGCCTGCCCTGTGCCTGAAATGAAATGGAAATGAAATGAGTTGTTTGGCTTGCCTGAAACCGCTAATTTCGGCCCACAAGGCCGTATGAGCCCAGGAGGAGCATTTTGGCCCAAGTGCCTTTCACTGAGATTTTGATTTAAAGAGCCCCTTCGGCCCATCAGGCCTGTACTAGCCCAGGAGGAATCCCTTCAGCCCATACTAGCGCCCCCACCACTGGCCAGCAATATTGGAAATGGTGGAGAGGTGGAATATTGCGTTGGGGGACCAGCCCTCCCATGTGAACATGGGACCCAACAGGTCCCACTTAGTCTAGTATATAATAAATCCTCAAAGGAATTTGAATTACCTTCCAAATGTTCTATTTATCATGGAGGACTTTATAAAGATCTTACCGATTTTGGACAGACAAATAAACTAGATATTACCTGATAAATTTGTCAAACATACCATTTTTTCATTCTTCTCTTCTGCAGGCAGACGAGCAGTACTTGGAATTCCTTCACCCAGTAGAAAGCCCAATCTTGTCATGAGTTCTTGAGCAGCAGGGGAAGAACTTCGTTCATTGCTTTTTTGCGACTCTGTTAAAAATAACATCATTAAACTTGCTGCGAAAGCACTGTCTGCTTGTCCCAATTGAGGTTCTGTAACAAGGTTGCTGAATATTTTGAGAAATGGCGTTACTTCAAATACATTTTACAATGTTCACTTAGAATAAATTCACCCCATGTACCTTACGTTGCTAAGCCAATTATAACAATGCAGTTTCTGGAAAGCTCACACAAAAGCAGGAAATTATCAAACATGAAGCAAGTCGAAAAATCACTAAACTCTTTGCCAGCACTATGTATTTGCCCAAGATTCTGCAGTTCCTTGTGTCACCAAGCTTTTTAATGGACAGTTTCCTAGCGATGAATACAATGTAACTCACTGCACACACCAAGCTGCCCTAGATTCAATGCTTGATTTAAGTTAATTATCAAAGCAGCAGGGCTGTGTTTAGCTTTAATTTGACATACAATAATTTATAACTATTGCTGAAGCTGGAGGGTTAAATACCCCACCAAAACAGCATCTCCAACTAAAAATTGAGACCAGGAGAATAAGGGTACTTCTAAGGACAAAATGAAATAGAAAATCTATTAGCATAAACTGAGAAGCGTGGGGTGGCGAGCAAGATTGGAGTGGGGCCAGCTCTGACTGCATTCTCAAAAATGGAGTCAACATCATGAAGAACCACTGTCATTTCACTCCTCCAATCGCGAAAAAGGTATAGAGGCCAGCAAACTGACTTCGAAGTTCAAGACAGCATCTTCCCAACATCATGCTGTTGAACACCACAAACCACAACTAAACTACGAATTGTTTTGTTTGCACTAGGGACTTCTGGTTTTGTTTTGTGCTTTATTTATTTATTTAACTTTTTTTTTACACCATTTATTTTCCAGCAACTGACAGTCCGGCACCTCCTTAAATCTGGACAAAATCTGTATTCCCTCCCCTTCCACGTTACCCCTTCCCCAGGCTTCATATTTCACATATCTTCACTCCTTATTTCAGTCTTTGGTCTTTTTCCATCTCTGGCCTTTGTACACACACCCTCCAATCAAAACTCCCCTCACCTGTATCCACCTATGCTTTGTTTGCCCCACCCCCTCTACCTTTCCAGCTTTCTCTCCCCCTACAGTCTGAAGAGGGGACCCGATCCAAAACGATACATCATCTATCCATGATCTCCAGCATGTTGTGCCTTTTTTGTAAACCAGCATCTGCAGTTCGTTGTGTCTACTAGTTAACCAAGTTGTTTTACTAATGAGGGTGAACCTTATTGTGATTTAATGTGACGTTAATTTAATGTAATTTAGAAACATAGAAATTAGGTGCAGGAGTAGGCCATTCGGCCCTTCGAGCCTGCACCGCCATTCAATATGATCATGGCTGATCATCCAACTCAGTATCCCGTACCTGCCTTCTCTCCATACCCCCTGATCCCCTTAGCCACAAGGGCCACATCTAACTCCCTCTTAAATATAGCCAATGAACTGGCCTCAACTACCCTCTGTGGCAGAGAGTTCCAGAGATTCACCACTCTCTGTGTGAAAAAAGTTCTTCTCATCTCGGTTTTAAAGGATTTCCCCTTTATCCTTAAGCTGTGACCCCTTGTCCTGGACTTCCCTAACATCGGGAACAATCTTCCTGCATCTAGCCTGTCCAACCCCTTAAGAATTTTGTAAGTTTCTATAAGATCCCCTCTCAATCTTCTAAATTCTAGAGAGTATAAACCAAGTCTATCCAGTCTTTCTTCATAAGACAGTCCTGACATCCCAGGAATCAGTCTGGTGAACCGTCTCTGCACTCCCTCTATGGCAATAATGTCCTTCCTCAGATTTGGAGACCAAAACTGTGCGCAATACTCCAGGTGTGGTCTCACCAAGACCCTGTACAACTGCAGTAGAACCTCTCTGCTCCTATACTCAAATCCTTTTGCAATGAAAGCTAACATACCATTTGCTTTCTTTACTGCCTGCTGCACCTGCATGCCTACCTTCAATGACTGGTGTACCATGACACCCAGGTCTCGCTGCATCTCCCCCTTTCCCAATCGGCAACCATTTAGATAATAGTCTGCTTTCCTGTTTTTGCCACCAAAATGGATAACCTCACATTTAATTACTTAAGTAATTTAATTACTTAATGTGACTCCTCCTGCTCTCTTGGTTTACTAATGCTTGCATTAAATGCACAGTGCAAAACATTGTACATCCCATCGACGTGATTCCATCATAGAGTCATACAGAGTGAAAACAGGCCCTTTGGCCAAACATGCCCTCACCGGCCAACAATGTCCCAGCTCTTTCATTTCTTTGTTTAAAACCACAGCAACTTCAAATCATACTGTGACTATTGAAAGAAAAAAACGTTTTACTCACCATTGTGTCCAAGTTGGGAATGGTCCCTTTTCTCTGCTAACTTGGTCAATGCAGAGGCAATTGTATCTCCTGGTACCTTAGGACTTTCCACATACTTCAGCTTCCTGATCTGGCCTATACAAAGAAAAAAATTGCTAAAATCATCAAGTAATACTATATTCGGGAGAAAATGAAATATAATGCTCATCCTTTTGAATAAATGATTATGGAAGAAAACTCCAGTCAAGTAAACCATATCATAAAGTCAAAGCAATAACCACAAATGGGTATTATTAGCAAAAAACACTTAAAATACATATTCAATTTGCTTGTCATTTAAACTCTCTTTCACTAGTTTAAAGGGTATTCAACTTAAGGGCATGTCCCACTGTACGAGCTAATTCAAGAGTTCTCCCGAGTTTCCCCTGATTCGAACTCAGAGAATTACTAATAGCCGCTTGTAGGTACTCGGGGCTCGTGGACATTTTTCAACATGTTGAAAAATTTTCACAAGACTTCACGAGCTTACCGCATTTCCCTAGTACCTGCCGTTCGCGTTACGAGCCGCTAAGAGATGTCCTTAGCTCTGATGTACCCACTAAGTACATTCTACATGCTTACCATGAGTTTGATTTTTTTTTTTAAACTCGGGAGAGCTCTTGAATTACCTCGTACAGTGGGACAGGCCCTTAACTCCTCTCATCAGTCATATAATCAGTGATAGCACTGTCACACGAGAATTGTAAGTTTTGTAGATTCACCTTACTTAGAAACTTAAAAGTCACAGAAGGATGCCATTTATGCCCATTTAAAAAAAAATTCTATCTAATAATTTATTTTCCCGATCTTTTTATCCGAAGCCTTAAAATATTTTTCCACTGGTCATATTATTGAATCTACTCAAGCAATTGATGATACAGAGGATTTATGATGTATATTTTTTGTTAGTTAACATAAAATATGATTACCAACACATTTGTCGCTATATATTTTCTCCTATCAGAAAACCTAAGTCCTAAAAATTAATTTGTTGTAATTAGTTTCTCCTATCAAACAAAAAGCAAATCATCGATCACCCAAGGAAAAATACAGAACATATGCCAGTTGGGTCATACTTGATCAGCCTATTATTTTAGTTTGCCATGCTTCTCTAACAATAATCTCTGATGTCTGTGATTGCAAATCAACACATATAAATCTATTAGCAACAAACCATCAATTAAGTGATGAACTCATTAAATTGCATAAGCTATGATGTCCATCCATCTGGTAAACACTAGGTCTTCTGTGCAAAAGGAATATGTGTTATTGGCATCGCAATGAGGTCCAATTTGACAGCACTTGCTTAAATCAGCATTGTACAGTAGCCAGGGACACAATTTGCCTGCTCTACATATTTCTTGCATGACCAGGCTCTAGTGCTAACAAATATGCCAGGCAGTATGTCTCATGCTATGAATGTACACTAGTGCATTATGTAAATAAGTTGAACACACAAACAAATGATATTGAAGGAGTTGGCCACTCAGCTCCTTGAGCGTGTTCCAGCATTTAACAAAATCCTGGCAGATCTGATTAATACTCAATTTTAGATCCCTATCAACCACAGTAATCATTCATCCCTCTTTTTATCAAGAACCTTTCCACGTCTGCCTTAAAAATATTCAGCTAGCCCTGTTCTACCACGTTTGAGACTTTCAGCAACCGTAGAAATAATTTCAACTCATCTTTGTTTTAAATGGATGACTCCATATTTTTTAAAGTCAAGAGTATTTCATTGTCATATGTCAAATTCTTACTTTCAGCAGCACAACAGAATATGTAAAGATAGTACACTGTAATCAATATAATAAACGATAAAAAAAGTTCAGTGTGTATATATACACACATACTCACAAATACACATATATATAGAGATCATATGTGTGTGTGTGTGTATACATATACACACACACACACACATATATATGTATATATATATATATATATACACATAGACGCACACATACATACGCACACACAAAAAACAAATATTAGTACAATAATAACAATAATAGTCTATGTAGTTCAGAGCTTATAATAGCCGAATGGTTGTAGGGACAAAGTTGTTCGTGAACCTGGATGTTAAGAATTTTCAGGCGCCTTTACCTTCTTCCCGATGGCAGGAGTGAAATGAGTGTGTGGCCAGGGTGGTGTGGGTCTCTGATTATGCTGGCTGCCTTTTTGAGGCAGCGACGCCACTAAATCCCTTCGATGGTGGTGAGGTCAGAGCTGGTGATGGACTGGGCAGTGTTCACAACTTTTTGCAGTCCTCTTCGTTTTTGGGCATTCAATTTGCCGAACCAGGCCGTAATGCAACCAGTCAATATGCTCTCTACTGTACACCTGCAGAAGTTCAAGAGAATCCTCTGACATACCAAATCTCCATAATCTTCTCAGGAAGTAGAGGTGTTGATGCTTTCTTTATAATTGCATCAGTGTGCTGGGTCCAGGAAAGATCTTCTGACATATGCACTCAGGAATTTGAAGTTTTTGACTCTCTCCATCTGTTGATATAAACAGGATTGTGGGTCCTCATCCTTCCTCTTCCAAAGCCCACAATCAGTTAATTGGTCTTACTGACATTGAGAGCCAGGTTGTTGTGATGGAACCATTTGGTCAATCGATCGATTTCACTTCTATCCTCTGATTCATCACCATCTGTAATTCGTCCAACAATGGTGGTGTCGTCGGACAACTTGAAGATGGAGTTCGCACTGTGTCCGGCTACACAGTCGCGAGTATAGATTGAGTAGAGCAGGGGCTGAGCACACAGCCTTGAGATTCTCCCATAGTGATTATTATTGAGGAAGAAGTGCTTCTGCCAATTCAAACAAACTGTGGTCTGTTGATGAGGATGTTGAGGAATGCAGTTGCAGAAAGATACACAGTCCCAGTTTTGTGAGCTTGGTAACCAGTTTGGAGGGGATGATGGTATTGAACGCCGAGCTGTAGTCTATAAACAACAGCCTGACATATGTGTTTTTATTGTCCAAGTGGTCCAGTGCACAGTGGAGAGCCAGTGAGATTGCATCCTCTGTTGACCTGTTGTGGTGGTAGGCAAACTGTAGTGGGTTGATGTTCTTGTTGTGGTAGGAGTTGACATGCTCCATTACAAATCTATCAAAGCACTTCATCACCATGGACGTTAGTGCCACTGGTCAAGAATCGTTGAGGCACGTCATCTTACTCTTTTTGGGCACCGGTATTATTGATGCCCTCTTATTTTTTTTTTTAATATTTTATTTTATTAGAAGTATCATCATATGGCACCAAAGTGCCTAATATATATTTTCATAATACATTTTATGTACAGCTTCTTATTTTTTTTGTTATATTAAAGATTTGAATAAGAAATTAGATAGTAAAGGATAGAAAAGCGTGAGATATATAGTGTTTGAAGAAAAAGAAGACAAATGAGTGAAGGTTGAGAAAAAGAAAATAGAAAAAAGAGAATAAGACATAAAAAATTTTTTTTTTTAAAGGGTAAGGAGATCATTGTTTATAATCTTGACCAACCCTCGTCCAGTCCTGAAACAGTTAGTTTTTACAATTGTGTTGCACCATGATTCCAAAAAGACGACAAATGGATACCAACTTGTTATGAATTGGTCTGATTTATTCATTAGGAGGAATCGCATTTCCTCAAGATGTGCAGTGTCCAACATACTTGCAATCCACATTTTAAGCGTTGATGTGTATTTTTCCAAAATTTAAGTATTAATTTTTTTGCTATTATTAAACCATAGTTAAAAAATAAATTTTGAAATGTGTTCAATTTATTCCCATCTTCCATTACTCCAAATATAATCATTTCAGTATTAGGTTCCATTCTTATCTTGAATAATTTTGTAAATATTTCGAAAATATCACTCCAAAATCTATAAAGTTTTATGCAGGAAACTAAGGAGTGTGTTATAGTTGCATTTTGGGATAGACATTTATCACAAATGGGGGTATATTTGGATAAAATTTGTTCAATCTTGTTTTTGAATAATATAATCTATGTAAAATTTTAAATTGTATTAGATTATCTTACATTAATCAAACATTTGTGAATATATATCAAGTACTTTTCCCATGTAACCTTCGTAATTTTTATCATTAGTTCCCGTTCCCACTCTTCTCTAAGTACCTCTGTCGATGGTAGGTCTATATTTAGAATACTATTATATAAATATGATATTAATTTTTGTGAGTCAGCTTCAATATTCATTGCTTCTTCCAATAATTCAGGAGTTATTTTTTGATATCCTTGTATATATTTTTTCATGAAATCGCAAATCTGAAGATATTTAAAATATTGGTTGTTTTTCAGTTTAAATTTTAATTGTAATTGTTGGAATGATAGTAGGTTTCCCATTTCGTACATATCCCCGATCCTTCTAATTCCGAGACTTTCCCATTGGTTATATGTTTTATCAATAAGAGATGGTTTAAATAAAGGGTTATTCGCTATTGGCATTAACAATGATAAATTTCTTAATTTTAAAGATAATTTTATTTGTTTCCAAATTCTTATTGTACCATATATAATTGGGTTCTTCTTATATATTGTGTTATTCCGTTTTTTCGGGGAGAAGAGGATTATTCCTATATTACAAGGATGACAATCCTCTTTCTCCATTTTTATCCATTCTGTCTGTTGGGTAGAACTATCCAGCCAATAAATTATATTCTTAATATGCACTGCCGAGTAATAATTCATAAAATTCGGAAGTGAAAGTCCCCCGACCTCTTTTGGTTTACATAAGTGTTTTTTTGTAATTCTATGTGATCTATAGTCCCAAATAAAATTAGTACAGGTACACAACCTTTTATCTGAAAGCCTTGGGACCAGACACTTCTCGGATTTTGGAATTTTTCGGATTTCGGAATGGAAGATTTTTAGCGTAGATTAGGTAGGTAGCGCCGGCGGCTTGAAAAGTCTGGAGCGGCTGCCTCCTCCCCGGAGACCGGGGAATCATTGTAAATCATTGCTTAAATGTTAGTCAGTTAGTTTGGAGGGATTTTATGTGGTGGGGGGGTGAAGGGGGAAACTTTAATTCTTAATCCCCTACCTGGTCGGAGAGGCGGGGAGCGGGCAATGCCTTACCGGGTCGCCGTGCAGTAAGCTCCGGAGCGCTGTGGCCGCAAACTCCCAACATCACGGAGCTGGGGCTGCGGGCGCCCGGCCGCGGGCGGCGCCGGCTGGAGCTCCGACCCCGGCGAACTCTACCCCTGGCTGCGTGGCGCTCCAAATCCAGCGCCGCCCGCGGCCAGATGCCCGCAGCCCCAGCTCCGCGATGTTGGGAGTCGGCGGCCACAGCGCTGGGATACCAGCGGGGAGCAAGCAATGCCTTACCGGGTCGCCGTGTGGTAAGCTCTGGAGCGCTGTGGCCGCCGACTCCCAACATCGCGGAGTGGAAGTCCAGATTGAAGTGGCGGAGTATCTGACCAAGGGGGAGGATGTAGATGATGAAGAGGAGGGGGCCGAGTACGGAGCCTTGGGGAACGCCTTGAGTGACTGTGGCTGTAGCAGAGGTGTGGTTGTGGAGAGAGATGAAGTGGGATCTGTTGGAAAGGTAGGAACTAGCTGAGTGCAGAGCCTTCAATGCCGAGGTCTTTGAGTCTGGTGAGCAGGATGTTATGGTTCACTGTATCGAAGGCTGCGCTCAGGTCGAGGAGGATGAGGATGTTGAGGGAACCAGTGTCAGCAGAGGTGAGGAGGTCGTTGAGGACTTTGAGGAGAGCAGTTTCTGTGCTATGGAGGGGGCGAAATCCAGATTGGAGGGGTTCAAGTAGGTTATACGCAAGGAGGTGGGAATGAAGTTGCGACGCAACGATACGCTCCAGGGTTTTTGAAAGAAATGGGAGGTTTGAGATTGGGCGGTAGTTAATGAGAGAGGAGGGATCAAGATCAGATTTCTTTAAGATTGGTGTAACAGCAGCAGTTTTGAAAGCGGAGGGGACAATTCCTTGGGACAATGAGGAGTTGAAGAGATTAGTGAGGTAGGGGCAGAGAACGGGGAGGCAGGACTTCAACAGGGGAGTGGGGAGAGGGTCGAGGGAGCAGGTAGTGGGTTTGGAAGAGCTGATGAGTTTGGAGATTTCAATAGGGGTGACCAGGTCAAACTGGGAGAGGAAGCAGTGTGGAGGAGGGGTAAGGAGGTCAGTGGAGATGTTGAAAGGAAGGGCCTTGGTAGGTGGTGGAGTAGATGCTGGGGAGTCGGGTACAGGGGATAAAGATTGATAGATGGTGCTGATTTTATCAGCGAAAAAGTGGAGGAATGAGTTGCAGAGATCCGGAGTAGATGTAGAGGTAGGCTCGAGGCTTGAGGAGGTTGCCCACTGTGGAGAAGAGGGTTCTGTGGTTTAGGCAGGGATCGGTGAATATGGAGGAGAGGTAGGCAGATTTTGCAGCAATGAGAGCATCTTTGTAGTCAGTGAGGTGGAGTTTGTAAGCTTCAAGGTGGACTGTGAGAGATGATTTATTTGTAAGTCGTTCGAGTTGGCGAAGTTTACGAAGTGCAGGTGTGTACCAGGGTGAAGATGTGTTGAAAGTTACGGTTCTTGTTTTGAGGGGGGCCAGAGTGTTGAGGGAGGTAGACAAGGTGGAGTTGAGATGGTTTGTGAGATCATCAGGTGAGATGGGGGTTGAGTCCAGGGGGAGAGTGGCGGAGAGCAGGTCAGAGAGATGGTGAGGATCAATGGATTTTAGATTACGGAAGATGATTTCTCGGAGGAAGCGGGGGCGAGGTGTCATGGAAGGGATGGTGAACCGTATAAGCTTATGATCAGAGAGGGGGAAGAGGCAAGGATGGAGGTCGAGTACCGGTTGATTTGTGGAGCAGACCAGGTCAAGGATGTGACCTTTGTCATGGGTGGGAAAGGTGACGTGCTGAGTGAGAGAAGTTGTCCAGTAAAAAGGCGAATTCAGATGCGAGCTTGCAGGTGGGGGAGTCCATGTGAATATTTAATTCACCAAGTAGCAGCAGACGTTGGGAGAGGGATGAGGCAAGTGTGAGGAGTTCCGTGAAGTCAGATAGGAAGGAGGGGTTTGGTTTAGGTGGCCGGTAAATGAGGATGACTGTCATGGAGGAAAGGACTTTGAAGGCAAGGAATTCAAATGATGCTACTGGGGGGAAGGTGAGTTCAGTGATACGAAAATTCTGGTTGAAAATAACAGCGAGGCCACCTCCATGGCGGGAGGGGCGGGGCTTGGAAATGTAATTAAATCCAGGTGGGGATGTTTGATCGAGGGAAAAGAAGACATTAGGTTGTTGCCAGGTCTCAGTGAGCAGAAGGAAGTCCAGAGTGTTGTCAAGGATTAGTTCATGGAGGGCAAGGACTTTGTTGTTGATCGACCTGGTGTTGAGGAGGGCAAAGTTGGCATTATGAGAGGGTGGAGCGATGGGGGCACGCTGGAGAGATCTGAGGTTGTCCCGGTTGACAGTGCATGCGGTCAGCTGGGATGGGGGGTGACGCGAGTGAGGGGGGGCAGAGCGTGGTAGTGAGCAGATGGATGGAATGGAATGTCCGTGGTTGAAGCAAACAAGCCTGCGCCGAGAGCCTCAGGTAGGGGACTAAGAATTAAAGTTTCCCCCTTCACCGCCCCCCTTCACATAAAAGCCCTCCAAACTAACTGACTAACATTTAAGCAATGATTTACAGATGTTTAAGTGTCTCCCCCGTCTCCGGGGAGGAGGCAGCCGCTACAGTAGTGCAGACCTGGATTGACCGTGGGTCGTTTCGGGTCAGGTTTGGCGCCAAACGCGAGCTTTGGTGTGCAGACGACATCCTGGAAAAAATGTTCGGTTTTCGGAGGTATTCGGTTTCCGGAACTCCGGATAAAAGGTTGTGCACCTGTAATATTAGAGTCTAATTTTTTTAATTCATATTTTGGTATATATACCGGTATAGACTGAAATAGGTATAGTAATTGTGGTAAGAAGATAATTTTTATTGCATTTATTCTACCTAATAAAGATAAAGGAAGTGTTTTCCAAAATTTAATCAGCGTATTAAGTTTATTTAATAAAGGTATAAAATTAGCGTTGAATAATGCTTTATATTTTCTAGTAATCTGAATACCCAAGTATTTAAATTTTTCTGTTGCGATATTAAAGGGGAACTTCAATAAGTGTGTAGGTTCTTGAGGTTTTAATGTCATGATTTCACTTTTATTCCTGTTTATTCTATATCCAGAAAAAGACCCGAATTCCTCTATTAAATTTAATAAATTTGGTATGCTCGTTTGTGACTTTGTAATACATAAAAGTATATAGTCTGCATATAAAGAAAATTTAATCTTTGAGTCCCTAGTATTATAGCCCTGAATATTCGGATGAATTCTTATACTTTCAGCCAGAGGTTCTATCATAAGGGCAAATAGCAGGGGTGATAACGCACATCCCTGCCTATTACCCCTTGATAGTTGAAATTTTTGAGATAACATGTTGTTAGTTAAAATTCTTGCTATCGGTTTATCATACAATAATTTTACCCATGTTATAAAATTCTCTTCCATATTAAATGTTTGCAGTACTTTATATAAGTATTGCCACTCTACCTGATCAAATGCTTTTCTCTGCATCCAAAGAAATAATTGATATATCTTCTTCCTCTACTTTATGCGAGTACATTATATTAATCTCAAATTATTAAATGAGTATCTTTTGGGTGTAAACCCCGTTTGATCAGGGTTTATCAATTTACTAATATATTTGCTTAATCTTCTTGCTAAAGTCTTTGCTAAGATTTTCTGGTCTGTATTTAAAAGTGATATAGCTCTGTATGAGCCCGGATCTTCTAAATCTTTATCTTTTTTTGGAATAAGCGTAATAGTTGATTCTGTTAGTGTTTCAGGTAGTTTGTTTTCTTTAAAAGCGTGGGAGTATAAATTATAATAAATAAGGGGTCGTTATCTCATGGATTTTTTAAATAAAATTCATTACTAAAACCATCTGGTCCTGTCTTACCATTTTTCAACGATTTTATTGTTTCACCTATTTCTTTGATTGTAATTTGAGCTCCAAGTTCCTCTTGTTCCAAAAGGTCCAGTTTTGGAAGATTACAGTTATCTAAAAAATTTTTAATCTATTTAATTTTAGATGTGTATACATTTTGGTAAAATTGAGCAAATCTATTATTATTATCTTTAGGTAGTATTAGTATTTCACCTTTCCCTCTTAAAGCAGGTGGGAACCTCAGACCTCAGTAATGAGAGGTTGAAAATGTCCGTAAAAACTCCAGCCAGTTGGTCTGCACAGGTTTTGAGAACACGACTGGGTATATCATCAGGTACAGACGCTTTCCGAGGGTTCACCCCCTCGAATGATCTTCTGACGTCAGCTTCTGTAACTAAGACTGTAATACCATTAGGGCTTATGACGGCTCAGGAAAGTACATCAGTGTTCTCCCTATCAAAGCGTGCGTAGAATGCACTGAGCTCGTCGGAGAGTGATATTTCGTTGTCGCTTGAGCTGCCCCCTGATTTTGCCTTGTAGGAGGTGATGGTATTCAAGCCCTGTAACAGTTGCCGAACATCCGCCTCATCCTCCACCTTTGAGCAAAAGTCCCTTTTGGCCTTTTTGATGGTCTTACCAAGGTCATATCTGAACTTTTTAAACACCTCCGCGTCGCTAAACCTACATACCCGGGATCTGGTCATCAGAAGAATGCGGAATCTCCTGGTTCATCCAAGGCTCGGAAACACTCAAATGGTTTTTGTTGGAACACAGTCCTCCACACATTTCCTTATGAAGTCTGTAACAAATGTGGCGTATTCATTCAGGTTCATTGCCGAGTCCTTGAACATTCCCCGGTCTAATGACGCCAAACAGTTCCGAAGTCATTCCTCTCTTCCCTGACCAGCTCTGTGCAGTCCTCACCGCTGGGGGTGCGCTCTTCAGTCGCTGCCTATATGCAGGAAGAAGCAGCACAGCTGAATGGTCGTATTTCCCAAAGTGAGGGCGAGGGATGGAGCAATAGGCATCTCTGATGGTCGTATAGCAGTGGTCAAAGGTGTTTAATCTGGTGCTGCAGGAGACATGGTGGTGGTAGTTCAGGAGTGATTTTTCAGTTTGGCTTTGTTGAATTCCTGGCTATGATGGTAAAGGCCTTGGGGTATGCTGACCACAGCATGCAATTCCTCCAGTGTTAGATGAACGTTTGCCTGGGGTGGGACTTGACCCCTATTTCAAGATTTTCTCACAGGGAAAATTCCTCTCCACATCTAACCTACTTAAACCCATTAGGACCTTACACATTTTACGATCAATTCACTCTTCTAAACTCCTCCAGATACAAGCCCAATTTATCCAATCCTTTTGCACAGGACAGCCCACTTTTTCCAGGTGCTGGTCAACAAATCTTCTCTGAACTGCTTGCAATACACTAACATCCTTCCTTAAACAGGAAACAAATAACTTGCATCGTATTCCTGACTGTGCAAGTGAAGATATTCCTCACCAATGCCGTGTATAACAAAAGCATAACCTCCTTACTTCTGTTTTCAATTCTCCTAGAGAATGCAAGACTTAAATAATAAATCCTACACCGACAAGGAAACAATGTTTCCAGGAAGAACGGGGAGAAGACTAGCAGGAGAAAGAGTGCAAACCTGTTTTAAATATTAATGTAAAGTACAATCAACGTTTTGTTGGGAGGAAATCCTTAAAAAGCTAATTATTCAACATTTCTACACCTACTTGAAATAATTAAGATGCTGCATAGTTCAAAATTTATACCTGGGGACCTTTTGCCTGTCCATGCATGCATTGCAAATGGCTGACGTGGCAGGAGAGGCGAAGATGGAAGCGACATAGATACCCCTTTGGAGACATTCATTTTGTATACATCATCTTGTACTGAAAAGGGGGCAGAACTGCAATCTAAAAGACCCGAGTCTCCTGTTGAAAGAAAATAAAGATTAGTCATTTGGTAAAAATAATTTAGTAATTTGATAGCATACCTTCATATCATGCAATGTCCAAAATAAACAAGTACGAGTAGATGATGGTAAAAGGAGATAGGTAAAAGACAAAGAGACAACAAGACAAAAGTTACCACAGGGTTAGAGTGGCAAAAATAGACAAGACTGCAAAACTGCGAGAGGTAGATGAGGTGAATGGTGCAAGAAATAAAGGTTGTATTACAATAACGATAAGAACAGAAACATCCAGTGTCCTAAGCCTGCTATTTGGGAATTCATTTGGCGCTTTCAAAGCTGTGCGTTTGGTTTCTTTGTATTCCATTCTCCGACATCCTTATATAATTATATAACGTGCATGCGTGCACATCTTCGTGTCGGTACAGATTTATCCCGTGGACTCCGAAATCGCCTCATCTGAAAAATTCATTCTTTTTTTCAACGAGTTATTTATGAATAATGTTCACAAATCTGAAATAACTTTGAAAATAAACCGGCTCTTTCGCTGATGACGTCACAATGGATCTGCTTCGCGTGGCCTGCCAGTGTTTCACTCGCTGCGAGTGATGTCAACCCCCGACCACTCCCCCCCCCGTACTTGGGCCCTGGAGCCTGCAGTCGTGAGCCGCCAGCCGGTAGTGAGGGAGTATTGCGTTCGGGAACCAGCCCCCCCCTGTTATTACCCCCCCCCCCCCCCCCCCCGGGCTCTGGATTTAAGCCGCTGAACTCGCAGTCCTTTTGGTTGACGCCCACCCTGCTGCCCGCTCCCTTCCTCCTCTCCCCCCCTCCCCTCCCCCGGCCTCTCTCCTCTCTCTCCCCTCCCCTCTCTCTCTCCCCTTCCACCCCCCTCTCTCTCTGTCTCTGCCCCTCTCTCTATCTCTGCCCCTGCTTCCTCTTTCCTCTGTCTCTGCCCCCCCTCTCTCTCTGTTTCTGCCCCCTCTCTGTCTGTCTCTGCATCCTCTCTCTACCCCCCTCTCCCTCTCTAGATGCGCCTGCGAGTTGGGGGCTATGCAGGAGTGGACAGGGCGGGGATGGGGTAAATGGAGCAAATTAATAATATTAATACAATATCAAGGGGGGTGGTTAGTATGTGTGTGTGTGTGTGTGTGTGTGTGTGTGTGTGTGTGTGTGTGTGTGTGTGTGTGTGTGTGTGTGTGTGTGTGTGGTGTGTGTGTGTGTGGGGGGGGGGGGGTAGTGTGTGTGTGACGCAGAAGGCCGCCCTCCCCCCCCCGCAACCGGACGTTGAGGGGACGGGACCCAATGGGTCCCACTTGGTCTAGTTTCCTTTAATATTGTGGTTAGTTTACATTTCAAATTATTACAAATCTACTTAGTCATACTGCATCAAACATTTATCACCAAAGCAACCCTAGTCTCATCTAATCAAATAAACTGCCTTTGTCCAGCCTTTCCTACTATTTCTACATGTTAAAACAGACTTCTTTTCTCATTCCAAGTATGATGTAAGGTTTTGGGAATAAAGATTATATTTGTTTCTTTCCACATTTGTACCTGACCTGCTGAGAGTTTCCACCATTTTCTGTTCATACTTCTAATTCATATGAAAATTACCTTTCAATTATTCTAGACATGAGCTATATCTTATTTGAGGAAAGAACAGGCAATGTGGACCAATTTGCCTGTTGAAAGAATGAGAGGTAATGCTATTGAAAATTCTTACAGAGCTCAATAGGATAGTTGCAGGAAATATGCCTTCCCTGGCTGGGAGCATTTTCAACAAATACTTAGTCTCAAAAAATAAGCTTAGCCATTTAGCACAAAGATGAAAACTAATTTCTTCACCCAGAATCCAATGAACCCTTGGAATTCTGGAGGGCTACTGAAACTTGGTGGGTTGACAGATTTTGCACCATTAAAGAGAATCAATTCAATTCAATTCAATTCAATTCAACTTTAATGTCATCGCACAAATACAAGTATCAGTACAACAAAATGCAGTTTTGCGTCAGTCCGTAGTAGTTGTACATAAAGAGAAAAAAAAAAAAGAGAAAAAAAAACAAGAAAAAAAAAATAGAAAGAGAGAAGATACAGAATAATCAGGAAATACAGAATGATTAAACAAAGGGGGACGGAGGGACCAGAGAAATCTATCGTCGGGACTCCGAGTTCAGCAGTGTGATTGTGTTGTTATAGAAGCTTTTCCTCATCCTGCTGGTACGTGACCTGAGGCTCCTGTACCGCCTCCCTGATGGGAGGAGGGCAAACAGTCCATGGTTGGGGTGTGAGGGGTCTTTGATGATCTTCCCATCTCAGACACCGTTTTCGGTGGAGGGCATCCATGGCAGGGAGCGGGGCACCGATGATGTGCTGCGCGGTTTTCACCACCCGTTGTAGTGCTTTCCTGTCCGCAGCAGTGCAGCTGCTGTACCATACCGTGAAGCAGGTGGTCAGGATACTCTCTATGGTACAGCGGTAAAAGTTGGTCAGGATCTGGGGGGACAGGTGGGCTTTCTTGAGCCTCCTAAGGAAGTAAAGGCGCTGCTGTGCCTTTTTGATCAGCTTGGAGGTGTTGAGGGACCAGGACAAGTCCTCCGAGATATGCACTCCGAGGAATTTATAGCTGGAGACGCGCTCCACCTCAGTCCCGTTGATATGGATGGCGGTATGACTGCCTCCTCTGGTCTGCCTGAAGTCGACAATAATCTCCTTCGTCTTTTTGGAGTTGAGGATGAGGTTATTGTCGGCACACCAGGTGGTCAGGTGCTGGATCTCATCCCTGTAGGCTGACTCATCGTTGTCGCTGATCAGTCCTACTACCGTGGTATCGTCAGCAAACTTAATAATGGCGTTGGATCCGTACTTTGGGATGCAGTCGTGGGTGAAGAGGGAGTAGAGGAGAGGGGCTGAGCACACAGCCCTGTGGCACTCCGGTGTTCAGTGTTATAGTGGAGGAGGTGAGGTTATTGACCCTAACGGACTGTGGTCTGTTAGTGAGGAAGTCCAATGTCCAGTTGCAGAGGGAGGTGGAGATGCCAAGTCCACTGAGTTTGGTGATCAAGCTGGCTGGGATGACGGTGTTAAAGGCAGAGCTGAAATCAATGAACAGCAGCCTGATGTAGGAGTTGTTTTAGTCCAGGTGGGTCAGGGCAGAGTGTAGGGCCGCCGATATGGCGTCCTCTGTAGACCTGTTGGTCCGGTAGGCAAACTGATGGGGGTCCAGTGTGGGGGGGAGGCAGGCTTTGAGGTGAGCCAAGATCAGCCGCTCAAAGCACTTTGCAATGACAGGGGTGAGTGCCACTGGGTGGAAATCGTTGAGACTCCCTGTAGCTGACTGTTTGGGCACTGGCACGATGGTTGATGTCTTGAGGCAAGTGGGGACAACACCCTGGGCCAGTGACAGATTGAAAATGTCGGCGAGGACTGGGGATAGTTGTCCAGCACATGCCCTAAGCACCCGGCCAGGGATGCCATCGGGGCCGGCAGCTTTGCGCTCATTCACCTTGCTCAGTGCATCTTGTACAGCAGAGGTGGAGAGGCTGAAAGGTTGTTCATTCGGGGGTGGAGCAACTTTAATGGCTGGGGTTTTGTTGTCTCGGTCAAAGCGAGCATAGAAGTGGTTTAGCTCATCAGGCAGGATGTCGTTGTCTGGGGGAGGGGTGTTAACTTTCTGATAATCGGCAAGGGATTTGATTCCTTGCCACATGCGCCTGGGGTCAGAGTTGTTGTGGAAATGCTCCTCAATCCGCCGTTTATGATTTAGTTTAGCAGTCCTAATTCCCATTTTCAGATTGGCCCTGGATGAGCTGTATCCCTCAGCGTCGCCAGATCTGAAAGCGGCTCATCCACGGCTTCTGGTTAGGGAAAGTCTTTATCTCCTTGTGGGTAGTGACATTATCGGTACAGAATTTTATATAGTCCAGAACTGTTGAGGTGTACGAGTTGATGTCCACTTGTGAATTGGAGGTGGACTGAGTAGCAAAGAGACTCCAGTCTGTCTGCTGAAACTGCTCCTGTAAGTCAGAGACAGCCCCCTCAGGCCAGACCTTCACTGTCCTCATGGTAGGTTTCACACGTCTGATCAGAGGTGTGTATTTGGGGAGCAGGAACAGGGAGAGGTGGTCAGACTGTCCAAGGTGGGGGAGGGGGAGGGCTTTGTAGGCTTCAGTGATATTAGTGTAAACAAGAGATATTGAGTGCAGGAAACTGATGCTGAGATTGAAAAAAAACACCCGTGATCCTATTCAATAGCAGAGGGGCACAAAGGGCCATATGTCCATCTCCCCCCTTCTATTTCCTATGTTCTTATATTCTTAATTAGACTGAAAGAAAATGCAAGATATTGTTTACCCTTCTTCTGCCTCTGCTGTCCATTGTCAACACCAAGGTGCAGTTTGTCTTTATGATGCTCCATTTTGCATGCATCTGTTCTTTCTGAGACAATAAGAAGAACATTATGTCAGCAAAATGTGGACTATTATTGGGTAGAATTTAAAGGAAAGATATTTCAACTGTAATTTACAGGAATTTTCTGAATGACGCTTGATCCGTGCCAGCATTTTGGCATGTTAAAAACAAAATTAACACTCATTTTAAACCAGTATACTATAAACCAGATTTCCTGATGAGATGCTTAGTGGCAATGATATGTTGCTTCTACAACCTTCTTCCACTGAGTTCTAGGCATCCAGGTTCAGGAACCGCTTCTTCCCTACAGCCATCAGGCTATTAAACACGACAACAAATAAGCTCTGAACTGCAACAGACTATAATTATTATTGAACTATATTTGTTATTTATTGAGTATGTCTGCATGTGTATACACACACGCTGAACTTTTTTTTCATCTCCCGTTATGTACTATGTTTACATATTCTGTTATTTGCAAATCAGAACACTAGTTTGAAATTCTAGAATTTGCAGAATCTTACTCAGCTTCTTCCCTTGGTCGTTAATATCAAGTTTCTTCACATTTGATGTTATATTTCACGTTAATGATATTTAAATTTTTTAAAAGCCAAATGAAAATAATAATTGCCTGTGAGTGGGAGACTTTTCTAGCAGCTTCCAGTGATGATGTCACAATGGCATCTCACAGTTGTCCAATCACAATGGGATCTCATTTACACAAGCTGCCGTGAAGATTCCAAAACCCGACAATGACATCACAATGTGATCTCTGCTGCCAATACACAAGCTATGAGAGTTGACGGAGTGGGGGGTGGGAGGGGAAGAAATGTTATTTAATCATTGTTTTTAGTGGTGAAGTGCGAAAGGGAGGGGTGAGGTAGGGAGTGACTGTGGGTAGGGAAAAGGGAGTAAGGAGAGAGTGAGATTTCCCCCCTCCCCCTCCCCCCCCACGTGGGAAGGATTGATTCGCTCCAGGGAGTGCCGACGCCGACTCAAAAGTCGAGTCCATTCATTGACTCCGGGAAGCGGCGACTGCCCCTCCACATGGGAAGGATTGATTGCATTGGGAAACGGGTTGCGTTGGGGGAACGGGTGAGTGGTGGAAACGGGTTGCGTTGGGGAAATGGGTTAGTGGTGGAATATTGCATTGAGGAAACGGAGCCCAACGGGTCAGGTAGGTAGGGATTATGGAGGGTGGGAGGGAGTGACTGAGGGAAGGGAGTGTGAGGGTAGGGGAAAGGAGAGGGACGGAGGGAGCGATGAAGGAGGAAGTGGAGGTGAGGAGAGAGAAGAGGGAGGGTGAAGAGGAGGGGGAGGGAGTGTTGGAGCATGAGGGGAAATGAGCCATGCCTATGCAGTTGGGGGCTATGGGTGAGTGGTGGAATATTGCATTGGGCGAATGGGTTACGTTGGGGGAACGGGTGATGGTGGTGATTGGCTCCGGGGGCGCCCGTCTCCCAGGTGAGCGCCATCGCCGCGTTCGGGGACCAGCCCTCCCTTGTGACGCCGTACCCTCACCCCCATTGGGGGACGGGGCCCACTTGATCTAGTATATCTATCATATCATATCTTTATATATATATAAAACTCAAATCAGTCCGCCTGCCGCCGTACGCCGCGTTTCTTCCTTTGACGCTCCGCAACTCCGAAACCGGACGCAGAATCGCCGACGTCTTTTCCATTTCGGTAGAGATTTCGCTTTTCTTTCTAAGTATCCGCTCCTCATTACGTTTCGTCGTGTTTGAGTACGCTTTTTAAATCAAATCCTACACCCCCCCACCACCTCAATATTTCAAAAAGAAACTGGATTCTCATCCACACAAGCAGCCTCCTGTGAACGTTCCATCGTGTGATGTCACAATGCCCGATGCTCACAGATGGCCAATCGGAATGGATTCATTTACATATGCCTTTGCAGGAGCCACAGCCCATGGTGAACATTCCATCGTGTGATGTCACAATGCCCAATGCTCAAATACATTGTTGCCATATTGGGAGTACAGAGAATAGGCTGTGGGCCGAGGAGCTTTATTCAGCAGTTTCGTGACCCAAGTCACCAAACTACATGAAATTGTCACATATTGTGTAAAAATATTTATATAAATCACACCTGAAACTCGATATGAAGAAGACTTGCACATTTTTTATTAAATTAGAGAAAACAGGAAAAATGTCGGGAATTTTATAGTCCAATGTAAGCACCCCTCTCCCTCTCTCCCTCACCCCCCCTTCCCTCTCCACCCCACCCCCTTCCCTCTCTCCACCCGCCCCCTTCCCCCTACCCCTCTCCTCCTCCCTCTCCCTCCCCCATTCTTTCCCGTCTCTCTCCTCCACCCCTCCCCCCCTCCTCCTCCCTCCCCATCCCCCCCCTCCCCCACATCTCTCTCCCCATCCCCCTCTCTCACCCCTTACCCCGCTCTCCTTTCCCCTCCCAAATCTGTCATGTTTCCTCCTCCTCCTCTCCTCTCCCCTCCCCCCCTCTTCTCACCCACCCCCCCCCCCTCCCCCCCATCTGTGAGTTTGGGGGGTGGTTAATTTGAGTGTGATGCCGCAGCCCCTACTCCCCCCCCCCCCCCCCCCCCCCCCCCCCCCGCAAACGCTGTTGGGGAAACAGACCCAACGGGTCTGCACTTGGTCTAGTAATATATAAAACTCAAATCAGTCCGCCTCCCTGCAGTACAGATCCCTTCCTGCCCTTTCGATTCGTTCCCGCCGTGCGATGTCACAATGCCCGATGCTCGCGGACGTCCAATCGGAATGGATCCATTTGCATGTACGGCTTTCCGGCCGCGTTTCTTCCTTTGATGCTCCGCAACTCCGAAACCGGACGCAGAATCGCCGACGTCTTTTCCATTTCGGTAGAGATTTTGCCTTTCTTTCTAAGTATCCACTCCTCATTACATTTCGTCGTGTTTAAGTACAATTTTTTAATCAAATCCTACACCCCCCCCACCATCCCAATCGGAATGGATTCATTTACATCTGCCTTTGCAGGAGCCACAGCCCCGGTGAACGTTCCATCGTGTGATGTCACAATGCCCAATGTTCAAATACATTGTTGCCATAGAGAACGCTCAGCGATTATTCAAATTCTTCACTAACTGTCATTCTGTCAGAGTTTTGTCCGAGCCGAGCTTAATAGCCTGATGGCTGTGGGGAAGTAGGTATTCCTGAACCTGGTTGTTGCAGTCTTCAGGCTCCTGTACCTTCTACCTGAAGGTAGCAGGGAGATGAATGTGTGGACAGGATGGTGTGGGTCTTTGATAATAAGGGGGAAATCCTTTAAAACCGAGATGAGAAGAACATTTTTTCACACAGAGAGTGGTGAATCTCTGGAACTCTCTGCCACAGAGGGTAGTTGAGGCCAGTTCATTGGCTATATTTAAGAGGGAGTTAGATGTGGCCCTTGTGGGTAAAGGGATCAGGGGGTATGGAGAGAAGGCAGGTACGGGATACTGAGTTGGATGATCAGCCGTGATCATATTGAATGGCGGTGCAGACTCGAAGGGCCGAATGGCCTACTCCTGCACTTAATTTCTATGTTTCTATGTGTCCCTCTCTCTCTCCCTCTGCCACCCATCTCTCTCTCCACCACCCCCTTCCCTCTCTACCCCACCCCCCCCCTTCCCCTACCACCCTGTCCCTCTTCCACCAGTCTCTCTACTACCCCTTCCTCCCCACTCTTCCACTTCTCTCCTCTTACATGGTAAATGGTAGGGAATTACATGGTAAATGGTAGGGAATTGAAGAATGTAGGTGAACAGAGGGATCTGGGAATAACTGTGCACAGTTCCCTGAAAGTGGAATCTCATGTAGATAGGGTGGTAAAGAAAGCTTTTGGTGTGCTGGCCTTTATAAATCAGAGCATTGAGTATAGAAGTTGGGATGTACTGTTAAAATTGTACAAGGCATTGGTGAGGCCAATTCTGGAGTATGGTGTACAATTTTGGTCGCCTAATTATAGGAAGGATGTCAACAAAATAGAGAGAGTACAGAGGAGATTTACTAGAATGTTGCCTGGGTTTCAGCAACTAAGTTACAGAGAGAGGTTGAACAAGTTAGGGCTTTATTCTTTGGAGCGCAGAAGGTTAAGGGGGGACTTGATAGAGGTCTTTAAAATGATGAGAGGGATAGACAGAGTTGACGTGGATAAGCTTTTCCCACTGTGAGTAGGGAAGATTCAAACAAGGGGACATGACATGAGAATTAAGGGACAGAAGTTTAGGTGTAACATGAGGGGGAACTTCTTTACTCAGAGAGTGGTGGCTGTGTGGAATGAGGTTCCAGTGAAGGTGGTGGAGGCAGGTTCGTTTTTATAATTTAAAAATAAATTGGATAGTTATATGGACGGGAAAGGAATGGAAGGTTATGGTCTGAGTGCAGGTATATGGGACTAGGGGAGAATACGTGTTCGGCACGGACTAGAAGTGTCGAGATGGCCTGTTTCCGTGCTGTAATTGTTATATGGTTATATGGTTAAGGTTCACCAGACTGATTCCTGGGATGTCAGGACTTTCATATGAAGAAAGACTGGATAGACTCGGCTTGTACTCGCTAGATTTTAGAAGATTGAGGGAGGATCTTATAGAAACTCCTGATTACATTTTGTCGTATTTATGTAGACATTTTTAATCAAATCCTTCTCCCCCCCCTCCCCCCCCCCCCCCCCCCCCCCCAATATTTCAAAAAAAAAAAAAAACTGGCATCTCACCCATAGAATCAGCAATGTCAGGCAGTGACTAGTGGGGTACCGCAAGGCTCAGTGCTGGGACCCCAGCTATTTACAATATATATTAATGATCTGGATGAGGGAATTGAAGGCAATATCTCCAAGTTTGCGGATGACACTAAGCTGGGGGGCAGTGTTAGCTGTGAGGAGGATGCTAGGAGACTGCAAGGTGACTTGGATAGGCTGGGTGAGTGGGCAAATGTTTGGCAGATGCAGTATAATGTGGATAAATGTGAGGTTATCCATTTTGGTGGCAAAAACGGGAAAGCAGACTATTATCTAAATGGTGGCCGATTGGGAAAGGGGGAGATGCAGCGAGACCTGGGTGTCATGGTACACCAGTCATTGAAGGTAGGCATGCAGGTGCAGCAGGCAGTAAAGAAAGCGAATGGTATGTTAGCTTTCATTGCAAAAGGATTTGAGTATAGGAGCAGGGAGGTTCTACTGCAGTTGTACAGGGTCTTGGTGAGACCACACCTGGAGTATTGCGTACAGTTTTGGTCTCCAAATCTGAGGAAGGACATTATTGCCATAGAGGGAGTGCAGAGACGGTTCAACAGACTGATTCCTGGGATGTCAGGACTGTCTTATGAAGAAAGACTGGATAGACTTGGTTTATACTCTCTAGAATTTAGGAGACTGAGAGGGGATCTTATAGAAACTTACAAAATTCTTAAGGGGTTGGACAGGCTAGATGCAGGAAGATTGTTCCCGATGTTAGGGAAGTCCAGGACAAGGGGTCACAGCTTAAGGATAAGGGGGAAATCCTTTAAAACCGAGATGAGAAGAACTTTTTTCACACAGAGAGTGGCGAATCTCTGGAACTCTCTGCCACAGAGGGTAATTGAGGCCAGTTCATTGGCTATATTTAAGAGGGAGTTAGATGTGGCCCTTGTGGCTAAGGGGATCAGGGGGTATGGAGAGAAGGCAGGTACGGGATACTGAGTTGGATGATCAGCCATGATCATATTGAATGGCGGTGCAGGCTCGAAGGGCCGAATGGCCTACTCCTGCACCTAATTTCTATGTTTCTATGTTTCTATCAGCCGTGATCATATTGAATGGAGAATGGTGCAGGCTCGAAGGGCCGAATGGCCTACTACTGCACTTAATTTCTATGTTTCTATGTGTCCCTCTCCTCACCCCTCTCCCTCTGCCACCCATCTCTCTCTCCCCCATCCCCCTTCCCTCTCTACCACCACCCCCTTACTCCTACCCCTCTGTCCCTCTTCTACCACTCCCGCTACCCCTCTACCCCCTCCCTCCCTCCCCACTCTTCCACTTCTCTCCCCACTCTCTCCTCCCCCTCTCCTCACCCCTCTCCCATCCCTCTCCCCCCACCCCTTCCCTCTCTACCCCACCCCCTACCTTCTCTTTACCCACACCCTTCCCCTATCCCTCTGTCCCTCTTCCATCACTCCCGCTACCCCTCTCTCTCCTCCCTCCCCACTCTTTCCCCTCTTTCCCCCCCCCCACCCCTCTCCCTCCCACCCTGCTCCCCTCCCCCCCATCCCCCCCCCCAAAGCTCTCTCCCCATCCCTCACCCCCTACCCCGCTCTCCTTTCCCTCCCAAATATATCCCGTTTCCTCCTCCTCCCTCCCCTCTTCTCACTCCCCCCCGCAAACGCCGTTTGGGAAACAGACCACAGAGGGAGTACAGAGAAGATTCAACAGACTGATTCCTGGGATGTCAGGACTTTCAAATGACGAAAGACTGGATAGACTTGGCTTGTTCTCGCTAGATTTTAGAAGATTGAGGGGGGATCTTATACAAACTTACAAAATTCTTAAGGGGTTGGACATGCTAGATGCAGGTAGATTGTTCCAGATGTTGGGGAAGTCCAGAACAGGGGGTCACAGTTTAAGGATAAGGGGGAAATCCTTTATGACCGAGATAAGAAAAACATTTTTCACACAGAGAGTGGTGAATCTCTGGAATTCTCTGCCACAGAAGGTAGTTGAGGCCAGTTCATTGGCTATATTTAAGAGGGAGTTAGATGTGGCCCTTGTGGCTAAAGGGATCAGGGGGTATGGAGAGAAGGCAGGTACAGGATACTGAGTTGGATGATCATCCTTGATCATATTGAATGGTGGTGCAGGCTCGAAGGGCCGAATGGCCTACTACTGCACTTAATTTCTATGTTTCCCTCTCCTCATCCCTCTCCCTCTCCACACCCCTCTCCCTTTCCTCACCCCTCTCTCTCGCTCCCTCACCCCCCTTCCCTCTCGACCCCACCCCCTTCCCTCTTTCTACCCGCCCCCTTCTCCCTACCCCTCTCCTCCTCCCTCCCCACTCTTTACCGTCTCTCTCCACCCCTCTCCCCTCCCTCCCCATCCCCCCCTCCCCCACATCTCTCTCCCCATCCCCCTCTCTCTCACCCCCTACCCCGCTCTCCTTTCCTCTCCCAAATCTGTCATGTTTCCTCCTCCTCCTCTCCCCTCCCTCCCCTCTTCTCACCCACCCCCCCCCCCCCCTCCACCCACCTGTGAGTTTGGGGGGTGGTTAATTTCAGTGTGATGCCGCAGCCCCTACTCCCCCCCCGCAAACGCTGTTGGGGAAACAGACCCAACGGGTCTGCACTTGGTCGAGTATATATATAAAACTGTGTGGCTGCCGGCTGGCTGTGTGTGTTTCTGCCTGACTTATGGCTGCCAGCCTTTGATTCGTTGCTAGCCAACACCCGACCCAGAAACGCCTTGATTTTTTCCATTTCGGTAGAGATTTCACTTTTCATTCCAAGTATCCACTTCATTAAATTTTGTCGTGTTTATGTACATTTTTTTAATCAAATCCTTCTCCCCCCCACTCCCCCCCCACTCACTCATTTTGTCGCCTCCTGCTGGCCAGCGACCATAACAGCTGCTGGCGCCCGCATCTCGCCTCAAAGACGCCATTTAAAAACAACCGCACTGCTGATTCCTGAGCCGCTTGACTTGGAGGAGCACGTCTCCCGTGGGGGCTACGGGTAGGGAACGGCTGCGTTGGGGGAGCAGACTGCACTTGGTCTAGCATATCAATATAACTAAAGGTCTTCGTCTTGTTTGTGCCGACGATGTGTCAATCAGGTTTTCCTATCTTCTTCCAAACGCTAGGCCACAGCCTTCCCATTTTTCACATATCCTACTCACATTTTTTTCTGTTGTTTCGATAAACATCTTCCCGTCGCATTCCCAGCCTCAAGAACTCACCCATTATTGGAAAAAAAAACAGTGACGTCACAATGCACTCGCAAGGCAGGACAGGACTCTCCAGGAGGGAGGGGCACTCCAGCGCCCTTGGTGAACGAGGAGTGGCGGCGGCTGCCGACGCCGTGCCTGGTGTTGGAGCTGGAGTGAGGGCCATGCCCAGGGCTTGGGATGGGGCCGAGAAAGAAGCCACCGCTGGAACCAAGGACGAGCCTGCGTCCGGGGTCAGGGACGAGCCCGGAGATGAAGTCGGAGCCTGGACTGGAGCCCAGGCGGCGGCCGATTTGACAGATTGAATCCACAGCCAGGGCCGGGCCGAGTACGAGAACCAGGCCCTAGAGCTGTTCTATGATCTGGGTAGGTGCTGGGGCAGCAAATGGGAGTGAGGGGAGGAGGGAAATGAGGAGGGAGATGGGGTAGGGAGTGGGGTGGTAAAGGGAGAAGGGGGGGGTGTGGAGGAGGTAGATGAGGAGGGGTGGAGATGCCCCCTCCCTATCTACCCTCAGTTCCACCTTCTCTACCCAACTCCCTCGCCCTCTCTACCCTCCCTCCCTCCCTCTCTCTACCCCCATCCCCCCATGCCTCTCTCCCCCTCCCTCTCTGCCCCTCTCCCCCTCGCTCTCTACTCCCTCCCCCTCTCTACCCCCCCTCCCTCTCCACCACCCCTCCGTCTCTAGGGATTGAAGAGGGAGGGTGAAGAAGAGGAGGGAGTGCTGGGGGATGAGGAGAAATGAGCTGCGCCTGCGCAGTTGGGGGCTATGCGTGAGTGGTGCAACATAGCGTTGGGGGAACGGCTTGTGTTGGGGGAATGGGTGAGTGGTGGAATCTTGTGTTGGGGGAGCAGGCCCAACGAATCTGCACATGGTCTAGTATATCTATCTATCTATTTTCTATCCAAACTTAACAAAAACTCTCATCTTGTCCTCTTCCGGTTTGCGTTGTTTTGAAATGTGTGTAAAAACGGTACCCATTAACGTTACGATTTTTCGTCACCTTACTCACCGTTCTCCTGTGCTCCAAGCGCATCAATTTTTTTCCGATCGGTTGAATATTGCAAAAGTTATGAAGGTTTAAAAATCGTATTATCAGCAGATTGGTCTTCTCTCCTGTAAATCACCGGGACGGTGACGCCCCTTCCGGCACCTGCTGTCAATCACCGGGGCGAGGAGAATAAAGCCCAGGAGGCCGGGCTGAGTCCAGAAGCCGTCCGCCCCGAGTCCATGCGTCTAGAAGCCGCCCCAAGTCCGTCTGCCCCAAAGCCGCCCCCGGAGTTGGGGAACCCGGAGGCGGTGCGCAGTTGGAGAGCCCCGGAGTGAGAAGCGGCCCGGAGTGAGAAGCGGCCCGTGAGACTGCTGCAACCTCGAGATCCTGGGGAAGTGAGGAGTGTGTGTGGGGGGATTGATGGAGCCGGGCGCTGGCGGGGCACACCACCCCCGCCCACACACCCCCTCCACCCATCTACCCCCCTCACCTCACACCCCTTCCCCCACCGGCTATAAAAGCCACCGCCTGAAGCCGTCCCCCTCCCCCAGCTGCAGGACGCTCACCCCCCCCCCCCCCCCCCCCCCCCACCGACAGTCCACGCCTGATGCCGTCCCCTCCCTCAGCTGCAGTCCATTCCGCCCACAACACCCTTACAAGCCCAATAAAAGTCCAGTCAGTCCACAATGTCCTACTAGCCCTCCGGAAACCAGTCCCGCTGGCCCACACCTGTACTGGCTCAAAAAAAGTCCCTTCTGACAATATCCGTACTAGCCCATAGAATCCAGCCCCTTCGGACCACAACACCCGTACTAGCCCTTCAGAAAGCTCGCCACCGCCTGCAGCCCTACTACCCCCCCCCCTCCCCTACCGTCCCCCTCCACCAGCTGCAGGGCACTCCTCCCAATGCCCGACAGTCCCCATCTCCGTCCCATCCCCCGGCTGCAGGGCACATCCCCCCCCGCCCCCCCCAATGGCCCCCAGCCTGTAGCCGTCCCCTGCTGCAGGCAGCAGGATCCCCCCACCCCCCAGCAGCAGGCCTGAAGCCAGCCCCCCCAGCTGCAGGATGCTCCTGACCAGTCCCCACCTGAAGCCGGTCGGGAGCAGCAGCGATAGGCCCACGACCCCGATAGGCAGTGGCAGGCCACGGCAGCCGTCCCCCTCCTCTACCAACTGCCCCGCCTGAACCCGTCACCCTGCCCTGGCTGCAGGACGCTCCGCACCAGAAGCCGTCCCTGTCCCCCGGCTACAGAACGTAAAAGCCCAAGAAAAGTCCCTTTCGCCCATAATATCCATACTAGCCCTATGGAAACAAGTCCCCTCCGACCACAACACCCGTACTAGCCCTCCAAAAAGCCCCCCCCCCCCCCCCCACTGGCCACTGCCTGAAGCTCTCCCCCCACCCCCGGCTGCAGGACAGCCCCCCGCCACCCCACCCGACAGCCCCCCTCTGCAGCCGTCCCCCTGTCCCGCTGTAGGAATCTCCCCCGTCTCCCACTGGCCCTCAACAGCCCCCGCATGAAGCCATACCCCCCCCCCCCCCCCCCACTGCAGGCCCCTGACAGCCCCCCCCCCCCCCCCCCCGCTCCTCCAGCGCCCGCCTGAAACCGTCATGCCCCAACTGCAGGATGCTCCCCACCGGAATTTGGCTCTCCTCCCCACCCCCCCCCAAACAGCCCCGGACAGCCCCCGTCTGAAGCCGTCCCCCTCCCCGATGCACGATGCTCCCACTCCACCGACTCCCGCCTGAACTGCCCCACTAACCGTCCCCAGCTGCAGGATGCTCACCACCGTTCCCTGCCTGAAGCCGGTGGGGAGCATCCTGCAGCTGGGGACGGTTAATGGGGCAGTTAGCGGCTGTGGGTGAGTGGTGGAATATTGCGTTGGGGGAACAGGGAGGGAAAGGAAAGCGGTAGGGAGGGAGAGGGGTTATGGAGGGAGGGAGGGAGTGACTGAGGGTAGGGGAAAGGAGAGGGAGGGAGAGGTGAGGGAGGGAGTGGTGGAGGGTAGGAGAGGGGAAAGAAGAGAGAGGGTTAAGAGGGGGAGGGAGTGCTGGAGGATGAGGGGAAATGTGCCGCACCTGCGCAGTTGGGGGCTATCGGTGAGTGGTGTAATATTGCGTTGGGGTAAAGGGTTGTGTTGGGGGAACGGGCGAGTGGTGGAAATTTGCGTTGGGGGACCAGGCCTCCCGTTTGACAGGGACCCAACGGGTTCCACTTGGTCTAGTAAGATCTAGAATTCTACAAGCATTTAAAAAAATATTTGGCCTCTCATTTTAAAGATGGGCAAGATTTTATCTCCATGGACTGAGTTCAAGTTATACTGCCAAAACTTTATGAAAGTGCTCTGTTCGATAGGTTATTTAACCAACAAATATATTTTTGATACACATGGCTTGTTTTGCAAAGTTAAAAACAAACATTACATACCAAAATCTTTCTTGCTCCCTTTTCCACCTTCACGACTTTTTTTCAAAACAGCTTTGAACATTGTGGATACTTTCTGAACTTTTTGGCTGTAGTAATAATAAGGTAAGCATTAATTGTAGGAGACTGCCAATTTAATGCACTCAGTTAAATATTGTCTAACATAATACAAAATAAACCTTTATTTACAGGATGGGGGCATTGCCGGCATAGTCAACATCTTTGATCAGTCTCCAAATAACCCGGAGAAAATACAGCTCAAATCACTAAAGCATTCTCATACTCCTATTGAATAGGATTTGGATTATATGATGATATGCTATCTTCTCAAATAATAGAAGTGTTCAGGAGATACTGGTTAAGAATTCTTGTTGCATTGAATTAGTTCTTGTAGATGGTATTCAAATTAATTATGCCCCTCTTAATATTATACACATCCAAAAGGACAACCCTGCAGTCTCATGAATGACTGATCTTCAATCTTTTATCATCACAATTCCAATGAGTTTGATTTAACTAGGGCTCATCCAAATGTTATTTCAATGGAAAAGGCAGTGATTCATCCCTTTAGTTAATGTTTGAAATTAGGGTGTAGTGAGATATACAACTAGAACCTAAAATGAGCATCAATAAGCAGATAATTGTTAACTAAGTGCCTCTGGGGAGTATTAATGCTGACATGTTCCATGTAGGGGGCAGACTAGTTGGACTTGATGGCCTGCTTTTGACCTGCACATGTTACCCAACTGCAAGATGGAAAACATGATAATGATGGTCAAGAAATTGGAAGGGAAAAGCTAAAAATAAAATACTAGGCCAAGTTAGATCTACAGTGCCCTCCATAACGTTTGGGACAAAGACCCGTCATTTATTTATTTGCCTCTGTTCTCCACAAATTGAGATTTGTAATAGAAAACAAATCACATGTGTTTAAAGTGCACATTGTCAGATTTTAATAAAGGCCATTTTTATACATTTTGGTTTCACCATGTCGAAATTACAGCAGTGTTTATACATAGTCCCCCCCCCCCCATTTCAGGGCACCATAATGTTTGGGACACAGCAAAGTCATGTAAACGAAAGTAGTTATGTTTGGTAATTTGTTGCATATCATTTGCATGCAATGACTGCTTGAAATCTGCGATTCATGTACATCATCAGTTGCTGGGCCTGTATTGCAGCTATCTTTAGCTTATGCTTGTTTTGGGGGCGTCCCCTTCAGGTGTTTGGAGATGTTTCTTTATTATAGAGAGAATTCTTCTGTCATCAGCTGTGGTGGGCTTCCTTGGCCTGCCAGTCCCTTTGCAATTAGTAAGCTCACCAGTGGTCTCTTCTTTCTTAATGATGTTCCAAACAGTTGATTTTGGTAAGCCTAAGGTTTGGCTGAGGTCTCCAACAGTTTTATTTTTGTTTCTCAGTCTCATAATGGCTTCTTTGACTTTCATTTGCACAACTTTGGTCCTCATGTTGATAAACAACAATAAAAGTTTCCTAAGGTGATGGAAAGACTGGAGGAAAGACTAGGTGCTGAGAGTTCTCTTATACCTGCGTTAAGGAGGCAATTAAACACACCTGAGCAATTACAACACCTGTGAAGCCATGTGTCCCAAACATTATGGTGCCCTGAAATGGGGGGACCGGCTATAAACACTGCTGTAATTTCTACATGGTGAAAACAAAATGTATGAAAATGGCCTTTATTAAAATCTGACAATGTGCAATTTAACCACATGTGAGTTTTTCTATCTCAAATTGTGGAGTGCAGAGGCAAATAAATAAATGATGGGTCTTTGTCCCAAACATTATGTAGGTATGTTGCAAAACTTACCTTCAGCGGCGCTGGAGTTCTGCCGCTGCCCGTGTGCGCGACTTTGAGAGGGGAGCGGGATTAGAACGCGATTTTCTCTAGGCTGTTGAAATCGATGTCGTTCAGCCTACTTAGTTGCTGACGAAAAATCGCTGCAAAATTCGTTCGTTGCAGCTATTTTTAAACTAAATTGGGTTATTTAATTGTTATAGTAGATTAAAAATCATCCTCTAAAGCCGCGAACCCCGACAACGGGACGGATCTCATGTAGGTAGGTATGTTGCAAAGCCTACGTGAAGCGTCGTTGAAAATCTGCCCCAGCCCATGTGTGTGATTTTGGCGCTGTTTTGAGGGGGCGGGTTTAAAACGCGATTTTCACTAGGCTGTTGCAATCGAAAATGTTCAGCCTAGTAAATCATTAACGAAAAATCGCTGAAAGACCCCGTCGCAAAAGGTAATATTAGTTTTTATGGCCTTGTATAATAGTTATAGTAGTTTAAAAATCACTCTCTAAACCCGCGACCTCTCGCAGCCCCAGGGTTTTATAAAGCAAACAATTAAAGGTATGTACCTTATTTTTACATTAAAAAGGGCTTCTTTAGAACCCTTTATACAAAGTTTACTATTGCGAGTAGCTCATTTTGGCCCCATTATATCCCGCAGTATTTTTCTGGGCATTTGAGGGCACAAATCTACCGCAATGTGAACGTTCTAAACCAGCGCGTTCACAGGAACCCACTGGAAAGCTGATTTAAAATGGACTTTAATTTACAGCAATTGAACACTAAATTCCTTCCATTTGGCCTATAAATTAATGTAAATGAGATTTCAAAATCATGTTTTATTGAGAATTATTTATGAATATTATTTGGACACTTGGGCTATTTAAAAATGTTAATCATTTATTAAGAAATGGATAGATGTTTAGATCTAGTAATTGAAGTTTGAAATTAGCTACACTTGGGTAACTAACTAATTATATGTTTTAATTTCAGGTCATCCAAGTAAGATTATTTTATATTTGTTTCAGAATGGTTCAATCTACGATAACTGAAAATTTCATTCAGTTCTCTTAATTTTTAAGAAGGTTATGGCCTTTTGACAGCACACGATCACAGCTTTTTTGTTATGTCCATAGAAAATCAATAGGGAAAAAGATGCTGATTTCCGAGTATGAAAATGGCCATAACATTTTAAATACTTGAGATATGAAAGTGAATTAGGTGTCAAATTAAACTTCTTTTTATGCTTTATCTGATGGGATAAATTAGACTTGATTTTTTAAATCTCAAAATGTTGTGATATTGCTAATGTAGGAGACAAGGCAAGGTAGGTTGTTTATTTTTTACATTAAAAAGGGCTTTCCAAAAACAGGAAAATGAAATCGTCTTCAAACTTCTTCCACCATCACTAACCAATGGTTCCAAAATCACTTTTATAGTGGCCCATGAAAGGATGTCAGAGAGTAATTAAGAGTCTACCACATTTCTGTGGCTTGGAATCACATGTAGGCCCTATTGGGCAAGGAAGAAAGGTCTCTACCCCTGAAGGATATTAGGCTATTCATTTTTTTTGTGACAAACTGCTAATTTAGATTAGAGAATGCAGATTATTCAGATTCTACAACTGCAGTAGTGGGATTTTAACTCTGTGCACTATATTTAAACATGATCCACAGCAATCAAAACCTTAAATTTGTGAATCAGCAGTTATTGCTCTACCGAGACTGGGAAAGACAGACATCAAGAAAATGTCATGATTGTCTGAAATCCTGACAGGATGGAAATCCTTCGTCCTTCCATTAGAAAAGTTTAGAAAGACATGAGACAAACGCAGGCAGGTGGGACTAGTGTAGATGTAGCATCTTGGTTCCCATGGGCATGTTGGGCCAAAGGGGATGTTTCCATACTGAATGACTATGACTGTTCATTCTCTCTTCTGCTGTGGCTAGAAAACATGCCACTTACTAATGGACTTACCTAGCCTACTCCAACAGTCCCTCATGAATCTATGTCTTTTCAATTAAGAACAATTAGGTCAGTTGCCACATGACTCTACCTGCATTTTACGTTCATTCAAAATTCTAGAAATCCCCATTAAACATTGTGCAAGTACCTTTAAAGGACTGCACTTGTCAAGGAAGGTGGCCACCGCCAGTTTCTCAATGCGGTTAAGGTTGGGCAATATATATTACCCCTCCCAGCAATGTCCCCCCTCCCCAAAAAAAATGAAGTGGTATTAGTTAAGTTCTCCAATGTATGCATTTAAGAGGGAGTTAGATGTGGCCCTTGTGGCTAAAGGGATCAGGGGGTATGGAGAGAAGGCAGGTACAGGATACTGAGTTGGATGATCAGCCATGATCATATTGAATGGCGGTGCAGGCTCAAAGGGCTGAATGGCCTACTCCTGCACCGTTTTTCTATGTTTCACTGGATCCATGGAAAGTAAACAATCTTGATAATGACTGTTCTTGGTCAATGTTGCTTCTCCAGTCAGCTGTTAACTGGAGGTTGTTACATTAAAAATAACTAAACCTCCCCATTGTTAGTGGTTTAAATATCTCACAATCCATTGTGGCATCTGGGAAACATGTATAAGTCATAATATGACACAGTAATACAACAACTTAGGAAAGCTGCGGGATGAAGTTACCATTTGGAATAAACTTCAAGCTTCAATTCAACAATAAAGTCTTCTGGTTTTGAACTGACATAAAAACATAGAAGGTTCTAAATTAAATCCAAACTCCAATCGGTACTTCAGCCCCATGGTGCACAAGTGGCATTTCAGGAGTTTTGCAAAAATTGACCGTAGCAAACCTAATCAAACTACTGAATAAAGATGGAAACTTTAAGCTTTATTTGAAAGACAGCTCTAATATAAAATAAATTAAGTGCCTTCTTGTTCTCCTGGGTTGTAATATTTTGCCCTCTTTACAAATCTGATAGAAACTTTGCAGAGATACACTCTAAGGAGGTAGTGAAGGTGGGGGGGGGGGGGGGGGGGGGGGGGGGGGTGTGGGGCAGGGGGGGGGGGGGGGGGTGGGGGGGGGGTAGGGGCGGTTGTGGGAGTAGTAGGGGGTTTGTGGGGGCAAGGGAAGGGGTATGAGGGAGGGGTGTGTGTGGTGGAGGGAGGAGTGTGTGTGGTAGGGGGGAGTCTGGGGGAGGGGTTGTGTGGGGGGGGGTGTAGGGGGGAAGGGGTGTGGGGGGGGTGTAGGGGAGGGAGGGAGGGAAGAGGGTGGTGTGGGCCCTCGCTCGCAGAACACAGACCCCACTCGCAGAACAGACCCCGTACGCAGAACACAGACCCCGCTCGCAGAACAAAGCACAGCCCCCGCTCGCAGAAACACAGACCCCGCTCGCAGAACACAGACCACAACTCCCAGAACAGACCCCGTATGTAGAACACAGACCCTGCTCGCAGAACACAGACCCCGTATCGCAGAACACAGACCCCGCTCGCAGAACACAGACCCCGTATGCAGAACACAGGCCCCGTATGTAGAACACAGACCCTGCTCGCAGAACAGACCCCCCGTATGTAGAACACAGACCCTGCTCGCAGAACACAGACCCCGTATGCAGAACACAGACCCTGCTCGCAGAACAGACCCCGTACGTAGAACACAGACCCTGCTCGCAGAACAGACCCCGTATGTAGAACACAGACCCCGCTTGCAGAACAGACCCCGTATGTAGAACACAGACCCCGCTCGCAGAACACAGACCCCGCTCGAACAGAGCACAGCCCCCGCTCGCAGAACACATACCCCGCTCGCAGAACACGGACCCCACTCGCAGAACACAGACCCCGCTCGCAGAACAGAGACCCCCCCCGCTCGCGCAGAACACAGACTCACAGAACACAGACCCCATATGCAGAACACCCCCATATCGCAGAACACAGACCCCGCTCGCAGAACACAGACCCCGCTCGCAGAACACAGACCCCGCTCTCAGAACACAGCCCCCGCTCGCAGAACACAGACCCCATATGCAGAACACAGACCCCGCTATGCAGAACAGAGCACAGCCCCCCGCTCGCAGAACACAGCCCCCGCTCGCAGAACCCAGACCCCTATGCAGAACACAGACCCCGCTCGCAGAACACAGACCCCGCTCGCAGAACACAGACCCCGCTCGCAGAACACAGACCCTGCTCGCAGAACACAGACCCCGTATGCAGAACACAGACCCCGCTTGCAGAACAGAGCACAGCCCCCGCTCGCAGAACACAAAGCACCCCCCGCTCGCAGAACACAGACCCCCACTGCAGAAACAGACCCCGTGCTCGCAGAACACAGACCCTGCTCGCAGAACACAGACCCCGTATGCAGAACACAGCCCCCGTATGCAGAACACAGACCCCGCTCGCAGAACAGAGCATAGCCCCCGCTCGCAGAACACAGCCCCAGATCGCAGAACACAGACCCCGCCCGCAGAACACCGCCCTCACTCGCACTCTGCTGATGTGTACTGCAATCCTATTTCCCTACTTTTGTTTATGGTCCTTTAAAGTGCATACAAGAGACAAAAATTAGGCTTGAAAATGTCAACTATCAATTTAACCTTTATACAACAAGATTACTATGACCTCTATAATACTAAACGGTGTGTGTGTGCGTGCGTGCGTTTGTGAATATCTGGTTAATTCCTATTTTCTTCCAAAGGTTAGGCCACAGCCTTCCTATTTTCACACATTCTACTCACATTTTTCCAGTCGAGAAGATAAACATCTTCCCGTTGCATACCCTCCTATATTTCCGAAGTTAATAATCGTCTAAAGTTTTTTTAACAAGCCCGAAAACTCACCCATTTCGATAAAAAACCCGAGTGATGTCACAATCACTCACAAGGCAAGACCGGTCACCCCGGGAGGGAGGGGCACTCCAGCGTTCACGGTGAACGAGGTGGCGGCTGCCAGCGGCAGACGCCCGATGGGGAGGGTGGTGCTGGTACTGGAGTGAGGACTTGGGATGGGGCCGTGACCGGGGCCGAAAAATATGCTGCCGCTGGAACCAAGGACAAGCCTGGTTCCAGGGTCAGGGACGAGCCCGGAGATGAAGTCGGGGCCTGCACTGGAGCCCAGGTGGCGGCCGAGCTGACGGCTGCAGTCTGGAGATGAAGTCGGGGCCTGCACTGGAGCCCAGGTGGCGGCCAAACTGACAGCAGGAGTCTACCGCCAGGGCCGGGCCGTACATGAATCAGGCCGAGTTCCAGGCCCTGCGCTGCTCTACGACCTGTGTAGGTCCTGGGGCAGGGAATGGGAGTGAGAGGAGGGGAATGACGGAAATGAGGAGGGAGATGGGGGAGGGGTGGAGGAGGGAGATGCCCCCTCCCTATCTACCCTCACTCCCACCCTCTCTACCCCTTCCCTCTATCCCCACTCCCTCTCTACTCCCTTCTCCTCCCTCTCTACCTTCCTCCCCCTCCCTCTCTGGGGATTGAAGAGGGAGGGCGAGGAGGAGGGAGTGCTGGGGGATTAGGAGAAATGAGCCACGCCTGCGCAGTTGTGGGCTATGCATGAGAGGTGCAATATTGCGTTGGGGGGAATGGCTTGCATTGGGGGATCGGGTGAGTGGTGCAATCTTGCATTAGGGGAGCAGTCCCAGCGGGTCTGCACTTGGTCTAGTATTTACATATAAAATTTGTTTTCAATAGTCAAGAGTATTTAAATCGGAAGGGAACAATTAAATGTCTGCTTGCTGATACTTTACAGGTACATTAATGCAATTACACAACAACATACTAATGGTTGTTGGTACTTCCACCTTGGGGTAAAAAGGTTCTGATTGACTACCCTATCTATGCCTCTCAGAATGTTATATTCTTATATCAGGACTCTCCTCCACCGACGCTCCAGAGAAACTAGTAAAGTGTATCCAACCTCTTCTTATAACCAATACCAATCCAGTCAACATTCTGGTAAAACCTCTTCTGCACCCTTTCCAAATCTTCCACAGCCTTCCTACTATGGAGCAACCAGAACGTACAATATTCCAGATACGGTCTAATCAAAGTATTATAAAGCTGCAACATGATTTCCTGAGTCCCCCGGCCAATGAAGGCAAGTATACCACAAGCCTTCTTTACCACCCTCTCTAATTGTGTTGCTACATTTATGGAGCTTTGGACTTGGACTCCAACATCCCTCCGTACATCAATGCTGTTGAGGGTCTTGTTGTTAACTGCATATTTTCCACTTCTCCTGTGCTAAATTATAAAGGGTTTCTGGTTCATTGATTAATGGAAAATATTTAAGCTATTTTATAAATAAACTATATGTTTATGTCTGATATTGTACATCCTTTATATAAAAGTTTTGCAAGTAGCTTTAAGGGCCTGTGCCACTTTCACGACCTTTTCCGAGTTTGCCCTTGACTCCTACTTGCAGCATGGTCGTCACGAGGTCATAGGTAGGTCGTGATGCTAGTCATAGGTACTCGTGGCATCAAGTAGGTCGGGGCGTTCAAGAAACAAGCAACCTCCAACTTTTATTTCTTAAAACCTAACTGACAAGAAATCTGCTGTATCTATTCATGATTTAAGTTGGAAAATTGCATTGATAATGCCTCCAACTAACAATCAAACCTCACCTTTACGTGACCAGTTTCTGAAGTTGCTTTCAATGAAAAAGAAGAGATATCAACTCCAGGATTCATGCAATAGTTTTTGCACTTTCTTCTCTCCCTCATTTTGCATTTTTTCCTTGTATGGACTTTTGCCTTTGCCAATTTTAGATATTTGTACATTCCTCTCATGCCTCTTCATTGCCTCTTGAAGACCATCCATCATGCAAACATAATTTAGCTTTATTAATCTTTCCCCAATCTCTCAAAGTACAAACACAAGTAAATGCCAGTTGCTCACCAGCAGAGGCATACCTTGCCAATCAAAGTACAATCTAAGTGTAAGAGCAGAAAGTAAAGAACTACCAGGAACATGAAGAAAAGGTATTTAGAAATCTGACATGTGTACATGGCAGATGGCAGGAATAGCAAGAATTACAGGTTTTACCATAAAAGACGAGTAGATATAAATTTGGTTGCCAGGAAAAAACTCAAGACTGCAGGAAGATATCAACAGATTAGTCAGATGTATAATAAACTTACAAATTCAATCCAAGGAAGCTTGAGGCGCTTCATTTGGGATATGGAGAAAGAGAACAGATGATAAATGATGTAAGAATAGAAGGGCAGTGTCAACAGGTTCCTGAACGAAGCAAGATAAGTAGATACAATGGTTGAAAAACATATTGACCAAATATAAAAAGAGAGAAAAATCTTGTTCGAATACTAGAGAACATAGTTTAACCCACAACACTTCTATCCACCACATTAAAAAAGTGATTTCATTAAAATGCAAAGGAGATTTATGAAAATGCTATTGGTTTGTTATTGTCATGTGTTCCAAGATACAGTGAAAAACTTTGTTTTGCGTACTATACATGAGTACAATCAAACCATACACAAGCACACATGTAGGCTCTTGGCAGGTACCATATCAACATTTAAACAAGTAAAAGACCTTTGGAAAGATATATAGATAGGAAAGGTTTAGACGGATATGAACCAAACGCAGGTAGGTGGGGCTAGTGTAGATGGGGCATCTTGGTTGGCACAGGCAAGTTTGGCCGAAGGGCCTGTTTCCGTGCTGTATGACCATACTGTTAATAAAAAAAGAGAAAGCAAACAAAATGCAGCATTTACTGTTACAGCCACAGAGAAAATTCAGATAAAGCAAGGGCTGCAAATAAGTAGATTGGGACTAGCGAGAGGTCCATTCAATAGCCTGATAACACCGAGGAAGCAGCTATTCCTGAATCTGGTGGTATGTGGTTTCATCTTTTGTATCTTATGCCCAATGGGAGAATAGAGAAGTGGGATTGATCAGGCGTCATTGATTATGTTGGCTGCTTTCCCTAGGGGTGAAATAACCTGGTTTGCGAGATGGACTAGGCACACCTCTCTACAATTCCTTGCAGTATTGAGCACAGCAGTTGGCAAACCAAGTTGCGATACATCTTGATAGTATGGTTTCTATGGTGGATCTACAGAAATTGTTAAGAGTCATTGCAGATATGCTGAACTTCCTTAGGTTCTGGAAAATATTGCCCCTGAGGAAAGACTGGCTAGGCCTAGGTCATATACTCCAAAAGATGCTAAAGAGCTTATCAAAAGTGTGAAAATATTTTATGACAAGTAAGTCTGATGATAAACTCCGATCTATCTTGGCACAGAGGTTAATAATTATAGTGTAGATTTGATAGGACCATCACAGGATGAGTCAAAATAATTTTTATTTCCACCCAGAAGATAACTAATATCTTGAACTTGCTCTGTGAATGATTGGTAGAAGTGGAACCATTTATACAGTTTTTACATAAGCAATTGATGTGTCAGGGAGTTTTGGACCAAGAACTGGGACATTAAACTGAATTCCAGCCAGCTTGGTCACAATGTGTTAAGTATTTATATAATTCTAGATAATAGGCATCAACAGTACTAGATTCAACAACATTTAACTGGTCTAGCACATCAATATAAATGTTTCATCCAAACATAGACACAAAAAGCTGAAGTATCTCAGACAGCATCTCTGGAAAAAGGAAATAGGTGGCGTTTCGGGTCGAGACCCTTCTTCAGATTGAGAATCAGGGAAAAGGGAAACAAGAAATATAGTTTCAATCCCATTTTTGGTTCACAGAAAAATAATTAGCAGTAATTGATTTACAGTGCATAAAATGATGCACCTTGGTTTTTAAAGTTAAGGAAAAAATGCATCAAGGCTTATAGGAAAGTTTCTGATGTAGGAAGCAGAGTTTGAGCAGAAGACCCAAGACATGCGATAAGCAGTAAGAAGCTCCAAACTCATCAAATTATAACCCAGCCAGTCTGTTTTGGGGAATCAATCACAGTCTGAGCTTGAATTATATATTTAAAATCATTAATGTCAATCTTCAACGACAGTTTTGGAACTTCCTAGGAGATCATTTATGGTCACTGAAAGTAGCCCAAGGGGAAAAGAAAACAAACAGGAGCTGGAAACTAGAGAAAATGCAGCAGGTAAGATTAAAAGGATCAAATTGCAGATCTTCAAGTTATGCACAAATTCTCTGCATAAAAACAGTTACACTGAGAGTTCTACCTATTGAATTTATGTCAGGTAATATCAGGTACAGGAACAGCAACTCTATTCATCAGAAAGGAAAGAAATACTGCAATGCCTATGAATTAGTACAATAATGTACACTTTAATTGGAATTGCTTTGATGATTTTCCTGGATCAAAAATTATCCAAGCAAGTAGACCATCCGATGTGGGAATGCAAACCTTGCCAATATCTAAAAATTCAGATATCGCTGGACAGTATTTGCATATGGATATACGTAGGTCTGGCTTGTGTTGAATCTGCAGAAAATGATGCAGTGACAGGTCAACCCCATTTTAAACAACATAATGCAAAAACTTGAGGTGTGAGGTGGAACAAGTTGAGCACAAGAAACTGCTGAGGATAGCTTTGACAAACTAATAAAAACATAGGCACTCTTCTATGCTTTGACAGATGTTTAATAATAACCAAGACTAAGCAGTTTGTAAAAACCCATTATCAAAATATCAAAACAGTATCCTTGGTGATGGGTTGGATAAATCCTTTTGCTGAAGAGGCAAATTGGGAAGGTGGTAAAAAGAGAAAGAAAATAATTGAATGGGAACAACAGCTGGAGGAAGCAGGGAGTGGCCATGACTCCATAAATTGAAAGTATCAAACAAAGGCCTGATTTTAAAGACCTCAAAAGAAGTGACAACAATATTATAGAAAATATCTTTAATAAGAAGCAAGAAGGATTGCATTAGTAGAATCATTTGTTCAATTCAAAAATTTGAGAAAAACAGCCTAGAAAAGTGAGCTACACAAAGTCAATAATATGTTTTGTTTTAATATACTCCAGTGGTTTTGACTTGAAGTGTTTGCTGATAAACATACAGTATGAATGAGGCAATTTAGTGATACTCCGAGGATCAAAACGGGCATATGTAAGAAGAATGTATTCATTAATCAGTAGTTTGGCTACCTTTAAGAGCAACATCATTATGTATATTATTATGCTTGACTGCTTGAGCTAAAAAAAAGCCATACCAGAAAAAGAACACACCAAGACAAATATTCCAAGTAGAATAGAGAGGCTTAACATAGTCTGTAGACAGATTGCCAAATTAAGAGCCTTTAAGCGGGTAATCCAAGATATTCTACTCTAGGATTATATGCAAAGATTGGTTCAAAGAATTGGTTTAGGGTATGAGTGCTAAATTGGGTGTGGTCGTAGGGGATATAGGAGCTTGCTGTGGAATGACAAAACCATATGTGAATGAAAAATAGCCAACGGGGTAATGCCAGAGTAAGAGATTTTCACTGACAGCCAAAGTTTGAAGTGTAAGTGCCAAAATATTGGCGTGGGGCAATGTTGAGAATGATGAGAAAATGAATTTTAGGATGTATAAAGGGCATGTCCCACCAGCATGCGACTGCATGTGGCGAGCGCGACCAAACGTGGTGGCTTGAGGTGTACGGCCGCGCGGGGCTGGTCCCACTTCCAACCGCGGAGCCGTATGGAGCTGGTCCCGACATCATACTCACCAATCAGCTGGGCAGGAGGCGGGCCAACTGAATTTGGACGTCGCACGGCGTCGGGCGGTTACGTCATCACGCAACGCCACGCCGGGTGGTGACATCATCGTGCAACGCCACGCACTAGGCGTACGCCGTCAAGATGCTACGTCCGGCGTTGAGACGCTGCGTACGCCCATCGAGGCGCTGCATAATGCCTCAATGCGGCTGCGGGCCGACAGGCCGTTGCCGCGCGGGACTTTTGGACAGTGTCAGTTTTTCAAAGCCTCGCGCGATGTCGGGACCAGCCCCGCACAACTCCGGCGATCGAAGTGGGCCCCGCGAGGCCGTACAGCTCAAGCGACCACGTTAGGTCGCGCTCGCCGCATGTAGTCGCATGCTGATGGGACAGGCCCTTAATGGTCAAATGTGAAAGCGTTACGATAGGAATTTTCTTTGTAATATACCAGGTAACCCAGTATGGAGAATCTAAAGAGATAAATTTCTTTCATATGCTTCATTGGCAATGATTTACCCCACCTTTGGAAAATGAATAAAGAGTAGCTCTCTAATCTTGACTTTATTTCTCCCTCTCCCCACTCATTGGCAATCGAACCTTAGAACCAAAAGTTCTATTTTTGAATTTGGATGAGAACTTGGATGTTAAAAGCACTGAATAGCATCCAAATGGTTTCCATTGGTATAGTTTTAATCTTTCAGTATGATGAGTGGGTATAGCAGCAACCTCTTGGAATAGCTATGTATCAACTGCCGATAGAAGGTCCCGAATAGCACCCACTGCACCATAAAATATGAATCACTATTATTTTTCCACATCAAATGAGCAATGCAGCTGCCTTTAAAAAAATGAAATAATCTAAATTGAAATAAAAACTGGGCATTAAAGAAGTAGGAATAACAAGAACGGATTACAAGTATTTAAAAACAGCAAGCATTAATACCCATTTATTACATCCCCACAGCATTACTCACTGAACCAAAATATGCTTTTCACTGCTCGAGTAAAAACAGCATGGCCATTGTCGAGCATTCATTACACAGGTTACATTATTTTAACTCATTGGTTCAGAATTTAAAACACTTTTCATAGCTAATTAATTACTTTTCTTGTGAGGTCACTGATGTTTGAAGGGTACACGCCAACAGAACAGGGGTTGGGAGAGACAAGGAGTTGCAGATGCTGGTTTACAAAATATGACAAAGTACTGGAGTAACTCAGTTACTCATTTAAGGTAAAATATTGGCCAACAAATTTGTTCACGTTAAATAACTTTAAACTAGGTGCCGACACATAACAGAAAACCTAGTCTGAAGTGCTTATCTCTATACTTATAAAACTGATCTTGGATGTGTATTTATTTGTGTTTGTGTGCAATCACACATACGTGAAAAAACGACGTGGAAACATATTCCAGTCGCCATTTTTGCTATGCGTGTGAATAGGGTGGGGGTAAAAGGAGCAAATGAATAATATTAATATAATAACAATGGGGTGGTCAGTGTGTGTGTGGGGGTTAGTGTGTGTATGTGTGATGCTGCAACCCCCCCCCCCCGCAACCACGCGTCCCACTTGGTCTCGTCCTATATAAATCATTTCTCTGACTGAGCAAAACAATGGCTGGAGTGATATAAATAATAGATCACTAATTGGAAGTTTTGGGCTTACTTCTTACTTTAAAGGATGACAATAGACATAGATAATAGGTGCAGGAGTATGCAATTCGGCCCTTCGAGACAGCACCGCCATTCAACGTGATCATGGCTGACAGTACCCCGTTCCTGCCTTCTCCCCATAACCCCTATCTTTAAGAGCCCGCTCTCTCTTGAAAGTATCCAGATCACCAGCCTCCACCGCACTCTGACGCAGAAAATTCCACACTCACAACTCTCTGTGTGAAATAGTGTTTCCTCATCTCCATTCTAAATGGCTTACCCCTTATTCTTAAACTATGGCCCCTGGTTCTGGACTCCCTGAACATCGGGAGCATGTTTCCTGCCTCTAGCATGTCCAAACCCTTAATAATCTTATATGTTTCAATAAGATTCTGTCTCATCCTTCTAAACTCCAGAGAATACAAGCCCAGCCGCTCCATTCTCTCAGCATATGACAGTCCCACCACCCCGGGAATTAACCTTGTAAACCTACGCTACACTCCCTCAATAGCAAGAATGTGGGTGAACTGGGGTTGGGGACTGGACTTTGTGCCTTCCCTCATGGCGGGAGTCATTGTGGGGGGATGTTCTTTGTGTTTAAGACTCTCATTGGTGTTATGTCTGTATTCTTTTGTGTACTGCAAAATGGCAAAAAGCATTTCACTTCATTACACCTCGGTGTATGTGAATGTGACTAATAAAAACCTTTGAATACTTTGAATTTTGAATGTCCTTCCTGAAATTAGGGGACCAAAACTGCACACAATACTCCAGGTGTGGTCTCACTAAGGCCCTATACAACTGCAGAAGGCCCTCTTTGCTCCTATACTAAACTTCTCTTGTTATGAAGGCCAACATTCCATTCACTTTCTTCACTGCCTGCTGTACCTGCATGCTTACTTTCATTGACTGTTGATCAAGGAACCCCAGATCCCACTGTACCTCCCCTTTTCCCAACTTGACACCATTTAGATAATAATTTGCCTTCCCTTTTTTGCTACCAAAGTGGATAACCTCACATTTATCCACATTAAATTACATTTGCCACGCATTTGCCCACTCACCCAATTTGTCCATGAAAAATTATTACAAAGCCATGAAAAGGAAACCATGGAGACACAAAGAACTCTGTGGGTCAGGCATCATCAGCCCGAAGAAGGGCCCGACCCAAAATACAGCCCGTCTATTCCCTCCTCGGATGCTGCCTGACCCACTGAGCTCCAGCCATTCTTTGTTTAAACGCAAAACAGTGATACAAACAGAAAAGTAAATGCTTTTAACATTTGAAACTCTGGGATAAAGACCTCATTATATGTCAGTGACAATTTTTATATAATGTCATGGTAGGGAAGTTACCGGGGGAAAAAATCTAAGGCACAGATTAGTGATACTTGGAGAGGCAGAGATTACTCAAAGATAACCAGCATGGTTTTGTTAGCAGGCCGATTTGACTGCGTTTTTCAAAGAAAAGGCGTATTGACTAAGCCAGTCCAACCGATATAATCAAATGGATTTATGCAAGACCTTTGGCATGGTCTCACATCGGAGACTGATGCGGTGAGAAGAGCTCATTGGGCCTGGTCATAAGTTATGGGAGCAGAATTAGGCCCATCAAGTCTACTCCGCCATTCAATCATGGCTGATCTATCTTTCCCTCTCAATCCCATTCTCCTGCCTTCGCCCCATAACCCCTGACACCCTTACTAATCAAGAATCTGTCAATCTCAACCTCAAAAATAGCCATTGACTTTGCCTGCACAGCCGTCTATGGCAATGAATTCCATAGATTCACCACCCTCTGACTAAATAAATTCCTCTTCATCTTTCTAAAGATATGTCTTTTATTCCGAGGCTGGTCAAGGTGGCCATTTACAGACCTAGGCAACAAGCCAAAGAGGCTAGCTTCTTGCTCAGGTGTCCATGTGGAGGGATCATGTGGGCTTGTGATGTCTGCAGGGTCATCAGAGACCTTCCAGGATTGGTGGACACCACAGAAATGGATCCTGGACGCCAGTAAGAGTTCACATTTCAGGTGTTTTATGTTTTAACTAAAAGTTATTCTAAAACAGGATCAGGGACAGTTTCTTCCCAGCTATCATTAGCCAGCTGAACAGTCCACTCATCAGCTAGAGTGCAGTCCTGACCTCCCATCTACCTTGTTAGAGATCTTTGAACTAGCTTTAATCGGACTCTATCTTGCACTATGTGTTGCACCCTTTATCTGTACCCTGTAGATGGCATGATTGTAATCATGTATAGTCTTTTCTTTGACTGGATAGCATGCAAAAAGTTTTCACTGTACCTCAGTACACGTCACAATAATAAACTAAACAATCAATATACATAAAACAAGGGTCTCTGGATAAAGGATCAGAATTGACTATAGCAGATTAGCAAATAAATAATTAATGGTGTTTATGTTTTCAAACCAGGAAAGCAATTTCCCACCCCCCACCTGTATCAATCTATTACTAGCCATACTTTGGGCTGGCCTATCTTTCTTCCAGCTTTATTTCCCCTCATCAGTCTGAAGAAGTCTTGACCTGAAATATCACCTATACATGTTTTCCATAGATGCTTTGAGTGTGCTGAGTTACTCCAGCACTTTGGAATACTGAAGATAGACACAAAATGCTGGAGTAACTCAGCCGGACAGGCAGCATCTCTGGAGAGAAGAAATGGGTGATGTTTCGGGTCAAGGCTGAAGAAGTGGCTTGACCTGAAACGCCACCCATTCCTTCTCTCCAGAGATGCTGCCTGTCCCGCTGAGTTACTCCAGCATTTGTGTCTATCATTGATTTAAACCAGCATCTGCAGTTCTTTCCTCCACACTTTGGAATATTGAGTTACTCCAGCACTGTGTCTTTTTTTATAAGCCAACATCTGCAGTTCCTTGTTTCCACAAGGACTTTTCAGGCTCTGTTCATCTGTGAGATTTATGTTTAAAAAAGTTATGATACCATAACATTGTGATTAAACATTTACTCCAGTTTAACTTTTGAATGATTCCATTTGGTTACGCCCGCCCATGTAAAAAGGCCAAATACTTATGAACGGGTGAATGGTACACATAATGAGGCTTAGAACTATAATCATAATCTAAGCAGTCCGCATTGGTAGAATCTGCTTGTAATTTACTCAAAATTCTGCATGTGTTTTTTTTTTAAGAAAACGCATAGTGCTGGAGGAAATTCAGATGGCATCTGCGGAGGCAATACCGTCTGTCCATATCCCTTCACAGATGCTGGCTGTTCAGCTGTTCCTCCAGCACTTTGCGTTTTGCAATATGTGTTTTACAATGTATATTAATGATTTGGATGAAGGGATTACAAGTAACATTAGCAAATTTGCAGATGACACAAAGCTGGTTGGCAGTGTGAACTGTGTGGCGGATGCTATGAGTATGCAGGTTGGGTGAGTGGGCAGATGCATGGCAGATGCAGTTTAATGTGGATAAATGTGAGGTAATCCACTTTGGTGGCAAAAATAGAAGGCAGATTATTATCTAAATGGTGTCAAATTGGGAAAAGGGGAAGTACAACAGGATCTGGGGGGGGTCCTTGTTCATCAGTCACTGAAAGTAAGCATGCAGGTACAGCAGGCAGTGAAGAAAGCGAATGGCATGTTGGCCATCATAACAAGAGTAGTTGAGTGTAGGAGAAAAGAGGTCCTCCTGCAGTTGTACAGGACCCTAGTGAGACCACACCTAGAGTATTGTGTGCAGTTTTGGTCCCCTCATTTCAGGAAGGACATTCTTGCTATTGAAGGAGTGCAGCGTAGGTTCACAAGGTTAATTCCCGGGATGGCGGGACTGTCATATGTTGATAGAATGGAGCTGCTGGGCTTGTATACTTCATATAGCATATAATCCTTCATAGCAAAAGGATTTGAGTATAGGAGCAGGGAGGTTCTACTGCAGTTGTACAGGGTCTTGGTGAGACCACACCTGGAGTATTGCGAACAGTTTTGGTCTCCTAATCTGAGGAAAGACATTCTTACCATAGAGGGAGTACAGAGAAGGTTCACCAGACTGATTCCTGTGATGTCAGGACTTTCACATGAAGAAAGACTGGATAGACTCGGTTTGTACTCGCTAGAATTTAGAAGATTAAGGGGGGATCTTATAGAAACTTACAAAATTCTTAAGGGGTTGGACAGGCTAGATGCAGGAAGATTGTTCCCGATGTTGGGGAAGTCCAGAACAAGGGGTCATAGTTTAAGGATAAGGGGGAAATCTTTTAGGACAGAGATGAGGAAAACTTTTTTCACACAGAGAGTGGTGAATCTCTGGAATTCTCTGCCGCAGAAGGTAGTTGAGGCCAGTTCATTGGCTATATTTAAGAGGGAGTTAGATGTGGCCCTTGTGGCTAAAGGGATCAGGGGGTATGGAGAGAAGGCAGGAACAGGATACCGAGTTGGATGATCAGCCATGATCATATTGAATGGCGGTGCAGGCTCGAAGGGCCGAATGGCCTACTCCTGCACTTATTTTCTATGTTTCTATACTCTGGAGTTTAGAAGGATGAGACGGGATCATATTGAAACATGTAAGATTATTAAGGGTATGGACACGCTAGAGGCAAGAAACATGTTCCCGATGTTGGGGGAGCCCAGAACCAGGGGCCATAGTTTAAGAATAAGTGGTAAGCCATTTAGAACGGAGATGAGGAAAAACTTTTTCACACAGAGTTGTTGGTGTGTGGAATTCTCTGCCTCAAACGGCGGTGGAGGCTGATTCTCTGGATGCCTTCAAGAGTTAGATAGAGCTCTTATGGATAGCGGAGTTAAGGGACATGGAGAAAAGGCAGGAACGGGGTACTGATTGTGGATGACCAGCCACGATCACATTGAATGGTAGTGCTGGCTCGAAGGACCGAATGGCCTACTCCTGCACCTATGCTCGACATCTGCAGTTCCTTGTGTCTCTCTAGTTTATTTTCCCCTTCTTTTCTACACCATTTAGAAAGAAAAATGCAGACAAGCGTTCTTAAAATTGTAATTTAAATGTAATCTGTAATCAGAAGGGGCCCCAAATTTGAAATTAAAAATTAAATTACACGAAAAACCCCGAGAGAGCGCGGTTAAAAACAACATACAGCTGCTGCAGTGATTGAGATCGGCTGCTGCACAGGCGGTCGTCGACATTCACACATCAAACAAACCAGTTCTTCAGGCGGTCAGGGCGTTCCCGGCGACTGAGCATCAAGTCCCCGCGGTGCCCCGGGCCTGGCCTGGCCGCCGACAGCTACCGACTAGCCGTCCGTCCCTCTCCCCGACTACCGTCACCCACCGACGGGACACTCGTCCCTCTCCCCGACTACCGTCACCCACCGACGGGACATCACCCACCGAGGGGACTCTCCGCCGACCATCACCCACAAATGGGACGGTCACCCACAAATGGGACGGTCACTCCCGTCGCCGCAACCTTGCCGACGGGACGGTTCCCCTCCTCCCCGCTATCCACAGACGGTCCGTCCCGCCGCTGCCATCACCCACAGACGGGACGGTTCCCGTCACCCGCCGATTGGACTCCCGCCGCCGCCGCCATCGCCCACCACCGGTCATCCCCGCCCCTCTCCCGCCGCCGAGCGAACAACCTGGCCTCACCGACCCGCCAGCCCAGCGCCACTTTTCCAGAACTTTCCAGCGGGGGTTCCCCGGGCTCCGCTTGGCCCAGGGGCCGCCCTCCACCCGCCGAGAAGTTGACGTGTAAGAACTGAAAGTTGGGGGGGAAGAGAGAGAGATGGAGTAAAATATAAAGCCTTTCCGACTTACCGGTCGGATTCGCCCCAACTTTATATCAAAAACAACAAAACTTTGAGAGGTCGTCGAGTCGGGGCTGGAACTTTCCTGTTTTTCGGCCGCCCTCCGTCTGGTTGGGAGTCGCTCTCCTCCCACAGGCTCCAGTGAGCTCATTGGAATGAAGGCTCAGGTCCCGCCTCTGCCTCCCCGGCTCGTCCTCCACCGTCTGCAATTCCCCGCACACCTTCCTCGCCCAGGAATCACTGGTCTCCGCGTCCCCAATCTGCTCCTGGCCCCAGGAGCACCAAGAGGAAAGCCACCCAACAGGTGAGATAGACACAACGTGCTGGAGTAACTCAGCGGGTTGGGCAGCTTCTCTGAATAAAATGGATGGTGAGAGATGGTCTCCAAGAAGCGAGAGAGTCAAGAGTGTTTTATTGTCATGTGTACAAAAATGAAACAATGACATTCTCACTGGCAGCAGCATAACAAGCCTGTAGACACATGTTTAGGTTAACAAAAAAGACACAAAGTGCTGGAGTGACTCAGTAAATTAGGTAGTGTCTCTGGAGAACACGGAGAAGCATTCATTCAGGTGACGTTTTGGGTGGAACCCTGCTTAGGTTTTTAGCTTTATTGTTGTCACTTGCGCCTGCGGGAGGAGAGTGGCTAAAAAAAACAGGAAAGTGTCAGCCCCAACCAGATGACTCATCACAAAGTTTTTTTTGGTTAAAATTCATATACACTGAAAAGGCTTTGTTTTGCATGTTATCTAAACGGATCAGATACACCATACATAGATGCAATCAGTTTAAACTCCATACATAGATGCAATCAGTTTAAACTCAAGTACAATCGGTATCAATTCCATAAAGTCAAATGTCCTCATTGGGTAGATGTGAATCGAACAGTACCCTAGTTTATGGAGGAAACCATTCACTTTAGTTATTTTATTGTCAAATGTACTGTACTGAGGTACAGTGAAAAGCTGTTGTTTGCATGCTATCCAGTCAAAGAAACGACTACACGTGATGACAATCAAGCAGTTTACAGTGTACAGATAAAGGATACATTTGGTGCAACATAAAATCCGATCAAAGATAGTTCAAAGGTCTCCAATTAGGAGGATGGGAGGTCAGATAGCATACTCATAGATATCACAATAAAGAAAATAATATTTCCTCTCTACATTCTTCCTGATGGCTGGAATAAAATGAGAGTGTGGCCAGGGTGGTGAGCGTCATTGACGAGTGTCATAGAAATCAAAGACATCCCAGTCTGAAGAAGAGTCCCAACCGGAAATATCATCCATCCATGTTCTCCAGAGATCTTGCAAGACCCACTGAGTTACTCCAGCGTTTGTGTCGTTTTAAAAAAAACAAACTTGAATCACCCAAGTTGTTCTTTTTACTCCTGGCAAAAAATACTTGGACAGGAAAGTCTGATGAAAGGTCTCAACCAGAAATATCACCCATTACTTCTCTCCAGAAATGCTGCCTGTCCTGCAGTGTCATCGCAGAGCTAAAATCAAATATCACATAATATCTAAGATCACAAGGTACAAGAGCTGATTTAGGCCATTTGGCCCATCGAGTCTGCTCCGCCATTCGATCATGGCAGATCTATTTTTCCCTCTCTACCTCATTTACCACCAGGGGCACCACAAGATTGGCAGCCCTGCCAACAGTCTGTGTTTTTGTCTTTTTAAAAAAAAATTTTTTTTAATTTTTAGTGTGTTGAAAGTCTGTGTAAATGTTCTCCGGTTTGTTTTATGTGGGGAGAGTAGATGGGGTCAGAGGAAACTTTTTTTCAGTTTCTTACCTTGCTGGAGATGCAATTATTTTCCGGGTCGCTCTCAGGGCACTCTGTGGCTTACCATCGATGGAGTTGGAGGCCTCCTCGGACTGACTTTGGGCCTCACCATGGGGCGTGGACTTACATCGGAGCCGATCCCTTGCCTGCGGACCTACCATCAAGAGCTCGCAGTCTCAAGAGTCGGGAAGCTCCAACGATGCAGAGGCTCGACCAGCCCCGACACGGCGTCCGGCGTGGGGGAGCTGACATCCCCCCCCCCTCCCCGAGGCAGGAACTGATCGCCTCGATGCGGAGGGCCCAAACGCAGGGCTACGTGTGTCAAGATCGTCCCATCTACTGAGAGCTCGAGGCCCCCGACCGCAGGAGAGCCAAGGGAAGTGATTTGAACTTTTTTTCGCCTTTCATCAGTGAAGAATGCAGAGGAGGCACTGTGGTGGATGTTTATGTTAAAATGTATTTTGCGTGTTCTGTTGCTTTTTATTTGTATGACTGACTTGGCAAATTAAATGCCTTGTATGTTGCAAAACATACTTGGCTAATAAAGTATTATTGCAATTGTGAAAGTATTATTGAGATTGATTCTCCTGCTTTCTCCCTGTAACCTTTGATACCCTTACTAACGAAGACCCTATCAATGTCCACTTTAAAAATATCGAATACATGGTCTCCTCAGGCTCCATCTACGACAATAAATTCCATAGATTCACCACCGTCTGGTTGAAGAAATGTCTCCTCATCTCCATTCTAAGAGGCTTCTGGTCCTAGACTATCCCACTGCTGGAAACATCTCCATATTCACTCTATCCAGGCCTTTGGTCATTCAGCAGGTTTCAATGAGATACTCCTCTCCCTCCTCCTCCCCCCCCCCCCCCCCGTTCTCCTATGTTCTAGTGAGTACAGACCCAGACGCATCAAATGTTCCTCATATTTTAACCCAATCATCTCTTTGATCATTCTCATAACCTTCCCTGGATTCTCTCCAATACCAGCACATCCTTCCTCAGATATGGTTCCAAAACCACTCACAATCTTCCAAATGTGGTCTGACCAACTACTTAAAGCTAGAGCATTACATTCTTGCTTTTATATTCTAATCCTCTCAAGTGTGTGCTAACATTGCATATGTCTTTATTACCAACTCAACCTGCGAATTAACGTTTTGGGAATCCTGCATCCGTACTCTCAAGTCCCTTTTCCCCCTCCGATTTCCAAATCCTCTCCACCATCTACATATCATCTGCAAACATGGCACAAAGGCACCAAAGACATTTTCCAGATTGTCACGACAAGTAGCGGACCCAACATAGACCCCTCCGGTACATCACTAGTCACTGGCAGCCAAACAGAAAAACATAGAAAATAGGTGTAGGAGGCAGCCATTTGGCCCTTCGAGCCAGCACCGCCATTCATTGTGATCATGGCTGATCATCCACAATCAGTAACCCGTCCCTGCCTTCTCCCCATATCCCTTGATTCCGCTAGCCCCTAGAGCTCTATCTAACCTTTATTCCCACTCTTTGCCAATCTTCTATCCATGCTGGTATCTTGTTACATCTTGATCTAGAGCCCTAACAAATATCTGAAAGATCCAGGGCTTTGGGAGAATGGATTGCTGGCGGGGAGAATGGAGGCAAGCGAGCCAGATTCCTTTTACATGGAGCCTCTAGACTTATTGTCCAAAAAACCTCTTTCCATGTAACAATTCAGCTAAGAGAGGAAAGTAGTTGAAATAACAAAATTGCAACAGTTGAATTGTGCAGGTCAAGAAGTTAGTTTATTGGCAAGAGCAAGTTTATTTTTACAAAGAAGTTTGCATTTTTCTCTTTTCTAACTATATAAGTGCAATGTTATCTACAATGTCTTGAAGTTAATCATTAAGTTTCAAAAGACAAAATAAATTAATCAAAGGCACTAATTAGATCATTTTATGATTTGCAAATTGAACTAAAATGTCATGATCCACTGCGACAACTTTTGCAAAGCTACAGAGCTCTAGCTCCGCACTAGTTATAATCATGCTTTCTTCAATGTTCATACTGGCTGCTGTTGATCATGGCAAGTATCAAGTTATTTTAACATTTGCGTGGCTGGTGAATAATGCGAATGCACCTTGGTGGCGCAACCTTCTCCAGAGCTGGCACAGGTTTCTGATGTACAATTGCAGATGGAAAATTATGACTCAGCTAAAATAAAGAGAAATAAATATAATTAGCTTATTCTTTGAAGAATTTGTTTAGAATGCATGGTTCAAAGGGGAATTATTTGCTTTAAAAAAAAAATGTTCTGCATATTATAGAAACAATGAAATCATACCCAGCTTGTCAATCCCAGTGGTTGTATTTGACCACAGCTTCAGGGTCATCGTAATGGCATTACAAAAAAAATGGTTCAAATGAAATGCCACTTCTGCACAACCAACCCACGTCACTAAAAATTCAATTCATGTTTGGTTTCCTTGTTCTCAATTTCTTAGAAATAAATTGTTAATGCCAGATGGAATTAAGTGGTGCCCATAGATTGCAATGCTCTGGTTTAATGTCACTTTAAGTGAATGTTTTAAACTCACTCACTAGACTAAACACTTGAGACAATCAGGTCTTTGATGTTGCTGTTCAAGGGAAATCCATTCTGCTGGTAAATTAGATTGCTATTTTATTAAAAACAACGGAAGTGATATTGACAAAACAAAAGAACTTGAGTATCAGTCCATAATATTTACTTGTTTGGATTCCAGAAGCAAAAATAGCAACGCCCCCCCCCCCCCCCCCCCCCCAACAAATCATTTTGTCTATAGCAGTTAAACAAATCTGCAAATCACTGTTCCTCAAGTAACCTATAGAATAACAGAATGTTAAATGTTAAGTTCATTTCACCCTGTTAAAAATCAAAACGGGGAAACTAAATCAATTTGCTTTACTGCACTTGCACCTAGAAAGTGGCATGTTAGTGGTACAATTAAAATTAATGTATAAGCATCAATTAAAATTAAAGAATATAAAGTCTCTACAGCTGCACAGATTTGTGAAAGCTTCATGGTTTAGAATCATACTGGTAATATTTTAGTTCAAATACTCACTTTGTCAATATTTCTAGCCAGGGCAAAGCTCATTTTAGATGCATTGATAGCACTGAAAAATATAGAAAGAGTAATTCCATTACATATCTATACATTTAATATATTTGTGATCGATTTTTAGCTTCAACAAAATAAGACCCTAAGGAGGCAAGCAGACAAGTTCTAACACACAGGCAACTGGAGAGAAAATATGATCCACTCCACCAGTGGAGAAATAAGTGGTTTCCAGACACCGTTTGTAAAAAAACTCACTTGAAGAGATCTTTGTGCAGACTGTACCATGCAATTTTGTCCAACTTCAGGTGTTAAAGGAAATTGAATTTAAAAGTAATACATATTTCATCACCTTTTCAATCATTCACACCCATATATACAGTTGTCATTTTTCAACTTTCAATCATAATATTGGCCCGAATAGCCCGAAAATGTGTTCTGCTATTAGATAAAAATCTACCATGTATAGCATAATAAAAAACAAGAATTCAAATTTTGGTTGTGTAACAATGGAGGGGACATATTTTGCATGTCTAGTCTCCCAAAAAAAGGGCGAATTTAAAAAGCCTCAAGTTCAGTTGATATGGGGGTGGAAGATTGCAACCTTCACGTGGTTCGCCCTGTTTCGACGAATGCAATCAACCCCGGTGTGCACAATCAAATAAGAACAAATAGAACAAGTTGTCCTACAACTTTAGGCTGTGCACGCCATACGCAAGAAGATGAAGAGTTGGTATGCCATTGTAAGGAACTATGGATATGGAACTTTGTTCTATTCTCATATTGCAAGTCTAACTTCGATTTTTTTTATTTTTTTTTATTAATCAATTATATGGAATGAAACTTTGTAACAGAAGTGGTAGTACAATTGTTTTACATGGCAATTGAACAGATAGATCACTTTCCCCAAACCACATAATGTTTAAAAGGCTTTTAGTCCCAGTCAATGTAGGATCAAAAACAGCTCCACCATCACAAAGCCCTGATGAATCTTGCAAACTTTTCTACTGCTTAAACACTAGTGCAGCGAATAAAGCTTGTTGTATTATGAACCAAGTTTAAAATTCAAACTGGCAATTAAATATGACAATCTCCAGACATCATGTTCTGCCAATTTATTGTTGTTAATTAGCTACAAACAAATTCAAATGGAGCTCACATACAGTGCCTTCCATAATGTTTGGGACAAAGACCCATTATATATTTATTTGCCTCTGTACTCCATAATTTGAGATTTGTAATAGAAAAAAACACATGTGGTTAAAGTGCACATTGTCAGATTTTAATAAAGGCCATTCATATACATTTTGGTTTCACCATGTAGAAATTACAGCAGTGTTTTCCCATAGTCTCCCCATTTCAGGGCACCATAATGTTTGGGACACAGCAATGTCATGTTTAGTATTTTATTGCATATCCTTTGCATGCAATGATTGCTTGAAGTCTGCAATGCATGGACATCACCAGTTGCTGGGTGTCTTCTCTGGTCATGCTCTGCCAGGCCTGTATTGCAGCCATCTTTAGCTTATACTTGTTTTGGGGGCTAGTCCCCTTCAGTTTTCTCTTCAGCATATAAAAGGCATGCTCAGTTGGGTTCAGATCAGGTGATTGACTTGGCCACTCAAGAATTGACAATTTTTTAGCTTTAAAAAACTCCTTTGTTGCTTTAGCAGTACGTTTGGGATCATTGTCTTGCTGTAGAATGAAGCACCGGCCAATGAGTTTTGAGACATTTGTTTCAGTGGGTGGCGACCAAATGACTGCAAGTCGGGGGGGGGGGGTAAATGGGTAACTTGCAGCGCGTGGAAAATAGTGCACAGCAGGCCATGCGAGCAATCCCATTGCGATATCTTCAGCTCGTTTATTTTCTAACTTATTTGAAATTTTTGAACATTTTCTGAATAACTCAAGTAAAAGCTCAAAATTTTCAGGTGTCGATTTTGGACTCCACCGGAGAAAACTGTAAAAATAATATGTAAATATTTTACCGTAAGGGTGTCGTTTTTCAGAGCAGATGTGATTATGCACACACACACACACATCCAAGATCAGACTTTCAATAGTTATAAGATATGATTGAATCAAATTATAAATTCACATTTCAAAAATGGTTTCACAATTCAGTAGTACTGTTTTTCAGTATTCCATACTGATATTTGAGGATACATGAGTTTGCATGGAAAATATTGATTTTCAAAAATCCAGTTTCTGTGTAGTCCGTTCTATTGCAGTTATGTGAGAAATACCGATTTCCCTAACAAAATACTGATTTTCAGCCATCAAAATACGGAAATGCTCGGTTAAACTTGGCATCTCTGCAATTATTCACAATCACATTGTGCTTGAGAATTCAAAATGTGATTTGTGATCTTGTTTACGAGTCATCATGGAACTAGAATTTTTTTATAATAGTATGACAGTAAAATAGGTTAGTTTGAAAGCGATCATAGCAATGTAAATGCATCATTTAGTCTGACTTCAACTTTCATGATGGAAATTGAAGTCGAACTAAATGTTGTATTCACATCACTATTCCATGTTGAAATTGATGTCATGTGAAGTTGTTAGGTCAGGAGGATCATTAAAGGGGCACTGCACACACTAACACAGTCGAACAGTAACAGGCAATCAAATCAACACACAAAACATTTTCTAAAAAAGGTTTTCTTTACTGCAAAAACTTAGTTTTTATTTGCAGTTTTTGCATGCTCCTTTATAACATTTTACAACAGTACAACTTAATTATTAAAACAAGGACTACTTCAATTCTTGATTTAAAAAAATGTATATAACAATGACCCCAATCATCCCATTCCACTCACTCATTACTCTCGACTCGATCAAAATTATTTCTGAAATATTGGTCATAAATCTGGTGCAAAAATGCTCCAAAATAAGGCTCAGAATGCACCAGAGAGCATCTAAAACCCCAGAGCTTCCAGGGCCCTTAAGCGGGCCCTGGACCCCGGCCACCAGGGTCTTCAAGATTCGTGCTCATGGTGTACGCTGCGCGCACATTATTTCACATAAAATGTTTGTGATCCTGTCATGCCACCCCCCCTTTTTGAAAAGCTTCGTATGGGCCCCGATTACCTCGAGTGTACCAAAATAAAAGTGAATTCTGTAGCACTCTCGCTCGGATCGCCAGCTCACATACACACGCGCTTAGTGCCACGTTTTACAGATTTTGCGCATTGCACAATCTGTATTGTTATGTCACAATACCATGTTTGGCTCGCGTGCATAAGAGACCCTGGCGAGCATAATGCTTGTGTGTGCGCGTGTGTGTGTGTGTAGACCCAGCTGCAGTATCTGCCTCGGGACCTCATCCTGACAGTGACAAGTCTGATGAGGAGGATGCTCTGCTCGAGAGTGACTCAGATGACAATTAACGTGACTTTTACATGTATTTTAACAGCTCTGTCTTCACTTTGCTTTTCAGGAGATGGTTTAAATATCAAGCAGAAAGGTTACACAAGTTCTCACAAATATAATGTTTCTGTTCATTTAAAGTTGATATCCCCGCCAAAATAAATAAATAACCACTTCAGCCATTTTTATTGTCCTTCTGGGCAATCTCACTTGCCAAGTTCCATGATTGATTCAATAAAGTCACCTACTTCCATGACTCGTCTTCTTAGTGGGCACAGAGTAAGAGGTACTATGTACATTCAAAGGTATGGTATAGATCTGGACAGGTAATAATAATAATAGTAACAAGTATATTACAAGAAAAAGAAAATCAAAGCACACTTCCATTCTCTTTATTTATTTTATATTACAAAATCCTACAGCAGAAGGGATATATTATGTATCTATTTTTCCCCTCTTGATGTTGTTACTGTGTATCTTCAAAGGTGTCAAACAGATCGATTCAATTCTTTATCAACTTACCTTGCTGTAACTGGGCATAACAGAGATTGATGATTGAAGATTCAAGAGGAAAAGACCAATGCTATGGCCATGTCATGATAATTTTCAGTCCTTCACAGAAAACATGCTTGCATCAATCTGTAGTGTGCATTGTTAAGCATATATGTTACCATGGTCCAGGATTTAATGTCACTGGTTGATCATACGCTGAATAATCCAACCACATTTTTGTTTGAAAGTGGAAAGAAACAGAAATTGCATTCATTGCAAGGTAAAAAGAGTTGAGATACTGTATAATAATTTTGCTGCATGTCATTGTGGTATATATCATGTCCTGATTGGTGACTTGATTTAGTTTGTGACTTTATTTAAAGCAGAAATGATATGTGCATGCTTCATTGAGCATAATTCCGACTGGTAACTATGCACTTAGTCCAAGCACATTATCGCACGCATCATGCAAGCCATCTTAAATGACCACCTAAACTGTCATTTGGCAACCTAAGAAGCTGCCTAGGTTGCCCGGCAGGCAACAGAGAAAAAAAGCCCTGACTTAAGCAGTTCCTTCTCTCCTCCACTCTGATATAAGTTAATCTTCATCTCATCTGTCCACAAGACCTTTTTCCAGAACTGTGGTTGCTCTTTTAAGTACTTCTTGCCAAACTGAAACCTGGCCATCCTATTTTTACGGCTAACCAGTGGTTTGCAGCTTGCAGTGTAGCCTCTGTATTTCTGTTCATGAAATCTTCTGTGGACAGTGGTCATTGACAAATCCACCCCCGTCTCGTGAAGAGTGTTTCTGATCTGTCGGACAGGTGTTTGGGGATTTTTCTTTATTCTAGAGAGAATTCTTCTGTCATCAGCTGTGGAGGTCTTCCTTGGCTCGTCAGTCCCTTTGCGATTAGTAAGCTCACCAGTGCTCTCTTTCTTCTGAATGATGTTCCAAACAGTTGATTTTGGTAAGCCTAAGGTTTGGCTGATGTCTCTAACAGTTTTATTCTTGTTTCTCAGTCTCATGATGGCTTATTTGACATTATTTGGCACAACTTTGGTCCTCATGTTGATAAACAGCAATAGAAGTTTCCAAAGGTGATGGAATGACTGGAGAAAAGACTATTTACTGAGAGATCTCTTATACCTGCATTAAGGAGGCATTTGAACACACCTGAGCAATTACAAACACCTGTGAAGTCATGTGTCCAAAACATTATGGTGCCCTGAAATAAGGGGACTATGTATAAATACAGCTGTAATTTCTACATGGTGAAATCAAAATGTATAAAAATACCCTTAAAATAAAGACTGACAATGTGCACTTTAACCTCATGTGATTTTTTTTCTATTACAAATCTCAAATTGTGGAGTACAAAGCAAATAAATAAATGATGGGTCTTTGTCCCAAACATTATGGAGGGCACTGTAATTAGCAAATGCTTGCAAAGTATCTTTTGCAAATACGTCAGATGGTTGGTTACCCATGAGGAATTGAATATCACAAATAATAAATGTAGCAATTGCTCCAAATTGGGAATATCTCTGGTCTCATTTGGAATATTTGTTCAACCTCAACAACTGAAAAGATTATTTAGTTACTTTAACGCTTGTAGGACTAAAGGGGCTATTACTGTAAAGTCAGAATATCCCTGCAGAATGCAATCTGCTTTATACCTTCACTAGAACTCAAAAATTAGAAAAGATGTAGTATAATTTACCTCGTGCTTGAAAAAGAATTGATTCTTTGGTCTCTTTTTTCCTCTTGTTTGGTGGCCTTCATTCTGCTACCTTTTTGAATAGAAAAGGTACATATTCATTTTTTACATTGATAAATCTGTCAAATAGTTACAATTATTTTAACCCACAAATTGAATTGTACTAACGTTGCTTTGGAATTATTGCACCAATAATTCTGCCCATGAACAAATTAAATGGGCAGAATTCATTTCATGGGCGGGACAACTCTGAAAATAAGAAGAGGCCTTATTGATGCTCAAAGGATAATTTTTTTGAGTACTGGGGACTGTCAAAGAGAACAAGAACTACTTTCAATCATTAAAAAAAAAAATTGGGAAGTTGGTGCTACTTGCCTGCACCAAGGTAAACTAAATTGTGATCTTATTGATTGGCCCATCCCTGCTTCTATTCATGTTCTAATTTTATATTTTAAAAAAAATACTAAGAGGTGTGAACTCTTAGTATTTTTGCCTTGCATCAAAATTCTTTCCACAAACAGAAAGCTCTGCAACTCAAACAATAGTACGTTAGCTGAAAAGATAAATAGAGGTGCAAGCAGAAGGGAAATTTGGGTTCATAGAAGTGTTAAAGACAAACAAACCTAAAAATCCCAGAAACACACAATATCCTTGTATATTGATTTGATTAGAATTTAAGATTGATTGGTTTTCAACAGAACCAAGAAATTAGGAATTAACAAATTATCAAATACAGTCTCAGGAAATAGAGAGGAAAGCCCAAAGAAAGTGGCTGCAATAGGGTGCAAGACCTTAAATTAAAGCAAGCCAGTCAATGCAAACAGACACAGTGGGCCAAGAAATCAAAAGTACAAAGGTCAAATAGGAACAGTAGAATAACTAGAAATGTGCCACGTTCAAAGTACGTGTTGAACAGGTACTTTGGATCCGTCTTCACTCAGGAAGACCCAATCTCCCAGATGTACTAGTGGCCAGAGGATTAGGATGACGGAGGAACTGAAGGAAATTCATATTAGGCAGGAAATGGTGTTAGATAGACTGATGGCTGATAAATCCCCAGGGCCAGATGGTCTGCATTCCAGGGTACTTAAGGGAGTCTCTATAGAAATCGTGGACATATTGGTGACCATTTTCCAATGTTCTATAGATTCAGGATAAGTTCCTGTGGATTGGGGGGGTAGCTAATGTTATCCCACTTTTTAAGAAAGGCAGGAGAGAGAAAACAGGGAATTATAGACCAGTTAACTCGACATCAGTGGTGGGGAAGATGCTGGAGTCAATTATAAAAGATAAAATAGTGGCACATTTGGGTAGCAGTAACAGGATCGGTCCAAGTCAGCATGGATTTACGAAGGGGAAATCATGCTCGACTCATCTTCTGGAATTTTTGAGGATGTAACTCGGAAAATGGACAAGGGAGAGCCAGTGGATGTAGGGTACCTGGACTTTCAGAAAGCATTTGATAAGGTCCCACATAGGAGATTAGTGAGCAAAATTAGAGCACATGGTATTGGGGGTAGAGTGCTGACATGGATAGAAAATTGGTTTACAGACAGGAAACAGTGTAGGGATTAACGGGTCCCTTGCAGATTGGCAGGCAGTGACTAGTGGGGAACCGCAAGGCTCGGTGCTGGGACCGCAGCTATTTACAATATACATCAATGATTTAGATGAAGGGATTCAAAGTAACATTAGCAAATTTGAAGATGACAAAGCTGTGTGGCAGTATGAACTGTGAAGAGGATGCTATGAGGATGCAGGGCGACTTGGACAGGTTGGGTGAGTGGGCAGATGCATGGCAGATGCAGTTTAATGTGGATAAATGTGAGGTTATCCACTTTGGTAGCCAAAACAGGAAGGAATATTATTATCTAAATTGTATCAAGTTGGGAAAAGGGAAAGTACAACAGGATCTGGGGGTCCTTGTTCATCAGTCAATGAAAGTAAGCATGCAGGTAGAGCAGGCAATGAAGAAAGCAAATGTAATGTTGGCCTTCATAACAAGAGGAGTTGAGTATAGGAGCAAAGAGATCCTTCTGCAGTTGTACAGGGCCATAGTGAGACCACACCTGGAGTATTGTGTGCCGTTTTGGTCCCCTAATTTGAGGAAGGACATTCTTGCTATTGAGGGAGTGCAGCGTAGGTTTACAAGGTTAATTCCCAGGATGGCAGGACTGTCATATGTTGATAGAATGGAGCGGCTGGGCTTGTATACTCTGGAATTTAGGATGAGAGGGAATCTTATTAAAACACAAGATTATTAAGGGATTGGACATGCTAGAAACATGCAGGAAACATGTTCCCGTTGTGGGAGTCCAGAACCAGGGGTCAGAGTTTAAGAATAAGGGGTAGGCCATTTCGAACGGATATGAGGAAAAACTATTTTACCCAGAGAGTTGTGAATCTGTGGAATTCTCTGCCTCAGAAGGCAGTGGAGGCCAATTCTCTGGATGCTTTCAAGAGAGAGTTAGATAGAGTTCTTAAAGATAGCAGAGTCAGGGGATATGATGAGAAGGCAGGAACGGGGAACTGAATGTGGATGATCAGCCATGATCACAGTGAATGGTGGTGCTGGCACAAAGGGCCAAATGGCCTACTCCTGCACCTATTGTCTAAATGCCAAGTCCAGGAGATTGTCAAATGTGTAAGTGGTGACCTACAATGACAAATCACTCATTTCCATTACAAACTATTGACCAATATTCACTCCGGATTGTGGGCAGAGCTTGTTGCACAGATATACTGTTGAGGTTGGCATTTACAATTTTTGTAGCCAAACCTTATATCTCATTGCACACAATGACCATCATTGTGGCAGATGGTTTCAGTACTTTGGTGGGCTCTGCCTTATATTCATTGCAACCAATGCATATTAACTGATTATCAGCTCAGTCAGATGGTCAATACAAATGTATTTTCCACATTGAAATAAAAAAAGTCATATAGGTGCCATGACACAACTCATTCTGATTTTGGGAGACACTCAAGATTCTCCAGTAAGCTTATAATAATTCTACTTTTTGAAATTTTAATTACATTCACAGTATGTGTTCCAAAGTTACGCAACATATGCTATGTTAAATGGGACACCATTAATAGAATTTTTTTAAATTATTTTTATATTTTTATAATGGAATTTTATTCTTCCAACATCCATGGTAAGATATTAAATGGAATAAAAGACGCAGGGAACAAACTATATCTTGATTCAGAACACACCCAGGCATCAACCTTACTTCGTCCAAGTTAGTTTTGATGATACTCATGTTGAATGAGCTAGAGACAGTCAAAACAATTTAATACCTGAAATGTTAGAAATCACTTCTTTGATTTTTAGTGCAAGGAATCTCGTTAATCATATATTATGAGAACAAAATCCTACAGGTCAGACATGACAAAAGGCAATTTATTATCTTTTGTCAAAAATTGGATGTGGTTAAAACATTTATGGGAATGAAAGGTCAGTGAAAAGAAATCATTGATCTGATTAAAAGGTCAGCCACATTAATATTAAACATTTCCTCATAGATGCTACAAAAAGCTTTTCATTTTGTGTTTTTTATGAGCACCAGATTTTCACTGCAGTATTTTGCATTGGATGAATACTAGTTTATAGTTTAAGCTCATTTTCATGCAAATCTTTCTTTGGATTATTTCCTTGGAAATTCTAATATTGTTTCAAACACATTTGCTTTTCCATTAATTTTGAAGAGAATTTAAAAAATGCCACAGAAGTATTGGCTCACGTTTCCTTTATTACTAAGACAAGTGAGATGTCAAATCAACAACTTTAATATACTGCAGTTTATATTTAAAACAGAGAAGGCGTGTAACAGATCACTTCAGTACTAAAATAAATATCAGCAAGGATTTAATACAAAATCTTTTGATAATCAAATTATCTGAAGAATGGTATATGAAAATAGCCATTTTATAATGTACAAAAACAGCTGCATTATTAGGTAGCTATCAATATTAAAAATGTGTTTGTAATATGGAAGATGAAATGTTTTGAAGTTTGGAAAAACTTCAATGGTAATATTATGGATTTCAGCAAAGTCCAGCTACATGGAGTATTGTAGCGACTTTGGATCTATTACTGTCAGAAGAAGAAAAAAGAAAAAGTACCATAAACAGTGAATATGACATACTATACAACTGCATCAAGGGATATAGGAAAAAGCAGGAACGGGGTACTAATTCTGGATGATCAGCCATGATCATATTGAATGGCAATGCTGGCTTGAAGGGCCAAATGGCCTACTCTTGCACCCATTTTCTATATTTCTATTTTTGATAGATGACAAGTTATGTATACAGGGCATGTTTATAAGTAAATCTTTAAATACAAAATGTGAGACTGTTAGAAAGTGCATCAAGAAATCAATTTTTTGATAATGTCAGGCTAGAAATGTCAACGAAGACTGCAAATTTTCGATATAGTGGTATGTTACACAAGGAGTAACGTTTTAATGTACAAATGAGTTCACATTTTTAAATTCCAAGTGCAGGCGGATAAATCAACTTTCAAACACACCTGTTGCTCATTTTCCATAGGACTTCAAATTAGAAACAAGTTAATTGGATAAAACAGATAAAGTTCAAAAGGAAATAAATGCCAAGATATTTATCTACATTAAAATTTAGAGTATGCAAACAAAATAGTCAAATGCTATGAACAGTTGTGAAAATTCAAATGAGACCAAAAGAGGCCTAGAAATCAAGTATACCAATTTGTTTTTAAATAACGTTAAAAAGTGAAGTTTGTTGTGCCATACGCTCACACAAAGAAATTGCTACAAAGTGTTTCAGTTGCAGTCAATGAATATCAGAACAAAAATAGTGAATATGTTGCAAATACTACGAAATAGTCAAGTGCTCTTGTTAGAATTCAGTTAACCATATAACAATTACAGTATGGAAACAGGCCATCTCGGCCCTACAAGTCCGTGCCGAACAATTATTTTCCCTTAGTCCCACCTGCGTTCACACATACCACAACCCTCCATTCCCTTCTCATCCATATGCCTATCCAATTTATTTTTAAACGATACCAACAAACCTGCCTCCACCACTTCCACTGGAAGCTCATTCCACACTGCTACCACTCTCTGAGTAAAGAAGTTCCCCCTCATGTTACCCCTAAACTTCTGTCCCTTAATTCTGAAGTCATGTCCTCTTGTTTGAATCTTCCCTAATCTCAAAGGGAAACGCTTGTCCACATCAACTCTGTCTATCCCTCTCATCATTTTAAAGACCTCTATCAAATCCCCCCTTAACCTTCTGCGCTCCAGAGAATAAAGACCTAACTTATTCAACCTTTCTCTGTAACTTAGTTGTTGAAACCCAGGCAACATTCTAGTAAATCTCCTCTGTATCTCTCTATTTTGTTGACATCCTTCCTATAATTGGGCGACCAATATTGTACACCATACTCCAGATTTGGTCTCACCAATGACTTGTACAATTTTAACATTACATCCCAGCTTCTATACTCAATGCTCTGATTTATAAAGGCTAGCATACCAAAAGCTTTCTTTACCACCCTGTCTATATGAGATTCCACCTTCAAGGAACTATGCACGGTTATTCCCAGATCCCTCTGTTCAACTGCATTCTTCAATTCCCTACCATTTACCATGTACGTCCTATTTTGATTTGTCCTGCCAAGGTGTAGCACCTCACATTTATCAGCATTAAACTCCATCTGCCATCTTTCAGTCCATTCTTCCAAATGGCCTAAATCACTCTGTAGACTTTGGAAATCCTCTTCATTATCCACTATCTTGGTATCATCTGCATACTTACTAATCCAATGTACCACACCTTCATCAATATCATTGATGTACATGACAAACAACAAAGGACCCAACACAGATCCCCGAGGCACCCCACTAGTCACCTGCCTGCAACCCGACAAACAGCCATCCACCATTACCCTCTGGCGTCTCCCATTCAGCCACTGTTGAATCCATCTTGCTACTCCTGCATTTATACCCAACAGTTGAACCTTCCTAACCAACCTTCCACGAGGAACCTTGTCAAAGGCCTTACTAAAGTCCATATAAACAACATCCACTGCTTTACTCTCGTCAATTTCCCTAGTAACCTCTTAAAAAATTCACGAAGATTAGTCAAACATGACCTTCCAGGCACAAATCCATGTTGACTGTTCCTAATCAGACCCTGTTTATCCAGATGCTTATATATATTATCTCCAAGTATATTTTCCATTAATTTGCCCACCACTGAAGTCAAAACTAACAGGTCTATAATTGCTAGGTTTACTCTTAGAACCCTTTTTAAACAATGGAACAACATGCGCAGTACGCCAATCCTCGGGGATTATTCCCATTTCTAATGACATTTGAAATATTTCTGTCATAGCCAAGTCAAGTCAAGTCAAGTTTATTTGTCACATACACATACGAGATGTGCAGTGAAATGAAAGTGGCAATGCTCGCGGAACAACAAAACAACCAAACAAATTATAAACACAATCATAACACACATATTATTTTGCATAATAAATAATAGAAGGAAAAACGTTCTGTACAGTTAGTCCCTGGTGAGAAAGGCGTTTACAGTCCGAATTGCCTCTGGGAAGAAACTCCTTCTCAACCTCTCCGTTCTCACTGCGTGGCAACGGAGGCGTTTGCCTGACCGTAGCGGCTGGAACAGTCCGTTGCAGGGGTGGAAGAGGTCTCTCATGATTTTGTTTGCTCTGGAGTTGCACCTCCTGTTGTATAGTTCCTGCAGGGGGGTGAGTGAAGTTCCCATAGTGCGTTCGGCCGAACGCACTACTCTCTGCAGAGCCTTCTTGTCCTTGGCAGAGCAATTCCCGAACCAGATGGTAATGTTCCTGGACAAGATGCTTTCCACCGCCGCTGCGTAGAAGCACTGGAGGATCCTCGGAGACACTCTGAATTTCCTCAATTGCCTGAGGTGGTAAAGGCGCTGCCTTGCCTTACTCACCAGTGCTGAGGCGTGTGATGACCATGTCATATCCTCAGAGATGTGGACTCCCAGATATTTAAAACAGTTCACCCTATCCACAGGATCCCCATTTATACTCAATGGAGTGTACGTCCTCGGATGATGTGCCCTCCTAAAGTCCATGATCAGCTCCTTCGTTTTTTTGATGTTCAAGAGGAGGCTGTTCTCCTGGCACCAGAGTGCTAGATCAGCCACCTCCTCCCGGTAGGCCCTCTCATCATTGTCTGAGATCAGGCCCACCACCACAGTGTCATCAGCAAACTTAATTATTGAATTGGAGCTGAACCTAGCCACACAGTCATGTGTGTACAGGGAGTACAATAGGGGGCTGAGGACGCAACCATGGGGCGATCCTGTGCTCAGGGTGAGGGACTTTGATGTATTCCCTCCCATCTTGACTACCTGGGGCCTGGCGGTGAGAAAGTCCAGGACCCAGGCACACAGGGAGGTGTTGAGCCCCAATTCCAGTAGCTTCCCAGCCGCGGCTATTTCTACACTAACTTCCCTCAATGTCCTAGCGAATATCCTGTCAGGACCTGGAGACTTATCCACTTTAATATTTTTCAAAAGTGTCAGTACTTTTTTTACTTTGAAACTCATAGTATCCATAGCTACTCTACTAGTTTCCCTTACCTCACATAATTCAATATCCTTCTCCTTGGTGAATACCGAAGAAAAGAAATTGTTCAATATCTCCCCCATCTCTTTTGGCTCTGCAGATAGCTGTCTACTCTGTCTCTCCAATAACCCTCGTTATCCTTTTGCTATTAATATAGCTGTAGAAACCCTTTGGATTTACTTTCACCTTACTTGCCAAAGCAACCTCATATCTTCTTTTAGCTATTCTAATTTCTTTCTTAAGATTCTTTTTACATTCCTTATACTCCTCAAGCACCTCATTTACTTCATGCTGCCTATAATTATTGTAGATCTCCCTCTTTTTCCGAACAAGATGTCCAATTTCCCTTGAAAACTAGGGTTCTTTCCAATTTTTACTTTCCTTTCAACCGAACAGGAACATAAAGATTCTGTACTCTTAAAATTTCCCCTTTAAATGTCCTCCATTTCTCTTCTACATCCTTCCCATAAAACAAAATGTCCCAGTTCACTCCTTTTAAATCATTTCGCATCTCATCAAAGTTAGCCTTTCTCCAATCAAAAATCTCAACCCTAGGTCCAGTTCTGACCCTCTCCATAATTATATTGAAACTAATGGTATTGTGATCACTGGACCCGAAGTGCTCCTCACGCATACCTCCGCCACCTGTCCCGTCTCATTTCCTAGTTGTCTCATTAGCCAAACAAAAAAGCCTAAATTGTTAAAGGCAATGCAAAAGAATTCTCAACATAAAGCAGTCCCAGGAACTTGATCTTAAAGTTCTCAATTCAAGAATAATCCATCATAGAAAAACAGGTCCTTTGGCCCACGATGTCCATACCGAGCATGATGCCAAAACTATTTGTAATCTACCAGCACAAAATCCATATCCCTCCATTTCCGGCATATTCCATGCCTCTTCAAAGGTCTCTTAAATGCTCCTATTATATCTGCCCCAACCATCAACCCCAGCATCATGTTCCAGGCACTCACCACCCTGTGCAAAAGAGGTTGCCCGATACCTCTCCTTTCAATTTCGCTTCTCTCACTTTAAAAAAAAATGTCCTCTAGTGTTTAACGTTTGTCCTATATTCCTTTACTGTCTACCCTTCAATTTCATATACTTCTTGCAGATCTCCTCTTAAACTCTGGCATTCCAGAGAAAACAATCCAGGTCTGTCCACCCACTGTCTATATTTTTTCCTAATCCAGGCACTATTCTGGTGAACCTCCTCTGGACCCTTTCCAAATCCTTCACATCCTTCCTGCAATAATGTGACTAGTACTACATGCAATAGTCCAAATGCAGCCTAAGCAATGTCCTATAAAGCTGCATCATGTCTTTCTGGCACTTACAATGCCCTCTATAATGTTTGGGACAAAGACCCATCATTAATTTATTTGCCTCTGTACTCCACAATTTGAGATTTGTGATAGGAAAAAAAAAAAAAATCACATGTGTTTAAAGTGCACATTGTCAGCTTTTAATAAAGGCCATTTTTATACATTTTGGTTTAAACAATTAAGAATAAAACATTAAAAATAAAGCATTATAGTTTAAACATGCGAATGAAAAAAATACCAGAGCAAAAGGAAGCTACAGACTTTTGCTTATTGAGTGGAGCTACTGCTTGTGGGGGAAAAAACCTGTTTTTATGTCCTGCTGTGGCGGCTTTGACATAGAAACATAGAAAATAGGTGCAGGAGGAGGCCATTCGGCCCTTCGAGCCAGCACCGCCATTCATTGTGATCGTGGCTGATCGTCCCCTATCAATAACCCATGCCTGCCTTCTCCCCATATCCCTCAACTCCACTAGCCCCGAGAGCTCTATCTAACTCTATCTTAAATCCATCTAGTGACTTGGCCTCCACTGCCCTCTGTGGCAGGGAATTCCATAAATTCACAACTCTGTGGAAAAAGTTTTTCTCACCTCAGTCTTAAATGACCTCCCCTTTATTCTGAGACTGTGGCCCCCTGGTTCTGGACTCACCCAACATTGGGAACATTTTTCCTGCATCTAGCTTGTCCAGTCCTTTTATAATTATATATGTTTCTATAAGAACCCCCTCATCCTTCTAAACTCCAGTGAATACAAGCCTAATCTTTTCAATCTTTCCTCATATGTGACCAGGGTGAGAGGGGTCAGAGATAATCTTATCCGCTCGCTTCCTGGCCCTTGCAGTGTATAGTTCGTCAATGTGGGGTGGGGGTGGTTAAAAGAGCAACTACAGTTCTGGAAAAAGGTCTTGTGGACAGATAAGACGAAGATTAACATATCAGTGATGGCAAGACCATTTCGTTGTCTCTGTACTGTACACTGACAATGAAAGTTGAATCTGAATCTGAATCCGAATCAAAGTATCGAGAAGAGAAGGAACTGCCCAAGATCCGAAGCATACCACCTCATTTGTGAAACACAGTGGTGGGGGTGTTATGGCCTGGGCATGTATGCTGCTGAAATTACTGGCTCACTTATCTTCATTGATGATACAACTGCTGATGGTAGTAGCATAATGAATTCCGAAGTGTGCAGACACATCGCTCGAGTTCAAACAAATGCCTCAAAACTCATTGGCCGGCAGTTCATTCTACAGTAAGACAATGATCCCAAACATACTGTTAAAGCAGCAAAGGAGTTTTTCAAAGCTTAGAAATGGTCAATTCTTGAGTGGCCAAGTCAATCACCTGATCTGAACCCAATTGAGTATGCCTTTTATATGCTGAAGAGATAACTGAAGGGGACTAGCTTCCAAAACAAGCATAAGCTAAAGATGGCTGCAATACAGGCCTGACAGAGCATCACCAGAGAAGACATCCAGCAACTGGTGATGTTCATAAATCGCAGACTTCAAGCAGTCATTGCACACAAAGGATATGCAACATACTACTAAACATGACTACTTTCATTTACATGACATTGCTGTGTCCCAAACATTATGATGCCCTGAAATGGGGGGGGAGGGGCGCGCGCTATGTATAAACATTGCTGAAATTTGTACATGGTGAAACCAAAATGTATGAAAATGGCCTTTATTATAATCTGACAATAAGATTTTTTTCTATTACAAATCTCAAATTGTGGAGTACAGAGGCAAATAAAGGGTCTTTGTCCCAAACATTATGCAGGGCACTGTATACTCAATGCCTTGACCGATGAAAGCAAGCATACCGTATGCCTTTTTAACCACTTTCTACTTGTGTTGCCACTTTCACAAAGTTATGGACTTGGACCCAAGATCCTTCTGTGCATTAATGCAGTTAAGTGTCATGCTATTAATTGTATATTTTCACATTACATTTAATCTCCCAAAGGGCAACACCTCACACTAGCTCAGATTGCCTGCCATTTCTCCACAATTGTCTGTAGCTGATCTGTATATCTTAATAACCTTCCTCATAGTTTGCGATCCCAGAAATCTTAGTGTCATCTGCAAACTTACTAACCAACACACGTTTACATCCAAGTAATTTGTATGCAAATATCAGAAACAACAGAGGTACCAGCACAGATCCCTGCAAAACTTCCACTGGTCACAGACCCCCATCCTGAATATTGTCCTTCCATCACAACTGCCTATCTTCTATCAGTAAGACAGCTCCAAATCCATCCAAATCACTGTTAATCTTAATGCATCTTACATCTTCTGGATCAACCCACCCCCATGGTGGGTTATATACATAATGCCTTATTTAACTCCATGTAGACATCATCCACTGCCCTACCCTAAATCACTTTTGTCACCTCCTCAAAATACCTCAATCAAGTTAGTAGGACATGACCCACTCATGTACCATGCCCTGACGACTTCCCAATGAACCCATTCTCTTACACACAATTCTCCCAATCCCCAACTACTGAGATCATCTCCTAATAAGCATTGCTCATATTCTAGTCAAAACCAAGAATTAAAAGGTTAAAATGATCTACAAATCTCACATCTTGATAATAATCACAGAAGGAAGCCAGTCTATCGAGTCAGGAACAGTTTCATGTAAAATCCTACATATTGTTTTTCAGATACAAACTCCTTCCACAACTGCCCCTACTAATGCAATCCAGGCCCTAGAGCAACTAGACTTTGACATTCACCTTTACCCTACATTCTGCAGTTGTTGACTCCACAAACGGGAGGAATGTATCTTCATCTACTGTAAATACACTTCATATTACATTGCTAAGCTTTAAAAACGTTAAAAGTTGCATGGAGACAATAATTAAAACAACTCAACAAGAAATATGGGCACAATGACTCCTGTAGATTTTGAACAAATGCCAAAAAAATCTTGGCAAATGAGGGGTGGGGTGGGGAGGTAAAGGAAGTGAATAGGAGGTAAAGTTTAACAAACGACAAACATGAGAACTCTTGAAGGGTGGATGTGGAAAGACGTTTCCTCTTGGGGAAGAATCTAAAATTGGAGAGGTCAACATTTAAAAATAACAACTCACCCATTTATGGCCGACAAGGCAAAAATTCCTGCTCCCAGAAGATCGTGATATTTTAGGATTGTTCCTCAAAGGGTGAATGATGCAGTCTCTAACCGGGTTTTTTTAAGGCAGAGATTGGGAGTTAACTAATCAACGATGCTAAATGTTACCGCGAGAAGAGAGTCGAGGTTATAACAGGTCGGCCATTGTTGTATTAAATAACAAGCAGCCTTGTAGAACCGAGTGGTTTAATCCTAACTGGTTTCGCTCAGTATTCCTGACGCCCGATTACTTTGAGAGACAGTGGTTAAAATACTACATTACCATTAAGTCCCGGTTCACCTTGCTCAGTATCCCTTCGTCACACTCGATATAGAACGTATTGTGATCTTACACACGTTTCCAACACAGACTAGACAACAAAAATGAAACTATTTCGTCAAAACCACGTGCCCACGCCTTAATCTTGCACCAAAAGTCTCAACAGGAAAAGGGAGTTTCTCCCTACATTAAAAAGTCAAAACTTCAAAAAGCAAGACACCTGCTTCCCCGTTTATACCCAGAAGACGACTATTGAGAATTAGAACTGGATCCCACTCTAGAAAGTAAACAAATCAGAGTTGAAAATGCCCAAACCAACCCGAAATAATCACCTCCAACAATAACCAAAGCATTCACCTGGCCTCTTTCTGCCCCCTCCCTCCTCACCCCCTTTTTAACTCCCAAGAGACGATAGACAACTATTTTCAGCCACTTCTGCATTTTTGATTGCATGCAGTTAATTGGAGGGTATCGTTTCCATTGATCAGCAAACAAAACTGCAACTAACAGCAGATTAAATAATTAAATTGCAGCAGTTACAATAATCACAATTGAAACTAGCCTCAGAAACCCGAGGGGAAAATACACAAATCCCTTCGCGAAATGCGGATATAAAATATCTATTCAGATTCAAAGCATTTAAAAGAAAATAGCAATTAACCCTTGTACTTGCTGGCGAGCATTTCAGTTGATTAGTTGCAGGCGGATAAGAGCAGTTGTGAAAAGTAAGTGTTGGTACAAGCCTGAGTTATCTCAAATCCCTGCCATAATTATATATTTATCACCTCGTGTTAACCGCATCTTGTAATTTTTTGTATCTGTATTACCCAGGAATCTCATCTTGTCAGTATGAGGATTCATTCAGTTTTGGAGTAAAAACCCAGTCTCTAGTTTAGAAATACAACATGGATATAAGGTGATTTCACAAAAGGTCACTGGAGTGTAGATCCGCACCCACGTGACTGAAAATCTCAAGTGGAGGACATGCTAGACATCCGGTACGTTAGTGGATGGGAAAACACGCACTTTCCCACCCGTTAAAAACATAGAAAACGGCCAGGTTTTGATCCACAATTTATTGTGCCAGTCGGGGTGACCGTGAGGCACAGCTACCTAGATTTACAGTTAAAAAAAAAGATAGAAACTAAGGTAAATTAAAGAGGGAGCTGAAGGTGCCAATCCAGCGGAAGTGAACAGCGGACATTTGCCGTGGAGATTTAAAGGTCCAAAATATCGGGAATTATCGCGTTTGCTCGCTGAATTTCATCAAAAGTAAGGCATTATTGACATGCTAGACATTAATGTCTAGCATGTCCTCCACTTGAGATTTTTGGTCACGTGGGTGCGGATCTACGCTCCAGTGACCTTTCGTGAAATCACCCTATACAGATGCAACAGGTCTTTCGGCTGACGAGCGATCACCTGCAAACCCACATATTTTGGATGTGGTAGGAAAGGGAGTGCCCGGAGGAAACCCAGACGTTCTCAGGGAGAAGGTGCTAATTCTGCACAGACATCACCTGAGGTCAGGATCGTCCCGGGTCTCTGGTGATGTGAAGCACAGATCATAGCGCTCTATGATCTTTGCTGTGTAGCAGCACTTCTACTGCTACGCCACTGTGCCGCCCTGAAGTCCCCTGTGTCGTGTTTTCCCATTTTAAACACTGACTAGATTTTTTAAAACCCTTACCTGATGGGAAAAGTGTACTTGGAGAGGAGCTCCTGTGTTGTCCTTACCTCCATCATAACAGTTCATAAGATCATAGGCAGAGAAGCAGAATTAGGCTATTCTTCCCATATCGGCTGCTCTGCCATTCGATTACAGCTGATCTATTTTTTGTTCTCAACCCCATTCTCCTGCCTTCTCTCCGTGACCTTTGACGGCTTTACTAATCAAGAACTTGTCAATCTCTGCTTTAAAATAATAAATGATTTTGCCCCCACCACAGTCTGTGGCAATGATTTCCACAGATTCACCATCCTCTGCCTAAAGAAATCCCAACTCATTTCCATTCTAGAGGTATGTACTTTTATTCTGAGGCCGCGACCTCTTGTCCAAGACTCTGCCACTACTGGACAATCCTCTCCAAATCCCCTCTATTTAGGCCTTTCATTATTCAGCAGGTTTCAATGAGATCCCCCCTTATCCATCTTAACTCCGGCGAGTACAGGCCCAGAGCTATCAAATGTTCCTTATACATTAACCCAATCGTCCCCGGGATCATTCTTGCAAACCTCCTCTACATCCTCTCCAAAGCCATCACATCTTTCCTCAGATAGACACAAAAAGCTGGAGTAACTCAGCGGGTCAGGTAGCATCTCTGGAGAAAAGGAATAGGTGACATTTCGGGTCGTGACCCTTTGGACAAGGTCAGGGGAAAGGGAAACGTGAGATATAGACAGTGATGTAGATATAGAACAAATGAATGAAAGATATGCAAAAGAAAGTGATAAAGAAGACAGTGCCTGAAACATCACTTATTTGTTTTCACCCGAGATGCTGTCTGACGCGCTGTTACTCCAGCTTTTGGTGTCCATCTTCGGTTTTAACCAGCATCCGCAAGTTCCTTCCTACACAACTTTCCTCAGATATGGAGCCCAAAACGGCTCACAATAGTTCAAGATGCAAGAGCTGCTTGCAAGAAAAGGTATGGAGAACCATATGTCCCTCCAGACGGGGTTCCACTCTATACTAAAAATCACAACCTGGTTACATCTTTGGCACAATATTGTTTTTTCTTTAACCTTGTTTTGGGGAGGCCTGCATAGGAGTAAGCTTGACAACTGAACTAAAGTTGGAATCTGCTGAATTGCCAGGGGTTAGGCCATATTGGGAAAATTTGGTCAGAACTACTTCCCCTGAATTTAGTTATTCCATTTAACGTTCTTTCTCGCATAACTGCTGGGATTGTTACTGTGGATCCCTGGTGCAATGTTACCTCCCCTCCAAACTGACATTTTAGGCGTGACCAATAAAAACCCGAATCAAAAGTAGTTTAAGCTATTACTGTTCTTTCAGGTAATCTGATTGATCACTTTCTTTGTTACTTTTCACTTGTCACATTCTTGCCAAGTAAAAAAACATTCAATTTTTTTTAACGCTTAAATAACAGATCGAGCGATATACAGGCAATATTTGGAAGGACTATCATTTAATCTGGGTTTAAAACCTGATGATTAAACTCCCTCTCAGCCATATCAATATTGAGGATATTTACCCACGAAATGGTAGCAAGAAAAATATACCATTATTTTAGGTTGGAAAGGGATGGGAGCTGGGACTGTGTCGTGTTTGCTGCATTGTCATATTAACAAAGTCAGGATATTGCAGCATGTTGACAATTCAATTTCATTTCCTGGTCTCATGTCATTGTTAAATTCACATTATGGTATCTAATAGCTTTAACACACCATCTAATTTTCAGCATTTCGTCTCGTTCTATTTTTCAAATTCTTTATAATTCCAATTACAATCTTAATTTGCGAATATTTATTTTGTCTATATCAGCATAGCACTCCAACATTTTATATCTGTTTTTATATATGGGTTATTTATGTTGTTTATATCCAAAAATAGTTGATGTTTTAATGAAATTTAATCTGAATTGTTTATTTGCAATAAAGAATAATTCAGATTAAGGTAGTTAGCATGTAGTATACAAATAAAACAAAAGTTGATACCCCAATGAAGATATTTTAATTCAGTAACAAGTATTGATTTCATGATTTCTGAAACATTCTTTGAAATATTTTTTGTATAATTAATGAAGCAGTTTGTTCGCAGTGGCAGGACATCACTGATTTCCCTATTAGCAGAACCAAATGGGTTTATACAGTTCCCTCCATAATGCTTGGGACAAAGACCCCTCATTTCTTTATTTGCCTCTGTACTCCACAATTTGAGATTTGTAATAGAAAAAAAATCACATGCGGATAAAGTGCACAGTCAGATTTGAATAAAGGCCTTTTTTTACACATTTTGGTTTCACCATGTAGAAATTACAACAGTGTTTATACATAGTCCCCCATTTCAGGGCATAATAATATTTGGGACACAGCAATGTCATGTAAATGAAAATAATCATGTTTAGTATTTTGTTGCATATCCTTTGTATGCAATGATTGCTTGAAGTCTGCGATTCATGGACATGTTGCTGGGTGTCTTCTCTGGCGATGCTCTGCCAGGCCTGTTTTGCAGCCATCTTTAGCTATGCTTGTTTTGAGGGCTAGTCACCTTCAGTTTTCTCTCTTCAGCATATAAAAGGCCTGCTCAGTTGGGTTCAGATCGGGTGATTGACTTGGCCACTCAAGAATTGACAATTATTTGGCTTTGAAAAACTCCTTTGTTGCTTTAGCAGTATGTTTGGAATCATTGTCTTGCTGTAGAAGGAACTGCCACTACTACCATCGGCAGTTGTATCATCAATGAAGGTAAGTGAGCCAGTACCTTCAGCAGCCATACATGCCCAGGCCATACCACTCCCACCGCCGTGTTTCACAGATGAGGTGGTATGCTTTGGATCTTGGGCAGTTCCTTCTCTCCTCCATACTTTGCTGTTGCCATCACTCTGATATGTTAATCTTCATCTAATCTGGCCACAAGACCTTTTTCATGAACTGTGATTGCTGTTTTAAGTACTTTTTGGTAAACTGTAACCTGGCCATCCTATTTTCGCAGCTAATCAGTGGTTTGCATCTTGCAGTGTAGCCTCTGTATTTCTGTTCATGAAGTCTTCTGCAGACAGTGGTCATTGACATTTCCACACCTGACTCCTAAAGAGTGCTTCGGATCTGTCGGACAAGTTTGGGGATTTTTCTTTATTACAGAGAATTCTTCTATCATCAGCTGTGGATTTCTTCCTTGGCCTGCCAGTCCCTTTGCAATCAGTAAGCTCACCAGTGCTCTCTTTCTTAATGATGTTCCAAACAGTTGATTTTGGTAAGTCTAAAGTTTGGCTGATGTCTCTAACAGTTTTATTCTCGTTTCTCAGTTTCATAATGGCATCTTTGACTTTCATTGGCACAACTTTGGTCCTCATATTGATAATAAACAGCAATAAAAGTTTCCAAAGGTGATGGAAAGGCTGGAGGAAAGACTAGGTGCTGGGAGTTCTTTTATACCTGCATTAAGGAAGCATTTAAACACACCTGTTACAAACGCCTGTGAAGCCATGTGTCCCAAACATTATGGTGCCCTGAAATGGGGGAACTATGTATAAACACTGCTGTAATTTCTACATGGTGAAACAAAAATGTATAAAAATGGCCCTTATTAAAATCTGACAATGTGCACTTTAACCACGTGATTTTTTCTATTACAAATCTCAAATTGTGGAGTACAGAGGCAAATAAATATATGACGAGTCTTTGTCCCAAACATTATGGAGGGCACTGTAACAGCACACTGGTCAATTCTTTCCAAACTTATGCTGATCTATTGGTTAAAGTTTCTGCCATCGGAAGTGAGGAAAAAGGAGTAAAATTAGGAAAGCTGGAGATCACCTGAATAAGGAATCATGCAAAGCTGAAAGTGTCATAAGGCACAGAAACAGGCTCTTCACCCCAGCTCACAATACCGAGTGAGATGCTCCATCAACGCCAGTCCCAATTGCCTGGTTTTGGCCCATATCCCTATCCATGCTCCTGTTTAAGTTTAAATTATGTTATTGTAGTTGCCTCAACTTGGAATCACGAACCAGAGGACATAGAATTAAGGTAAGAGTGGAAGATTTAATAGAAAATCTGAGGGGCAACTTTTTCAGTGGTCAGTATATGGAATGAGCTGCCAGAGGAGGTAGTTGAGGCATAAATTGTAACATTTAAAAGACATTTGGACAGGTATATGTTTGGGAGAGGTTTAGAGGGATATGGGCCAAATGTAGGCAGGTGGAACTGGGGTAGATGGGACACCTTGACCAGTATGGGGCAGCTAGGGTGAAGGGCCTGTTTCCATGCTGTATGAATGTATGAATCACTCCTCTGGCAGCTCATTCCATTATACCCACCACCCTCTGAGTTAAAAAGTTGCCTCCCCAAGTTCTTATTAAATATTTCCCCTCTCAATATAAACCAATGTCCTCTGGTTCTTGTTGCCACTACCCTAGGTAAAATGCTCTATATTTAGCCTATTAATTCGCTTCATAATTTTATTCCTCTAAAAATCACTGCTTAGCCTCCTGCACTCCTAGGAATAAAGTCATAGATTGAGTGATAGCTGGCTTATTGTTGGGCAAAGTGCTGATCAAAAGAATTTTAACTTCAGGACAAGGAACCAATGTGTGTCTGTGAAGATAAATGACAACGGACAATTAGAACTTTGTGCAGGATAGGCAAGTGCAGTTGGAGAAATCGTGTATGACAAAAATGGTCATAGAATAATTGAGGAGGTGGGGGAGTAAATGATGTTAAAAATAATGAGTATGCAGACATTTGTGTAGTTTCTGGTTAGGTTTGTGGGAAATTAGGTTGTTAGCTGTCTTCTAAAACTAGCTGCAATACAATTGCTGCCTTAGCAAAATCTTTTAAACCATTAAATCATGATTTACATTCATGTTCGTTATAATTAATTTATAGATACTAAATTGCTTCCTGTTTGATCTAAGCTTTGCAAGGGCAGTACAAATCATTGGTGAAACAGGAGGCTGTAATTACAATCATTTATGGCAATCGTTCCTTCTCTCCAGAGATGCTGCCTGTCCCGCTGAGTTACTCCAGCAGTTCTTTACCTATCATTTATGGCAAACTGGGATATACTTAAAAAATAAGACCTATCTGACAAGAGAAGGCTACAGTCAGGGAAGTGCCTGATCAGTGACCACCAGAAATCATGTCCCATTGGAATGTCAATCGATTGACTCTCAGGACGGTTTAGTTTATGCAGGGTTCATCTGAAGAGAAAGGAAAGAATATTTCAGCTGATACATCAAGGTCACTGTAATCTGTCAACCTCAAATCAGGGTTTTAATGTCAAGAGTGTTTAAATGTCATATGTACTTGCAGCAGCATAACAAGACTGTAAACAAGGTACTCATAGTTAACATAATACGCAAATAAAAATTCCTCCGTCTGCGCCGTATCTGTACCCAGGATGAGGTGTTCCAAACCAGGGCTTTGGAGATGTACTCATTCTTTAGGGAATAGGGGTTCCCCTCTTCGACTATAGATGAGGCTCTCACCAGGGTCTCCTCGATATCCCATAGTTGCGCTCTCACTTCCCATCCCCCCCCACTCGTAACAAGGACAGAGTCCCCCTTGTCCTCATCTTCCACCCTACCAGCCGTCACATACAACAGATAATCCTCCGACTCTTTCGCCACCTCCAACGTGACTCCACCACTGGCCACATCTTTTCATCTCCTCCCCTTTCGGTTTTCCGCAGACCACTCCTCCATAACTCCCTGGTCAATTTGTCCCTTCCCACCCAAACCACCCCCTCCCCTGGTACTTTTCCTTGCAACCGCAGGAAATGCTACACTTGTCACTTTACCTCCCCCCTTGACTCCATCCAAGGACCCAAGCAGTCTTTCCAGGTGAGGCAGAGGTTCACCTGCACCTCCAACCTCATCTATTGCATCTGCTGCTTTAGGTGTCAACTGCTCTACATCGGTGAGACCAAGCGCAGGCCAACACCTCTGCACAGTTCGCATTAACCAACCCGATCTCCTGGTGGCTCAGCAACTCCCCCTCCCATTCCGTATCCGACCTTTCTGTCCTGGGCTTCCTCCATGGCCACCGCAAATTGGAGAAGCAGTACCTCATATTTCGCTTGTGTTGTTTGCACCCCAGCGGTATGAACATTGACTTCTCCAATTTCAGGTAGTCCTTGCTTTCTCCCTCCTTCCCCTCCCCTTCCCAGCTCTCCCAGCCCACTGTCTCCGCCTCTTTCTTTCTTCTTCCCGCCCCCACCACCCCCACATCAGTCTGAAGTAGGGTCTTGACCCGAAACGTCACCTATTCCTATGCTCCATAGATGCTGCTTCACCCGCTGAGTTTCTCCAGCATTTTGTCTACCTTCAATTTTTCCAGCATCTGCAGTTCTTTCTTAAACAAGCAAATAAAAAGTTCAATTAGTTTAAAAAAAGCCCCATTAGTGCAAAAAATGCACAAAATTCCTAATACAACCACACAATTCGTAGTTCAGTTCGTGTTTGTAGTGTTCAAGAGCTAAATGATTGTTGACAAGAAGCTGTTCTTGAAGCTGGAAGTCATCACTGAAGTAGGGATTCTGTATCATTTGTTGTTTGACTGAAAAATCCCTTGTTAGGAGTCAGCACAACTAATGGTAATTAAATAACTGGCCTGTTGTAAACATAAGTACGAAGGGGGAGAGAACAATCCTGACCAGTTTGGAAATATTTATCGTTAAATATGAATGATGAAAAGTATACAGCAATAAGAGATACAGATAGAATGTAGAGATGGAAGGAATGGCAATGGAAAAGGCTATAATCATAAGTTCATAGGCAGAATTATGCCATTCGGTCCTTCGGGTCAATTCCGCCATTCAATCATGGCTGATCTATCTTTCCCTCTCAATCCCATTTTCCTGCCTTCTCCCCGCAACCTTTGACACCCTCACTAATCAAAACTCTGTCAATCTCCACTTTTTATTATTGACCATATTGCTACATGGTCATTGACTAATGGCATGTGTAGCTCTGAGAGGAAGGAAGGTGTGTTTATGGTTTTTTTTTATATCGGCACTTCTGTGACACAAAAGATCTGAAAATCAGTTAAAGCAAATGCTTGGTAATTAGTGGTGCTACTTGCTGCTGGAATATTTTAAGAATGTAAACATAAAAATATACATTAAAATTAAGAGGGAGAATAAAACTAAATGTTACTAAACAACAATAGTGATAAAAGTTGTTTGAAATCATATTAATATTGGAATCTTACAATCATGAACATCATATACCAGTGATAAAAAGATTGATATAAATCCTGGATAAAGGTTATTACACAGATACATTAACTCTATCTCTTTCCATAGACTCTGTCTAATCTAATGAGTAGTTTCAAATTTTGTTTTTATTTTAGGTTTCCAGCTCCTTCAGCTTCAAATAAACATGAGTGTTGAAAGAGTAAATATTGCTCATTTAGTGAAACAAAGAAACATTCTTGAGCTCAAAACTTCAATATATGGAATGATCACATTTATTTATAAATGCATATAGCAAATGGCAGTGAAACCAGCCACAGAATGGGAATGGAAAAATAAGTTTTCAGTTTACTGGGAAACACACATTGTTTGAAATTACAAAACTCCTTTAAAACAAAATGCACTTATTTTCATTTGGGTTAATTCATCTATTTTAAGAATCTTGTATTTTAAAATTAACTTCCGTACACGATACTCCTTTAAGAAATGACTTCAACCTTGTTCACATGGCATTTCCATATTTACACCAAAGAAAGCAAAATTTACAAGGAGTATGCAATACATAATTCAGATTCCATATTTCAGTAAAACAAAATGAACATATATATTTAAAATGTCTGTACAAACCAAAACTAACACTTTATTCACAGAAGTTTCACATTTTATTTTGCTCATACATTATCCAACTATTTTCTTCCATCTCAAACCTTTCATCACTTTGCCCACACCACCACCAAACTATAAAAGCTACATAAGAAATCTAACATCTAGTCTGACTTTAAAGACTCATCAATTTTCCTTTGCAGTTCCTTCTATATCCTTTTCCAAATGATGCACATCCTCAATTCCTTCCTTAAAGTTACATTCACACTGTCTCCACTGGAAATCTTTTACATCAATGATTACTTACAATCAAATCTCAAAAATGGAGCAAAAAAACAGTTTTCTTCTATTGTGTCTTTCTAATATTAAACCCAGGAGTCTGGAGATCCTGGATACTGGTCTGCTCGGTAAGGCAGCCGCGTTGTGGAATACAAGTCTACATAATTAGTTGAAGATTTTAGTCCTCGTGATGTATAATCTGTGACTGCTGGATAATGAATTTGGTCATCAAAATAAGGGTCTTCATAACTGTGGGGAGAGTGCATATACATTCTGTAAGCATCATAATTTCTCCTGCTCGAGTCGTCTTGGGCATAGTACATCTGTGGATGCTGATAAAAAATGTTAGAATTAATAAAACAGAATTACAGCAACTGCATATGCACTACAAATGAGTAACATATAATACAGCAGAAATAAATATTTCTTATTAGTTGCGGAAATAAGGAACTGCAGATGATGGTTATACAAAAAATGACAAAGTGCTGCGAGTAAAACAACAGGTCAGGCAGTCAAGAACATGGATAGGCAACGTTTCTAGTCGGGACCTTCAGACCAAGAAAAGACACAAAGTACTGGAGTAACTCAGCAGGTCAACAGCATCTCTGGAGAACATGGATAGGTGGGTAATGTTTTGATTCTGAAGTAAGGTTCCGACCCAAAACGTCACCCAAGCATGTTTTCCAGAGGTGCTGCCTGACCCGCTGAGTTACACCAACACTTTGTATCCTTTTTTTCTTATTAAATACTGTTGGTTACACCATGTACAAGTTGTAAATGAAAATGAATAAATCTCACCAACTTGGTGCCACACTTCCAAATCCCAGAAATAATTTTCCCCATTTCCTTTCACTTATGGTACAATTTATTTAAAGTTATAAACAGTTTTTTTTACAATACTGTTTTTTCAATCAAGAAGTTTAGAAATTTGTTACCCACAGATTTGAAAAAGAGGCAGATTCATCTTCAGAACATAATCTGATTTGATTGTTTGAAAGATACAGCATGGAAACAGGCCCTTCAGCCCACCAAGTCTACACCGACCATCGATCGGCCATTCACACTAGTTCAATGTTATCCCACTTTCTCATTCACTCCTTACATACTTGGGACAATTAAAAAAAACACACGTGTCTTTAGGATATGGGTGGAAACCAGAGAACAGGGAGGAAACCCACGCAGTCACAGGGGGAATATGCAGACTCCACACAGACAGCACCCGAGGTCAACAATGAACATAAGTTTCTGGCGCTGTGAGACAGTGGCTCCACCAGGTATACCACTGCACCACTTTTATTTAATCCTGTCCAATAATTTTGATCAACTAGCTGTTGTCCATTCCTAGATAAAGCATACTAGATTAAGTGCAAAACTGGGTGCTCAATAGATATTTTCCATACAATTCACTCTTGTTAATGGATACACCATATTAAGATGTGAAAGCAGTGGGGGGCATTCAATAAGAAGATTCAAAAACCGGCCAGTTCTGATAATGAATCATCAACCTGTAACATTAACTATATCTCTTTACGCAGATGCTACCTTACCTGTCGAGCATTTCCAGAAATTCTTGTTTTCATTTATGATGCCATTCAGGACAGAGTGAAGTAATTTATTTATCCAGAATAAAGTGAATCTTTGATATTTTCTACCAAAAATGACCATGGACATTCAGTCACTCAGCTTACTCAAGACTGAGATCAAGATTTCTTGAGATATGAATAAATCAAAGGACGGAGATTACTGCAGGAAAATGGTGCTAAAGTTAAAGATCAGACATGATCTTCACAGATGATGGAACAGCCACAAAGGGCCAACTTCTATTTATTTTAAGTTCCATTAAAAATGCTTGCAGGAGATACAAATTCTGTTCTAGTGATTAAGAGCAAGGAGGATATTTTCAACTGCAGCAGGACATTAATGGACCATGAAGGAAAGTGGCACTCAGAATAAAATCCAGAAACGCGAAATCATGCATTTGGAGAGGAATGAGACAAGGTCATACACAATGAAAAGGAAGAATCTGCAAAGTCTGGAGGAACAGAAGGGCCTCAGAAGGTGTGTCCATAGATCCTTCACAATCGTAATTTTTTTCCATACAATGGTTACAGAGGTTTTGATGGAATGTTTGTCAGTATGGGCAAGTTATGAAATTTAATCTGAATTGTTTATTTGAAATTAAAAATAATTCAGATTAAGTTAATTAGGATGTAGTCTACAAATAAAACAGGTAATATTTCATCTTCAAGATATTTTAGTGTCTGTAACTAGCATAGATTTCTTGATTCTTAAAACATTCTTTGAAATATTTTTTTGTATAATTAATGAAGTATAGAAGTTGGGAGGTCGTTGCAGTTGTATAAGACGTTGGTGAGGCCACATTTAGAGTATTGTGTTCAGTTCTGGGCACCGTGTCATAGGAAATATGTTGTCAAGCTGGAAAGGGTACAGAGAAGATTTACGAGGATGTTGCCAGGACTAGAGAGTCTGAGCAATAGGCAGAGGTTGTGAAGGCTAGGACTCTATTCCTTGTAGTAGAGGAGGATGAGGGGTGATCTTATGGAGTTATATAAGATAATGGGAGGAATAGATCGGGTAGATGCACAGTTTCTTGCCCAGAGTATGTGAATCGAGGACCAGAGGACATAAGTTTAAGGTGAAGGGGAAGAGATTTAATAGAAATCTGAGCGGTAACTTTTTCACACAAAGAGTGATGGGTGTATGGAACAGGCTGCCAGAGGCGATAGTTGAGGCTGCGACTACCCCAATGTTTAAGAAGTTAGACAGGTACATAGATAGGGCAGGTTTGGAGGGATATGGACCAAATGCTGGCAGGTGGGACCAGTATAGCTGGGACATGTGTGGGCAAGTTGGGCCGGAGGGCCTGTTTCCACACTGTATCACTCTATGACTCTCTCTATTGAACATAAACTCAAACAAGTGCCTGATAGAGTTGTGTCTTACATTATCTGATAAACTTTTGCAAGATTATGGAATGCTCAGATGTAGAAGTGTTCCACTTTATATTTCCTCATTCAATACTCACGTGAAGTCGTCTTGATTCCTCCTTTGCTGGTGAAGAATAGGAACCTATGTAAATTGGTGACAGCTTACTGGAACCTATAATCAATTATTGAAATCAATCAGGAAAAAGATGTGGGATAACTGTAATAATTCAGCCAAAATGATACTGTTAATGCAAATATGGGAAGCAAAATAATTTGAAAAGACAAAAAGAATGCAAGTTGTAAATAAGTATGTTAGAGTGAAAGTTCTTTTAACAATTACTTATTTTGGGAAGAATGAATAGTATGTTGTACATTAAAATAGAAAGAGTGCAGAGAATTGATAATAGATTTAAATACAAAATAAGAATTACTATTTTGCTGCCTTGCACCATCAAAGTGACATTCAAAGATATTCATATTCACTTCCATGAAATACAGAATCAGAATCTAGAATCAGAATCACACTTTATTCGCCAAGTATCTTTTGCAACATATGAGGAATTTCATTGGCCAGGTCAGTCATACAATAAAAAGCAACAGATCACTCAAAAAACAAATTTTAACATGAACATCCACCACAGTGACTCCTACACATTCCTCACTGTGGTGGAAGGCGAAATAAAGTTCAAGTCTCTTCCTTTGTTCTTCCTTGGTCTTGGGCCTCGAGCCCCCGTTGACGGGATGATCTTGCCTCCCGTAGCCGGCGGCGTACGGGCCCTCCGCGTCGAGGCGATCAAGATCCCGCATCGTTGGGGATGTCAGTTCCTCAGCATCGGGCGATTGAACCTCCTGTCGGGGCTGGTCGAGCCTTCTGCGACGTTGGAGCTCCCGACTAGCCTCACCCGAGAGTGCGAGCCCTTGTTGGTGATTCTGCGGTAGTCGTGGTGGGAGCGATCCCAGGCAAGGGATCAGCTCCGATGTTAAGTCCGCGGCCCGCGGTGGTGCTCACGACAGTTTGAGGAGGCCTCCAGCTCCATCGACGGTCGGCCGCAGAGCCCGGAGAATGTGATCCGAAAATTAATCCGGGAAGGTAGGAGCTTGAAAAAAAGTTTCCCCAGAACCAGGGACCACAGTCTTAGAATAAAGGGGAGGTCATTTAAGACTGAGGTGAGAAGAAACTTTTTCACCCAGAGAGTTGCAAATTTATGGAATTCCCTGCCACAGAGGGTAGTGGAGGCCAAATCACTGGATGGATTTAAGAGAGAGTTAGATAGAGCTCTAGGGGCTAGTGGGGTCAAGGGATATGGGGAGAAGGCAGGCACGGGTTATTGATTGAGGACGATCAGCCATGATCACAATGAATGGCGGTGCTGGCTCGAAGGGTCGCATGGCCTCCTCCTGCACCTATTTTCTATGTTTCTATGTTTAATTCTGATAATCTGCTGTCCAATTATTTGAAAATGGTTTGGCACTATCTCCAATACTCCCCTTAAACGCAGCATGTCCCCTTTTCCTGTGCTCACTTTAAATATATTAAGGGCATCATATGATAAGCGGTGTTCGACAAGGTTTGGTACCATATAACCATATAACAATTACAGCACGGAAACAGGCCATCTCGGCACTACAAGGCCGTGCAGAACAATTATTTTCCCCTAGTCCCATCTACCTGCACTCAGACCATAACCCTCCATTCCTTTCCCATCCATATACCTATGCAATTTATTTTTAAATGATAAAATCGAACCTGCCTCCACCACTTCCACTGGAAGCTCATTCCACACAGCTACCACTCTCTGAGTAACGAAGTTCTCCCTCATGTTACCCCTAAACTTCTGTCCCTTAATTCTGAAGTCATGTCCTCTTGTTTGAATCTTCCCTACTCTCAATGGGAAAAACTTGTCCACGTCTACTCTGTCTATCCCTCTCATCATTTTAAAGACCTCTATCAAGTCCGCCCCTTAACCTTCTGCGCTCCTGAGAATAAAGACCCAACTTATTCAACCTTTCTCTGTAACTTAGGTGCTGAAACCCAGGCAACATTTTAGTAAATCTCCTCTGTACTTTCTCTATTTTGTTGACATCCTTCCTATAATTGGGCAACCAAAATTGTACACCATACTCCAGAATTGGTCTCACCAATGCCTTGTACAATTTTAACATTACATCCCAACTTCTATATTCAATGCTCTGATTTATAAAGGCTAGCATACCAAAAGCTTTATTTACCACCCTATCTACATGAGATTCCACCTTCAGGGAACTATGCACAGTTATTCCTAGATCCCTCTGTTCAACTGCATTCCTCAATTCGCTACCAACAATTTACAATTTCTACAAATGAATAAGATAAAGGCACCAAGGATATGATTGTTGTTCAATTTGATAACATTGGAAGTAGGATGACTATGAATATAGAGCTAAGTTAAGCAAATGGACAAAGATCTGGTAAATGTAGTACAATGTGGAAAAATGTGAAAATGTTGGCATGATCCATAAAAGCATATGAATACTTTGCCAGGTGCATGATTTACAAAATGCCAGTATGCAGGAACAGCAAGTAACTAGGAGAGTTAGCAGAATGCTATTGCTTATTGCTGGGGCGAGTAGATAGGATCTATTTCAATTATGCAAGGGTCTGGAGTATCCACACGTGGAGCAATGTATAAACTATCGTCCTTATTTAAGGACGGATTGACAATACACTGCAGCAGTTCAGAGATCGTGTACTGCACAGATAACTGGAATGAGCAGGTTATTTTACAAGGAGAGGTTGGACACGATAGACTTGTATCTTATGGAATTTAATAGTTTGAGTGAATCATGGAAGGTCCTGATGAGTCTTGACAGGGTAGATGTAAAATGGATTTGAGAGAATTTAGAATGGGGACACTAATTAAAAATGCACAGATGGCCATTTATGACACATGACATTTTTTTCCTTTCAGATTATTGTGAATCTTTGGCACGCTTCTTGAAAGAAAGGGGTCCAGAGAGCTGCAGGCTGGAAGTCTTTGAATATTTTTTAAACAGAAGTAGGTAGACACTTGATAAACAAGAAAGTCGAGGTTATAATCAAATGAGCTATGCACTTATTAAATAATGTACGATTGAGGGACTGTGACTTACTCCTCTTGCTATTTCATACATTCAAATGTAAACTACAACGTCAATCACCATGAAACTTCAATACTTGAAAACAATTTTAATTCGTAGCTAATAATTGAAATAAACTTGAAGTATATTTCAACTTTTTCAAACAACTTTGCAGACGAAATTTCAAAAGTATTTGTAAGGCGATATCAAAATGTTTTTATTTATAATACATATTACTTGTTGTATTCACTCCATTTCTTACCCATGGTCAAATCTTTGTGTGTAATACCATCTCCTTGGTTGTTGTAATATTGCACAGATGTCTTTGTCTTCTCATAATTAGATCGTGGATCCTTGATTCCCAAGAGCGCTGGTGAAGAGGTCGTGCTAGCCACTGTAAACAAGATAAAATATTCACATTGAATCAAAAAATTGCATTTATTTATCAATATTTATGATATGCATCACTAAACACTTTAGAGCCAAGGATATGTGCTTTCTACACATGAAACCTAAGGGGCTGTCCCACTGCGGCGACCTAATTGGCGAGTTTAGAAGAGTTTGCCCTCGACTCATACTCGCAGCATGGTCGACACAAGGTCTTTGTAACTCTCCTTCATGCTCGAGAGTAGTCCCCGCATACTCGAGGCCTCAACTAGGTCGTGGCGTATTTTTCAACATGCTGAAAAATGCCCGCGAGTAAAAAACGGTTGCCATGGAAAAAAAATCTATATTTTTTTTACTCGTAGGTTTAGTCGAAGTAGGTCGGGCATGTTATTCGTAGGTAATCGAGGGTAGTCGAGGGTAATCGAAGGTAGTCGAAGGTAGTCTTCCACATAGTCGAAGGAGGTCGTCTTCACTCTCCACTATTCGGTGTCCAATTTTCCAGAAGCTAGTCGAAGCTAGTCTTCAACATAGTCGAAGGAGGTCGAAGGAGGTCTTTTACATAGTCGAAGGAGGTCTTCAACATGACACTTTTTCAAACTCTCCTAAACTCTTCTAAACTCGCCAATTAGGTCGCCGCAGTGGGACAGCCCCTTTAGGGTACAAATTGAACAGTGTAAAACAGACAGGAAAAACTTCAAGTCTCCAATTTTTAGCAGAGTAATGAAAATATATTCATGACCCAAGAAAGGATTTGACGGAACTAACAGGGAAAGTTTTCGGTACAAATCCAGGGTAAATCATTCCTTAAATTACAGGAGCAACTAAATTTGCTTTAGTTAATCAAAAGCAACTCACCAGATTGAAGAACAGGTGACATATTTTGATTAGTTGTTGATAATACTGGGTAAGATGTGGAAATTTTATGTTTGTCACGTTCCAGCGTTGAAATTGGTGTAATAAAATGGCTTTGATTCCACCCATCCTTAAAAAAAAAGACAATCAAGAGGGAGTATAATTATCAGTTTTTTTAATTTCGAAGTGAAACAAATCTTTTTTTGCAAATTTGCTTACCTTTTTATAAATGCTGCGAAGGTCCCGATATTGCCATAACGTGTTTAGGACTTGAGCTGCTGTCTTAACTACTTTCAGTGAATACCTTAATGAAATATAAAGTTTATTGTAAGTATGACATTAGTCGTTAATCTGTAACACAAGTACATTAACCCAATTATGATTGCAGAAGGAAGCTCAGCAAAGAAATGTAAAATGGATGCTTGGCTGAATTTTATTTCATCAGATTGATTTCTACGATTGAGAAGACTTGTCTGTTGGAGATATTTAGTGGAAATATCAAAATATTCTTAACATTTAGAAAAATTATGAGGTTAACACATTGGAATGTATGAAACTTTGAGAAGACGAGGAGGAATTTCCCTAGTCAGAGTGTGGTGAATCTGGAATTAATTGCCACAGACGGCTGCAGAGGCCAAGTCAATGGATATTTAAGGCGGAGATTGACAAGATTATTGATTAGTAAAAGGGTGTCAGGAGTTATGAGGAAAATGGGGATGAGAGGGTAAGATAGATAAGCCACGATTGAATGAAGTGGTAGACTTGATGGACCAATTGGCCTAATTCTGCTCCTATAACTCATGAAGAAACACAAATAACTGCAAATGTTGAAATCTTGAGCAAACAAACAGAGTGTTCAGAGATTGGCACAAAGTGCTGGAGGAACTCAGCAGGTCAGGCAGCAGCTGTGGAGGGAAATGGACCAACAACATTCTTCACACTAATATTTTTTTTACAGGGCTGCGGCATTCACAATGTTGGAAGTTTGTTCCCCTTGCCTGGAAACTTTAAAACTGGGGGCAGTCATAGAATTTGGGATAATCGACTTAAGATTTGGAGAAGGAAGATTGTGAACCTGGAATCTCTTTTCTTAAGGGGTCATGGACGCTCATTAATCAAATATATATTCAAGGGTGCAACATTATTGTGCACAAAAGAAAACGGGATAGGAAATAGGATAGTTCAATAGGGCTGAATTTCAGAATCCTCAAGAAAAACAGATGATGGGTCTCCCATTTGAAAAGTAAAATGGTTCTCTTTCCACGGATGCTGCCTGATCTACTTGTGTTATGTGTTATCAGCATTTTTAAATGGTTTTATTTCCAATGCGGTAGGATCTGTTGCTTTTCTGTTTGGTAAGTATTCAACGAAATGTCGTTCAGACTTGCATTTGTTGGTGTATTTTTGAATGACAATAAAGTCTTGATTGATTGATTGATTTCAACTTGAATAGCTTTTTGTTGTGCCGACATAAAATTCAGTCAACATTACCCTTCAGTTTCACGCCACTTTACCTACCCTGAACTTGCTGTTACATAGCATTTGAATTCTCTGTGTCACTTTTCTGCTCTCTTTGGCCTCCAACAAAGTTCAATGTCATCTTTTATTTAGTTACTTAACAGAACCTAACATCAAGCACAGTGACCAAATTGTATACCAGAGTTTAATGGTATCCCAGTAATAATATTGGTATTAGTAAAAAATTAAAGCGATACTGGCTGAGTAACCGTTTTGTTCATAACATTGCAGAAGTTGGTCAGTTAAAATAAAAAATTCTGCAGGTGCTCAGCAAGGTAGCAAATTGAAGGGAAAGTAGTATTAACAATTCAGATCTCATGATTAAGTTCATATTAGAATACCACTATTACTTTCCATCACTTGCCTGTGCTATGCAACCTTTTTCATAGATTCATTCTGTACTCACAGCACCTATCATTCTTCCCTCAACCTTTTTCATACCCATGGTGGATTCATTTTCTGTATTCCAGCAAATGCACAGCACAGCATGGATCCTTCTTGCCCATGTCCAGTCCCATTTATAGTCCCACTTACTGTGTTTGGCCCCCATGGCTTGGCTAGAATTTAACCACTAAGGGGGGGGGGGGATCTTTAGGAACTTACTAAATTCCAGGGGTTGGACAGGCTAGATTCACAAGATGTTCCCGATACAGCAGTCCAAACAGGGGTCCTTTAAGGATAAGGGGCTCTTTTAGCCCATGTTTTTCCACACGGAAAGTGTCCTCTGGATTAACAGATGGTAGTTGAGGCCAGTTCATTGGCTACTAAGAGGGACTTACGAAAGGGATCAGGCGGTAACACTGAGTCCCACTTTGAATGGCGGTTACCGAATTGTTACCCTATACCCACCACCTTTGTGACCTGTGAAAACATTGCCCCTCAGCGTCCTATTAAATTATTACCCCATGAGGGGCAACTTTTTTTACTTTGGCTTCCCAGCTACTTCTGGATTGAAATTACCTTCATACATTTTAGTTTCAGATCAATTAATGCCCCCTTTTTGTTTTAAATCACAGATGTTGGTAATGTTTCTGGCGTTTTCCATTTATAACATGACAACCTCTCAATTGTTTATTTACTTGTCCCACTATAATTTTCTTCTAACATGGCATATTCATTCCTTTTGTCAATCAAATCACATCACTTTTTCATCTCATAAGATAACTTCAATGTTTTTCTTTCCTCCAGTGCTCCATTCCTACTTGTGCTTTAATTAAAATACACTATATCGGCCACCTTCAACTTACTGCGGTGTTAGGTTCTTAAAGAACCCTTTGTTTGGTGAAAATTCATAGAGCAGGAAGTGTTGCAAATCTTTAATGTTTGCAGGGGATAACAGCTGTCGTGGATGGTGAGGTAAAAAAAGAGTCAATCTCCTCCCTGTAATGATGCAGTAAATCAAAAACAATCTGCACTTGCTTCAACAAGCTGAAACATGCCAGATAAAACTTACACATCATTCATCCACCAGCCAATATTGTCAGATGGAACAGCCCAGGTTCTCGAGAGAATTATTTCCATTTCCAATAGCTTGTTTATTACAGATGCTCCCATTACCCCAATCAAATAGACTGTTAAATGTTGCTTGTTTTCACAGTGCTGTGTTGAAAGACATATTCCACATGTGTTACCTACCCTCGTTGTAGTGAATGACACCTTTATGAAATGACAAATTAAATAATATCCTTTGTTATAGCCAAGAGAGATTGATCATGACAGAGAGATCATATCTGTGTGTGAGCAGGGGTGAGAGATAGAGAGAGAAAGGGTGGAGAAAGAGAGAGTGAGGGAGATAAATAGAAACAGAGATGAGTTATTCATCTCTAAAATTATTATGGTTTCACTCAGGTAAATGTTTCAAATTTGTGACCAATTCCAAAAGAAGAAAAAATAAATATCCACTGCCCTTCGTTTCACAACAAGGGGGTGGGGGGCAGGGACATTCATTGATGCAGGCACAATCATTCAATTTTATTTTGGATCCTTCAGATAATGAAGATGTCTGTACCTGCCTGCAACATGACCTTGATGGGTTCACGAGGCCATCCAGCCCATCAAGTCTACACAACCATTCAATCCAGGCTGATCTATCTTTCCCTCTCAACCCCATTCTACGGCCTTCTCCCTATAACCCCTGATACCTTTACTAATCAAGAATCTGTCAATCTCCACCTTAAAAATATCCATTGACTTGGCCCCCACAGCCGTTTGTGGCACACAAAATATCACAATGAACCTTCATGAACCCAACTAAATCATGCAGAGCTATTGGAATTCACAAAGGAGTCCCTGTTATTCTATTTTGCAAGTTTAACTGTAGCAGTACTATCGGAAACTACTAAACAGTCCATCACTGCGGAAAATAACAGGTGCTGATACATGAAAGGTGCAGATATCAAGTGCTTTAAGAGCATTTAAAAAATGCAAATTCACCAGGCCAAGTCAGAAAGTTAGACAAACATTACTTTTATTTTGGCGAGATTTCAGAATGGATCATATGAAAACATTTCATTCTTTTCGAAATTAATTGAAAGGCAGTCACCTCCAGGACAAATGTCAATAAATAATTGTCCAGTCCCTCAGGCTAATGCTGAAAAATTTCACATAGATCACAGAAGTTTGAGGGTGAAAACCTATGAATCGCATGTAATCAGTTTATAGAACAGGAGCTGCCACACATAGTAGACACATGGAACTGCAGATGCCAGTTTACATAAAAGGGTGCAAAATGCTGTAGTAACAAAGCGGATCAGGGGGCATCTTTTGAGAACATGGATAGGTGATGTATTGGGTCAGGACCCTTCTTGTGTCCTGACCCAAAACCAGTTCTCCAGACATGCTGCCTGACCCGCTGAGTTACTCCAGCATTTTACATCCTTTTATGTAAACTGGACAGCAGCTGCAGTCTTTTTGTATAGCCACATACAGGTTTATTATTTTAACTATAAATAAGGAGAATTGAAACAGTGTATATACAACGTGATGGAAGAGTTGCTTCCCAATCATGTACTTGCCTTTCTCCCTTTCCTTTTGTAATGTTTACGAGTTTCTCAACTCCCCCAGCATCAGCTAATGCTTTGGCGTTCTCCATATTCTTTATAGTCACCTCATGTAAAGCACAGCATACAGCAGCAACGGTGTCGTCAGAAAGCATGATCAGTGTCGGGCCTCCTGGAAGGCGATGCACAAGATCCCGCATTGCATATTTGCCTGGAGGAAAGGAAAAGTTAACATAGAATTATTAAACTATATTAATTTATTTCCCCAACTGTCAGTGGTCCGTTCAGTTGTATGATTCTCATGTAAATGAAAATCATACAACTGAACCGACCGGAAACGTTACTCATCCTTTTTCTCCAGAGATGCTACCTGACCTGCTATGTTACTCCAGCACTTTGCGTCTATCTTTGGTATAAACCAGCAGCTGCAGTTCTTTGTTTCTACACTATGTTCAGAGAGTGACAATACCATGACAGGAATAGATCGGTTAAACGCACGTTCTCGAGTCTAAACGAGTCTCCTGCCTTGAGTAGGGGAATCGAGAACCAGAGGACATAGCTTTCAAGTGAGGGGGGAAAGATTTAATAGGAACCTGAGAGGTAACTTTTTCCACACAAAGGGTGGTGGGTGTATGGAACGAGCTGCCAGAGGAGGCTGTTGAGTCAGGCACTATCGCAACATTTAAGAAACATTTAGACAAGTACATGGATAGGAGAGGTGTAGAGGGATATGGGCCAAACTCAAGCAGGTGGGACTATTGTAGATGGGACATGTTGGTCGCTGTGGGCAAGTTGGGCCAAAGGGCCTGTTTCCACGCTGTATGACTCGAAGACCATGAATCTAATGACATGTAAAGCATATAGAATCCTAAAGATGCTTAAATAGATTCAGAGCTTACAAAACCCGTTCTGTTGAAGCTATATGCAACAGCAAAACCGAGGTACTGAATCCTGTTCTTATCAAATTTAGGAAAGATGCAAATCCCCTAGAAAAAACTCAAGAGTGAAAATAATAAATTACTTGTGTGGATGAGTGATTTCAACTAACGTTTATAATGGAGAAAGTGGTGTGGTTCTCCTTGGAGGAAGACGATTTGATGATGTTTAAGATCATGACCGATTCAGAAAGGGTAAACAGAGGGAACTATTCCCATGAGCCGGGTTAAAAGACCAAGGAGCACAGATTTAAAAGTGGGAATGATGGTTTTATTTTTCATAAAAATACAATTGTTATGATCTGGAACTCGCTGCCTGTAGCTGTGGTGGAAACAGAATAAATTAAGACTTTCTGAGAAAGCCACAAAGTGCTGGAGTAACTCAGCGGGGCAGGCAGCAAGGTGACGCCTTCTTCAAATTAGGACTTTCAGAGATTTGTTTTCCTTCGAAATGGAACTGGAAAGGAACTTCAAAATAATTTCCAGGCAGCAAGGTGTATGATTCTACAATTTACATGAAAAATTGACTCTTTCTTCTTAAATTTACATTTTTCTTTTTGTTTACGATGTCTGAAGTTCAAGTCAGATATGTGGCCAGTTCTTAAAGAAAGTGTTAGTTAGCTGGCCATTCTGTAGAGAAACACAGGCTACTTGTAGTGTACTGCAATAGGGCAGTGCAGCTGCAGCTGATGTCTCATTCCATGCATAGTTTCATTATCGTGTCAAGGGCAGTTTCATAACTTATTGGATCAAGAGGCCGGATACATGAGTGTGGGTGGGGCAAGATTGTGGACAGGAAGGTACGAGAGCACAAGGCTCGGAGAGAAGGATATACAAAGGAGGGGAGAGAGGGAGAAGAAAATACAGAAAAATAAAAATGCACTTTTTTCAGGCTCTTCAATAGATCAATGGGACTAATTAAAAAAATCATTTTCCACTTTAGTAAAATTAAATTTACCAAGTCACAGACTGCCTGATAGTAATTGGCAATCCTATATAACTAGTAGGTAAGTAACCCAACTTCATGTTGTTATATAAAATGTGAATGTTAAACTTATTGCAATTGAAGTAGAATAACTCAATGGGAACTACTGGATTTGCAAGTTGTGACAGGGCTGATACTCTCACCATTATCAATTACAATAGATCTAAGGGAACACCTTCTTGATGTCCGCGATATTATTTAACACATACCTATAAGTTCTTTGTTTCTTACATCAAGGGCCATGTTCCTCAAGGCAGTAGCAACAGAGCAAACAACACGATCGTTGTCCATTCTTAGTAATTCAACAAGGATTGGTAGACCTTTCTCTTTTCTGACTGCAGCTCGTATATACGCTGCCCACTGTTAACAGAAAGGGAAAAAATGTAAATGCATGGTCCTTTATAGACTTAGATGGTTCTGAAATCAATCAATTCACATGTATAAATCTCAACCTTTTAATGCTATATAATTTCCAACAACTAGTTACCTCATTAGCTACTTTATATAATGTATCTACTGGCGTACTCCTGCACCTATTTTCTATGTTTCTATACTATGTTCCAGTCTTCCATTCAGCTTCCCAACCCAATTATTTTTGAATGTTATGATATGTTCCATGCCGCCTAGTACAGGGAGAATGGGCGAAGAAACTCTTGTCACTTGAAGCTGAACTAATCTACAAAAGTTATTTTTCCAGCATGATTTTCATGGGCATTTTAGTCATAGGAGCTCAGGCAATAGCCAGAAAGAAAGAATGGTGCAAGGCCAGACATTGAACAGAAGAGTCAAGAGTTGTAATTGTCATATGTACCTAAAACAGAACAATGAAATTCCTACTTGCAGCAACACAACTGGTTTGTAAATATAGTACTCGTGGATAACACAAGAAACAAAAAAAGTTCAATAAATGAAAAACAAACCATTAAAAAATAGTGATGTCCTGTGTCAATATTTTGCAAACAGCACATAACAGAAAAGGAAATGCATTTCGTTGTCTCTGTAAACATTTTCATACATAATGCCTTATGAAATCTTTGATCATCATTAAAAATACATTACTATATGTATTACTGTACATTACTATACCTCACTATATCAATTAGCTCCTCAATAGAGTGCTGTTCAACAATGCTACACAGACGGGGCAAGTTTCATTTCCCCAATGTCAAGTGTAGGGTTTACAAACCAGAGAAAAAGGACAGAGATTCACAATTCAAGTGTTTGTCTTCACAGAAAGCAACAATCACTCAATTACGTTTGAAGAAAGGAAGCACTGTTTACAAACTCTCCAACATACTCTTTCTGGCCTTTGCATTCAACCTACACTGCATTCAGGGAGATGGGCCAAAAATAACATTTTCTGGCAGTGCCACTCTCCTTCTTAACAACAGGTTGAGCAGCAAGGACATAGAACACTTGAATAACCTTCAACAACATTAATGATGGATGTGCGTTTGTTTAACATGGCCCTTCATAATTTAAATCGCTGCACACGCCCCCGCAACAAAGATTGTGCACGACTGCTTTTGTTGGGGCTTAGTTTTATGTAACAAAGTCTTAAGCAAAGCTGTGCCATCTGCTGGCAATATCCACATGGGGCTGGTACAGTGAGAGGATCAGCTCGGTGCAGTTCCTAGCCTGGATTTTATGCTACCCATTGTGTCCATCAATTTCTTAATCTTTAACTCATGACCTTTGGCAAAGGATTCCAATTGAAAAAATGAGCCATTCAAAATCTTACTTGAATTATGTTCCAAAACTGTGACATGAACTTTTACATTTCGTAAAGCTCTTAAATTTCATTTACTTTTTAAGGTCTACTCTTAACATTTGAGTGTTCCTCCGCCTGTTGGAGATGCCATCTACATTATGTAGTCCATGACAAAGATGTGAACAGGAAATGTAAGTGTTATTAATGCCTTAACCACACTGGTATTGACCAGTTAGATATAACTGATAATAATAGACAAAATGCAGCTCTGCTTATCTTGCAACTATTCAGATTTTTAAAATATCCTGGACCAAGTGCAGACCCGCTGGGTCTGTTCCCCCAACGCGCGGTTTGGGGGGGGGGGGGGGGGGGCTGTGGCTGCACAGTAACCACCCCCCCACACACACGAGGGGGTAGGAGGGGTGGGGGAGAGGGGAGAGGGAGGGGAGGGGGAAGAGGAAAGGGGGGAGAGGAAGGGGGAAAGGGGGGGGGGGGGGGGGGAGAGAGGAGGGGAGAGGTTGCTGTCCAAATCCTACTGCTCAATAGCAATATGAGTACCTTCTCGAAAGGGAGTGCAGTGATTCAAAGCAGTTGCTCACCACCTTCCTCTTAAAGACACCAAGTTTGGCAATAAATGTAAATCTTACCAAAAATGCCCAGACCCTAAAAATAATTTTCAAAATTAATACAAATTAAAATATAGGAGCAAGAGCAGGTAATCTGACCCTTCTAATTTGTTCCACAAATCTGTCACTGCTCAATAAAATACAGCGCCCTCCATAATATTCGGGACAAAGACCTATCATTTATTTATTTGCCTCTGTACTCCACAATTTGAGATTTGTAATAGAAAAAAAATCACATGTGGTTAAAGTGCACATTGTCAGATTTTATTAAAGGCTATTTTATACATTTTGGTTTCACCATGTAGAAATTACATCAGTGTTTATACACAGTCCCCCCATTTCAGGGAACCATAATGTTTGGGACACAGCAATGTCATGTGAATGAAAGTAGTCATGTTTAGTATTTTGTTGCATATCCTTTGCATGGAATGACTGCTTGAAATCTACGATTCATGGACATCACCAGTTGCTGGATGTCTTCTCAGGTGATGCTCTGCCAGGCCTGTATTGCAGCCATCTTTAACTTATGCTTGTTTTGGGGGCTAGTCCCCTTCAGTTTTCTCTTCAGCATATAAAAGGCATACTCAAATGGGTTCAGATCAGGTGATTGACTTGGCCAGTCAAGAATTGACCATTTTTTAGCTTTGAAAAACTCCTTTGTTGCTTTAGCAGTTTGTTTGGAATCATTGTCTTGCTGTAGAATGAACCGCCGGCCAATGAGTTTTGAGGCACTTGTTTGAACATGAGCAGATAGGATGTGTCTATACACTTCAGAATTCATTATCCTACTACCATCAGCAGTTGTATCATCAATGAAGATAAGTGAGCCAGAAGCCCTACATGCCCAGGCCGTAACATCCCCACCACCGTGTTTCACAGATGAGATGGCATGCTTTGGACCTTCTCTCCTCCATACTTTGCTCTTGCTATCACTCTGATATATGTTAATCTTCATCTCATCTGTCTACAAGACCCTTTTCCAGAACCATGGTTACGCTTTTAAGTACTTCTTGGCAAACTGTAAACTGGCCATCCTGCTTTTGCAGCTAGCCAGTGGTTTGCATCTTGCAGTGTAGCCTCTGTATTTCTGTTTATAAAGTCTTTTACGGACAGTGGTCATTGACAAACACACACCTGACTCGAAACAAGTATGACTGTCCTCTTTTGGGAGGATGCCTGTGCATGACTTTGTTTAACGTGGGGAGATTGGTGCACAGTTCTTGACAGATCTGGGTCAGGATCCGGTGGCATGGAGTCCAAGACGACCGGGGATTCTTTTCTGCTGCAGCCTTCATCCGCCTTCCCAGACGTTGTGGCGCTCCACTAAGGTCAGCCATCGTCCTCTGCCTGTTCCACCGTTGAGGTCTTGTTTGGATTGCTCTTTGTCAGGGACCTCCCCCTCGACCGTACCGCCATGGGTGACCCTACCAGGAGCATAGCTCCAGACAGCATCGCTCTCAGAATCTCAGGACCACACAAGCTTCTCCACCACGACAAGGTGACAATCCCAAACATTATGGTGCCCTGAAATGGGGGAACTATGTATAAACACTGCTGTAATTTCTACATGCTGAAACCAAAATATATAAAAATGGCCTTTACTAAAATCTGACAATGTGCACTTTAACCACATGTGATTTTTTTACTATTACAAATCTCAAATTGTGGAGGACAGAGGCAAATAAATAAATGATGGGTCTTTGTCCCAAATATTATGGAGGGCACTGTAATTACCACCTGGATGAGATCGTGGAGATTGACTGGTTCTTATAGATAGTATTCAATTAAGACCTCATTACCAGGAGGATGATGGAAAAAAGAAAATCTAGACATGGTATGAAAAAAAGCATTAATGGAATAAAACCAATCTACACATAGTACTGGAGTAACTCAGTGGGTCAGGCAGCATCTATGGTGCAAAAGGATGGGTGACGTTTCGGATCGGAACCCTTTTTCAGACCCGAAATGTCACCCATCCTTTTTCTCAGAAATGCTCACTAACCCGCTGAGTTACTCCAGCACTTTGTGTCTATCTTCGATATAAACCAGCATCTGCAGTTCCTTTCCACAGAAAACCAATCTACATGTCTGAATCAATCTCCTGTTAGCTCCTGATTATGCACCAAAGTTGAAAGCAATACCCACTACCTTGCAGCTTTCAGAGCAACACATCTAAATAAACCAGGGTTCTTACTTTAAAATTAATATTTTTGATTGCTGTGATATGGAATACAAAAATACTGATTGATTTGATGTTACACTTAGTCTTAAAGTTCAACCGAGTTTGTGCACAAGACCAGGATCCACAATATACATGGATATTTTAATTCAGTACTTGGATTCAGATTGAACTCTGAACGATTGCAGTCTCTTGTCCAGAGTAGGGGAATCGAGGACCAGAGGACATTGTAACAAGGTGAAGGGGAAAAGATTTAATAGAAATCTGAGGGGTAACTTTTTCACACAAAAGGTGGTGGGTGCATTGAATAAGCTGCCCGAGGGGGCACCTGGGACTATCCCAACATTTAAGAAACAGTTAGACAGGTACATGGATAGGATAAGTTTGGAGGGTTATGGACCAAGCACAGGAAGGTGGGACTAGTGTAGGTGGGCCATGTTGGCCGGTGTGGGCAAGTTGGGATGAAGGGCCTGTTTCCACACTGTATCACTCTATGACTCTAATTCTAATGTGTATCAGCATGCTAGTTGGTGATTGGGTTTGTGCACAAGAACAGTGTTCCATAACATTCATAGGAATTTTAGTTGTATACAGGTCCACTACCGATTTTCCAGCAACTGGTGGTCTGACACCTCCTTTAATAGACAAAATTACGAGAATGCACTTGAAATCCCCCCGAAAATGTGGCGCCTAGGCCTCAACCTCATCGGCACTTTCACAGCCAATCAGCGGGTCGAATTTGTCCGCTGCGGCCAGGGCTCTGGAACTTTGCGGGTTGGTACCTCAGTCCCTCAGTGGCCGGGCTGGTACCTCAGTCCCTAGGCAGACCGTTCTGGTACCGTTGGACTCTTCTTTGAGCCGTGACCTTTGTTGCTCTGAAACCAAGGCTGCTGGAAAATTGGTGGTGGCCCAGTACTAGAGTATTTTAGTGAGACAACATTTTATTCCATAGCTCAAAATTATGAGAGTGATTTGAGAATTATGTAAAGGCAAATTTCCATAACCAGAACAGTTATAGCATGGGGGTTGCCTGTACTTGATGGTCGCTGTGTCCATGGACTCGGTGTGTCCATGGACCTGTTTTCAAACTGTATGAGTGTATCCTTAATAAATTTCCCATCAAAGTGTAATATTCATTCCCAGTCACTAGATGATGTTTATGAGGCATATTGCAAACTATGTGCATTTTGATGAAAAAGACACATCAATTTCCCTCAACAATATAATGAAGGTTTTATAAGGCAACTGGTTTGCCAATAAGCGAGTTCAGTATTCTGAAAAATGCAAGGAATCATGGGATTTGTCAAAGGTCAAACGGTACAAATAAAAATTGAATGAAGAGCTGTAGATTTAGTGAGTGTAGTTTGGGTCCGATTTTTTGTCTTTTTTCAGCGGGAGACCCGGGGGGGGGGAAACGCACACGGTGACACACTGGGCGGGGGCCCCGGGGTGGTGGGGAGGTTGAGACCGAGCGGGCGGGGGAGACCAGGGCGGGAGGGAGACCCGCAAGTGCTGCCGAACCGCCACTGGACCATCCCCAGTCCGTTCCCCCCCTCAGACTGACGGTACACTGGCCCCCAGGCCCAGTGCGAAGAAGCGCCATCCCCTGCTCATCTCCGCCTCTCCCGCCGGGCCTACCGACAGGCCAGACCGACAACACCAGCGGCCCCAGGCTCACAGATCCACTCCAGCCCAACCCCGTTCCAACTCTAGAGGAACCCGATCCCCGATGGGCCGCTACGGCGACATGCCAGTTCGCCCCTGTGCTCCCTCAGCTGCCACCTCAAGTACAAGCCGTACCTTGCACACCACTGGCTTCTGCACCTACGGTACCCGCTGCCACTTCATCCACAACCCCGAGAAGGAGTGAGGGCCTGGCCTCGCCTGCGCCAGAGCGCCAGCCTGGGCTCAGCCTCCTCCGGCCCAGCGCTAGACTGTGCCCGCGCTACGGGCAGCCTTTAGCCCCGACCTGGCCCGGACTCTGGAATTGGGCAAGGGAGGGGGAGGAGGTTGCTGCTGCCACCAGCACCACCAACAGCAGCTCAAGCAGGCTTGCCTGCCCATGGCCGGCAGGAGCCCGTCCGCAGACTCTCTCTCCGACCAGGACGACTCCAGCAGCAGCGGCTCCGAGTTGCCCGTCTTTGAGCAGAGCCGGCTGCTGCCCATCTTCAGCAGAATCTTGGTGTCGGATTGAGGGGGGGTGGGGTGGAGGTGGAGGGCTGCCGGCCAACCCGGCAGGACAGACAGAGCTGAGCTGGAGCCAGCGGCTGCCCCGGCCACCTCCTGACAGGGACGGGACACCAGCAGCAACTCAAGCGCACCCGCAGCGAAGGAGAGCCGACCCCGACCACGGACAAAACGCAAGCCTGCACACAATGCAGCACCATGGAAACACGCTCTTTGGCCCACCAAGTACATTGCCATTGATCACCCACTCACACTAGTTCTACTGTATGTTATCCCATTTTTGGATACACTCTATACTAGGGGCAATCTAGAGGCAAGAGACTGTGTGTCTAACCAATCCATTGCTCTCATGATTTTGTACACCTTTATAAGATCACACCACATCCTCCTGCGTTCCAAGGAATAGAGTCCGAGCCTGCTCAACCTCTCCCTATAGCTCAGGCCTGGCAACATCCTTGTAAATCTTCTCTGCATCCTTTCCAGCTTGACAACATCTTTCCTATAACATGGTGCCCAGAATTGAACACAATACTCTAACTGCAGCCTCACCACCGTCTTGTATAATTGCGTTGTGTTGTAGAAATTACTTTTGATGAATACAAGCCGACATTATAAGTAATTCACTGTAAATAAAAGTTTATATTTGTCATTCTGGACATACCTTCCAGGTTCCTGCAGACAAATTCTGTAGGGATCCAGCTGATCCTTCCAATGTCGCTGGGTTTGAACTTTCAGCAAGCAGGGTGAGATAGGGTTTCACTATGGAAGGATGCCACAACATTTCAACTCCCTTCGGAGATTTGGAAAATCCAGGGATTGGTCCTACTCCATCCCACTGAAAGAAAACCATCAATGTGTACAACAAGATACTATCGCAATGTTTAAGAAACATTTAGAGCAGGTACTATCGCAACATTTAAGAAACATTTAGGCAGGTACATTGATAGGACAGGTTTGGATGGATATGGGCCAAACGCAGGCAGGTGGGACTATTGTAGATGGAAAATGCTGTTCGGCATGGGCAACTTGAGCCAATGGGCCTGTTTCCACACAGTACTATATGACTCTAAGATGCCTAGAATTTTATTGTTTCCAGTAGATAGTTATCTCTCAATATCTCACGCAAGTTTTATTGATGTGAATATTATTGGTCAATTTTTATACTTAAGAGGAAAAATTACTTTCTAGTTCTAATCAGTAACACCAGTCTAATGAAAATTAATTCTGAAGTAAAATTAAAAGCACCACTTGTAAAATCCACTTTAGTCTCCCACTATTTTTCCTGTAAGTTTCTTGTGATATATTATGTCAAAAAGAAAATTGTAATCCATACATTCATATTCTATCATACATCCTTAGGAGGTTCCAGATTAATTATGTTGCCTCAACTACTCCCTGAGGTGGCTCAACTCACTTTCCTACTCTTTTCTGGGTAAATGTTTTTCTCAAGAAATCACTCGTCAATTTATCAGTAGCCATCTTATATTAAAAGCCCCAAGATTTGGACTCCCCCACAATTCAAAACATGTTCTCAACATTTACTCTTTAATAGACACCTCCTCAGCAATAAATCTGAAGCTGAGCCAAGAGCTGCAGCATCTGCCAAAGTTATGTTCTTAAGTCTTAAGTGGGATTTGATGCCCTGAATTTCGAAGATAAGAGACAAAAATAATACTGTGACTCCAAGACTAACCCAACTTGGCAGCAGAAGGGACCCTGGGTGACAAGGGATATTTGATTGTCCGGTCAAGGAAAATAAGGAGGTATATGTTAATTGTAGGGGGCTTTGATCAAGTGAAACCCATTAGTAGCATTGGCGGTAGACACAAATGCTGGAGCAACTCAGCGGGTCAGGCAGCTTCTTCAGTCTGAAGAAGTCTCGACCCGAAACGTCACCCATTCCACTCTCCAGAGATGCTGCCTGACCCGCTGAGTTGCTCCAGCATTTTCTGTCTACCCTCCATTTAAACCAGCATCTGCAGTTCTGTCCTACACAGGTGTATAGGCGGTGTAAGAATACACTTAATCAGAAAACTAGGCAGGAAAAAAAGTGAACACAACTTGGAATCTCCTTTACCAAGAACACGTTGGTAAACGAGAATCCAAAGAGATTCTACAAGAATGTTAAAGGCAAAATAGAACATTGGGAGAGAATAGGGGAACCATTAAGATCAATGAGGTTGTCAATGTATGTACAGGAGATGGTTTGTGTGTAAAATTAATATTTATTGTCTGCATTTAACACGAAGAAAGGTATGGATGCTAGGGAACTCAGGGAAGTTAATAGTGATGTTTTGAAGAGAGCCCATATTACAGATGAGGAGGTGCTGGAGATCTTAAAATTCACTAAGATAAATAAAATCACGAGGGGCAAAGTTAAGATGAATAGCCACTGCCTTTCCACAGGGTAGAAGAGTCTAGAATTAATGATCATAGCTTGAAGATGGGAGAAAGATTTAAAAAATACCAAATTATGATTTATTTTCCCCCCACACAGGAGGTGGTGTGTACATGGAACCAACAGTCATGTGAAATGATAGAGGCAGGTACAATTATGAAATTTAAGAGGCACTTGGACATGTACGTTGCTAGGAAAGGTTTGTTGGGATTTGGACAAGCTGCAGATAAACAAGGTTAGCTTGGTTACCAACTTGGTCAGCATGGATGAGTTGGGCCAAAGGGCCTGTGCTGTATAGCTCCATGACTCTATATTAGTAATTGGTGTAGGGAAGGCCTTGCTAAAATACAGCGTCTAAGTTTAAAGTCACCCCTGCTAAATCAATGAAGATAGATGAAAGGCTTAATAATATTTCTGGTCAGATTCTGTCAGCTTCTTCACAGAATTGATTTCCAAACAATTACATTCTCTGAAATGGATGACTGCCTAACGAATATTAAATGCTTGCAAATGTTGGTTGAAGTGGTTGGATCACAGTGATGGATACTTGAAAAAATCAATCATGAAGGCCTATAAACTGGACACATGCTGTAATCAGGAGCTAAATAAAAACTGCTGGAGGAACTTTGTGGGTCAGGAGCATCCGTTTGGGCAGAGGTTTGATTGACATTTAGATCGAAAACCTGCATTTAGACTTTAGAGATACAGCATGGAAACAGGCCCTTTGGCCAACTGAGTCCGCGCCGACCAGCAATCACCCCGCATACTGGCACTACATTAGGGACAATTTACAATTTTTATCAAAGTCAATTAACCCAAATCTGTACATCTTTGGATGGAGGAATCTGGAGCACCTGTACAAACTCCATACAGACAGTTCCCGTAATCAGGATTGAATCCGGGTGTCTGGCGCTGTAGGCAGCAACTGTACCACTGTGCAAAACTGCCACAAAACATTTTGGGGCCTAAAATTATACCTCACTGTTTCTGTGAATACAAAATGTTTACCTGATCTTCCTGTGGTTCTCTTTTCTTCTTTTTCTTCTTCTTACCCCAGCAACTGGTTTCAGCATCTTTATTGGGAGAGTCACTACCAAGTAATCCATCCAGTTCACTTGTTCCCATCAAACGGGCCGGTGGAACTTCTAGTTCCAAACGATACGAGAGGTTTCTCAGGATGCAAACACAGTTTTCAACGGTCTGAAATGACAAACATTCACAGATGTCACAAATCTCCTGTATTTTAATTATTGCCACTTTAATTTTCAACAAGCGTCCTGCAGGAAAGCAATCACCTTAAAATGGCAACATTTAAATCTCAATCCTGATGACTGAACTCAACGAACATCACTAACAAATTTTGCTATTTTATCTGGAATAGTAATTACTGCTGAGTTACTCCAGAACTTTGTATCCTTTCTCCAAAGCAGTGGTGCAGGCGAAACCAAATAACCAATATTTAGAGCCTTCAGAAGAACACATACCCAGCAGGCAAAACAAAGCGTCAAGTCTTTTGAACACACCTTTATTGCAGTTCAATGCTTGTTCTTAATTTCTTTGTGCTTATAGAAACAAATTATAAGGAATAAAGCAAAATTGAAGAAATCTATTCAAACAATTTTTAGACTTTGGAGATAGTGTGGAAAAAGGCCCTTTGGCCCAACAAGTCCACACCAACCAGTTCTATCCTACACACTCGGGACAATTTACAATTTTTACTGAAGCCAATTCACCTACAAACCTGTAGGTCTTGGAATGTGAGAGGACACTGGAGCTCCTGGAGAAAACCCACACGATCACAGGGAGAATTAATAAAATCCGTACAGACAGCACCTGTAGTCGGGATCGAGCCCGGGTCTCTGGTGTTATAAGGCAGAAGGTCTACCATTACACCACTCTGTCGTCGCTTTAAACAGGCCATTCGGCCCACCGAGTCGGTGCCGACCAGAGATCCTTGCACACTAACTAGCACTATCCTACACATATGGACAATTTACAATTGCTTGCTGTTGCTGTTATTTACAATTGCTTACAATCATGCTTGATCAGGAAACAGAAATCACAAACCTTGCTATCATAATCTGCAGTATTAACACACAGCTGGATGATATACAGTAGGGAATCCACCAAACCCTCACATGATCGAATTTTCCTTCGAGCCTCTTCGCCCGCGGAACTAAGATTTCTGTAAGATGACAAATTTACCACAATACAACGAGTCGATATGTTAAAGTACATGTATTAATACTTAATTTAAAAATAATTTTGACAGTCATTGTGAAAGGGTGACAAGAGCTGAACATATGCAGGGAATATTAGTGAAATATATATATATATATATATATTATATATATTGGTTTATTTAGGAAAAACTTAAACAGGGATTACTAATACTTTTATTTGAACACATAATACAGGTGCTCCAAGGTGACGAATGACCTGACTTACGGAATCTGACAATGCAAATTCTCTCATACATTTTTAAAGCAATATTCCTGCTAGTAATAATAATTTTTTTTGTGGTATTTATTATTGACTGGATATAGTATACATTCCATTGGTTTAATTATGCATTGTTAGGATGATTATTCAATGAAATTTAATTATAGCAAGTGTATGTGATATCAATTACTGTAGAAAATGGATATCTCTGCCTTACCATAAAATTGGCTCGCAGACAGTTCTCAGCAACAGAATGCTTATACAACCAGAGGACTGCCTGTACTTGTTTTAGCTCCTTAGTTTAGTTTAGTTTAGTTTAGAGAAACAGCCTCTTCAGCCCCCCCCCCCCCCCCCCCCCCCCCCCCCCAATTTACTGGCCAATTAACCTACAAACCCGCAGGTCTTTGGAATGTGGAAGGAAACTGGAGCACCCAGAGAAAACCCATACGGTCACAGGGAGAACGTAAAACTCCGTACACACAACACCCGTGGTCGGGATCAAACCCTGGTCTCTGGTGCTGTACAACAACTGTACCGCTGCGCCACTGTGCCGCTCCATAGCTTTTGCCATAAACATTTAACATTGCTGCAAAGTTACGGCTCATCGATCGAAAGAGTCATTTATTTACCTTAGACATCCAGTAGTATTTCGCAACACTAGCGAAGTGTGGAATTTTACTTTCCTGTCTTCGTCATAAGATGAACTACTCCATCCAGAATGAGGTATCACAACATTGTTTGTGAGAGTTGTGAGAGCATCACGGATAATTGGCATCTTCACCCCATCACACGAAGACAAATTCCAGAGGACTCCTTCAAAAAAAAGTGTCCATTCATTTCCTCGTATTTACTGGCTTTATAACTGTAGTTTGATTCTTAGGAGTAAAAGATGTTCACTTCTTCAAAATTGCTTTTAGCAGGGGCAAAATATTTTTCTCTATATAACTCCCTTGTTGGAGACGTACATTTAAGATGGAGATGAGGAGGAATTTCTTTAGCTAGGTAGTGGTGAATCTGTGGAATTCATTGCCAAAGACAGCTGTGGGGGCCAGGTCATGGGTATCATTGGATACTTAAAACAGGGATCGATAGGTTCTTGATTAGTAAGGGCGTCATAGATTGCGCGGAGAAGGCAAGAGAAATGGGGTTGAGAGGAAAAAACCTGGTTCCCTGGTGCTATGAGGCAGCGGCTCGACCAACTGCGTCATTGCACAACTCTAATTATAGAACACTTGTGAAAATTACTGCCAACTATTTTGAAATAAGATTACTGCATTGAATTTGTTATCTCAAGCTACATTTTGATGTTTGTAAGTTTGCATTGCTGCTTTTCCAGATAATCAATTATCTGATACAATGTTGATAAAACGCAAGAAACAAGAGGCAAAATATTAAAAATGAAAAAAGATGAAAAATATTAGCTCTAATTAAAAAACAGGTGGTCTCAAGAAGGGTTCCCACTCAAAAGGTCATCGGTCTGAAGAAGGGTCCCAACCCAAGATGTCGTCAGTCCATTTGAACTCTACAGATGCTGCGTGACTCGCTGAGTTTTTCCAGCTTGTTGTTCTTTTGCTCCAGATCCCTAATCCAGATATCTACATAGATCAAATTAGGTTGCAGTGTTATTGATTTCTACATTAAATTATTTCAAAGCTTTATTCATTCCTAAATGTTACCAAGTCTTTAGTCTACGTATATCTGCCTCTGTTAATTACAGGGAACGATTACTAACTTTAACCTTCTGTCTCAGTTACACAACTTCAAGCTCAGGTAGATTTATCAATGGAGAATGAGAAATAAACTTCACTTTTCGTTTAACCTTCATGTACTTTTGTGATACTACCATCCAAATGCTTTACCCTTTCTCCACGCCAACACTTTAGTATTTTGTCAAAATGGCAATTGTTAATGTTTGAACATTCATGGCAAGTGTTAAACCAGCATCTGCAGTTCCTTCCTACACCCTTGACTCATAATCTCTTCTGCCTGCATGTGATCAATTAAAACCAGAAAACGCTGGAATTACTCAACGCATCTGACAGCTTTTGTGAAGAGAAATGCAGTCTAACTTTCAGGTTTGTGACCTTTGAGAAGAGTATTTTCAGCATTTTCCTTTTTTATATTTCAGATTTCCAACAGTTGTCTTGCTTTATGGCCATTGTGAATGACTTGCATTCAACTGATGTGCAATTTTTGATTGCAGTCATTAATGCATTTTGGAAAAGAGTGGAGGCTGTGCCTGATACAATGTCCCATAATTCAGGGCGTAATTCTAGCAGAGACTTTCTAAGTAGTTGGACATAGATAAACTGGAAACCTTTTAGTCCTGAAGTTCTTAGATTGCATTGGCCAAGTTATTTACCTCTGGACCATTCAGAGAGGGTTCTGTGGATCTCACATAAACGGATAAATATTGAAGCATAGAAGGGCGCCATTTAAGCTGTTGGCTCTGTGGAAAATACGGAAATCAATGATGTCTAAATGTTCATGCAATGAATCTTGATTTCAGTGTGAGTAGGAAGCCGACAGACAACTCATAAATGAAGATATTCTTCCAGTATAATTCATAGTACTGACAATAATAGACAATAGACAATAGGTGAAGGAGTAGGCCATTCGGCCCTTCGAGCCAGCACCGCCATTCAATGTGATCATGGCTGATCATCCCCAATCAGTACCCCGTTCCTGCCTTCTCCCCATAATCCCCTTACTCCGCTATTTTTAAGAGCCCTATCTAGCTCTCTCTTGAAAGCATCGAGAAAACCTGCCTCCACCGCCCTCTGAGGAAGAGAATTCCACAGACTCGCCACTCTCTGTGAGAAAAAGTGTTTCCTCGTCTCCGTTCTAAATGGCTTACTCCTTATTCTTAAACTGTGGCCCCTGGTTCTGGACTCACCCAACATCGGGAACATGTTTCCTACGTCTAGCGTGTCCAAACCCTTAACAATTTTATACGTTTTAATGAGATACCCTCTCATCCTTCTAAACTCCAGAGTGTACAAGCCCGGCTGCTCCATTCTCTCAGCATATGGCAGTCCTGCCATCCCGGGAATTAACCTTGTAAATCTACACTGTCCTCCCTCAAATTAGGGGACCAAAACGGCACACAATACTCCAGGTGTAGTCTCACTAGGGCTCTGTACAACTGCAGAAGGACCTCTTTGCTCCTATATTCGATTCCTCTTGTTATAAATGCCAACATGCCATTTGTTTTCTTCACTGCTTGCTGTACCTGCATGCTTACTTTCATAGACTGATATACATGGACCCCCAGATCCCGTTGTACTTCCCCTTTTCCCAACTTGACACCATTTAGATAGTAATCTGCCTTCCTGTTTTTGCTACCAAAGTGGATAACTTCACATTTATCCGCATTAAACTTCATCTGCCATGCATCTGCCCACTCCCCCAACCTGTCCAAGTCACCCTGCATTCTCATAGCATCCTCCTCACAGTTCACACTGCCACCCAGCTTTGTGCCATCTGCAAATTTGCTAATGTTACTTTGAATCCCTTCATCCAAATCATTGATGTATATTGTAAATAGCAGCGGTCCCAGCACCGAGCCTTGCGGTACCCCACTAGTCCCTGCCTGCCATTCTGAAAGGGACCCGTTATTCCATACTCTTTTGTTTCCTGTCTGCCAACCACTTCGCTATCCATGTCAGCACTCTACCCCCAATACCATGTGCCCTAATCGTGCCCACTAATCTCCTATGTGGGACCTTATCAAATGTTTCCTGAAAGTCCAGGTACACTACATTCACTGGCTCTCCCGTGTCCATTTTCCTAGTTACATCTTCAAAAAATTCCAGAAGATTAGTCAAGCATGATTTCCCCTTCGTAAATCCATGCTGACTCGGACCGATCCTGTTTCTGCTATCCAAATGTTCGGCTATCTCATTTTTCATAATTGACTCCAGCATCTTCCCCACCACCGATGTCAGGCTAACTGGTCTATAATTCCCAGTTTTCTCTCTCCCGCCTTTCTTAAAAAGTGGGATAACATTAGCTACCCTCCAATCCACAGGAACTGATCCTGAGTCTATAGAACATTGGAAAATTATCACCAATGCATCCACGATTTCTAGAGCCACTTCCTTAAGTACCCTGGGATGCAGACCATCAGGCCCTGGGGATTTATCAGCCTTCAGTCCCATCAGTCTATCCAACACCTGCCTAATGTGGATTTCCTTCAGTTCCTCTGTCACCCCAGATCCTCTGGCCACTACTATACCAGGAAGATTGTTTGTGTCCTCCTTCGTGAAGACAGATCCAAAGTACCTGTTCAACTCATCTGCCATTTCCTTGTTCCCCATAATAAATTCACCTTTATCAGTCTTCAAGGGTCCAACTTTGGTCTTAACTAATTTTTTCCTCTTCACATACCTAAAGAAGCTTTTACTATCCTGCTTTATATTCTTGGCTAGCTAACCTTCGAACCTCATCTTTTCCCCGGTATTGTCTTTTTGATTATCTTCTGTTATTCTTTAAACATTACCCAATCCTCTCGCTTCCTGCTCATCTTTGCTACGTTGTACTTCTTCGCTTTAATTTTTATACTGTCCCTGACGTCCCTTGTCAGCTATGATCGTCCCTTTCTCCCCTTGGAATCTTTCTTCCTCCTAGGAATGAACTGATCCTGCACCTTCTGTATTATTCCTAGAACCACCTGCCATTTTTGTTCCACTGTCATCCCTGCTAGTGTATCTTTCCAGTCAACTTTGGCCAGCTCCTCCCACATGGCCCCATAGTACCCTTTATTCAACTGCAACACTGACACCTCAGATCTACTCTTCTCCCTCTCCAATTGTAGATTAAACCTGACCATGTTATGGTCACTGCCTCCTAATGGCTCATTAACCTCGGGGTCCTTTATCAAATCCGGTTCATTACACATTGCTAAATCCAGAATAGCCTTCTCCCTGTTCGGCTCCAATACAAGCTGTTCTAAGAATCCATCACGAAGGCACTCCACAAAGTCCCTTTCTTGGGGTCCAGTACCAACCTGATTTTCCCAGTCCACCTGCATGTTGAAATCCCCCATAACAACCACAGCATTACATTTACTACATGCCAATTTTAACTCCTGATTCAACTTGCGCCCTATGTCCAGGCTACTGTTTGGGGGCCTGTAGATTAGTCCCAATTAGGGTCTTTTTACCCTTACAATTCCTTAGTTCTATCCATACTGACTCCACATCTCCTGTTTCAATGTCACCTCTTGCAAGGGACTGAATTTCATTTATCACCAACAGGGCAACCCCACCCCCTCTGCCCACCTGTCTGTCTTTTCGATAGGAGGTATACCCTTGAACATTCAGTTCCCAGCCCTGGCCCTCTTGCAGCCATGTCTCAGTAATTCCCACAACATCATACTTGCCAGTTTCTAACTGAGCCTCAAGCTCGTCCACTTTATTCCTTATACTTCACACATTCATATACAGCACTTTGACCTCCGTATTCACTTTCCCCCTCGCACCGCTCACAATTGGCCCTGACCTTACTCTGTTGTCCATTCTCGAGCTTTCCTTCCCATTAATTTGAGAATCTTTTGTAATTTTTCCTGTAGCCACTTCCCCTTCAACTCCATCTATATACTCCCAATTTGTCAATCCCCCCCCCCACGTGTAGCCCTAGCAAACCTGCCTGCCAGAATGTCGGTCCCCCTCCAGTTAAGGTGTAACGCTTCCCTTTTGTACAGGTCACCCCTCCCCCAACAGATCACCCCTACAGAATAGCTTCTGTATGACAAAGAAATAGAAAAAAACAAAAAGGATCTTGCGAAATTCTTCATGTATTTTATCAAGAAATGAGAAAATGGTGTTACAGAGATCTCATCTGGCAAGTATTTAAATATTACAAAGAGTTGGGCTATATGGAGTTGAGAGGTAGGAAAAGGAAAACTATTTGGTCATAAAAGCTCAAACCATACAGCACAGCACAGGCCCCTCAGCCCATGATGTCTGTGCCGAAAGTAAATGATGCTAAATTAAACTAATCCCTTCTGCTTGCACATAATCCATTTCCCTCCATTCTCTGTGTATCTTTGTGCCTATCTAAAAATGTATTAAACACCATTGTTGTATCTGCTTCCACCACTATCATTGGCGAGTTCCAGGCACTCACTACTCTCTGTGAAAATAAAATGGACGGAGCAGATCTTTCAAACTTTTCCCCTCTCACCTTAAAGTTCTAGACTATTCCCAATCTGGGAAAAAGATTCTGACTATTTACTCTATCTATGCCAGTCTTTTTTATAAATTTCTATTAAGCTCCCCTTCTCCAACACTCCAGAGAAAACAACCCTAGTTTGTCCAACTTCTCATAACTAATATCCCGTAATCCAGGCAGCATCCTGGTAAACTTCTCTTCAAAGCTTCCACATCCTTGCTGTAATGGGGTGACCAGAACTGCACACAATACACCAAACGCAGCCTCACCATTTGGGGGTGGCTACAGCATGGACTCAATGCCACGATCGATCAAGGCAAACATGCATGCCATTAACTGTATACGTTCCCTTACATTTGACCTCCCATAGTGCAACACTTAACAATTGCCCGGAATAAACTCCCTCTGTCATTTCGCTGCCCATATCTGTAACTGACTGATATTATGCTGGTTCCTTTGATAGCTTTCTGCACTGCCTGTAACTCCCCCAAATTTGTGTGATCAGTGTGTTAATTAACCAACCCATTTAAATTTTCATCCACGTCATTTACACTTACAGAGGTCCCAGCACAAATCTCTGCAGAATATCACTGCTCAAAGTCCTCCAGCTAGAATAAATCCCTTCCACCAAGACCCTCAGTCTTTTATGGGTAAACCAGTTCTGAATTATACCACTGTGGATCCCATGCACTGTAATCTTTTAGATCAGTCTACCACGAGGGAGCTTGTCTAATGCCTTACTGAAGTTTATGTAGACAACATCCATTGCCCTATCCTCATCAATCATCTTCGTTGTCTTCTCAAAAAAATACTGGTCTGACAAAGGGATGCAGTATTTTCAGGAGGCAGTTTAAACAACAGAATCTCCATTTGATTCAGGGGATACTGAGGGAAGAATCAGAGAAAATGACTAAAAATGAAACCATAAAAAAGCAAAGGGAATTGTTAATGGTTAGGCTGGCAAGAGACAGGAAGACATTGTGATATAGAAGAATCATGAATATGAGATTTTACCGGCCCATTTACAAGATATATGAAGAAAATGGATTTAACATAACAGCAAATGGACTGATGGTGTGCAGTCTACATACGGTAGATTAGGCAATAAATGAGCTAAATACGATCTCATCTCTGGACTACCTGACGATTAGCAAATCTCTTTGTACTATAGTGAGTCCACAACATTGTAAATCATTTCACACTAGTTAGATGATTTAACTTAAATTTGTAATAAGATCATGACCATTTCTGCCTTAGCTTTGCTGTAGAAAATCCAGGAATAAAAACATTCGAATATATGCACGTCCCCTTATACAATGTTGTAAGCTATGTTATTTCTTAGCACAACAACATAGTGCAAATCTACTTACATTCAATCAATTCCTCAATAAGCCAGCTGACATATAACATTTTGAGAGGCATTTTCCGTATTCTGAATAACACTAATTAACATTTTTAGAATTTTTGAGATTTGTAGCTGATAATTAAGGCATGAAGAAGAATTAAACATGTTCTATTAATTTCATTAATACTGATTTCTATGAGTCTTTGGGTGCAACTATGTATTCATGAAAACAAAGTGCTGGAGGAACAGTGGGCCAGCCAGCATCTGTGGAGGTAATGGACAGATTCTGCCTGACCTGCTGAGTTCCCCCAGCACTTGGCGGTTTACTCAAGATTCCAGTATCTGCAATTTCTTGTATCGTGATGAATTATGGGAATGGTGAAAGTCTCCACTTTAATTTTTTGCACTAGACTTTAGAGATACAGCGCGGAAACAGGCCATTCGGATCACTGAGCCCACGCCGACCCGGCACACTAGCACTATCTGTAACACTAGGGACAATTTACAATTTTATCGAGGCCAATTAATCTACACTAATGTCCTTGGAGTGTGGGAGGAAGTGTGGGAGGAAGCCGGAGCCCCCGGAAAAAAAAAAAATCCACGCAGTCACGGGGAGAACGTACAAACTCTGTACAGACAGCACCCGTAGTCAGGATCAAATGCAGGTCTCCGACACTGTAAGGCAGCAACTCTACCGCTGCGCCACTTGTCAGGATCAGACTAACATGAGCGACTTTATCAAATGCCTTACTAAAATTCATGTGGACAATATCATTGTCCTACTCTTATCAAGCAACTTTGTCAACTCTTCAAAGAACTCGATCATTATTAAGAAGTAATCAATTGTGGACACAGCCATGCGGTGTGTCATAAATTATCCCATTCTCTTCCGAACACGGGAAAATCCTATCTTAATTTTCTTCAATAGCTTCCCTGACACAGATGCGAGGCCTATCGGTCTATAATTTTCCTGCATTATCTCTAATTTCCTTCTTAAATTGCAGAACAACATAGTCTATACTCCAGTCTCTGGGACTTCGCATGTGTGCAAGAGGGGATACATGATTTCCGCCAAGATGCATGGAATCTCCTCTCTTGCCTATCAAGCCCTGGGGATTTTTCCACGTTTATGCTTTTCACGATGCTCCACACCACCTCCTTCTTGATCTCCAACTGCCCCAGTGTATTAGTATGCCCCAGTATGCCCAGTTCACCCAGTATAGTGAAATGACAATATTGGTAGATTTTGTATATGTAAAATATACTTCATGTGACATCTTTCTTGCAACCCTTCCTTGGGCCAAGTAAGACTTTACCTTACATATTTCTAGACTGCTTTGGTTACTATTTGCAAACTGCCTTTCTAATGTCATAGAGTCATATAGTGTGGAAACAGGCCATTTGGCCATGCAACTCGCCCATGCCGAACAAGTTGCTCCATCTACACTAGTGCCATCTACCTGCGTTTGGCTCTGAACCTTTCCTCTGAACCACGCACAGTGCCCTCCATAATGTTTGGGACAAAGACCCATCATTTATTTATTTGCCTCTGTACTCATGATTTTGGCTCATGATAAAAAAGTGTTCTGTGGAAGATTGACTAAAGGACAGTGAACAGAGAATTGTGATTAACAGTTTATCGTCAGATTGGTGGATGGTACAGTGGCAGGAACACTTTTTACATTAAAAAAGTAGTGTTGCACAACTCCCAAGGGCCAGAGATTTTAATCATATAAAATCATATATAGTGCCCTCCATAATGTTTGGGACAAAGACCCATCATTTATTTATTTGCCTCTATACTCCACAATTTGAGATGTATGATAGAAAAACTCACGTGTAGTTAAAGTGCACATTGTCAGATTTTAATTTTTATACATTTTGGTTTCATCATGTAGAAATTACAGCAAAATACATAGTTCCCCTATTTCAGGGCACCATAATGTTTGGGACACAGCAATGTCATGTAAATGAAAGTAGTCATGTTTAGTATTTTGTTACATATCCTTTGCATGCAATGACGTCTGCGATTCGTCGTATCTTCTCTGGTGCTGCTCTGCCAGGCCTGTATTGCAGCCATCTTTAGCTGAGAATTGTTTGGGGGCTTTTTTTAGCTTTGAAAAACACCTTTGTTGCTTTAGCAGTATGTTTGGGATCATTGTCTTCGTGCTGTAGAATGAACCGCCGGCAATGAGTTTTGAGGCATTTGTTTGAACGCGAGCAGGTAGGATGTGTCTATACACTTCAGAATTCATTATGCTACTATCATCCGCAGTTGTATCATCAATGAAGATAAGTGAGCCAGTACCTTCAGCAGCCATACATGCCCAGGCCATAACACCCCCACCACCGTGTTTCACAGATGATGTAGTGTTTTGGATCTTGGGCAGTTCCTTCTCGCCTCCATACTTTGCTCTTGCCATCACTCTGATATGTTAATCTTCGTCTCATTTGTCCACAAGACCATTTTCCAGAACTGGGGTTGCTCTTTTAAGTACTTCTTGGCAAACTGTAACCTGGTCATCCTATTTTTGCAGCTAACCAGGTTTGCATCTTGCAATGTAGCCTCTGTATTTCTGTTCATGACGTTTTCTGTAGACAGCGGTCATTAACTATTCCACACCTAACTCCTCAAGAGTGTTTCTGATTTATTGGACACGTGTTTGGGGATTTTTCTTTATGATAGACAGAATTCTGTCATCAGCTGTGGAGGCCTTCCTTGGCCTGCCAGTCCCATTGCAATTAGTAAGCTCACCAGTGCCCTCTTTCTTCTTAACGATGTTCCAAACAGTTGATTTTGGTAAGCCTAAGGTTTGGCTGATGTCTCTAACAGTTTTATTCTTGTTTCTCAGTCTCATTATGGCTTCTTTGACTTTCATTGGCACAACTTTGGTCCTCATGTTGATAAACAGCAATAAAAGTTTCCAAAGGTGATGGAAAGACTGGAGGAAAGACTAGGTGCTGAGAGCTCTCTTACCAGCTGCATTAAGGAGGCAATTAAACACACCTGAGCAATTACAAACACCTGTGAAGCCATGTGTCCCAAACATGATGGTGCCCTGAAATGGGGGACTATGTATAAACACTGCTGTAATTTCTACATGGTGAAACCAAAATGTCTAAAAATACCCTTTAATAAAATCTGACAATGTGCACTTTAACCACATGTGATTTTTTTTCTATTACAAATCTCAAATGATGGAGTATAGAGGCAAAGAAATAAATGATTTGTTTTTGTCCCAAACATTATGGAGGGCACTGTACCTGCCCAAATGTTATGATTGTACCAGCCTCAACCACTTCCTCTGGCAACTTATTCCACATACCCACTACCCTGGATTACTCATGCAATACTATTATTACTGTAATCTCCCTCTCTGCATTACTTCTGATCTCACTAATATTGATTGTTGTGAAAATATTTTTTTAAATGCAAGATTTGCTTTCAGATGTGTCCAATTCAATTTAATTTTGATTAAAGTTTAATGCTAAAGATTATTTTACTAATACAATACATAATTTATTATCTTTGTTCCATTGTTTATTCTTTCTTTATCCTAATGTTTCCTCTTACTGCTTCATTACCTGCATTCTTAACATTACTACAGCTAGAAAAAAACTAACTTGTTTAAGAAAACTAGACTTTTTGGAGACATCATAATATTCTGCACAATGTTGTGAATACTAAGATCAATTTTCAAAATGCTACAGGTTTGACACTTTAGGGACGTAAAATCAAAATGCTGTAACTGTTGCCTTGTTACATTAGAAGATTCTATTAATGCATGATTAAAAGTGCAGAGGCGCGATGAATTCACATATTTTCAGTACTACCAATAACTAATAAAATTGCATTTTTTCCTGGAACTTTTACATTGGTAGTTCCTTTAAAATTCAATTTTATGGAGTAATTGTTTACATGTAAGGTACCAGTGAGGTCATTATGCTTCAATATATTTCAAAAGAGAAATTACTATCCAGTTCTTTCACCGAGGAAAGCTAATTTAGTGTACAACAAAATTAGAAAAATCACTTGATTTTCAAAGTAGTTGGCTATTTGATGCTGCACAACTACTGAAGGGGCATCAATTAAATATGCAACAAGCGATTGTTTTTAACAATTCTTCATCTTAAGTCAACAATCTGACAAAAGGTCCCAACTCAAAACTTCATCCATCCATATTCTCTGGAGATGCCGCCTGACCTGCTGAGTGATTGCAGCACTTTGGGTCTTTTTTTGTAAATCCGTTTCTGCAGCTGCTTGTTTCTACAGTCATCCCCTTTTGTTGGTGCTCTTTAAAACACTTCTTTATTTTTTTCCCCCAATGATACCTCAAAGGCATGCCCAGTGTAGAATTTTCTCTTGTCTGAATTTGTATATTTTTGCTAGAGCTTTACTGGGTGCAACCAGGACAGGAGAGTGGAGCCAAAAGCAATGGTCTTAGGCGAAGGTGAGAGATGGGTTGCCTGAGCTTTGGAGGTGAACAGAGAGCTGGAAAGAAATAATATTGAGCTGAGGACAGTAATAAAAAGCAGATAGAAGTCACAAGCAACAAGCAATGTGCCAAATGTTACACTGGGCAGGCAACAGAGCAGTGTAGCATACTTAAAATATAAAATATGTTAAAAGAGAGAGAAAATTAAAAAGGAAACTTACCAGTTAAAAAAGTTGAAAAAGAAAATGTCAGATGGGCTAATGCTACCTATATGGGAGAACTGAAAGGCAATGAAAGGTAAGTACAACAGTAATGCAAGCAGGTGTTACAGCATTACTCATTAATAGTAGTGTAAGCAGGTGTTATATCAGATATAGCAACTATAGCAAGTCAAGACAAAATCATTACGCAGGAGGTGGGACATCAAGGGGAGTGTTCAGTTAAAGATGCAGAAATAGTTGAAGCCAAAGTGTTTGCAGCAAATCCCGGAAGCAGCAGCAATATGGCCTGTAAAGATGTATCACTTAGGGTAGCGATTCACTGCTAGAATCATCTGCACAGTCTCATTAATGTTGCGCCACAGTTACGCCAAAAGATATTCCTAATCTCCCAACTTTATTAGCTACTGCCATTGGTGCAAAGTAATTGCTAATGACACCAGGAAATGTCAATCGCAGCAAGGTGAAAGCTTCAATAAAGCCAAAAAAGTGTAGAAGAAAATAATATTATGCAAGATGTTCAATTTGCAAGAGAAAATGCTTACTCTTTAAAGCTTGTAAGAAAGATGTCCATGTCAATTGTGTTTATCTGGGTCAAATGCATATTGAAGCCATACCCAAGTCACACTATTCAAGGTAAAGTCTCATTTGACACAAATGTGCCTCCTGATATTCATGTATCTGTCTATTCTGCAATGCCATGCATGACACTACAAAAATCTCACATCTAACACTAAAAAAACAAACCATTTCTGCACAACAAAGAAGTTATGGCTCGCCAGAGCTTATTTACATTTTTTTAAATGTTAATGAAAAAAATGACTGTAAAATGACCCTTTCATTGGATACTATTGTGATTTAAAAATGCCATGTAACGTATATGTATTATTTTATAATTCTAGATCTGTAGAACTGCATTATAACTCAAAATTATTATTTTTTTTAAATTCCCTATATTTTAATGATTACAAGATAATTATAGAACATTAACTACAGCTATCGGTAGTTTTTAATATCACATCACTGCCGATCAATAATTCATTGCCAAACAGTAACTGGTTGGACAGAACCATACAAGACACAAAAGTATTGTAGAGGAGAAAAGAGAAGGCAGTCAATTTAAAAAATTGAGAAATATAGTTTTTCTAATGATGCGACCATGCCTTTGTTTTAGATTCCAAGCGGTAGCCTTCTTCACTGTAATCAATAAGAGAACTTTACAACTGTGACAGGAGTGCTGCCATATTAAAATATAATGCTTACAAATTGCCTTTAAAAAAAATAAAACCTTATTGATTTACAATCACTTTTAGATGGCTCAATGATCAATTCAGTCACATATAGACAAAATTTGCCCTATGGTTCAGTCTCAAATACAAGCATTAAGAATGTGTTGAGGCCAGCATAAATGAATTTCATAAATTCCAGTTCATAAATTTATAAATTCCATAAATAAATGTATCAGTTCTTTAGTTTGACTTTATTAATGTAGTTGAGAAAGGCTTGAATAGCATGCCAACACTTACCAGTAATGAGTTCCCTCATTTCAGCATCCACAGTTTTTCGTAACAAGCGCAATAAGGCTGGGATTCCCCCATCATTCTTTACAGCTATTTTATTGTCATCGGTTGTTCTTCCATAAACCAGGTTACGAAGGGCACCACATGCATTCTTCTGCACTTCAAGGACTTTATGATCCAGAAGGTCAACCAAGTATTTAATTCCACCCAATAGGCACACCTTGGGCAAACAAGCAAGATTATATAACTACTTCATTGTATACAAAAAAGGATTTTGAATTTCTGTTAAAATTTTCAGATTAAAACAGTACAATAGATCATAAGATATAAGAGTAGAATTAGGCCATCCAGTCCATCAATTCTGCTCCGCCATTTCATCATGGCTGATTCATTTTTCCTTCTCAACCCCATTCTCCTGCTTTCTCCCCATAACCTTTGGCGCCTTTACTAATCAAGAACCTATCAACCTCCTCTTTAAAAATACCCAATGACTGGGCCTCTACAGCCATCCGTAGCAATGAATTCTTCAGATTCACCACCCTCCGGCTAACAAAATTCCTCCTCATCTCCATTCTAAAGGTACGTCCTTTTATTCTGAGGCTGAGACTCTCCCAGCACGGAAACATAATCATCTCTATCGAGAACGCAATAATGATCGTCCAAACATCAAAAGGTACACACATCTTGAAATCATCACCATTCATTTGCGTTCACTGTACCTTGGTAAATGTGACAAAATATAATTTAATTATAAATCATGATAAATTCAGAAAATGGCAACAAATTACAAGAAAAAAAACATAATATCCTAAATCTACATTGTATGCTGTAAAATACTCCCCAGGTTATTGAGATCAATGAGAAAGGTGCCAAAGCGGCCAAAATGGAACATTCAAATTTTTCTGACCGCCAAAATGTCAAATTGACCATTAACAATTCAGCACTTCCATTTTTGGAGATTTTATTTTGAAATTAGTTGAAGGAGCAGAAAACTTGGCAGTGGATCACTTGCCTGTTTCAGAACATGTCTGATTTTGAAATGAATCTAAGGAAAGTCAACCTCTCCCGTGAAGGGCATCGAGGAAGGGTTACTTCACTGTGAGCAGCTTGATAGTTAGGTTTAAAATTGTACCTGTGATATTTTTATGTGTTCTATAATTTATTCTCACATTATCTCATTCTCTTCTTCAATTGTATGGATCATTCAAACGCCATTTAGGGGTCATCTGTTTAACATTATTTTTCAAGTGCAGCTTTGTATCAGGCTACTAGCTTTGCCCTGCATGCTTTTCCAGAATTAATTGCAGAGATTTTCCATGCCTCCAACAGTGTGAGCAATATCATAACTGTCCAAAAAAAATGTTAAATATTTCTCATGGAACATCTCTGGAAATTTAAGATATACATTTTAAGTTATCCTGCCAGGGGTGGTGGTGTAGGCAGATACGATAGTGGCATTTAAGAGGCTTTTGGATCTTTGCATGGATTTGCAGGGAATGGAGGGATATGGATCACATGCAAGCAGATAAGGGTTGGTCTTGACATTGTGAGAAAATTACCATATTTCCTGGCAATGAAGGCGCACCTACATTTTGAGTTGCTAAATTTAAAAAAAAGGCTGGCGGGACAGGATCCAGCGTTTCGTTTAGTCAGTAGAAAGGAAGATGTCAAACTCCTTGAAGGAGGCAATGAGGACTGGGGAGCCTCCATCTTTGCCTGTCCCACAATGCAGGGAGAGAGGGAGGGGGAGAGAGAGAGAGAGGGGGAGAGAGAGAGAGAGAGGGGGAGAGAGAGAGAGAGAGTGAGAGAGGGAGAGAGAGAGAGAGAGAGAGGGAGAGAGGGAGAGAGGGAGAGAGGGAGAGAGAGAGAGGGAGAGAGGGGAGAGAGAGAGAGAGAGAGGAGAGGGAGAGAGGGAGAGAGAGAGAGAGAGAGAGAGAGAGAGAGAGAGAGAGAGAGAGAGAGAGGGAGAGAGAGAGAGAGAGAGAGAGAGAGAGAGAGAGAGAGAGAGAGAGAGAGGGAGAGAGAGAGAGAGGAGAGAGAGAGAGAGAGAGAGAGAGAGGGAGGGAGAGAGAGAGGAGGAGAGAGAGAGGGGGGAGGGGGGGAGAGAGAGAGGGGGGGGGAGGGAGGGGGGAGGGGGGGAGAGGGAGAGAGATTCCGATGACCACAGGCTGAGCTGGGTGGAGATTCAACGTTGGCGACCTCGGCGAAAGATCCCAGGGCTCCGCGATGTTAAAGTCAGCGCCGCCTGCGGCTGGAAACTCCGACCACAGCTCCACGGTGTTCAAAGTCGGCAGTCCCAGTACTCCGGAGCTCCAACACGGCGACCCCGGTAAGGCATCGCTCGCTGAAACCGAGGCTCTGGCCGGTCTCCGGTAGGAAAGGCAGCGCCAATCCAGGTGGTAGGTCGCGAGGAGGCGGCGAAGATGCGGCTCGGAGAATAGTCGCATCCTCGACCAGGAAGTGACTAAGAAAAACAGTTTCCCCCTCCCCCCCACATAAAAAAGACTAAAAGACCTCCAAAAACAAACTTTAAAACAGACTAAAAATAACAAAAAGAATGAAAGGACAGACAGCTGCAAGCTGGGCAGCCACAATCGATGTCGACACCATTTGGAGGCTCCGGGCCGCTGAGAGTGTTCTTCCGTTCGAGGGTCTGAAACATCGGGCCCGTAGCGGCGACTGCGGAGGCCTCAATAGGCCCCGACCATGGGTGAACAGAGGAAGAGGACTGAACTTTGGTGCCTTCCCTCACAGTGGGAAACATTGATTTCGCTGGGGGGGGGGGGGGGGGGGGGGGGGGGGGGTTATGTTATGTTAAATTCTAAAGTGTTGTGTTTATCTTATTTGTGTGCTGCATGGTGACTCAAATTTCACTGCACCAATTGGTGTATGTTCCAATAAATATCCTTTGTCCTTTTGTCCCACTTTACAGCCGCTTCCCATCAGCTGCCAGCAATAAGGGATAGACTTGGCTATCCTTTACTTTATCAGCAAAGTTTCATCATGTTATCTAAGATATGGGGAACAGAAGCTAGTCATTTCAATTCAATTTGTAACTGTCAGCGGGTAAATATTTGCAGTTCAAAAATCAACCATTTCACACATTAAAAAGTGCGTGAATAGAACATATCTGTGAAGTGAATCAAGGAAAATACTAAATTGTTTTTGGAATTATATTAAAGTTGCATAAAAGGTGCCTTAATGTTTGTATTTAGATTTTAATTTGCAAGTTTTTTGGTCGCTACTTAATATAAACATGACTTTAATCTGTGCTGCTTGAACTTAATCCTTAGTTTGCCCACGTTAGATTTTGAAGTTAATTTTGGCTTTGACACACACACAAAGCTCAATTGATCGAGCATCTTTGCTTGCAGCTTTTGTAATAATGTCAAAACAAGAGCTATTTCCTGCAAATGCAAAATAAATCAGATTAATTTCAGTCTTGTTATTTTCCTGCACTCTCTAGGATATCACGCAAGCATAGAGATTCAAAACACACCACCAAAAACATAATTTATGCTGTTTCGAATTCCCATGAATGTTTGCATATTCCATATATCCATTACTTTGCAACTACATGCAGGCTTAACCACTTAAAATTAGCTGCAAATACAAGAACAATTATGCAAATCTATTAAGAAATCTTGTTCATTACCACAAACTTCAAAGTCCTTCAATAAAGATAACATGAGAAACAAACATCTAAAGTTCCTTGCCAATACAGAATAGGGATCTATCTAGCAGTCAGGATGCTGGTGAATTCCTATCATTGTGTGGCATGCACTACTTTGGATGGACAGCTTAATAACATTACGGTTAATCAATAGTATCATCTGAATCTGCTAATTCAGTGACAATGATTTATTATAAATCAACAAATCCAGTATAATTGCAGCTGCAACAGGTAAGATATACAATGTCCCCACGGTACTCAAATTCAACTCCAGTTCCCCCTGCCTTGGGTCTTTCCCTATGCTATCAATTGATTACAATTGAAAGATGCAGCTTAGAAACAGGCCCTTTGGCCCACCAAGTCCACATCGACCATCGATCACCCATTCATGCTAGTTCTCTGTTATCCCACTTTCGCGTCCACTCCCTACACACTAGAAGCAATTTAGAGCAGTCAATTATTCCGCAAACTTGCATTTCTTTGGGATATAGGTGGAAACCGGAGCACCCAGAGGAAACCCACACTATAACTGGGAGAACGTGAGAACTGGCGCTATAAGGCAGCAACTTTACCCCTGCGCCACTGTGCCTCTATTATTTAATCATGAGGACAGCCACTATGCTAAGAGGGACAGATTAATAATACATCGAGCATGTCAAAAGCATGCAGAATTTTATTCTACCACATTATGCAACTGTGATATCCTTTGCTCCTCTACATCAGCCACATGATAAATTGCAAAGGCTGCAAAAGAGATTTAGCAAGCGAAGCAGCATGCATCTCAGAATGATACGTCAAACAGGTGAATCAATAGGTCGTGTAGAAATATAGACAGAAGTAAGCAATCCCATAACGTACAGATCTCAAAGTTCTGCAATCCAGCTACATCCAAGAAACTGATGATCAGAAGTCAGTGCCGGATTTAGATGAAGAGAGGCCCTAGGCTATTCCATTTGTGAGGCCCATCCCAATCCCCCTCTCCCAAGACTACAGGAAGATGGGTTTTAAATAATTTGAGTAAAGCCAAGGATGATGACGGGTGTTTAAAGAGACACTTACGTAAGAATGCTGTTCATCGATTACAGCTCAGCATTCAACACCATTATACCCTCTAAACTGAACACCAAACTCGGTAACCTGGGCATCGACCCCTCCCTCTGCAACTGGATACTGGACTTTCTAACCAACAGACCCCAGTCTTAGTCTGTTAGGTTAGACAAGCACACCTCTTCAACCCTCACCCTGAACACCGGCGTTCCACAGGGCTGTGTGCTGAGCCCCCTCCTGTACTCCCTCTTCACCTATGATTGCACACCTGTACATGGTACTAACACCATCATCAAGTATGCAGATGATACAACGGTGATTGGCCTCATCAGCGACAACGATGAGTCGGCCTATAGGGAGGAGGTCCAGCTCCTAGCAGCATGGTGCGCTGACAACAACCTGGCCCTTAACTCCAAGAAGACCAAGGAGCTCATTGTAGACTTCAGGAAGTCTTGGGGCGGCACGCACACCCCCATCCACATCAACGGGATGGAGGTGGAATGTGTTTCCAGCTTCAGGTTCCTGGGGGTCAACACTCCGATGACCTCTCTTGGACCCACAATACCTCAACTCTGGTCAAGAAGGCTCACCAGTGTCTCTTCTTCCCGAGGAGACTGAAGAAGGTCCATCTGTCTCCTCAGATTCTGGTGAACTTCTACCGCTGCACCATCGAGAGCATCCTTACCAACTGTATCACAGTATTGTATGGCAACTGCTCTGTCTCCGACCGGAAAGCACTGTAGAGGGTGGTGAAAATTGCCCAATGCATCACCAGTTTCTCGCTCCCCTCCATTGAGTCTGTCCAAAGCAAGCGTTGTCTGCGAAGGGCGCTCAGCATCCCCAAGGACTGCTCTCACCCCAACCATGGACCTTACCCTCCATGGAGTTTACCCTCATATCATCCGGGTGGCGCTACAGGTCTCTCCGTTGCCGGACCAGCAGGTCCAGGAACAGCTTCTTCCCTGCGGCTGTCACACTACTCAACAATGTACCTCGGTGACTGCCAATCACCCCCCCCCCCCCTCCAGACACTCCTCCCACAGGAAAAAGAAGTCTATGACTGTATGCATGTAAATAGATTTATTTATTGAAAGCATATTCTATGTCGCTCTTCCAATGCTAACTGCATTTTGTTGTCTCTGTACTGTACACTGACAATGACAATTAAAGTTGAATCTGAATCTGAAAATTCCGCAATTCACAATTCCTTCTCTAAAGGACATATAATGTTATTGCTAAATACCGTAGTGATTGAAAAAAAATGCATAAATGTTAAAATTAACGCTGTAAAAAACTTTTGCTATAACCGAACTTTGTAAATATTGTGTGGAATAAGCAGGAATTTCACAAAATGGGATCCACTTGAGTGAAGAAAAAAAAAAAATCTGTAAATTTGGGAAATATTTCTTAAAGAATTGTTCCTTATTGACAATTATATTGCAAAATATGAATCAACTCTGCTTCCAAAAAACGTTTACAAAACAAGCATGCTTTTTCCTATCGTTAACAAAGATGCTACAAATAAGCTTAATTTTATTACTAACCTGACAGTGGCAGCCACAGCACTACACAGTAGGTTTCTAGCAACGATTATCAGCTCTACCCCTAGCATTGCTCCTTGCCAAACTTCCTAGTTCAAATATCTTTGCACTTCTTTACTTACCCCTGAGTTTTGACTTTAAAAGCCTGCAAGTATTCAAAGATGTTCCCTGCACCCACCATCACTGCTTATTGGAGCACGTGTGAAAGTTTGTCGGACCCCGGTGCCACCAGATTGACACCGATGTGCAGCTGAGCGTGGCCAATGAGATAGTGGGATGGAAAGCTGCTCTTGTTTGTTTGTTTATTTATTTATTGCCAGTGCTAGTGTTGAGTCATCGGCTTAAAACTATTATTCTGAAATGGAGGGCAAGGAAAATTACTGAAGGGTTGTTTGGAGACTACAGTGCGTTGTGACAGCATATTTACGAAAGGCCTATGACAGTGTCAAAAATATTATAAACCTTGGCCAGAGGCCCCCTAGATTTTGAGGCCCTAGGCTTCAGCCTGCCAAGCCTATAGGTAAATCCAGCACTGTCAGAAGTGAATGTCCAACAACCACACGATTAACAGACTAGTTGCAGAGGGTTTAGAAGATAAACAGACAGATCTGGGTGTCAACCAAAATTAAGGAGAATTTGGTGCCTTGAATTTGCCGCAACTGATCTGGTGGAGTTTAGTATTGAAGCAAAATAATGAACTAAAGAATGTTCTGTACAGCCAGAGAACAGATACGTAGTCGCTTCACTAAGTTTTATTTTCCTTGTACTTATATCCTTTCTCCATTTGCCTTCTTGTAATAATTATGGTTAAAGCTTATATAAATGGATGTAGATTGATTTAAAAAAATCAGCTGAGTTAAGTTTATTTTGCCACTGCAGAAGTTTTCTGATTGAGAAAATCACTGCAACGAAGACAATTGGGGAGAAAAAGGCATGCATTAGGAATACTCTTAATTTACGGAAGTCTTTTAATGTAAATATTGGAATGATTATTACTAAATTTTTTTAATCCAATCTTAATAAGGAGCTAACTTTTGCAGGTGACCAGTGTTGTGTAGCAGTGCACAATATGCAAGTAGCAGAACGTAGAATATTACAACACAGGAACAGGCTCTTTGACTCACTATGTCTGTGCCGATTATGATGCCAAGACAAATTAATCTCATCTGCCTGCACATGCTCCATATCCCTCCAATCTCTGCATATCCATGTGTTTAGATAAAAACACTACTATCATATCTGCTTCCACCACCACACATGGTAATTCGTTCCTGGCACCACCACTCTATGTACAAAACCTGCCCCTCTCACCTTAAAGCTATGCCCTCTAGTCTTTGACATTTCCATGATGCATTTTTGCAATTTGATGTCCTAAATCTCACTTTGTCTTTCATTCTTTTAGACCTCTCCTGAGAAATAAAACGCAATCATACCTCTGTTTTTACTTTGTTATCTCCAAAACAGAGGTGCTGTAAATAGGCCGCTGCATTAGCTTGAACTGAAGGGAACTGGTGTTGGAGCATATGAATCACTTCTGGTAATTCTGGGTCACGCCATGCGAACTCTCTGATTTAAAACAGAAATGAGGACATAAACATGAGTAAACTTCTTCTTCAAGCAGACCATCACACAAACCAGCCTCCCTTGCGTTGACTCCACTTGTACTTCATGCTGCCTCAGCAAGGCTGCCAGCAGAATTAAGGACCAGTCTCTCCCCTCTCCCATCAGGCAAGAGGAAAACGCGTACCACCAAATTTAGGGACAGTTTCTTCCCAGCTGTTTCCAGGCAGCTGAACGGTCTTCTCACCAGCTAGAATGCAGCCCTGACCTCCCATCTACCTCATTGGAGACCTTTGAACTATCTTTAATCGGACTTTATTGGACTACAATGTTGAATCTTGCGCTAAATGTTGTACCCTGTATCTCCTATCTGTGCAGTATGAACGGCTTAAGTGTAATCGTTAGTCCTTTCTTTGACTGGACAACACGCAAACTAAAGCTTTTCACTGTACCTCGGTATACGTGACAATAACAAATGAAACTAAACTAGGCAAATTAATTTAGAACACTTCAATTTAAATCTAATTACTTGATGCTTGAAGTTCTTCCAAGCCTTAATATTCTTCAATACTCTCTTAGAATTTTTGAAACATATGCCAATTTGTTTTCTGATCAAATGATAACAATGCAGTTTTAAAAATGATCTTTTTGTTCAAGGCAAATGTTATCTCCCTGCAGATATTATGATTATGGACATTCAGGGCTCTCTCCTGCAATTTTGATTTGCATTTTTTGGTTCAATGCCCCATGTATAAACATTTGTGGTATTCTAAGATTAGAAATATGATATGTTTTACTTTTGGCTAATATTTCCTGCGTTTCTTTAAATAGCAAGTATTGTTTATTATCTTAATTTCTCACCAGTTTATTAATTTCTGCAGATTACTGCAGATGCCTGCAAAACACTGTGCTGCCTCTTGCTCTGATGGCATTGATACAGAAAATTGTCCTTTCACATGCATAATTACCTTGTGACATGTGCAATGAATCAAGCCTGTGTCAAATTCAGTAGAATGCTAGGATGGCTGGATTTACTGAACCTGTTGATTCAGTGAGTAGTTTAGTTTAGATACAGCATGAAAACAGGCCCTTCCACCCACTGTGGCCACGCCGACAATCAGTCATTCGTTCACACTAGTTCTACGTTATACCACTTTCACATCTACTCCCTTATACACTAGGGACAATTTACAGCAGCGAATCCCGCATGTCTTTGGGATATGGGAGGAAACCCACGCAGTCACAGGGAGAAGGTAAACGGACCCCACCCAAGGTCAGTTCAGGATCGAACCAGGGACTCTGGTGCTGTGTGGCAGCAACTCTACCCTGTTTATTATATCAACAATCTAACTGCAGTGGCTAAGCTACAATTATGTCCCAAATGTAGTTCGAAAATTCAACCCCAGTTACACCTGCCTTGGATCCTTCTGTATGCTGTCAATTGATGGGGATCTTGTTGTAGTTTCATCAGGTGGAATGCTATAATGAAGTCTAGGGTAATTAGATTCAGTTGGTCGGTACTGGGGCACTCTGTACGGATCACCATAATTGCCCACAGAATTCAGGCTAAAGTTGTTTCTTTGGTAAGTCATTGTGCTGCGCTGACTGGCTGATCGTTGCAGATTTCCAATGGCTATAAACACATAAAAGAAACACATTAGACAATTCAAACTTTTTAACACCAAAATAAATGTACTTTGCAATCAACCAGGATTTTAAAGAAAACACAATTCTCAACTTTTCTGTTCCTGACCTTAACAGTTTGCAACTCTATCCTCTCAGGCCCACACCTGTCTAATCATCTCTGGCCATTGTCCAACAATCTGCCTGTGTTCACCTTTTACTGGCTATGCTCCGTCCTGCCATTGAATCAATGTGTGGAAACCAGCCCTTCAGCCCACCTTGTCCAACATGTCCCATCTACTATATTTACATCTGCCTACTTTTGTCCCATATCCCATAAAATCTGTCCTATCCATGCACCTGCCTAAATGATTCTTAAACGTGGTGATAGAAACTGCCTAAACTACAGTGCCCTCCATAATGTTTGAGACAAAGACCCGTCATTTATTTATTTGCCTCGGTACTCCACAATTTGAGATTTGTGATAGAAAAAAAATGCACATTGTCGGATTTTAATAAAGGCCATTTTGATTTTTAATAAAAATCACATTTTGGTTTCACCATGTAGAAATTACAGCAATGTTTATACATAGTCCCCCCATTTTAGGGGACCATAATGTTTGGGACACATCAATGTCATGTAAATGAAAGTAGTCATGTTTAGTATTTTGTTGCATATCCTTTGCATGCAATGACTGCTTGAAGTCTGCGATTCATGGACATCACCAGTTGCTGGATGTCTTCTCAGGTGATGCTCTGCCAGGCCTGTATTGCAGCCATCTTTAGCTTATGCTTGTTTTGGGGCTAGTCCCCTTCAGTTTTCTCTTCAGCATATAAAAGGCATACTCAAATGGGTTCAGATCAGGTGATTGACTTGGCCAGTCAAGAATTAACCATGTTATAGCTTTGAAAAACTCCTTAGTTGCTTTAGCAGTATGTTTGGTATCATTTTCTTGCTGTGGAATGAACCACCAGCCAAAGAGTTTTGAGCCATTTGTTTGAACTTGAGCAGATAGGATGTGTCTATACACTTCAGAATTCATTATGCTACTACCATCAGCAATTGTATCACCAATGAAGATAATGTAAGTGAGCCAGTACCTTCAACAGCCATACATGCCCAGGCCATAACATCCCCACCACAGTGTTTCACAGATGAGGTGGCATGCTTTGGATCTTGGGCAGTTCCTTCTCTCCTCCATACTTTGCTCTTGCCATCACTCTGATACAAGTTAATCTTCATTTCATCTGTCCACAAGACCATTTTCCAGAACTGTGGTTGCTCTTTTAAGTACTTCTTGGCAAACTGTAACCTGGCCATCCTATTTTTGCAGCTAACCAGTGGTTTGCATCTTGCAGTGTAGCCTCTGTATTTCTGTTCATGAAGTCCTCTGCGGACAGTGGTCATTGACAAATCCACACCTGAAAAGTGTTTCTGATCTGTCGGACAGGTGTTTGGGGATTTTTCTTTATTATAGAGAGAATTCTTCTGTCATCAGCTGTGGATGTCTTCCTTGGCCTGCCAGTCCCTTTGCGATCAGTAAGCTCACCAGTGCTCTCTTTCTTCTTAATGATGTTCCAAACAGTTGATTTTGGTAAGCCTAGGATTTGGCTGATGTCTCTAATAGTTTTATTCTGGTTTCTCAGTATCATAATGGCTTATTTTACTTTCATTGGCACAACTCCTCATGTTAATAAACAGCAATTAAAAGTTTCCATAGGTGATGGAAAGCCTGGAAGAAAGACTAGGCGCTGAGAATCTCTTATACCCGCATTAAGGAGGCAATTAAACACAGCTGAGCAATTACAAACTCCTGTGAAGCCATGTGTCCCAAACATTATGGTGCCCTGAAATGTGGGGGACTATATATAAACACAGCTGTAATTTCTATATGGTGAAATCAAAATGTATAAAAATACCCTTTAATAAAATCTGACAATGTGCACTTTAACCACATGTAATTTTTTTTTCAATTGCAAATCTCAAATAGTGGGGTACAGAAGCAAATAAATAAATGATGGGTCTTTGTCCCAAACATTATGGAGGGCACTGTACCTCCTCTAGCAACTCGTTCCATACACTCACCACCCTTTGTGTGAAAAAGTTACCCTTCAGGTTCCTATTAAATCTTCCCCCCTCTTCTTAAACCTATGTCCTCTGGTTCTCGATTCCCCTACTCTGAGCAAGAGACACTGTGCGTCTACCTGATCTATCCATTTCATGATTTTGTACACCTCTATAAGATCACCCCTCATTCTCCTGTGCTCCAAGAAATAGATTCCTAGCCTGCTCAACCTGTCCCTATAGCTCAGGCCCTAAAATCCTGGCAACATTCTCGTAAATCTTCTCTGCACCCTTTCGAGCTTGACAACATATTTCCATAACATGGTGGCCAGAACTGAACACAATACTAAATATGGCCTCACAAACATCTTATATAACTGCAACATGACCTCCCAACTTCGATATTCAATACTCTGACTGATGAAGGCAAAGTGTTGCCCCTCCCCTCCTTTTTTCAAGCTTCCTTTCCCGTTCTCCTACAATCAGTCTGAAGAAAGGTTCTGAACCAAATAAATGCCCATCCATGTTCTCCAATGATGCTGCCTTACCCGCTGAATTACTCCAGCACTTCATTTCACTGCACATCTGTAGGTGTATGTGTATGTGTATGTGACAAATAAACTTGACTTGACTTGTGTCTACCTTTTGAATAAACGAACACCCGCAGTTCCTTGTTATCACATTCTAACTGGTTCAAGAAGTGACAATACTAATCGTCTTTCCTTACAAAGGAGTTCAAACTAATACAAAAATACTAAAAACATGAATAACAAATAGAGGTTTATTTTAATGACCCCGGCTAAAACAACAATTCTAGCACTAATTTGTTAATTTTAACTACCAGCAGTTACTTTAATACATTGGTGAAGAGATAGAATACATATGAATACAAGATCATAGATTCGAGATGGACTGCCTACCCCTCCCAAGCCTGTTCTGACGTTCCATATTATGCATCTTCTTCCAAGCGTAAACACATTCAAACAACAGGCTCTTTATTTGGATTAGAATTATTTTCTTCAGTAGCCTATCTCAATCTTGATCTTAAGAGGAAGAGAAACAATCTTTACCTGATGCTGCCCGAAATACTGCAGTTTGCGTGCCGTGATGAAGCTCCACGCCTGCATGGCTGGGGCTGCAAAACACGGGACTTTGAAGTGTTCTTCCCTCGTAGATAGGAGTTATATGTAAATCAGGCGACATGGCTGAACGCATTTCATTTCCCAGTTGACTATGTTGACTGGCGTATGAACTACGTAATCCTAAAACAAAACAGAATCCATGGTTGGCCTGTTAAAGCAGATTTCATTTGGTATACACAGATGATTACACACAGTCTAATTCTCATTGAGTCACAGTCATACAAGAGTCTCTCGTCACCAATAAATCCCTAATGGAATTCAGCAGAATATAGAATGAATAAATACCAAGTGTTTAGCTGAGGCCAACAGCACCGACTAATTCAAGGGAAAGTTAGACTCAAGACATAAAGGAATGGAAAACTGAGATATAGACGGATGGAAAGAGACGTGTGGAGAAAGTGAGTTGGTATTGACTATTTGAGTCATATGGCCTATTTCTTTGATGAAGATAGTGTCCTAAAAGGTGTACAAAGTCAAAGTAGCCTTTATTGTCATTCAGACCTTGCGGTCTGAACAAAATGTTGTTGCCTTGCAGTCCTACATATAGTAAAAATGACAAAACCACACAATAAACACAAATTAACATCCACCACAGTGAGTTCACCAGGCACCTCTTCACTGTGATGGAAGGCAAAAGTCTTAAGTCTTTGTCTCATCCCTTCTTATTCTCCGTCTGCGCCGAGGCGATCCAGGCTTCAGATGTTGTGACCCCGCCGGGCGATGGTAAGTAATGTCAATCCCGCGGCTGAATCCAAGCTCCGCGAACGGGCCGGTTCAACTCCGCAGGCCGGGCTGGTCAAAGCTTCCAAAGCTGCCGCCCTCCAGTCCAGCGGACGCAGCTGTTGTTGCGGGAGCTCCGGAGAACAGGTCACCAACTTGTGACCAGCGAGCTCCCGACGATGTCGTCCACTGGGCCCGCGGTCGAGTCGGGTGGCCACTGCCGCCGGAACACTGCTCCAGCTCCGAGGCCGGGTCGCTGCTGCCACTGCCCCAGCAGCTCCTGCTGCCAGGCCGGGTCGCTGCTGCCCCCAGCTCCGAGGCCGGGTCGCCACTGCCGTCAGAACACCACAGCTCCAGGTCGCCGCTGCTGCTGCCCCAGCTCCGAGGCCGGGTCGCCACTGCCGTCAGAACACCACAGCTCCAGAGTCGGACCGCTGCCCCAGCTCCGAGGCCGCCAGCTCCGCTATTAGGCCTCGGCGCAGGCGGAGACGGGGAATACGACAAGAGGAGTCGCATCCCCCCGAAGGAAGAGATCAAAAACATGTTTCTCCCCCCCACCCACACACATACACAACCTAATAAATCAAAAATTAACTAAAACAGGACAAAAGAACAACAAAAAAAAAGAAAAAAAACCAGACGAACTGCAGCTGCTATGGCAGCGCCGCCATCTATTTGTCTGCAATTTGTTTAGTATATCTAAGAGATACAGCGTAGAAAGAGGCCCTCTGAATAAAGGCTGACCATCGATCACCGGTTCACATTAGACCTATGTTAACCAACGTTGTCATCCACTCTCTACACTCTAGAGGCAATATACAGAAGCCAATATACAGAAGCCATATTTGTGGGATGTGGGAGAAAAGCGGAGCACCCAGAAGAAACCCACGTGGTTACAGGGAGGACATGCAAACTCCAGATAGCACCCAGAACCCACGTTTCTGGCACTGAGGCACTCTACCAGCTATGCCAGTTATAAAACAAACACACAGAGGGAACAAACGTAGTTTCCCTCAACCACACCAATCTTCTTGTAGAATTACATTTGCCTATGATAACACTTGTAGAAATGACAACTACCTGCCATTTTCACACCATATCAAAAGGTTCAATGGTGCTTTATTTGTCACACGTGCAACTGCAGTGAAATTCTTCATGCATATTTGCACATGCAGGCGCCACCACATTTTGGGGCCATTTCCACAGTCCGGTTTGTCCACACGCCCAGTCTACTGTAGTGGTTCCCGATCCAGATACACCCGACTCCTGCAGGCCACACTTTGACCGAATCGGCCCGCAAACCAACATTTCTCTCCTCGCTCAGCCATCTTTGTGCCCCAGGGGCGCCTCCTGCAGCCGAGCTTGAAGGCGCTGGAGGCATTACCCCAATTCACCCTCCTACCGTCCCTTGCTCCTTTCATCCAACATCTCCAGCTCCCTCCCATTACCATGGTCCGCCAAGCCTTCGGGTCCTCTGTGCTGGTTTCCACACCTCGGGAAGGCCTCTGAGGCAATGGGAATCTGGTGGAATATTGCGTGTTGCAAATGTGGGCTTCATAGTATTGAGATAATTTATTTAAATATTCACAAAATCATCAATATCTGTCCCAGGATTTGAGCTTCAAACCATCTAGGGAATCCCCAGTCTCATCTCCTCTGAAGAAGCAGACCAACATATTGTCGATGTGCGGTGGGAAGGGGAAGCAGTGCATTTTTCCCAAGAGTGAAAATGAATTGTTTACTGCTCCAGAGAGTTGTAAGTTGCAATGTTATAACCCTTTCTCAATGTAAAATAGATAACTATGTCCTTCAGGTAATGGTGGGGAAATTCAGAAACAAAATCAAAGCAAATTATGCACAATTAATTTGACTAGATAACAAGGACTAATTTAGTTAAAGGCACTTTAGTTAAAGAAAATGTTGGTCTTGAGTGACAAGAGGACTGATTAAGGTATTGTGCTGGAAGAGTATATGGATCTTGACTCCCACACCTACAACAATTCTGTCCACAACCCACTGTTTAAAAGCTCTCTCAAAAGCTGTTCGGTGACCCAAACAAAATAGGATTAAAAGAATCAGCGGCAGCACACAATTTTAATTCTGCAGAAGAGGTTGAATGTCAGCAAGATTGTGAGTGACTTCAGGAAGCAAAGCAGCACATACATCCCAGAACTGCAGATGCTGGTTTACATCAAAGATAGACACAAATTGCTGGAGTAACTCAGTGGGACAGCAGCATCTCTGGAGAGAAGAAAAGGGTGATGTTTCAGGTCGCTGAGTTACTCCAGTATTTTGTGTCACAGCATATATTGATGTTGCAGAAGTAGAGATGGTTGAAAGCTTGAAGTTCCTCGGAATAAATATCACTAGCAGCTTGTCCTGGACTAGCCACTTGGAACCTTTGGCCAAGAAAGCACATCAAAGCAAAGTCATTCTTTAGAAGGCTTAGGAAGTTTGGCATATCCCCAACAACTCTCACTAACGTCTACAGATATGCAATATAAAAGCATTATTGGGATGCATCGCAGCCTTGTTTGGGAACAGCTCCATTCAAGACCACAAGAAATTGCAGTTGTGGATGTAGCTTACATCAACACACAAACAAGTCTCCCTTCCATTGCCTTCATCTATACTTCATGCTACCTCAGCAAGGCTGCTAGCATAATCAGGGGCCAGTCTCATCCCGGTCAATCCCTCTTCTCCCCTCTCCCATCAGGCAAGAGGTACGGAAATGTGAAAACATATACCTCCAGATTCAGGGACAGTTTCTTCCCAGCTGTCATCAGGCGACTGAACGGTTCTTTCATCAGCTAGAGTGTGGTCCTGAGCTCCCATCCACCTCCTTGGAGACCTTTGAACTATGTTTGATTGCACTTTATTTGACTTCAATGTTATATCTTGCATTGAATGTTGTACTCTTTATACTTCACCTGTGCACTGTGGACGGCTTGATAGTCTTCATGTGTAGTCTTTTCTATGACTGGATTGCATGAAAACAAAAGCTTTCCACTGTACCTCAGTACACATGACACCAATAAACTAAACTAAACATCTGCCCATGCTTAACTTTTAGAAAACTTTCTAAACAAAGTCTCCTCAGTAAAGCTTTCAGACTTTTCTCCAATTCATTCAAAAGCTTGTTAAACACTCCTTTCTCCTCTGTTCAGTCTTGATGTTAAAGATAAAATTAAAAAAAGTATGCTGTCCTTCCAATTTACAAGTGCTAGATTTAATTATAAGATAATTATAAACTGTTATTTTAACTATAATTAGAACTATGTGCTATTCCGGTTGCTTCATTACAGGAAAGATGTGGCGGCTTTGGAGAGGGTGAAGAAGAGGTTTAAAAGAATATTGTCTGGTTTAAAGAGTAATAGCTATAAGGTGTGGTTGGACAGACTTGAATTGTTTTCACTGGAACATGGAGGTTGAGAGGAGATCTGGTAAAGTATATAAAATTATGAGAGCTATAATTAGAGTAGACAGTCAGAACCCTTTTTCCCCTGGGTGGAAATGTCAAAGGCTGGAGGGCATAGCTTTAAGGTGAGTAGGGGAAAATAGAGCAGATGCGAGAGGCAAGTTTTTTTTGCAAAATGGCAGGTGCCTGAAACGAGCTGCCAAGTGTGGTGGAGGAGACAGAAATTATAGCGACATTTAAGAGTCTCTTTGATAGGTGCATGCATATGCAGGGAATGGAGGGCTATGGAGTGAAGAGATAAGTTTAACCTGGCATCATGTTTGGCACAGACATTGTGGGCAAGAAGGTATTTTCCAGTGCTGTGTTGTTCTATGTTCTATAATGACACAATTTGCAATTTTTTAACTCTTGCAGGAGCTTGATGCTAATCAATAAAAATTGTCCTCTTTCATCAGAGCATTTCTCATATGCCACCTCTGGAATTCATTTTTCTTCCTTGCTTTATTATTCTGTGCAACTTTTTTTGTAAAATAAATTCCTTTAACGCACCATCCACTTCTCAACCCTCTTATTTTTTTCTTTGGCATTGTCTCTGCAAACATATCTTCCGGTGCATTTTAATTTTCTTTTGATCTAATCTTTGAAATTAAAATATTCCCGAGGATGAATTAAAAATGCAGCAAAAACACACCAGAGGAATATGACTAATCAGCACAACAGCATTCTATAGAAATTGCTTATTACTTGTGCATTGATTTGGTATGGTTATGGATGCAGAAGTGAATCATTCAGGAACGGTTTGAGATGATGTGTGCCGATTAACAAATCTTGTTACCATAGAAACCACACGGAAATACTCCTGAACTGTTTTAGTCCCATAATATTTTTTTCAACATGCTACTTGTGGCAGAGTTGCTGCCCTGCAGCACTAGAGATCCGGGTTCGATCCCGTCTATCGGTGCAATCTGTACAGAGTTTGCACATTCTCCCTGTGTTTGCGTGGATTATCTCTGGGTGACAATAGACAATAGATGCAGGAGTAGGCTATTCGGCCCTTCGAGCCAGCATCGCCATTCAATGTAATCATGGCTGATCATCCACAATCAGTACCCCATTTCTGCCTTCTCCCCATATCCCCTGACTCTGCTATCTTTAAGACCTCTATCTAGCTCTCTCTTGAAAGTATCCAGAGAACCGGCCTCCACCGCCCTCTGAGGCAGAGAATTCCACAAACTAACAACTCTCTGTGTGATAAAGTTTTTCGTCATCTCCGTTCTAAATGGTCTACCTCTTATTCTTAAACTGTGGCCCCTGGTTCTGGACTCCCCCAACATCGGGAACATGTTTCCTGCCTCTCATATATAAGATTCCATCTCATCCTTCTAAATTCCAGAGTATACAAGCCCAGCTGCTCCATTCTCTCAGCATATGACAGTCCCGCCATCCCAGGAATTAACCTTGTGAACCTACGCTGCACTCCCTCAATAGCAAGAATGTCCTTTCTCAAATTTGGAGACCAAAACTGCACACAATACTCCAGGTGCGGGCTCACCAGGCCCCTGTATAACTGCAGAAGGATCTCTTTGCTCCTATAATCAACTCCTCTTGTTATGAAGGCCAACATGCCATTCGCTTTCTTCACTGCCTGCTGTACCTGCATGCTTACTTTCATTGACGAATGAACAAGGATCTCCAGATCCCGTTGTACTTCCTTCCCCCTTTTCCCAACTTGACACCATTTAGATAATAATCTTCCTTCCTGTTTTTGCTACCAAAGTGGGTAACCTCACATTTACCCATTAATCTTCATCTACCATGCATTTGCACACTCACCCAACTATTCCAAGTCACCCTGCATTCTCATAGCATCCTCCTCACAGTTCACACTGCCACCCAGCTTTGTGTCATCTGCAAATGTGCTAATGTTACGTAACCCCTTCATCTAAATCATTAATATATTGAGTATAGAAGCTGGGATGTAATGTTAAAATTGTACAAGGCATTGGTGAGACCAAATCTGGAGTATGGTGTACAATTTTGGTCGCCCAATTATAGGAAGGATGTCAACAAAATAGAGAGAGTACAGAGGAGATTTACTAGAATGTTGCCTGGGTTTCAACAACTAAGTTACAGAGATAGGTTGAATAAGTTAGGTCTTTATTCTCTGGAGCGCAGAAGGTTAAGGGGGGACTTGATAGAAGTCTTTAAAATGATGAGAGGGATAGACAGAGTTGATGTGGAAAAGCTTTTCCCTTTGAGAATTGGGAAGATTCAAACAAGAGGACATGACTTCAGAATTAAGGGACAGAAGTTTAGGGGTAACATGAGGGGGAACTTCTTTACTCAGAGAGTGGTAGTGGTGTGGAATGAGCTTCTAGTGGAAGTGGTGGAGGCAGGTTCGTTGGTATCATTTAAAAATAAATTGGATAGGCATATGGATGAGAAGGGAATGGAGGGTTATGGTATGAGTGCAGGCAGGTGGGACTAAGGGAAAATAAGTTGTGTCGGCATGGACTTGTAGGGCCGAGATGGCCTGTTTCCGTGCTGTAATTGTTATATGGTTAATATATATATTATAAATAGCTGCGGTCCCAGCACCGAGCCTTGCGGTACCCCACTAGTCAATGCCTGCCATTCTGAAAGGAACCCTACTCTTGGTTTCCTGTCTGCCAACCAATTTTCTCTCCATGTCAGCACTCTCCCCCAATACCATGTGCCATAATTTTGCCCACTAATCTCCTATGTGGGACTTTATCAAATGCTTTCTGAAAGTCCAGGTACACTACATCCACTGGCTCTCCCATGTCCATTTTCCTAGTTACATCCTCAAAAAATTCCAGAAGGTCCAAGTCAGCATGATTTCCCCTTCGTAAATCTATGCCGACTCGGACCGATCCTGTTACTGCTATGCAAATATGCCACTATTTCATCTTTTATGATTGACTCCAGCAACTTCCCCACCACCGATGTCAGGCTAACTGGTCTATAATTCCCTGTTTTCTCTCTCCCGCCTTTCTTAAAAAGTGGGATAACATCAGCTACCCTCCAATCCACAGGAACTGATCCTGAATCTATAGAACATTGGAATATGATCACCAATGCGTCCACGATTTCTAGAGCCACTTCCTTAAGTTCCCCGGGATACAGATCATCAGGCCCTAGGGATTTATCAGCCTTCAGTTCCATCAGTCTACCCAAAACCATTTCCTGCCTAATGTGGATTTCCTTCAGTTCCTCAGTTATCCCAGATCCTATGGCCACTAGTACATCAGGGAGATTGTTTATGTCCTTCTTAGTGAAGACGGATCCAAACTACCTGTTCACCAAACCTGCCATTTCAGGTTTCCTCCCACATCCCAAAGACATACAGGTTTGTAGGTTAATTGGGTTCTGTAATCACCGTCAATTGTCCCTAGTGTTTAGAATAGAACTAGTACATGGGTGATCGTTGGTCGACGCCGACTCGGTGGGCCAGAGTGCCTGTTTCCATGCTGTATCTCTAAAACTAAAATGCAACTTAAAACAAAATAAATTAAAATTATGACAGTAGGAAGGAAATTTGAGGATGTGTTAAAAGAAAGAAGCATATTCCAAATGGGTGTGAGAAAAATAACTCACAATATCTAATAAATGTATAGCTTGGTCTCCCTCCCCTAAACTCCCCTTCCCAAAAGTAAATTGTTTAAGCAATTAAAAAACTTGAAAAAACGATTTTTAAAATGTTTAAATCTCTCACCCCATGAAATTCATATTCCCTATAAAAAAATCCACCAAACCAAATCTAGGAGATATGGTCCTTAACGGGAACTAGACAATCAAAAGGTGAAGACGAAAAAGTCGGTGTCATTTAATAAAGTTTTTCCTTTGTGTTTTGTATTATTTCCACAGGAAAAATATAATGCTATTTTGTTGAGGTGCTAATTAGAATATTTGTTGAAACACTGTTAATTTAGTGGAAAACAAATAGACTAAACCATGTTGCCCAATCTTACTGATAAATGCTGACTCTACATGAACAGGCATTTGATGGTAGAATTACGGTAATGCCACATGCAATTAGTCCAGAACTTCCACCACTGCATATGTCCCAAACCTACTGAATGACAGCTCAGATTGGTAGGCTGATCCATTGGCTGGGATGTCTGCAGCTTGGAAGAGATAGGAGGTAATGAGAACTTTAGACTTCAGTGATATAGCATGGAAACAGGCCCGCAGCCCACCACATCCGCACCCACCAGTAATCACCCCGTACACTATCACTATCCGACACACTAGGGAGAATTTATAATTTACAGAAGCCAATTAACCTGCAAACCTGTACCTGTTTGGAGTGTGGGCGGAAACTGGAGCATCCGGAGAAAACCCACGTAGTCACAGGGAGTGCGTACAAACTCCATATAAAATTAAAATGCACCTGTAGTCAGGATCAAACCCGGGTCACTGACGCTGTGAGGCAGCAACTCGACCGCCACTGTGCTGCCCCACAGAGAAGATAAACCCAGGCAAGTCAGACCTATTATGAAATGGAAACCCATTGATGACTGAAGAGCAACAGCTACTGGGGTATATTTATTTTGGTTCACCTTAAATTCTTTTGTTAGTGCTTGGAGAGGGACTTCAGGTGACACATCATTTAACCATCAAAATAACCTTTTGCCTGAATTGATGTTGCGTTTGTGATTCCTTTCATAAAAACAGACCTGCAAGGCTGTCTGGCCGCGTTGGAACCATCCGCTCATAGATTTCAGGTGACTGTAGACAATAAAAATCACCGTCTATGGCATGAGACCTTTGCAGCGGTGCCACCATTCGTTGGGGGACAGCAGTCATTGTGGACCTTGCTGGAGATGGTGATCCGGTTTGACCTTGGGGTGAAGTGTTTACTCTCGTCTGTACGGCTGTTAAGGCGAGGGGTGAACCCATTCTCAGAGAAGATCCCAAAGTCTGATACGGAGAGGTTGCCCTGCTGGAATTAGTGAGCTGTCTTGTAACTGAACCAATTCGTCTGATGGTGGCTGGTGACGTTGATCGCTGGGCAGTACGTGGCGAACCTGCTCTTTGAGCTGGCAACGTGGAGGACAAGTACACTGTCGAATTATTGGACCGAGGTTCCGTTAATACCGGCGAGCCACAAGCACTCCCGAGCGAAGTTCTCAGAGACCCCCTTGAAGGTGACACTCCTGTACCGTACGATGGTGACTGTGTTCTGGATGGGACTGAGCTAACCCTCCTCATTGCCCTATTTGTGGTAACAGCGACATTCATTGGACCCTGTTTGACAAAAGATGATACCAAATTATTAATTGTTCTGAAAAATATCACAGACAATAGCATGCACAATACAGCTGCTCAGAATTACGTTTTTCCAATCAAATAAAGTATTTCTTCATTACATTCCTTATGTGCTCTTCATCTTCTTGAAAAAAACTGAATGAAAGATTAAATTAGTTTAATGATACAGCGTGGAAACAGGCCCTTCAACCCACCGAGTCCGCATTGACTAAAGATCACCCGTACACTTATTCTATGCAACGCATTAGGGACAATTTACAGAAGCCAATTAACCTACGAACCTGTACCTCTTTGGAATGAGGGACGAAAGCGGAGCACCCCGAGAAAAATTACGCAGTCACAGGGAGAATGTACAAACTGTATACAGACAGCACTCGAGGTCAGGATCAACCTCGGGTCTCTGGCGCAGTAAGGCAGCAACTGTACCACTGCGCCAGAAGGCTCAGGAGCCTGAGAACCATGACCACCAGGTTCAAGAACAGAGTGGCCCTAGCAAACATAAGGCTCTTTAACACTACATACTAACCACTACCTGAGCAACTATGATCTACAGTGGACTTTGGTTTTGTACTATTATGGTCTGGTTACCCTCTATTACTGGTTTTTAATTTATTGTTTTAATGATAATTGTATATTAATTCATGTGTTTGGCAGTATGAACCTGTAAAGCTGCAACATGTAAGAATGTAATCATTCCATTACCGGCACATAAGACAATTAAACACTCTTGCCACTTGATTCTTAAATTAGGTAAATAATAGTAATTCAGGGACTAATAAAGACACTGTTCAGGAACCTTTTGCAGGGTAGATGATATGTATATGCTGCTTATATTATGGTGTAAATTGTATTTGTCTCGCACCAATTTGGTAGACAAGTCAATATATATCATCCATACCATTTTATTTAAAACTTCCCACAGCTTAGAGTGCCAGAAAGGGACTTTTTTTCCACTTTCACTAATAAATCCAAGCCAACTGGTTGAAGCAGGTAAGTTACCATGAGGAAAAGAAACAGGGTAAGATGGCACCGGGGGAGGCGACTTTGTGTGCTGGTCCCAGAACACGGTCAACTATCAGCTAGCACGGTGAGGCAGCGGTAGAGTTGCCGCCTTGCCCGGGTTTGATCCTGACTACGGGTAATGTATGGAGTTTGTATGTTCTCCCAATGACTGCGTGGGGTTTCCCCAGGTGCTCTGGTTTCCTCCCACACTCCAAAGTATATTTGTAGGTTAATTGATTTAGGTAAAAATTGTAAATTGTCCCGAGTGTGTAGGAAAGTGCTAGTGTACAGGGATCACTAGTTGGCATGGACTCGGTGGGACAAAGGGCCTGTTTCTGTGCTGTATCTCAAAACTAATCAGCTGATACAGTCACCTCATTCTTTTAGATCGTCTTTTTACCTGGCTCTGTATCTTTCCCTTTGCTCTTTCTATTGCATTTGAGTTTAACTTGGTTGTATTTAAGTATTATCTGATCCGATTGCAAAGCATGCCTTACAGAGCCTTTCTCTGTACCAATACGCGTGGCAACAATATACCTCAACCTAAGCCATCTTTTTTTACCTCATTGAATTAGCAAGTTGACACTTAATTAGATATATTGTCCATGAAAAGTTTGTAATAATTCCATTCTCAATGTAAAATGCAACTACTACTGCAAGAAAATTGAGAGAGATATGGAGTTCAGCTTCACCTGTCGCAATTATGAATGCAACACTAACTTTAAAGTTAAACTCTTAATTGAAAAATCAGTGCAGCTGATTGGAACAACACCACAAAGTTCCAGGACTAAATCCTAGCTTTGCTAAATTCTTGGTCTCATTTCTCATCATAGTAGGGAGACATCTGCTGGAGATGACATCTCTTCACAGGATGACGGCTAATTTAGGCTTATTATTGTCATGTGTATCGAGGCAGTAACAAGCTTGTGTTTTGCAATATATCCAATCAAACCAGATAGTGCTATAAATGAGTACAATCAAATCAAAGTCAAGTACAATAGGTAGAGCAGAGAGAAAGATACAGAGTGCAGAATATTGTTCTCAGCATTGTAGTGCAACAGTTCCAGAGACAAAGTTCAATGTCGGTCAATAAGATAAGAGGTAAATTGGACAGTATCCCAGCTTATGGAAGGACCATTCAAAAGTCTAATAACAGAGGGGAAGAAACTGTTCCTGAGTCTGGCAGTGCACGCTTTCAAGCTTCTGTACTTTCCGGCTGACGGGAGCGGGGAGAAGGAATAACCGAGCTGGGAAAGGTCTGATTATGTTGGCTGCTTTCCCAAGGCAGTGTGAAGTATAGATAGTTGGAAAAACAGTGAAATGGGTCTCTTTTAAACAGACCTATCCAGTACTGTAATAACTAACAATATAATAATAGTATTTCTACATCTATACTTGTACAAAACTGCACTAACTAAAACTTACTAAATCAATATTCAGTTATAAATTCACGCAATGGCACACTTTTCACACAATACTGCAAAATAAGAGTTTGGAACTTTGCCAGTTCATCTCAACTGTAAACAGAACATTAATTTCACACAATTTTCACAGATTACTTTTGCATCTCATCACTAAATAGACATTATCTGTAAAAAGAGTTCTGATAATTAAACAGAAAAGATCAGAAAAGTTAAGTTGCTGAGTGTTTCCAGAATTTCTGTTTTATTTTACATTCCCCTGTGATGTTGGTTAGAATTAAGGCCGGATGTTTCCAAATTAAGTGCTGATTTCAAATATGTCAGACTTTGGCATGGATTGTCGCGTCCTGCTTTAAACATGCCTCCGAGATCAGGTATGGCACAGAACATGGAAAAGTACAGCACCAAAACGTCACCCATTCCTTCTTGCCAGAGATGCTGCTTGTCCCGCTGAGTTACTCCAGCATTTTGTGTCTACCTTTGATTTAAACCAGTATCTGCAGTTCTTTCCTACACAAAGTACATCACATGTTCAGGACCTTCGGCACACAATGTCTGGTCCGAACATGATGCCAAGACTAAATCTGATCTGCCTTATGTAATTCATGTCCCTCTATTCCCTGCATATCCATATCCAAAAGTCTCTGAAATGCTGCTATTGTATCTGTCTCAACCATCGCCCCCAGCAGCAACACTCACCACCCTCTGTGTAATAAAAGTTGCTCTGCACATCTTCTTTCACCTTTTCCCCCCTCACGTTAAAACTATGCCTCTAGTGTTTAATTTTTCCATCCTGGCATAAAGGTCGCGTTTGTCTACCCTAACTATGCATCTCACATTTTATATACGCCTATGAAATTTCTCCGTGACCTTTGGCATTCCAGAGAAAACAACCCAAGTCTGCCCAAACTCTTCTTGTAGCTAATATCCCCTAATCCAGGCATCATTCTGTTAAACCTCATCTGCACCCTCTCCAAAGCCTCCACAGCCTTCCTGTAATGGTGCAACCAGAACTGTGTGGAATGCTCCAAATATGGCCTAACCAAAGTCCTATAACATGTTTACTATTAATTTGCTTAAAGGGGCTGTCCCACTGCGGCAACCTAATTGGCGAGTTTAGAAGAGGTTGAAAAAATGTCATGTTGAAGACCTCCTTCGACTATGTTGAAGACTAGCTTCGACTAGCTTCGGGAAAATTGGAGAGTAAAGACGACCTCCTTCGATATCCTTCCTGAGGCGATCCTGAGAGAATGGAGCGGCTGGGCTTGTACACTCTGGAGTTTAGAAGTATGAGAGGGTATCTTATTGAAATATATAAGATTGTTAAGGGTTTGGACACGCTAGGGGCAGGAAACATGTTCCCGATGTTGGGGGAGTCCAGAACCAGGGGCCACAGTTTAAGAATAAAGGATAAGCCATTTAGAACGGAGACGAGGAAACACTTTTGTTCACAGAGTTGTGAGTCTGTGGAATTCTCTGCCTCTGCCGGTTCTCTGGATACTTTCAAGAGAGAGCTAGATAGGGCTCTTAAAGGTAGCGGAGTCAGGGGATAAGGGGAGAAGGCAGGAATGGGGTACTGATTGGGGATTTTCAGCCAAGATCACATTGAATGGCGGTGCTGGCTCGAAGGGCCAAATGGCCTACTCCTGCACCTATTGTCTATTGACCTCTTTTCGACTATGTTGAAGACTATCTACGACTACCTTCGACTACCGTCGATTACCTACGAATAACATGCCGACCTACCACGACCTACTTCGACTAAACCTACGAATAAAAAAAGTATTGATTTTTTCCATGTCGACCTTTTTATACTCGCGGACATTTTTCAACATGTTGAAAAATACGCCGCGACCTAGCTGAGACCTCGAGTACGCGGGGACTACTCTCGAGCATGAAGGAGAGTTACAAAGACCTCCTAGGACCTTGTGTTGACCATACTGCGAGTATGAGTCGAGGGCAAACTCGTCCGAACTCGCGGATTAGGTCGCTGCAGTGGGACAGCCCCTTAAAGCTATAGTACCTGGCCTATTGTCTGTCCCTCCGGCCTAGAATTTCGGATTAGGTGATTACTGTTGGTGCTAATATGAACAGGTTCGTGTAGACTTCTTGGGATAGTCTTGATCAAATTCTGGCTGCTGTAGTAACTGCCCGTGTCCTGGTAACCACTATCAGAATAGGAGTTCATTTGCGTAGAGCTTCGCGAGTTTCCGATAGATCCTGCAGTTAAAGCAGATACGTATATTTGGTTAACGTAAAAGTGAACTAGAGGAAAAATTAAAACGCATTTTGTTGCAAAAACATTTTTTTTAAATATCTAAAATGCTGACACGCTCTTGATACTTAAAATTCATATACAACAGACCCTCACTTTCACGAAGGGATGTTTGTTCACTTCCGAGAATTGGCAATTGTTTACGTCCTGTCTCAATAGTAAAGGAATGGGGATGTGCGCTTTCCGAAACTCTACATCGATTTATTCCTCCTGTTAGTTCTTCTGCAAGAAAAGATGCGAGTTAGAGCTCTTCAAAAATAAAGACTTTTTGCAGAAATGTACTATACTATTTAAAAAGTTAATATACAGGTCCACTACTGATTTTTCGACTGATGATCCCGCACTTCTATTAATCTGGACAAAATCACAAGAGCGAAGTTGAAACCCACCCCCACCCTCTCCCGGAAGTCCCACCGAAAATGTGGCCTAGTCCAGGTGAGGTGGTCGAACTTGACCTCATCAGGCCTTCCACACCGATCAGTGGGTCAAATTTGCCCTCTGCGGCCGGGGCTCTGGAACTCCGACCTGGCTGAAGCTGGCAGATCTGTTCCCACAGCCAACCTCCGGAGCTGACTTTGCAGGCCGGTATCTCAGTCCTTCAGCAGCCTAGGTGCACCGTTTCAGTACTGTTGAACAAAACGGATAATCCAGCAAGGCTCGGGAACCAACAGTGTCAAAACATTGGTTGTGGACCTTGATCAAACTGCATCTTGGTGATCAGTATCCTATCACAAACTGACATCAAGATCAAGATAAAAACTCCCTCCTCTTAGCCAAACCACCTAAGATGTAAGCTGCTTATGGATGTTTTGTTCTTGGATCATCCCACAATTCAGTGAAATTGTTTCTTGAAAATAATTTAAACTAGCATCTTTTCTTTTTTTTAATATATAGTTTAACTAAATCTAACAATGACTAACTTTATGCATGTAATTGTCTTTTTGTGCTTTTCCATTTCAATATGAGATGTTTTAATGGTGATGCAAAGTATTTTAGTGGAGACACAAGAGACTGCAGGGGCTGTAACTTGGAGCAACAAACTGCAGAGGGCAGCACAGTGGCTCAACGGTACAGCACCAGAGACCCGAGGTTCGATCCTGACAATGGTTGCTGTCCGAGAGTAGTTTGTATGATCTTCCTGTGACCACGTTGGTTTTTTCCAGGTCCCTCAGTTTCATCTCGCTTTCTAAAGACATGCAGATCTGTAGGTTATTTGGCTTCTGTAAATTGTCCCTAGTTTGTAAGATATAACTAGTGTACCAGTGATCGCTGGTTGGCAGGAAGGACCTGTTTCCATGCTGGTCTGAAGGGCCTATTTCCACGCTGTATCTCTAAACTAAATTAGCTGCTGGAGGAATTCAGTGGGTCAGGCAGACGTTTCAGGTTGGGACCCTTCATCTGGGCTGAAAAAGTAAAGAGGAGATAGCCAATATAAGGGGGCAGGGGGTTAGAATAAGGCAAGCACTGGCAAGCATTAGGTGGATCCAGGTGAAGAAGGGTTGATGTTTCCTGCACGGTCACCCCCTACCCAACAGTTTCCAAAAGGATATTCGTTTTTTTTCAAAGGGATTAACCACAGGGGAATCCCACACTCCCTGCCTATCCTGCTGGTCACCCATCTACTTTCCGCCTGCACCTTACGTGTGACCACCTCACCATAACGGTTCTATATGAAGCTATCGGCCTTCCAGATAAAGAAACAAAAACCTGCAGATTATAGTTAAGACAAAAAAGTGCTGGAGCAACTCAGCAGGTCAAGCAGCACCTCTGGAGAACATGGATAGGTGATGTTTCAGATCGAGACTCTTCTTCAGACTGATTGTAGGGGGGCATAGAAGGTAGCTGGAAAAGAGAGGCAGGACAACATGGGACAGATAATAGGTGGATGCAGGTGGGGGGGGTTGTAGGCATATGGGTTGAACAAGGGTCAGAGATTAGAACAGGTGTGAGACAGGTTTGGAGCGTTGAACATTATGAAGCAAGGGGGAGGAAAGTTGTGGGGGAGGGGGGGAAGAAATAGATGGGCGCCCAGGTGGGGCACAGAGGAGGGAAGGGTGGGGGGGGGGGGGGGGGGTAAGCGTGGAGGAGAAAAGTGGGGGAGGATTTAGGGGGTGGGGGCTGGTTCGAGGTTACCTAAAATTGGAGAATTCAATGTTCATACTGTTTAGTTGTAAGTTACCCAAGCGGGATATGAGGTGCTGCTCCTCCAGTTTGTATGTGGCCTCCAATTGAACCTGAGTACGTTCAGCTTCAGCCTCCTGTTCCTTCATGTGGTCACAGGGCCTACAGTGGGACGCACTTCCAACTGATGTGCTCCTCAGGGAAGGGGGAGGATTTCCTGACCTCCCACATCCTGCAGAAGGAGCATACTGCTACCTTAACTGCCATCCCCACTGCACTCAGACCAAAGAGGAACTGGCGGGGGAAAACAAATTCTTACCTTGTCTTACTTACACCCGACCTCCGTTCAACTTCCTGGCCAAAGTCTTAGCACTTACCCTCAAAACATAGCACTTCACCTCAGCCTCTCCCCAAAACGGCCACGCTGCTGGTCCCTGTCTTCCTTTTATACTCTATGTGGGAGCAGTCACTCCCAAAGACTAACGGCTCGGTGTTAAATCTCCCACGTTGCTCCCCCTCTCAGCTACTAACTCGCTGTTGAAACTAACCTGGCCGCTCGCTAACGCCTCCGTGTTAAATCTCTTGCGCTGCTCCTTCTCTCAGCTGCTCACTTGCTGCAGAAACAAGAAAGTTCTCGTACACACTTTAGCAATTGACTCCACTTTTCCGTTCTTACACTGTCACTATGCTATCAATCATTGAAATTTCACGGCACCACTACTGTGTAGCTCTTGCTCTTTTGACTTCTATACAAAGGTAGGAAATTATGGATATGAATCTGAGGGATGGTGTGGGAATAAATCAGTGAATAAGCCAATAGGAAATCATGTTTGCAATGAACACAGGGAAAAGTTGATGGATACTATTCCATATTTGGCAGAAGTGCCAAATCTCTCCAAACCTTTCTTGGCCAAGTAATTGTTCAAATGACTTACATTTTGTAATTGTACACACCTTACCACTCCCTCCGCAACCCTTTCCATATATCCACCACACTATGCGAAAAAGTTAGGTTCCTTTTAAATCTTTCTACTCTTACCTTAAACCTATGCCCTCTTGACTGACTTCCCTGGGAAAAGACTGCAGCTATTCTCCTGATCTATGTTCCTCGTGATTTTATAAAGCCCTACAAGGGTTATAACTTTCCAAATATTGACCAGGACTGCTATAGCACTCAGGGCTTACTTACGGTGGAATTTATTGTGTGTTCAGGAAAATCTACTCAGTCAATATGTCAAGGGAAGGGACTAACTTCAATCTCCTCTTGGGAAATACAGCAAGGCAGATGACTGATGTATTACTGGGGGAGCACTGTGGGACCAGTGATTCTATTGGTTTTAAAATAACTATGGATATGGTAAGACTGGTCCAAATGCTGAAGTTCTAAATTGGACCAAGGTCAATTTTGATGGTATTATTAGGCCTTAGCGCCCTACACTCCAGGGTCAAAAGACCCAGCCTTCCCCTTCCCCTTCACAGTAATATGCCAGCCCTTAACTCTTTTACTTTTAAAAACCTCCCAGTTTTGGGTTGAATAATCACCCACTTCATCAACAACAAATGTCAGCTGCGAAACTGGAATCATAATCATAGGTCTAGTCCTAGCCCAGACACTGCTGGCCCAATGTCTACATTGATATCTAACAAATACATTTTAGACCTAAAATCCACATTGATATCTAACAAAGTAGTGTTCGCTTCATACTATCCCATACCAAGGGAACACAACTTTGTTAGAGGTAAAAAAACCCCATAAATGCTGGAGGTAGCAGCGGGTCAGGCAGCCTCTCTGGAGAACACTTATCCATGTCCTTCATACATACTGCTTGACCCACTGAGTTACTCCAGCACTTTGTCTTCTATGCAGGATTCAGGCATCTGCAGTTTCTTGTGTTGATGTCTGGGTTCCTGAAGAACTGTTACTACAATTTAAATTGGATATCATTGACCTGCTAAATGTTGGGTTAAAGAATTAAAGTGTGAACAGGTGATCGATGGTCGGCATGGACTCGGTGGAAAGGTCAGTTTCCATTCTGTATCTCTAAACTGAAGAATTCTCAGTTGCTAACACATATGGCTTCCATCCAACTACTAGTACGTTTATTCTCATATTAATTAAAAACATTGAACTTTGGACATTTAAAGGAGTGTTCATAAATTTCAATTGAGGCATACGGGAGATGACCTGGTCAGATGCACTTTTAAAGGAGTGTGTGAAAGGAGAGGAGGAGATTGAGGTGCCATGGTTTAAATCAGGAATTCCAGTCCTGAGGGCTTTGACAACTGAACAAATGATAGTCAATTGTGGAACTATTTTTCAGCTACTTCACTCCAGAACCAAGGTCACTGGTGTCTCAGTAGATGAGCAGGAGAACATTGATAATGCTTACAATTGTGCATGCCCAGAGGCCAAGCTCCAAGCCATTGTTCACAGAAGCAAAATAAGAGGATGAGCCTTGCATTGATTGTCTGAACCAACAAAGATGCTGCCATTACACCACACTACCCTCAGACAATACAAATTCACAGCAAGAGCTGTAGAGGCACATCATTCCCAGATTCGGGAGCCAATTTCAGTGAAGGCGGGCATCAACTCACTGTTAACACACCGGATTATTTGAAGATTAAGATTACTAATTTGGAACAAAACTTGTGGTTTATGTCTCTGAGCTGGATTACGTACAACATGCACTGTAAAATCACAATGCAAAATCCTCCAAATTCATCATTGTCCTCTCAAAAGCACAGAGGAAGGCTGGGATCACTCCTGTCTTGTAGACCACCAGTTTTGTCCCAGCGTGCAAGAACAAAGATTTTCCAGATTCAGTGTTGGGCATGCAGGCAGCCTTGGTGATGTCACCACTGACTCTTGGGAATTCCTAGCCCATTGCTTCTCTGAATTGATGAGAATCATGCAATGGGAGCATGCTATGTAAGCAGTGGAAGGAGTGCATCACCTCACCAACTACCTACCCCATGAAGCATCTCTGGCCCAATTTGTAGAAGAATCTGCAGTCTCATTTTGAACCCATCAACCACCATGGAACACATGTAGCTGAGTAGAAACTAGTCATCTCAATTTCAACAGTCTGCCTAAGAAGAATTAAAACCAACAACACTCAACTGGCTAGAATTTGGATTTGGGATATTTTACCCAGAGTATGGGAATTAAGCACCAAGGGACATAGATTTAATCTGAGAGGTAATTGAGGCTTGTACTAAAACAACATTTAAAAGGTATATGGACAGGAACAATCTTTTAATTAAAGACTGAAGCAAATTCCCAAAAGCAGATATTTAACTAACCTCATTTCATAATTCCTAACTTTATAATTCCTTGTTGAAGGCCAAATAATCGTGATGTAGAAGGATGGGTTTATAGGAAAGGTTTAGAGAGATATAGGCCAAACGTGGGCAGGTCCCAGGGTAACTGTAGTGTAGATGGGGCATCTTGGTAGGCAAGTTGGGCTGAGGGGCCTGTTTCTATGCTGTATGCTTTATTACAGTTTTGGAGAGTAGATCCTAGAACCGTTGAATACAGCATTCAGTGTTATATGAGTGATGTGTGAATGCGGCGTTGTAAATTAGGACATAGAAAGCAGAGTTTTGCCGTCTGTTTACAAGAGGGTGGCAGCCATGAATCTAAATGTCACTAATACATGAATGATGATTTCAGTACCAGATGAGCCGAGGAAGGCAAGAAGTCAGGCAATGTTATGGAAGTAGAAACAGACATTGAAGTCAACTGAAGTAAAGTATGATGAAAATGTGGTCTGTTTCATCCACAGAGAAGAGATGGACCTGGTAATTAAGGAACTGAACTTGCAGCAATTACCTTGTCCTCCCAAATATAGACCCGTGGCCTTCAGCAAGGAATTATGAACGAGGTTAGTTAAACATCTGCTTTTGGAAATTTCCTTCAGTCTTTAATTAAAGATTTTGTTAATGTACACTTTGTGCTGAGCTGTGCAGCCTGTGGCTGGCTGTTCCAAACCAAAATGAACTTTCAACATTTACCCTTTCAAACTTAAGTGCTGATAATTAGAATCCAGAGCTGTGAGTGCGGGATTTTCTGACACATTCAGTGGGTCAGATCAGTCACTGTACTCTGCTATTTTACTTGACAGAGAACCCAGTGGTAGAGACTCCGTTTACAAGTTTTCACTGGCTCTTTTGGGGAAGATACTAATGTCAGGCAACATCCAAGCAATTGATATTCTGGGCCTGTGCCTTAGGAGGCAATGTGTTTATTTCCCCCGTTTATTTTTGCTTTATTTCTGGAAGACAGTGCTTTTAATCACAACCATTCCTCAAACTCTTCAATCCTTATGTGCTTTATTGATGCTTCCAAAACCTTTGACCGTGTTAATCACAGAAGGCTGTTTGGTAAAATGAGTCAAAGAGGGGTGCCTAAATACATTGTTAGAATTCTGGCCTACTCGTATGCCCACCAGACTATGCAAATAAAATGGGGCAATAGGGTCTCAGACCCATTTGGGGTTAGCAATGGTGTTAGACAAGGGAGAATTTTGTCCCCAGTCCTTTTTAATCTATATATTGATCTGTCTAAACAATTGAAAGCCTGTAACACTGGGTGCATGATTGGTAATATTTTAGTGAACCATATTATGTATGCAGATGATCTTGTGGTCTTTAGTCCATCTAGCGCTGGTCTCCAGCAGCTCCTTACTATATATTCTGTGTATGGTGTGGACCATGACATTAAATATAATGCTAGTAAGAGTGCTGTTATGATCTGTAGAACCAAAGAGGATAAATGTCTAAAATTTCCTGATTTTAAATTGTCTGACAATAATCTTAGTGTCTGTAATAAGGTTAAATATCTAGGGTATATTATTACAGAACAAATGACAGATGATGAGGTTAGTTATAGGCAACGACGCATGCTATATGCACAGGCGGATATTCTCTTGCGTAAATTTGGTGCGTGTGCAGATGTGGTGAAGATGTCGCTATTTAGAGCATACTGCACACCACTCTACACTGCGCACCTGTGGTCGAACTATGGAAAGACAAGTTTGCAGAGACCAAAGGTGGCATATAACGATGCCATGAGAACACTGCTACGGAAACCTAGGTGGTGTAGTGCCAGTAATATGTTTGTGGCTGCAGGAGTCAGTACTTTAGAAGCTATCCTAAGAAATCACATGTATCAATTCATTTGCAGGATAAATGACTCTAAAAATGTAATTATTGTGGCCTTGTCAAACATAAGGGTTAGCGCTGCACACTACGGATCCCAGCTGTGGAGACACTGGTATCGTTGTCTCGTTGTAGGACATTGATCATTTTTTAAATCTGGATTTTTAACTTATGTATTGTGTTTTTAAAATATATATAATTTATGATGCTTTTATAAGTGATATACTAAGATTTTATATGTACTCTATGATATTTTTTAATATGCGATGCATTTTTTTATGTAATGTTGCCCATTGTCTGGACCTCGAGTCAGTAATAAAGTTTATTATTGTTGTTATTATTATTATTATTATTATTATTATTATTATTATTATTATTATTATTATTATTATTATATGCAAGGGGTGAGTTCCTGTAACATTTTTTAAATAAATTGAAGGTTAGGAGAAAGACATCATTGGTATTTTGGTGTAATGCATTTCAATTGGCAATGTGGTGTGCTATACACTATGATGAGAAATAGATTTAGAAATGGTCATATCCTCAATCAATGCATCAATGGGGAAGATCCATATATTGAATGCTTGCAAAAAGGAATACCCATGATTTTATCTATTGAAAAATCTTTTTTTTTTCAACTTTAATATTCCAAGATATTTAGGCACCTAATAACATTTAAACCAATTAATAAGCTAGCCTTTATTTAGATAGAGCTGGTTGTTGACACAATCAAACGAGAGGCGAAGACAACCCCATCCCAATTGCTGTTTTGCACTTACATTTATCATTAATGTATACTGTTCACACTGTGAGTTTCATATGAACTAGGAATTGTATTGCACCCTGGTATGTATGACAAACTAATCTGTATAATGAGTCAGGCCCCGGATCAACTATGATATTATTGAATGGTGCAACAAATCTTAGGGGTAAGTATCTATTTCATGTTGCAATGGTGCTGATCTACTGCAACTCTCCCAAGCTTGACTGCTTTACACAAGCCCAGAACAGCTGTCTGTACTTCTTATGATATCCTTCATTGTAGTTTCCTTATGAGCAGCAAACTGAAATGTCCTGTATGCCCATTGAAGGATAATTTTTCTATTCAATTTGCCCCTGACAAAGCTGACTTGCCAAATAGTTGGGGCCGGCGCGGCGGTAGAGTTGCTGCCTTACAGCGCCTAAGACCCAGGTTCGATCATGATCAAGGGTGCTGTCTGTACGGAGTTTGTACGTTCTCCATGTGACCACATGGACTTTCTCCGGGGGCCACAGTTTCCTCCCACATTCCAAAAATGTGCAAGTTTGTAGGTTAATTGGCCTCGGTATATTGTCCCTCGGGTGTAGGATAGAACTAGAGTATGGGTGATTGTAGTTTGGCGTGGACTCGGTGAGCTGAAGGGCCTGTTTCCACACTGAATCTCTAAACTAAATTATGTGACTATTCAACTATTGTGAGTTTGCCCTGCCATCAGCATTTGTGGATCACAGTCTCATATTAATAAAAAACTTTGAACTTTGGACACTTAGAGATGCAATCTACATTTTCAGATTGCAGGTCTTATACTGGATGAACAGTAATTTACTCAAATTAAATAGTTTTATAGTCATGGAAACAGGCCCTTCATCCTAACTTGTCCCAGCCAACCAAGATTGCCTATTTAAGCTAGTCCCATTTGCCCGTGTTTAGCCCATATCTCACTAAATCTTTTCTATCCATGCTTTTGAAATATTGTTATTTTACTATCTCCTTTGACAGTTCGTTCCATATAATCACCACCTTCTGAGTGAAAATGGCACCTCTCAGGTTACTATTAAATATTTCCCCTTTCACTTTACACCTATCTCCTCTGGTTCTCGATTTCTCTATCCTGGGTAAAAGACTGCGCATTCACCCTATCATTTCCCTTCATGATTTTATATATCTCTATAAGATCACCACTTAGCCTCCTATGCTCCAAAGAATAAAGTCCTAACTTGCCCAGTCTCTCCCTATATATTTCAGGACCTTAAGTCCTGACAACCTCCTCATAGTTTCTCTCTGCCCCCTTTCCAGCTTAATGACATCCTACCCGTAGCAGGGTGACCAAAATATTGAAAACGGCTCAGGAAATCGTGAACAATGTCCAATCTGTCAATCAGTAATTACTGAAAAATGCAAGTAAGACTGCAGCGTCAATGGAAGTCTTATGACTTGTTCACCTATCCATGTTCTCCAGAGATGTTGCCTGTCCTGCTGAGTTACTTCACCATTTTGTTTTGTTTTGACTTGTTCCCCTGGGAGGCAATCTGACAAGAGCATTGTTCATGTGTTATTGAACCCTGTAATCTACTGCTGATTAAGTGCAAAATATATATTTTTTGCATTTACCAAAAGTGCTTTATCAGGAATTACCAGTTAAACCCAAACCATGTATAACAGAGAGTTGTAGCTGTAGCCCACACAGACCAGACTTCCCACCATTGACTCCATCTATACTTCATGCTGCCTCAGAAATGCAGCCAACATGATCAATGACTTGCTTTACCCTGGTCGTTCCTTCTTCTCCCTGCTCCCATCAGGCAGAAGATAGAGGAGATTGAAAGCATGCACCACTAGACTCAGGGGCAGCTTTTTCCCTTCTGTTATCAGGCTTCTGAATGGTCCTTCCATTAGCTAGGATACAGTCCTATTCATCTCTACTGCATTGTGGACATTGGACTTTGTCTATGGAACTGTTGCGCTACAATGCTGAAAACTATATTCTGCACTCTGTATCTTCCCTTTTACTCCACCTATTACATGAGTTTGACGATTGTATTTATGTATGGTACATCTGTTCTGTTTGGATAGCATGTAAAACAAAGCTTTTAACTATACCTGGACCACATGACAATAATAAACTTACAGCACATTTAAAAATGAGATATATAATAGTACTAAAAACATTGATGTTTTCTTGCGCCAGTTGAATTAAAAAAATGATAGTCTTTAAATCAGAAATAGATCACCATTCCCTCACTGCATTGGCCAAAACTCCCTGCACAGGTACATTAAACACCCCAAACAACTGCACCCTGATTAAAATGAACGCATGCAACACAAAGTTCCAACAATGCAACATTTATTTATCAAATTTATCAACTGCATTTATACGAAGATCCTACAAGCAAAAACAAAATTACAACTGCAAAGTACACTGCTAATACCTGTTGGCCTCCAATGGAAGGATTTTTCAGTTGAGCTGCTGGGAAAGGCAGAGAGAAGAAAAAAAAGTTTCATTTGTTGTTTTGCCAGCTACACTTGTATACATTTCATTACATTGAAAACAATGGAAATTATTAAAATAAAATGAACTATAAAATGAATGATCTTTGTGAATGTTCAAAGCCTTTTAATATTTTAGGTTCATTTGACCTACACCAAGGAGGTTCTTGAATTTCATTCAATAAAATGTAGGTACTGTTATAAACGATACAGTTGCATTCCCTAGAAATCTCATGTTCTAGAAAATCTCATGATAAAAACAATTGTGTCAATTGGGGAAAGGGGGTTAGGTAGGTATGTTACAATACTTACCTTCAGCGGCGCTGCAATTCTGCCACTGGCCGTGTGCGTGATTTTGGCACGTTTGAGGGGCGGGGGGGGGGGGGGGTTAAAACACTTTTTTTTTTCCGACCTGGTCCTGGATTGTATTTGTTCGAGTGCAAGATTTTGCTAAAGAATCGTTCCGACGGCCGTTCTGTGTGTTTTTAAAAAAAATTTGCACCGACAAATTAATCGCTGGAGTGATTTTAAAATCACCTTCTGAAGCCGTCAATGCAGACAACGGGGCCGGATTTTATGTAGGGGACAGGTAAAAGAAAGTAGTTTATTTTTATGTATAAAAGTGTTTCTTAAGATGTATTTAATTCACATTTTAAGTTGTGAAACGGTGATTTCCCCCCCCCCGAAGAACCGATATGGAAGACTAAAATCACCGCAACCTCAGCGTTCCAAATGGTCCCGTTCCAGAAATTCCCACAAGCAAGTTGATTTAAATGGCCATTCATTTACAGGTATTAAACATTAAATTCCTTCCATTTGGCCTATAAACCCATAACAATGAGATTTAAAAATTATGTTATATTCTGAATTCTTGTGTGAATGTTATTTGGACACTTAGGCTATTTAAAAATGTTAATCTATTCTTAAGAATTGGATAGATGTTTAGATCTAGTAATTGAATTTTGTAATTAGCTACAATTGGGTAACTAACTAATTATATGCTTTAATTTCGTCATCTAAGAAGATTGTTTCATATTTGTTTCAGAATGCTTCCATCTATAATAACTGAAAATGTCAGTTCTCTTAAATTTTAAGAAAGTTATGGGCTTTTAAATGTTCTCGATCACAGCTTTTGTGTTAAGTCAATGAAAAAGCAATTTACGAGTATGAAAATGACCATAACTTTTTTAATACTGAAGATATGAAAGTGAATTAGGTGTCAAATTAAACTTCTTTTTATGCTTTATCTGGTGGGATAAATTAAAGACTTGATTTTTTTAAATCTCAAAATGTTGTAACATTGCTAGGTTAGGGGCTAGAGAGTTTTAGACTCGCAACAACTAAGTTACTTCCCCCACAGGTTTTTCAAAATGAATAGTCTTTAATAGCTAAAAATTTACTATTTAACTGCAAGCTAAAAATACTGAAGGTTGCATGTTACAATATTTTAGCATCAATAATCATGTTTAGCATAGGATTTAGTAACAGCATGGTTAGATTGACGTGTATACAATAGATCAAAAGAAAGGAGGAGTACGTTAATGGAGGATCAGAGGCTGCAAGTAGGAAACATTGTTGCCAAAGAGCTAATAGAAAATAAATGTTGAGGTCAGATGCTAGATATTGAGGAGTTTGTGTGGCAAGTGGTGGGTCTCCTGAAAACATCGAGCTTGAAAAAGCAATTGCAGGAACATACATAGAAAGTTATAAAGGAACATTGTGAGGGAGACAAGGAACTGCAGTTGCTGGAATTTTGAGCAAAACAGAAAATGCCGAATGAACTCAGCGGATCAGGCAGCATCTCTGAAGGAAAGGGATGGGCGAGGTTTCAGGTTGGGACCCTTCTTCAGACTGGGAACAATGATATCTGGCCATTGAATTTAGGGAGCATTTAGAGAGCCAGAATGGGCCAGAGAACATAGGCCCGTGAAGACATGCCAATATGTCGTGCTAGGCATGTTCTACACTCCCAGAGGACTGTTAATATTGAATTTTACACTTTCCATTCGTATCAGTCAAACTTATTTATGCGATTTGAGAGAAGAAAAAATGCAGATGCTGGAATCTTCAGCGAAAACCAAAACATACCAGAGGAACTCAACAAATCAGGTAGCATTTGAGGAGGGAATAGACAAACAATGTTTCAGACCGGGAATCATCCTCCTTTGTGAGATTGACTTGGTTTATTTGTCCCCCCTCCCCCATCCTTTTATTCCTTATCTTTCCCCTCTGGGAATGGAAGATTCATGAAAATTACAATTATTTGTGAACATTTGTTGAAAAATATCATAGAGTTAATTCATGAACATTTTGGGAAAGTTAATATTGATTTATGAATGGGTATGCCGAGAATCCACAGAAATCAAACATAAAACAAAGCTATTAATGTGCCTGGCGGCTGTCATATCCTTCCTTCTATTAAGAGCAGTGATAATGTACAACTAGTGCTCAACACAGCAGTTTAATGAATCCCATCTGATGGAAACTCATTAGGTATACAAAATGGACAAAAAACACACAGCGATTCTGGCAGTGCACAAAGCTCAGTGGCAGTGAGGTGATTCACATGGATTTTAGAATTACAGTCTAAAGGCTTTATGCTTTGGATTAGAAAAAGAAGCCTTCAGTCTTCAGTGAAAACAGCCTTCAATGACAGATATAGAAAAGCTGCATCATGTCAGTTGTTTCAGGTGACAGAAAAGTGACAAATGACACAATGCCGAAAAATACAATACTATACGAGCAAACACCTGTCACACACAAGACAATAGGTAAAGATTGAAAGCTAAAGAAAAGGTGCATTACAATATTTTACACTCAGTGCGTCCAATGTAGTGCAGTAATCAACACAATCTAAAAGAATTCAAAGCCACATATCCAAAACAGCTCCATTAGTCTTGTCTCCGCAGTATAATGTTGAGGTCGATATTTTAATATTGAAGTCTTTGTAAAAATCTAGTGTAAAACACTGTAATGAGAAATAATTTGATAAACTTTACATTTTTAAATATAGGAAAATATGAAAACATGATCCAAGATATGAATAAGATTATCAGAAGGGAAAAAAATCAACATTTAAAATTAAATGCAGGACTCGTGGATTAAAGCTAAACTGCAATTTAGAACAAGCATCACAAAAATTATTTTTACTGATGGTTCTGCACCTGAAATGGTTTCCTTGTTCATGCAGGGGAAAAACAAATAAACCTTTAAGAAGCAATTGGAACTGGTGAATAAAAGTGCAGTGAACCTTTCTAACAAATAAATGTTGGTCATCTATTCTGTAGTGACAGATTTTTATATTGTTTCAAGAATTTCTCCTTTAGTCACTATGTTTTAAGACAGGGATTCAGGGGATAATCAAAATGCATTCACGAGCTCTCCACGAGACATTCAATGCCGTCCAAAGTTAAATCTTCCAAACACAGTCTCTTAATTAATAGTTTCTTTATTGTAGTAGTAAAAACAGTAAGATATTCATCCAAACTTCTTCTTGTATAAGCACAATTTGATCTTCCTCGTGGTCTAACTCGTGCATGGTGGAAAGCTGTGACCTCTCCTCCATGCTTCTTCAAACTAAACTAATTACGAGGGCGTCTGCGAGAATCCCAGCCGCAAACACGCCTCAGACTACGTATAAATCCCACCCACATAATTACAGATAAAATGTAAAGGTAACTGGTTATAGTTATAACATACTGAGTTAAGCTAAATGGAGTCTCATAGAAGGCAACGACACACAAGACAATTTTACACACAAGTACGCAGATTGTCTTAAGGAAAAATGGAAAAGCCAGTCAATAATGACTAAGCCTATTTACGTCAGTGAATCACGTCCAAGAACAGACCCCTGGTCTAGCAGCCCAACGCTTATCAATAATATGATTATTTTTGCAAAGAGAGTGACCGTTGAGAATGAAGGACCTCCAGTTTACTCGGGTGCATAAAAGGTTGCAACAAATGAATTTCTGGATTTGGTTGACTACAGCTCACTTCCCCAAGCCACAGCTTAAAGTTTTTATCAACGCTAGAGGACAGATTAATACATTTATACCATAAATAGAATTCTGAAGCATTTTATACACTGGCAATGTATAATATAAACATCAAATTTGATTGCATATTCTTAAACATTAAATGCATCTTGCTATTATTGTGGCTTAAATGCAACTACACCTATATGCAAATATGATTTTTTTTCCCCCTCAATATTTAAATTGTACAGGTTTAGGGAAACCTGCTATTTTTGACTATTTAAAATGACTTTTTTGCTATGCTACATTTTGGAAAACTAAAAATATCCATCTACCAACAACTAGCTTTTTTGAATTGTGTAATCATAATTTGTACTCCATTTACATTCTACCTACGAATTGCGAGAATCTGAGGTATATATTTCTAACTTTGTTAATGGACCACAATCTGACTGATCGTTTGATATTTGGACATTATTTTAAAGCAATTACTTACTTTGGTAAATATGAAATAAATCAATAATAGTATAATTTGCAGCAGTGTAAGCAGCCAATTTGAAGGCATTATAAATATCTGAAATGTATCCAAATTCAAAAACAGAGCTTGCATTCAATTTCTCACTGATTTATACGGAAGATATTGAATTAGTTGGCCTCTAATTGCTTGCATTAGCTGAGTTTCGTTTTAAATTAAAGTCTGAAATAAAAAACATTTGAAAGACGTGCAGAACAGATCTGTATAGACTATGAGAGAGAAAGTTAAAGTTGAAATCATCTCAGAAGGTACTTGTGTAGGAAGGAACTACAGATACTGGTCCCCAAAAAAATGGATAGTCACAAAATGCTGGAGTAACTCAGCGGGTCAAGCAGCATCTCTGGAGGAAAATAATAGATTTGGGCTGGAACCCTTTTGTCCAAGTTAACCTGCTGAATTACTCCAGCATTTTGTATCTATCTTCAGAAGGTACATGCATGGACATGCAGGAAATGGATAGATATGGATCATATACAGGCAGATGAGATTAGTTTATCTTGGCATCGTGTTTGTCAGGGTACTGTTCTTTGTTCTATGTTTGAAGTAAAGAAAGTAAAACATTTAGCACAGGTATAATTTTTGTTTGACAATATTGACTCAATTTATTCCCTCTCCAGAGTACCTGACTTACTGAGCATTTCCTACAATAGGATTTTAGAGCTTTTACTTCCTTTGTTTATGTTCCCTCTCCCTAACTGCTCTCATTAAGCTATCAAGCTGAAAACTTCAACAGCTTATCACCATGGCAACTCTGGCTTCACTCTAGGCATAGCCCATTCGGTATATCCATCCTCCTCCAACCTACATTACAGTTTAAGGCTAACTTGTTTTTTCTCTTTTCCAGCTTTCTCCGCTTTACTCCAATCAGTCTAAAGAAGGGTCCCGACCTGAAATGTCATCTATCCATGTTCCCCTGAGATGCTGCCTGAACCACTAAGCTACTCTAGCATTTTGTGTCTTGTTTTGTAAACCAACATCTGTTGTTTCTTGTTTCTATGTCACTTATCCATTTTCCCCAGAGATGCTGCCTGACCCACCGAGTTACTCCAGACTTTGTCTTTTTTTTTTCTTTTTCCCAGTGCTGATTAAATGACTTCAACCCGAAATATTAACCATTCCCCTTTCTAAAGATCCTGATTTATGTGCTGCATTTCCACCATTTTAGATTTTTTGTTATACAGGTGCACAAACTTTTATCCGGAGTTCCGGAAACCGAAAAGCTCCGAAAACCGGACATTTTTTCCAGGATGTCGTCTGCACACTAAAGCTCGCGTTTGGCGCCAAACTTGACCCGAAACGACCCACGGTCAACCCAGGTCTGTACTACTGTAGTAGCGGCTGCCTCCTCCCCGGAGACCGGGGAGACACTTAAACATCTGTAAATCATTGCTTAAATGTTAGTCAGTTAGTTTGGAGGGCTTTTATGTGAAGGGAGGGGGTGAAGGGGGAAACTTTAATTCTTAGTCCCCTACCTGATCGGAGAGGCGGGGAGCGGGCAATGCCTTACCGGGTCACCGTGCAGTAAGCTCCGGAGCGCTGTGGCCGCCGACTCCCAACATCGCGGAGTTGGGGCTGCGGGCGGCGCCGGTTGTAGCTCCGACCCCGGCAACTCTACCCCTGGCTGCGCGGCGCTCCAAATCCAGCGCGGCCCGCGACCGGTGATGTTGGGATTCAGCGGCCACAGCGCTCCGGAGCTTACTGCACGGCGACCCGGTAAGGCATTGCCCGCTCCCCGCCTCTCCGACCAGGTAGGGGACTAAGACTTAAAGTTTCCCCCTTCACCCATCCCTCCAAACTAACTGGCTAACATTTAAGCAATGATTTACAATGATTCCCCGGTCTCCGGGGAGGAGGCAGCCGCTCCAGACTTTTCAAGCCGCCTAATCTACGCTAAAAATCTTCCATTCCGAAATACGAAAAATTCCGAAATCCGAGAAGTGTCTGGTCCCAAGGCTTTCGGATAAAAGGTTGTGCACCTGTACAATGTTGTGCAGTAATGTGAACACTATTGACTTCTCATTATGCCATTCGCTAATCCTATTCATACCTTGGAATTCTCTTTCATTCTGATTGTCCAAAAGTAACTTGTAAATTAAGTATTGTCAAGTACTGCACAGACTGGAAGGGGTTAAACCACTTGAAACAAAAACATTTAAAAATGTGACAAAGAAACAGAAAATGCTGGTTTTCCATTTCTCAGCATGTCAGGCTGCATTTGTGGGAAGAGAATCAGAGTTAACATTTCAAGTTGAAAATCCTACATAAGAACTGGGAAGGAGCCGAAAGAGGCTTGTCAGATGCAAGGAGGGTGAGAGAGGGCGGATTCTCTGATAGGGTAAAACCCAGCTGATCATGAGGAAAAGTTGTACGGTTATCTAGTTAATGAGAGAATGGGAGTAGTTGAAACATAGAAAACAGGTGCAGGAGTAGGCCATTCGGCCCTTTGAGCCTGCACTGCCATTCAATATGATCATGGCTGATCATCTAACTCAGTATCCTGTACCTGCCTTCTCTCCATACCCCCTGATCCCTTTAGCCACAAGGGCCACATCTAACTCCCTCTTAAATATAGCCAATGAACTGGCCTCAACTACCTTCTGTGGCAGAGAATCCCACAGATTCACCACTCTCTGTGTGAAAAATGTTTTTCTCATCTCGGTCCTAAAAGACTTCCCTGTTATCCTTAAAAGTGAGAACCTAGGCAAAAAATAAGAATAAATGTGGGAGTTGCAAAATGCAGAGCAGGAGGATGTGGCTGACAGGTCAGGTTCAGGCCCATATAGACGGAAGTTGTAGAATTTAGTATTGTCTAAAAAGCTGCAGCATGCTCAGGCAGAATATCATACGTTGTTCGTCAGGCTTGTGTTGGGCTTTAATGACACATACTGTTAGGTCAGAGTAAGAAGGGGATGGAGAATTGAAGTAATTATATGACAGGAAGCTCAGAGTCACTCCCGTGGAGTAAATGCAAGTGTTTTAGTTTAGTTTAGAGATACGGCGAGGAAACAGGCCCTTCAGCTCACCGAGTCCGCACTGACCAGTGATCCCCGCACATCAACACTATCCTACCACTAGGGACAAATTACGCATACACCAAGCCAATTAACCTACATACCTGTACATCTTTGGAGTGTAGGAGGAAATCAAAGATCTCAGAGAAAACCCACGTGGTCACGGGGAGAACTGCTGTAGCAAGCGCTGTAAGGCACCAACTCTACCACTACGCCACCGTGCTGCCCTCAAAGTGTTCCTCAAAATAATCACCCAATCTGCATTTGATATCTCCAATGTTGAGAGAATCACAGTAAATGCAATGCACAAGATTGGAAGAAGTTCAAGTGATTTGCTGTTTCACCTGGAAAGACTGTTTGTGTCCCTGCACAGTGGGAAGGGAAGATGTGCAGGTAATTCCATCACCTACAGTTATAGACAATCGACAATAGACAATAGTGCAGGAGTAGGCCATTCGACCCTTTAAGCCAGCACCGCCATTCAATGTGATCACGGCTGATCATACACAATCAGTACCCCGTTCCTGCCTTCTCTCCATATCCCCTGACTATCTTTAAAAGCCCTATCTAGTTCTCTCTTGAAAGTATCCAGAGAACTGGCCTCCACCACCCTCTGAGGCAGAGAATTTCAGACTCATAACTCTGTGTGTGAAAAAGTGTTTCCTCGTCTCCGTTCTAAATGGCTTACCCCTTATTCTTAAACTGTGGCCCCTGGTTCTGGACTACCCCAACATTGGGAACATGTTTCCTGCCTCCAGCGTGTCCAAACCCTTAATATTCTTATATGTTTCAAGGGATAGCACTGTAAGATTGAAAATATGATTCTCGACGAACAAGTTTTAAATTGTCCATGAGCTAAAATTATGTAAAAAAATGAACAAATGTCACAATTTAAACATGTAAGTTTCCATTCCGCTCGAAAATCTAAATCCCAGGGAAGTTATTTAGAGATAACATTCTGGGCATCAGTGACTGAAATTGTGAGGTAAGTTTAATAATGCTGGGCATGTTTATTTTCAGAAGACAGACAGATGGAAGCTATTAAAAGTTCACTTGATCAGTTGGACACATCATGTATACCATCTGCTTTATGATGCTGTTTTTAAGGTGAGGGCTGAGGAATTGAAGCAAGGTGTAGATTTAAGAGCTGTTGCTCATGTGAAGAGCCAATCTATCATTTTCCTTGGTAGAAATTCCAGCACCTAGGTATGCCACAAGAAAGAGCTAGAGGTTCCCCAACACCGTCCCTCTGACCTCCTGTCAATGACTTAGTCACAGATTTGGAATGCCAAAACTATCAGATCATTCGGCACTCGACTCCCTATGAAGTCAAGTGGAAAAGTTCGATCTTATCAAGATTTCTTAGCATGAACTCGGGGTGATGGGGTGGTGGGGGGGGAAGAAGGAATATGATTTGGGATATATTTTGTTGAATCTTTCATTTTAGAAAATCTTTCATTTTAGAAAACGTTTACGTGTTTCAGAATGTGTCCAACATTTCAATGCCTTCACATCTTTGACAGTTGGCAAAGATAATAGCCCAGTCCATCACACAGACCAGACTCCCCACGAGTGATTCGATCTACACTTCATGCTGCCTCGGGATAGCAGCCAACATAATCAAAGAACTTTCCCACTGCAGTCGTTCCTTCCTCTCCCCCTTCTGTCGGGCAGAAGACACAGAAGCTTCAAAACACGCGTCACCAGACTTGGAACAGCTTCTTCCCCTTTATTAACAGGCTTCTGAATAGTCCTTCCATAAACTAGATTACAGATTCTCCTCTACGTCATTGCGGACATTGGACTTTGTTTCTGGAACTGGTGCACTACAATGCTGAGAACTATATGCTGGACTATTTGGCTTGATTGTATTTAGGTATAGTATTATCTGACTTTATTGGATAGCATGCAAAGCAAAGCTTTTCTCAGTACATGTGGCAATAATAAACCTAAACCAAGATGATGCTGGGCTCGAGTCTGGGGTGGGATGCAACTAAACAGGCTCTGCATTTGGATCTGTTAAGTATGGGCATGGGAACAGTGTCAATAATGACTCTGGGCAATGATTCTAGGCTGTGACAGGTGTTATACCTTTAAAATGGTTTCATTCCAAACAAATGTCTTGTGCTAGGAAATACAGGAATCCTTACATTTCTGTTCAATCTTGGAGAAAGAAATGCAATGAGGATTCATGCAATGCAATATTTTCTCAAATTATATAGGATTGGTGGTTTACATACAGCAAGACTTTCTTCCACAGGTGCCTACAGTTAAGACACAGCTTGCCATCTGGCAGATATGGATCTGAATTACTGCTATTGTACAAACCCTTTTAGTCTAGGTACATTTGTTACTCAATGAAACGTTCAGAATCCATGTATACGTCCCACTTTAGTCAATCCACTTTTAATCATCAAAGGAAAACAGAATTCTGTATCACTAGCGTGTCTAACATTGTGCGAGGATATCAGTGACAGCCAGGGTAAGCTGACCAATATGGTTATAAGAAAAAGCTGCTAACTCTTGTCAATGCTCCTTTCATTAACTCTAACACATTAAGCCTTGTGTTAGTTATTAAGGACCGTTTTCACACTATTGCTCATTTGTTCTATTGTTGAACTGTTTTTGCAAAGTACGGATTTTAATTAGATAATCGATTTATTGATTTACCTCTGCATGTTTCACGTTTGATGGGATTAAGATTCTCTAGGATAATGCCAATTATTTTTCAGTATGGTCTTGGGAAAGTGGTACCTTAACAAGCAATTTTCAGCCTCAGCACAGTAAGGAATATATTTAACGTCTACATTGTCACTGCTCAGGATTTGCCCAAAGTGAATTTTAAGATGGTTACAACCTAATATTTCTTCAAGTTGGGTATCCATAACTTTAAAAAAAAACAATTCAACAAGATCATGTCTTCTGCTAAGGATTCATCTAATCTATTGTATGACTGATGTGTTAGTTAGTATGTTATGTATGGTGCATTCAAACTGGTAGAAAATTATTCAAACTTGATGATCATACATTATCCATACAAGATGTTGATTTTCCACAGACACAACTTAAAAATATTGTTTCATTGACATTCGACTTGCACAGGGGAAAATCAACCAAAGTTTGTTTACTCAGGCATCTGAAAGCAGTAAAAAACGTAGGTCTGTACCTGACACTGGCGCCACTTGGCGATTCAGTTCCCAGCTTGCATCTTTCTAGTTGATTTGCAACAATCTGCCGTTCCAACTCAAGCTCTCTTGTAAGCCTTTCAAACTGGAGCTCCTGCGACAAAGATAAAAATATACTAAGTTCACAGAGCTAACAAATACAAATTGATTTGATTCTGTTGCATGCCTGAAAGAGTTCAGTTTTACTTTACTGATTGCATCTTACTTTATGGGATGTAAAACAGTTTCTTCCCATTTTGCACCAACTGCACATTGTCAATATATATGCCCTGTGGCAAAATAAATCTCTCTGCAATTTCTTGCATTAAGATTGAGATCCGAGCAAACGATCAACTATTTCCTGGCAATCTTATACACATACCTCTCAGCAATGATTCGCAGGTTTCCAACAATCACCAGTATTGCAGCATGCAGTATATATCATGGTGGTTTAAACACAGAAATCCTTCAATTCTGTCTTTAAATGGAGGAAACGATAATTCATCATCCACGATTCCCTAATGAATATCCCCCATATTTTTAACAATTTAATATTAACTTATTTTCAATGCATAAATTAGCCAATATGCCTACATTGACACTACTGTTGAAAGCAATTCCTGATTTTTAAAATATTTTCAGACGAGATAGAGAGCGCGAGAGCACGAGATGGAGAAAAAAAAACCTCTAAGCTCTATTGGCCAGATTCAGCAGCATAGCTTTACATCATAATAGCAGCCTTCCCCAAAGCTGATCACATGTAAACTGTGCTGGAGAAAGATGAACACACAGGATTTGCCATCTGATGGCATTATTCATGTAAATAAAAAGTCGCAAAAAGCAATGTGTACAAATTCAGGCATTTTCAGGAATCCAGACATACAAAAAAACTAGCCATTGCCTCATTTAGCAATATTACTACTATTTCATTGCGATGTTAGCTTTTCCTAATATGCTGGATATAGATATAAAAAAAGTATGATCCAATCTAATGTAAATTCTTTAATCAGTTTTATTTTTATTGTAAACATAATTCTCTTTTGAGATGAATCAATGCATTTTTGTGAAGGGGAGGGTTGGTATATGCAATGAGCACTTGTATGACTCTTTCCCAAGGAAGGGCATGCTGCCAATATCCATGCTCTCCAGAGATGTTGCCCAACCTGCTGAGTTAATCCAGCACCATGTTCTACTGCCAATATCCCTGTTCAAATGGAGCTTGTTGACAAGGAAAAGGTATCACAAAGTCTGGCTGCGCTTAATGTAAACAAGTCATCTAGTCTGGTTGGAAAACGCCCTAAAGAGACTGAAGAAGGATACAACACGCCATCTGTCCATGTTCTCCAGAGATGCAACCTGACCTGCTGTGTTACTCCAGCACTCTGTGTCCTTTTGTTTTACCTTAAAGATATTGCAGAGTATGACAATGGCATGCCATAATATTCCATACCTCTTGAGTGAATGATAGTCCCAGATGCCAAGAGCACTGAAACAGTGACACCGTTGTTCACAAAAGGGTTAAAGAACAGACTCGATAGGATAGTTCCGTTCCTGGTGAAACCGCCTGGAGCAATAATCAGGGTAATAATAAATGGGGTTACAAAGAACAACAGATGCGGGAACCTTGTGCAGAACACAAAGTGCTGGAGTATCTGAGCAAGTCAGGCAGCATCTAGGGAGGACATATAGATACCTGAAATTTTGGGTCGGGACCATTCTTTCTTGGGGGGGGGGGGGGGGGGGGGGGGGGGGTGGGGGAGGGGTGGGGGGGGGGTGGGGGGGGGGGGGGGGGTGGGGGAAAGGAGAAAAAAGAAAAAGAGGTGGGGACAGGACAAAGCTTGGCGCGCGATTGGTGGATATAGGTATATTGATTGGAAGATGAGTGGACAACGGCTAGAGATGATAAGGAGACAAAAAGATGTCAGCTAAGGGTGAGTAAAATGTGAAGCCAGAGGTGGAACAGGACAGAGATGGCAAAGGGGGAGGGGGGGGATAGTGGGAGTAATGGGTGTGTATCGGTTTTGGAGGGAGAGATGAGGAAGGAAGGGGGTACAACCTAAAAATGGTGAATTCAATGTTCCTACTGTTGGACTATAAGCCAACCAAGCAGGATGAGGTGCTGGTCTTCCAGTTTGTATGTGACCTCACTCTAGCATTGGAGGAGGCCCAGTACAGCAAGGTCAATAATAATAAATGGAGATTGGGAATCTTTTGAGTTAAATCAAGGAGAGCCAGCATAGATTTATTCAAGACTAGGTTGGACTCACAGAATTGAATTATTTGTTGAGAAAGTTGATGAAAGCGAGGTAGTAAATGTCATTGCTATGGATTTTCAGAAGGCATTTGACAATAAAAGTCTGCTTCGTAAATTTTGGCTCATGATAAAAAAGTGTTCTGTGGAAGATTGACTAATGGACACTCAACAGAGAATTGTGATTAAATGTTTATCGTCAGATTGGTGAATGGTATAGTGGCAGGAACACTTTTACATCAAAAAGTGTTGCACAACTCACAAGGGCCACAAAGAGATTTTAATCATATAAAATCACATACAGTGCCCTCCATAATGTTTGGGACAAAGACCCGTCATTTATTTATTTGCCTCTGTCCTCCACAATTTGAGATTTGTAATAGATAAAAATCACATGTGGTTAAAGTGCACATTGTCAGATTTTAATCAAGGCCATTTTCATACATTTTGGTTTCACCATGTAAAATTAAAGCAGTGTTTATACATAGTCCCCCCCATTTCAGGGCACCATAATATTTGGGACACAGCAATGTCATGTAAATAAAAGTAGTCATCTTTAGTATATTGTTGCATATCCTTTGCATGCAATGACTGCTTGAAGTCTGCGATTCAAGGATATCACCAGTGTCTTCTATGGTGATGCTCTGCCAGGCCTGTATTGCAGCCATCTTTAGCTAATGCTTGTTTTTGGGGCTGGTCCCCTTCAGTTTTCTCTCCAGCATATAAAAGACATGCTCAATTGAGTTCAGATCAGATAATTGACTATTTTTCAGCTTTGAAAAACTCCTTGGTTGCTTTAGCAGATGGGATTATTGTCTTGCTATAGAATGAACTGCCGGCCAATAAGTTTTGAGGCATTTGTTTGAACTTGAGCAGATAGGATGTGTCTATACACTTCAGAATTCATTATGCTACTACCATCAGTAGTTGTATCATTAATAAAGAAAAGTGAGCCAGTACCTTCAGCAGTCATACATGCCCAGGCCATAACACCCCCACCCCCGTGTTTCACAGATGAGATGGTATGCTTTGGATCTTGGGCAGTTCCTTCTCTCCTCCATACTTTGCTCTTGTCATCACCCTGATATAAGTTATTCTTCGTCTCATTTGTCCACAAGACCTTTTTCCAAAACTGTGGTTGCCCTTTTAAGTACTTCTTGGCAAACTATAACCTGGCCATCTATTTTTGTGGCTAACAAGTGGTTTGCATCTTTCTGTGTAGCCTCTGTATTTCTGTTCATGAAGTCTTCTGTGGACAGTGGTCAGTGATCATTCTTTTCACCCCCCGCCACATCAGTCTGAAAAAGGGTTTTGGCCCGAAACGTTGCCTTTTTCCTTCGCTCCATAGATGCTGCCGTACCCGCTGAGTTTCTCCAGCACTTTTGTCTACCTTTGATTTTCCAGCATCTGCAGTTCCTTCTTGAACATTTTGCTTGACTCCTGAAGAATGTTTCTGATCTGTCGGACAGGTGTTGGGGGGATTTTTCTTTATTATAGAGAGAATTCTGTCATCACCTGTGGAGGTCTTCCTTGGCCTGCCAGTCCCTTTGTAATTAGTAAGCTCACCAGTGCTCTCTTCCTTCTTAATTATGTTCCAAACAGTTGATTTTGGGAAGCCTAAGGTTTGACTGATGTCTCAAACAGTTTTATTCATGTTTCCCAGACTCATAATGGCTTCTTTGACTTTCATTGGCACAACTTTGGTCCTCGTGTTGATAAACAGCAATAAAAGTTTCCAAAGGTGATGCGAAGACTGGAGGAAAGACTAGCAGGGCTCGAAATTAGCGGTTGCCCGGGTGCCAATGACCACCCTAAGTGCCGCCGGGCAACCTAAATGCTGAGCCATTTTGCCCGGCTTGTCACGCAGATACTGGTTTATACCGAAGATAGACACAAAAAAATGGAGTAACTCAGCGGGTCAGGCAGCGTCTCGGGAGAAAAGGAACGTGGCATTATGTGTCGGCGACGGCTGTAATGCGTGGGAAAGATGCTAAATGTGGCGTGACTTTGGGTCGGAGCGAATGACAGGCCCCAGCACAGCAGCAGCAGCAGCGGCTCCATCTCCTCCTCCTCACGCACCCCGCCCGGCCTGATAATGGCCACTGCCTGCCACTCCGCCAACGGCGCTTTCACAACAAACCCTCCCGCATGCCGAGGCTGGGAGGAAGGAGGGAGGGAGCGAGCGCGGTAGAGCGGGAGGCTCCCTTCCGCTGCCTGAAACGTCTGCACTGCTCGGCCCCGCACCTTGCTGTTGGTTGGCGGGCGGAGGGGAGGCAGTGGCGAGGAGATCCAAACTGCCTCCCCCTTTGGCGGCGGACAGGGACGGCCAAGGCAGCGGGGCAATGATGCCGGTGTTGTCTGAGGAGCGCTGACCTTCCTTCCTCCGCACCTCCTCTGTCTCCCTCTCTACGTCTGTTCCTCTCCCTCTCCGTCTGTGTGTCCCTCTCCCTCTGTGTCCCTCTCTGTCTCTCTCCCCCTCCATGTCCCTCCCCCCCTCCGTCTGTCCCTCTGTCTGTCTGTCTCTCTCTCTCTCTCTCTCTGTCTTTCTCTCTCTCTGTCTGTCTGTCTGCCTCTCTCTCTCTCTGTCCCCCTCCCCCCTTATCCTGGGACCCCTCCTCTCAATCCCACACTGATCCCCATTCCTACCTCTATCCAGTCCTCACTGACATCCCCTGTGCCTTCCCTCCCCCCTTTATTCATCCTGCACTGATCTCCCTATCCACCTCACATTGATTCTCCTGCCACCCCCATCCATCCTGCACTGCTCCCACCCATCCTGAACTGATCCCCCCATTCATCCCGTACTGACCCCCCCTCCATTTATCTTGCACCGATTCCCCTATCCATCCTGTAGTGACTCACCCATTCATCCTGCACAGACCCTCCGATCCACACTGTACTGACCTCCCCCATTCATCCTGTACTGATCCCCCCCATTCAAGAAGAATGGGGGGATCAGTCTGAAGAAGGGTCTCGGCCCGAAACGTTGTCTATTTCCTTCGCTCCATAGATGTTGCCTCACCCGCTGAGTTTCTCCAGCATTTTTGTCTACCCCATTCATCCCGTTCTGATCCCCCCCCCCCCATCCACCCTACACTAATTCCTCCCCCATCCATCCAGCACATTCCCCCCCCATCCATCCTGCACAGATCCCCCCCCCCCCATCCATCCTGCCAGTTCCCCCCCCCCCCATTCAATCCCAATGACATCCCCCGCGCTCTCCCCTCACAATTTGATCTACTCCAACCAACACGCACTAATTCCCCAGCCTCAATCCATCCATTCCGCACCGATTGCCTTCTCAACCCCCCCCCCCCCCAAATGTGTTTTAATTCCCAATGTTATTATTTGTTTTTAATCCATAAAGATGGATTAATAAAATTGTGAACACGTGAAAGATTAAAACCGCAGTATTCGATTGTCACTGCTACCGTTGACACATTATTACAGAATTCATTGTATCGGCAAATCAATGCTCTTAATATGGAGTATCAGTACAGTAGTTATTTAATGAAAACATTCACAACTATACGTTGGATTTATCCAGATTTTACTTTTACAGTCGGTCATATACATCACAAATTTGGTCAGGAGATATTTCAGTTAAACTTTTAACATTAATTCTGAAGTGGGAATGATGGAAACAGCGTTTATCAATAACTTTTTTTAATCTGGTTCGTACAAACTGGGTATCTTCATTGCTGTTCATAACACATACATCTAATCTGAATGTCCGGTAATGTGGCGTTTTGACACCTTTAAACATATTACCAAAAGAACATTTGCTGCAGTTATGTCCTTTGACCATCTCTTGTCAGTTAGTGCAATGTTAACCTGTCAGATGGGTATAGTCGGGTTTAACAGCTATTATCATAAAATGTAGTTTTAATATTTCCTTGCAATCTGTATATTTTGTTGTTATTTAGAACACAAAAACGTAAAACTATCAGCTTATGGTTTTGTCAAAGAAATTGTTTTCAAAACAAAACTTAGAGATCTAACCAGATTAGCAAAAGGAAAATGTATATTTAGATGCATTGCCATGCATTAGATAATTTTCCTGAGATATTTAATGGTGAGGGGAAACATTTAAATAGGAACTTGAGATCAACTTTTTCCACATGGAACGAGCTACCAGTGGAGGTAGTTGAGGCAGGTACAATAACAAACTTTAAAAGACATTTGGATGGATGGAAGCAAATGGATAGGAAAGGTTAGAGGGATATGGGCCAAACATGCGCATGTGGGACTAGTGTACATCTACATCTTGGTCGGCATGGGCAAGTTGGCCCCTTTTCCATACTGTATGACCCCGAAGTCAAGCTTTCACCGTCACTTCTAATTGTTTGCATCAAATACAATTACTTTTTAAAATGCGTAAATAAATGTAATTTTATGATGTATGAGCTGTTAAATTGCACTGTCACAGACAACATCTCCACTAATTAATCATTCTTCATCCCATTACTATTTGAGTAAAAAATTTTACATTAACCCTTATACAATTCTGCTGCCACATAAGGCTACTAGTATGGCAGTTAATTTTGGATTTTATTCACTTTTGTTTACTTTCAGCTAGTAACAGGGATGAACCTGCTGAAGGAAGTGTTGATGATCGTATCCAGTAAAGCAGTAAATTAGTGATACATAGATGCATATTAAAAAATAAATGTAAATTAATCTTAATTTTCAAAGGCATACTTGTGTAAAACAGAGAAATGGAATGTTTCTGAATAAAAAGCAGTAACTGTATACAGGTGCACAACCTTTTATCCGGTGTTCCAGAAACCGAAAAGCTCCGAAAACCGGCCATTTTTTCCATATGTCGTCTGCGCACCAAAGCTCGCGTTTGGCGCCAAACCTGACCCAAAACGACCCACGGTCAACCCAGGTCTGTACTACTGTAGCGGCTGCCTCCTCCCTGGAGACCGGGAGACGCTTAAACATCTGTAAATCATTGCTTAAATGTTAGTCAGTTAGTTTGGAGGGCTTTTATGTGAAGGGGGGTGAAGGGGTAAACTTTAATTCTTAGTCCCCTACCTGGTCGGAGAGGCGGGGAGCGGTCAATGCCTTACCGGGTCGCTGTGCAGTAAGCTCCGCAGCGCTGTGGCCGGTGGGGCCGCGGGCGGCGCCGGTTGTAGCTCCGACCCCGGCAACTCTACCCCTGGCTGCGAGGCGCTCCAAATCCAGCGCGGCCCGCGGCCGGACGCCCCAGCTCCGCGAATGTCGGGAGTCGGCGGCGTCGCAGCGCTGGGATACCAGCGGGGTGCGGGCAATGCCTTACCGGGTCGCCGTGCGGCAAGCTCCGGAGCGCTGTGGCCGCCGACACACAACATCGCGGAGCGTCGCTGGATTTGGAGCCGCGCAGCCAGGGGTAGAGTTGCCGGGGTCGGAGCTCCAACCGGCGCCGCCCGCGGCCGGACGGAGCCCCCAGCTCCGCGGCTCCAAATCCAGCGACGCTCCGCGAATGTTGGAAGAAGGCGGCCACAGCGCTCCGGAGCTTGCCGCACGGCGACCCGGTAAGGCATTGCTCGCTTCCCGCTGGTATCCCAGCGCTGCGACGCCGCCGACTCCCGACATTCTCGGAGCTGGGACGTCCGGCCGCGGGCTGCGCTGGATTTGGAGCGCCTCGCAGCCAGGGGTAGAGTTGCCGGGGTCGGAGCTACAACCGGCGCCGCCCGCGGCCGGACGGAGCCCCCAGTTCCGCGAGGTTGGGAGTCGCCGACCAGGTAGGTAGGGGACTAAGAATTAAAGTTTCCCCCTTCACCCCTACACCACCACCACCACATAAAATCCCTCCAAACTAACTGACTAACATTTATGCAATGATTCTCCCGGTCTCCAGGGAGGAGGCAGCTGCTCCAGACTTTTCAAGCCGCCCGCGCTACCTACCTAATCTACGCTAAAAATCTTCCATTCTGAAATCCGAAAATGTCCGAAATCCGACAAGTGTCTGGTCCCAAGGCTTTCGGATAAAAGGTTGTGCACCTGTATCTTGAAATTTTCTTTTCGAAGCACAATCTCAACTTTACAGCAAATATCTGTATAATTAGGGACATTTCCCTGCTAGACCAACTTCAGGAATTCCACAACAATGCAGAAGACCCAAAGTTGCTTTTTACTCCAGCATTTTGTATCTACCCAAAGTTACACCCGTGGTTCAATGCTATTCCTCCAAATGCATTCCACTTCTGGTGTCCTATGAAGAAGTACGTAGGGAATGGATGAGATGGTGGGATAACATAGAACTAGTGTGAACGGTGCTCGATGGTCGGTGTGGACTCAGTGGGCTGAAGGGCCCGTTTGTATGCTGTATCTTTTAATTAATCAATATACCGCACAAGATTAGATTGGCACAGGAACTACTTTACCATTCATTTCAATGGGGGGAATTATTGCCTGTGAAGGACTTCTGCTGTTAGTAGTAATTAATTATGAATGGGATATCTTTGTTCATTCTCACCAATCCAGACATGCTACTTTCTTCTTGTAGATACCAAGAATCTTGTCACAGATGGCAAGTATGATGGCTCTCCAGCAATAATGAATGCTCTGATGCTCCAGTTGGTCGAGGGCTATTATATTATCAGTGATGCTGTAAGAAAGAAGACCTTCAATGTATTTGTTTGCATCAACTTATCCCTTTCAGTTGCGGTTTTGAGGCTAGGCTGATGGCAGCAATAGCGGTTTGCAAGGTAGGTGTACAAGTCCTCCGTGATCACGCCTGTATTTTTGGGATTTAGTCGCAGGCACTGATGACAGGAGTATGTTGGTTCTGCAAGCTGGAGGGTCACGAGACATTCACACATCTCAAAGAGAGTTGGTGAAATGTCAGACCAGCCTGTTCTTGACAGCAATAGATCAACAACTGATGACAGCACTCCTTTTCCAGTTGTCCTCTGCAAAGTACACTCATTGCTCTGACCAAGGCATGGATGTGAACGCCCAAGTATTTGTGGTCTAGTATTATGATTATAGAGTGAAATTCAAGTCAATCCCCATGAGGAATATTCATGATGCCCCAGGTCTCAAAATTCATATTCAGCAGTGCAAACGTCTGCTCGTTACATTTTTGGATGTGGAATGGCCACTTTATCCATCCCACTGACTTAATAGAGCAAAACTTAGTTTGTGGGAATAAGATCTAAAACATGAGAGTGTTTCTAAATGGGGAGAGAATCCAGAAATCAGAGGTACAAAGGGACTTGGGAGTGCTGGTGCAAGATTCCGAAAAAGTTAATCTGCAAATTGAATCGGTAGTAAAGAAAGCTAACAATGCTAGCATTTATTTCAAGAGGGCCCAGAGAAGGTTTACAAGACTGATCCCAGCAATGAGTAGGTTAACTTATGATGAACGTTTTGTCGGCACTGGGCCTGTACTCGCTGGAGTTCAGAAGAACGAGGGGGGGAGCTCATTGAAACGTACAAAACAGTGAAAGGCTTGGATAGAGTGGATGAGCAGAGAATGTTTCCACAAGCGGGAGAGTCTAACACTAGAGGTCATAGCCTCAGAATTAAAAGACGTCCTCTTAGGAAGGAAATGAGGAGAAGTTTCTTTCGTCAGAGGGTGGTGAATCTGAGGAATTCTTTGCCACAGAAGGCTGTGGAGGCCGTTAGTGGATATTTCTACGGCAGAGATAGATAGATTCTTGATTAGCACAGGTGTCACAGGTTATGGGGAGAAGTTATGGGGTTAAGAAAGAGAGATCAATCAGCCATGATTGAATGGCGGAGTAGATTTGATGGGCCGAACGGCCTAATCACATGACCTTATGAGCGATCAGACACTACAGGAGCACATACGGACATACAAGATGTCGATCAGCAAGAAACGCTCAAACGGATGGGCTCTGGCACAGATGCCCCAATCAACTGTCACTCTTTCCCCAACCTCCCCATAAACCTCCTCCAATTATTCCCTTGCTCCCTAACCTCCCATCCTCCCTTAGATCCCATCCTTCCATCTAGGATGGAGCAGATTGATGGGAATGAGAGGGCAATAGCTTAGAGAAAATGGGATTACTCTCTGCGCTGTCATAGACTAAGTGGATTCAAATGACTTCCTTCTACATAGTAAAGAAATAAAAGACAATTCCCACCCTTTCGCACCACATTACTTTTCCCTTTGTTCCCTGCACTTAATATTTCTTTTGGCCCTTTGATATCCACAGTCTGCATCCCTCTTCTTACTTCATCTCCCCCACCCAAGTTTCCATTGCCTCTCTCTTCTCCAACCACATGAACCACCCCTCCATCCTCTTGTTTTCTGTGTTTAAAGGACGTTCTGTCAGAGCACAGAGGAGGGCCCGGGGGAAGCACCGACAGCGACATTCTGAGGTTGGCAAAGAGGCTTGTGGAGGATTCTGAATGTGCTGCTGTGAACTGGATGGCAGAGGACAAAAAGAGCAGAGAAGACGCCACACGGGACCACATCTTCACCCTTCTCTTTTCATGGACTCTTTATCTCATTCCCACACACTTTTCAGCTGCCAGTCCATAATCTGGGCACATAAACCCAGAACTCCCTTTATTCCCCAGTGGAGAACATCAAGTGTGAGGGATTAATATATTAGTTAATTTATTGGTCTAAGTATTTTGAAATCTAATTACTTTCTAAATGTTAAAAGTTCAGCAAGTTAAAATTAGTGTTTCTGAACTTCAGAACAAATAGCAAGATTTTACCAGCCAGTTTTGGTGATCAGCAACAAAGTGTGGAGCAATTAGATTGGAGCAGGAAAGAGCTGTGTGAATGTGTCCTGCTCCACCATCCAATATGATCAAGGTTTATCCAGCTCAACTTCTCTTTCCCATCCCCATAAATCGTAGGTGGCATAGAAGGTGACTATTAGCCACCAAACAGCATGCCACCCTAAAAAATGTAATCTAGCCCAATCCCACCTTCTAGGTCTTGAAGCAAAATCTTGCAGTTACAGCTCCATCGATAGCTCACTCGATATATTTGCAAATTGATAAGTTTCCACCGTCATTTTGAGCTACGAGTTCTATTGACTTTATTCTCAAGAAAATCCTCTTAAATAAATCTACTGAATAGCCACACATTCTAGGGTAAAGAATTCCAGAAATAGACAATAGGTGCAGGAGTAGGCCATTTGGCCCTTCAAGCCAGCACCACCATTCAATGTGATCATGGCAGATCATCCCCAATCAGTACCCCGTTCCTGCCTTCTCCCCATATCCCCCCGACTCCGCTATTTTGAAAAGCCCTATCTAGTTCTCTCTTGAAAGTATCCAGAGAACCGGCCTCCACCGCGAGGCAGAGAATTCCACAGACTCACAACTCTGTGAAGTGTGTGAAAATGTGTTTCCTCGTCTCCATTCTAAATGGCTTACCCCTTATTCTTAAACTGTGGCCCGTGGTTCTGGACTCCCCCAACATCGGGAACATGTTTCTTGCCTCTAGCGTGTTCAAACCCTTAATAATCTTATATGTTTCAATAAGATTCCCTCTCATCCTTCGAATTTCCAGAGTACACAAGCCCAGTTGCTCCATTCCCTCAGCATATGACAGTCCCACCATCCCGGGAATTAACCTTGTAAACCTACGCTGCATTCCCTCAATAGCAAGAATGCCTTTCCTAAAGAGGGACCAAAACTGCACACGATACTCCAGGTGTGGTCTCACTTGGACCCTATACAACTGCATAAGGACCTCTTTGCTCCTATACTCAACTCCTCTTCTTATGAAGGCCAACATGCCATTCACTTTCTTCACTGCATGCTTACTTTCATTGACTAATGAACAAGGACCGCCCAGATCCATTTGTACATCCCCTTTTCCCCAACTTAACACCATTCAGATAATCTGCCTTCCTGTTTTTGCTACCAAAGTGGATAACCTCACATTTAACCACATTAAATTGCATCTACCATGCATCTGCCCACTCACCCAACTTGTTCAAGTCACCCTGCATTCTCATAGCATCCTCCTCACAGTTCACACTGCCACCCAGCTTTGTGTCATCTGCAAATTTGCTAATGTTACTTTGAATCCCTTCATCTAAATCCTTGATGTATATTGTAAATAGCTGCGGTCCCAGCACCGAGCCTTGCGGTACCCCACTAGTCACTACCTGCCATGCTAAAAGGGACTCGCTAATCCCTACTCTTTGTTTCCTGTCTGTCAACCAATTTTCTATCCATGTCAGCACTCTACCCCCAATACCATGAGCCCTAATTTTGTCCACTAATCTACTATGTGGGACCTTATCAAATGCTTTCTGAAAGTCCAGGTACACTACATCCACTGGCTCTTCCTTGTCCATTTTCCTAGTTACATCCTCAAAAAAATTCCAGAAGGTCCGAGTCAGCATGATTTCCCCTTCGTAAATCCATGCTGACTCGGACCGATCCTGTTACTGATATCGAAATGTGCTGCTATTTCATCTTTTATGATTGACTCCAGCATCTTCCCCACCACCGATGTTGGGCTAACTGGTCTATAATTCCCTGTTTTCTCTCTCCCGTCTTTCTTAAAAAGTGGGATAACATTAGCTACCCTCCAATCCACAGGAACTGATCCTGAATCTATAGAAAATTGGAAAATGATCACCAATGCGTCCACGATTTCTAGAGCCACTTCCTTAAGTACCCTGGGATACAGACCATCAGGCCCTGGGGATTTATCAGCCTTCAGTCCCATCCATTTCCTGCCTAATGTGGATTTCCTTCAGTTCCTCCGTCACCCCAGATCCTCTGCCACTAGTACATCGGGAAGATTGTTTATGTCCTCCTTAGTGAAGACAGATCCAAAGTACCTGTTCATCTGCCATTTCGTTATCCCTCATAATAAATTCATCTTTTTCAGTCTTCAAGGGTCCAACTTTGGTCTTAACTATTTTTTTCCTCTTCACATACCTAAAGAAGCTTTTACTATCCTCCTTTATATTCTTGGCTAGCTTACCTTCGTACCTCATCTTTTCTCCCCTTATTGACTTTTTAGTTATCTTCTGTTGCTCTTTAAACATTACCTAATCCTCTTGCTTCCCGCTCATCTTTGCTACGTTGTACTACTTCTCTTTTATTTTTATACTGTCCCAGACGTCCCTTGTCAGCCATGGTCGTCCCTTACTCCCCTTGGAATCTTTCTTCCACTTTGGAATGAACTGATCCTGCACCTTCTGTATTATTCCCAGAAATACCTGCCATTGTTGTTCCACCGTCACCCTGCTGGGGTAACTTTCCAGTCAACGTTGGTCAGCTCCTCATGGCTCCATAGTCCCCTTTGATCAGCTGTAACACTGACAACTCCGATTTACCCTTCTCCCTCTCAAATTGTAGATTAAAACTTACCATATTATGGTCACTACCTCCTAATGGCTCCTTAACCTCAAAGTTCCCTTTATCAAATCACAACATTAAATCCAGAATTGCCTTCTCCTTGGTAAGCTCCAATACAAGCTGCACTAAGAATCCATCACGGAGGCCCTCGCAAAACTCCCTTTCTTGGGGTCCAGTACCAACCTGATTTTCCCAGTCTACCTGCATGTTGAAATCTCCCATAACAACTGTAACATTACCTTTACAACATGCCAATTTTAACTCTTGATTCAACTTGTACCCCATATCCAGTCTACTGTTTGGGGGCCTGTAGATGTCCCATTAGGGTGTTTTTACCCCTACAATTCCTTAGTTCTATCCATACTGATTCCACATCTCCAGTTTCAATGTCACCCTTTGCAAGGGACTAAATTTAATTCCTCACCAACAGAGCTACCCCACCCCCTCTGCCCACCTGTCTGTCTTTTCGATAGGAGGTACACCCTTGATTATTCAGTTCCCAGCCCTGGCCCTCTTGCAGCCATATCTCTGTAATTCCCACAACATCATACTTGCCAATTTCTAACTGAGCCTCAAGCTCGTCCTCTTTATTTCTTATACTTCGCTCATTCATATACAACATTTTGACTTTGGTATTCACCTCCCCTCTCAAAATTGGCCCTGACCTTACTCTCTTATCCCTTCTCAAACTTTCCTTCCCATTAATACGGGAGTCTATTGTAACTTTTTCTGTACTCGCTTCCCCTTTAACTCCATCTTTATACTCCCAATTTGTCAATCCCTCCCCCCAACTATTTAGTTTAAACCCACACATGTAGCCCTAGCAAGCCTACACATATACTACACATCAGCTAGGACATTTCTACACAAACATCAACACTGAAGGATTTTCCCCTTTTAAAATTCTTTCTGCGGTTCTGACTGCATTGAAGTACTCGTATAACATTTGCAGATAAGTCGACTTGAATGTTAAATAAAGCCACTTAAGATGTACATTAAATTTAGCAACAAGGATTATTAAATTGAATGGTCAGTTTGATGGCTCTGCTCCCACATTGGAGACAAGCACAGTTATATTGGAAACGTAATAATGTTGTGTAAAGCATTATATCGGGAAAGGATTAGTCATTGTACTGTAGTTGAACAAATAGGATGCTTACATTGCAGATTGGGTAACTGAAAAGCAGTTTCCATTTTTCAATCATACCTAAAGGGTCTGCCGCACGGGCGACCTAATCCGCGAGTTCTGGCGAGTTTGCCCTCGACTCATACTCGCAGCATGGTCGACACAAGGTCGTAGGTCTTCGTAACTCTCCTTCATGCTCGAGAGTGGTCTCCGCGTACTCGAGGCCTCAGCTGGGTCGCGGCGTTCTTTTCAATATGTTAAATAATGCCCGTGAGTAAAAAAAGGTCGCCATGGAAAAAAAAAAATCGATACTTTTTTTACTCGTAGTAGGTCGGCGGTGTTAGTCGTAGGTAATCGAGGGTAGTCGAAGGTAGTCGTAGATAGCCTTCATCACAGTCGAATGGAGATCATCTTCACTCTCCACTATTCGATGTCCAATTTTCTCCAAAGTTAGTCATAGCTAGTCGAAGCTAGACTTCAACATAGTCGAAGGAGGTCTTCAACATGTTATTTTTTCAAACTCTAAACTCGCCAATTAGATCGCCCAAATGGGACAGCCCCTTAACTGTATGAATATTGGATTCTCCAATTTCAAGTAATGCCCTCTTAACCCCCTCCTCGTGCCCACTCTCCCCCATCCCAGCGTGCTTCCATTTCTACCACCAGCTCCCACACCTCCAGTGACACTGCTCCTTTCCCTTCTTTTATTCACTAATCTTCCCTAATATCCACCCTCTCTCCCCTCCCATATTTCTCCATCTAGCTTTACATTTTTCTCCACAGATGCAGCCTGATCTGCTGAATTCCTCCAGCACTTTGTGTTCTGCTCAAGATTCCAGGGTCTGCAGTTCCTTGTGTTTTCACACCTCAGTGATGGCTAGATTGCAACGTAACTCTCTGATTGGTTCCAATTGACTCTGCAGTGTGCCACCAACTGCTTTGATACTGCATGGAATACAATTCAGGCATGGATAGTTTCTTGAAGCGCTGCCTTTGCGATGTCCATTGCAAGGCAGATTTGTGTGCTTCAATTGTCCAACACATACCTTCAAGGTCGATAAAGGAGCAGCAGGTGAAGGAGTGAATGCGGGGATTGGCTCAAGAAATTAAATCACAAATTGTTGTTAGCTAATTAGTGATTGAGTCAATTTATCAGTTAATATAAGCAAAGTTTGCTCTAGGGGAGCAGCCTGTTGGGGAGCGGCCTTGTCGAGGGAAGTGCCTTGTGAGAAAAGTGCGAGTCTTTGGCTCGAGAGTCTTCGACAAGGAGGCGGCGGCGGCGGCGAGGAGACTACTCTAAAAGTTGGAGAGGGCGAGATGCAGTGAAGAAATGACAGGCAAGCTGATGCAGTGTGATGCTTGCAGGATGTGGGAGGTCAGGGACACTGCTGGTGCCTCTGGCTGCTACAACTGTGGAAAGTGTGTCCAGGTTCAGCTCCTGAAGGACCATGTTAGGGAACTGGAGAGGTAACTGGATGACCTCAGCATCATCCGGGAAAATGAGTTTCCTGGACAGGACCTAAAGCGAGATCATTACACAGAAATTATCGGAAGAGAGAAGGTGGGTGACAATGTGGAAGGTAAGGAAGCTTGGAGTACAGGAGACCCCGGAGGTTGTACCTCTTGAAAACAGGTACACCCTCTTGGAAGCTGTCGGGACAGAAGACACTGCCAATCTGAGCGGTGGACAGGTCTGCGAGTCAAAACATGGCGCTGAGGCAAAGACGAAGAGACAGACGTCAGGCAGAGCCGTGGTAGTAGGGGACTCCATAGTGAGAGGTAGAGACAGTGGTTTCTGCAGTAACAGGAGGGATTCAAGGATGGCGTGTTGCCTCCCTGGTGCCAGGGTCCAGGGCGTCACGGACAGATTGCAGGGCCTCCTCAAGGGGGAAGGTGGGGCAGCTGGAAGTGGCAGTGCATGTTCGCACAAATGACATTGGGGAAAAAGAAAGAGATTCTGCAGCGTGACATTGGAGAGCTCAGAAGAAGGCTGAAAAGCAGGACCTCCAGGGTGGTTATCTGCAGTTAGCTTCCCGTTATCTCATGCTGGTGAGAGCAGGAACAGGGAGATAGGGGATCCGAATGTGTGGCTGAGGAACTGGTGCAGGGGGCAGGGATTTAGATTCTTAGACCACTGGGATCTGTTTTGGGGTAAGGGCGAGTTGTACAATAGGGACGGGTTGCACCGTTATAGGCGGGGGACTAGCATTCTGGCAGGCAGGTTTGCTACTGCTACACGGGTGGGTTTAAACTAAATAGTGGGGTGGCGGGGGGAGATAAATTGGAAATACAAGGATGGAGTTAAAGGCAGAGTATAGGAAAAGTTAAGAAATACACCAGAATTAACAGGACAGAAAGCTCATGAAGGGATAGAAGAACATGGGCAAGTGAAATAGGAATCGAAGTGAAAGGTGAGGTGAGTAAACAATTTAAAATATTATATATGAATGTGTGGAGTATAAGAAGTGGATGATCTTCAGGCTCAGTTAGAGATTGGCAGATATGACATTGTGGGGATTACAGAGACATGACTACAGGAGGATCGGGACTGGGAACTGAATATTCAGGGTTTTACGTCCTGTAGAAAAGGACAGGCAGGTGGGCGGAGGAGGTGGGATAGCTCTGTTGGTGAGGGATGAAATTCAGTCCCTTGTGAGGGGTGACATAGGAACTGACGATGTAGAGTCGCTACATGGATAGAATTGAGGGATTGTAAAGGTAAGAAGACACTAATGGGAGTTACAGTGCCCTCCATAATGTTTGGGACAAAGAATTTTGCAGTATTGTGTGAAAAGTGTGCCACTGCGTGAAATTATAACTGAATATTGATTTAGTAATGGTGCAGTTTTATACAAGTATAGATGTAGAAATGCTATTATTATATTGTTAGTTATTACAGTACTGGATAGAGACCCATTTCACAGTTTTTCCAACTATCTATACTTCATGCTGCCTTGGGAAAGCAGCCAACATAATCAGACCTTTCCCAGCTCGGTTATTCCTTCCCCCCCACTCCCAGTAGCTGGAAGATACAGAAGCTTGAAAGCATGTACTGCCAGACTCAGGAACAGCTTCTTCCCCTCTGTTATTAGACTTTTCAATGGTCCTTCCATGAGCTGGGATACTGTCTAATTTATCTCTATCCTATTGCCAACATTGAACTTTGTCTCTGGAACTGTTGCACTACAATGCTGAGAACAATATTCTGCACTCTGTATCTTTCTCTCTGCTCTACCTATTGTACTTGACTTTGGTTTGATTGTATTCATTAAGATCATTATCTGCTTTGATTGGATTGCATGCAAAACACAAGCTTGTTACTGCCTCGGATCACATGACAATAATAAGCCTAAATTAGCCGTCATCCTGTGAAGAGATGTCATCTCCAGCAGATGTCTCCCTACTATGATGAGAAATGAGACCAAGAATTTAGCAGAGCTGGCACTGGCACTTTGTGGTGTTGCTCCAATCAGCTGCACTGATTTTTCAATTAAGAGTTTACTCTAAAGTTAGTGTTGCATTATTAATTGCGACAGGTGAAGCTGAACTCCATATCTCTCAATTTTCTTGCAGTAGTTGCATTTTACATTGAGCATGGGATTATTACAAACTTTATGGGCTATACAGTGCCCTCCATAATGTTTGGGACATTAATGGTCTTTACCCATCATGAATTTATTTGCTTCTGTCCTTCACAATTTGAGATTCGTAATAGAAAAAAAAATCACATGTGGTTAAAGTGCACATTGTCAGGTTTTATTAAAGGCCATTTTTATACATTCTGTTTTCACCATGTAAACCATGTAGAAATTACAGCTGTGTTTATACCAGGCACCTGCCGTGAGTAATTATTCACGGTAGGCAGTCGGCTTTAAAATAATCTCAAAAACCGCGCATGCGCAGATTGTTCTCCTCTCCGGTAGTCAAATTTTATAAAGCAATTTGTCTTCAAAAGCCTTATCTCTTAATAAATATTTAAAAACATACACTGTATTTCCCGGCAATGAAGACGCTATTTTTAAACCTAAAAATAAGGCACGAAAATTTACCTGCATCTTGGAGGCCGAAGGTTAGGTTGTTAGCCAAGAAAGATAGACGGCTATCCCTCAGTACAGCAACATCAAGAAAGATGTTGCTGCACTGATGGATAGCCAAGTCTATCCCTCAATGCTGGCAGCTGATGAGAAGCGGCTGTAAAAGGACAGTGCCGTTGAGGGGGGGGGGGGGGGGGGTTTTCCTTTCACAGCGTGTGGGGAGTCTGGCCCGGGTAGGAGCGTTGAGGGGGTCGTGGATCATACCAGCAACTCACTAACCGCTGCCGCTACGCTCCAGGCGCGGAGCCACTGCATTGTGGCCAGGGAGGGAAGTAGTTCAGGTGGCTGCGTGCGGCCGCCATTCCTTAAATTCCAGCTACTGCCGGGTGCAGGACATGGCCTCACTTGCTGCGCTGGGTGACACTGCATGGCATTCATGCCCGGTCCGTGTCTTTCAATGTAGACTGGACAATGAGGGGACCAGCTCAAGAGCAAAGATCATAGAGCGGAGCGGGTCAGTGGGTGATGGATAACAGGACAGCGGGTGGTGGAGCTTACTGCCGTGTCAGCGCGACTAACCTCAATTGGTCCCTTGATCGCGCTGACACAGGAGTAAGCTGGCTGCAGCAACGGTGAGCGAGTTGCTGGCATGATCCTCGACCCCCTCCTTCTCAGCGCTCCTGCCCGTGCTGACCCGGGCCAGACTTCCCCCAATTGGTCCCATGAACTAGTATTCACAACTAGAACTAGTTGTGATCTTATTGTCATTCAATAAGATCACAACTGATTCAACTTGTCCTGGTGTGCTGCCGTTTTTCCACCTGCCGTCACCCTCCAACCCCCACCCATTCAGTATGGAGGAGATCTGGAAGCCTTGGGCAAATTGAATTGTTACTTTCTTTATTTTTATTTTTTGAGCGTGAGAAATTCTGCCCTGCCACCTTTTTTTCCAGAATTTAGCAACTCAAAATGGGGGTGCGTCTTTGACGCAGGTGCGTCTTCATTGACGGGAAATACGGTAGCTCAAAGAAATTTACCTACCACATTATTTGTACACGAACGCCATTCTTCTCTTTGTTTCTTAAGATACTCGTAAGATAATGACAATCCATGTTTGAAAAACCCGCCAAGATACTTGCGCTGCGCATGCACGGTATGCTGCACAGCACATGCACGTAGTCCACGGTGGAATGGCAGAATTTCAGCTGCCTTTATAGACCGTTGTCATTGAAGGCATGAAGCAGCGTCGACAGCACGTGAGTTGCAGATAGTTTCGTGTGTTACACGTACTGTGGATGAAAGATCGATCTCTTAGGTAGGCACAATTCTCCCGCGCCTTTACTATTTATATTTAATAATGACCATTTTATAATTTTAGTCAGGTTAGGCACTGCCTACCTTGCCTACCCTGACGGCACGTGCCTGGTCCCCCCATTCTAGGGCACCATAATGTTTGGGACACATGGCTTCACAGGTGTTTGTAATTGCTCAGGTGTGTTTAATTGCCTCCTTAATGCAGGTATAAGAGAGCTCTCAGCACCTAGTCTTTCCTCCAGCCTTTTCATCACCTTTGGAAACTTTTATTGCTGTTTATCAACATGAGGATCAAAGTTGTGCCAATGAAAGTCAAAGAAGCCATTATGAGACTGAGAAACAAGAATAAAACTGTTAGAGACATCAGCCAAACCTTAGGCTTACCAAAATCAACTGTTTGGAATATCATTAAGAAGAAAGAGGGCACTGGTGAGCTTACTAATCGCAAAGGGACTGGCAGGCCAAGGAAGACCTCCTCAGCTGATGACAGAAGAAATCTCTCTATAATAAAGAAAAATCCCCAAACAACTGTCTGACAGATCAGAAACATTCTTCAGGAGTCAGGTGTGGATTTGTCAATGACCACTGTCCGCAGAAGACTTCATGAACAGAAATATAGAGGCTACACTGCAAGATGCAAACCACTGGTTAGCCGCAAAAATAGGATAGCCAGGTTACCGTTCACCAAGTACTTAAAAGAGCAACCACAGTTCTGAGAAAAGGTCTTGTGAACAGATGAGACGAAGGTTAACTTATATCAGAGTGATGGCAAGAGTAAAGTATGGAGGAGAGAAAGCACTGTCCAAGATCCAAAGCATACCACTTCATCTGAGAAACACGGTGGTGGGGGGGGGGGGGGTGTGTTATGGCCTCGGCATGTATGGCTGCTGAAGGTACTGGCTCAGTTATCTTCATTGATGATACAATTGCTGATGGTAGTAGCATAATGAATTCTGAAGTGTATAGACACATTCTATCTGCTCAAGTTCAAACAAATGCCTCAAAATTCACTGGCCGGCGGTTCATTCTACAGCTAGACAATAATCCCAAACATACTGTGAAAGCAACAAAGGAGTTTTTCAAAGCTAACAAATGGTAAATTCTTGAGTGGCCAAGCCCATCACCCGATCTGAACCCAATTGAGCATGCCTTTCATATGCTGAAGAGAAAACTGAAGGGGGCTAGCCCCCAAAACAAAGCATAAGCTAAAGATGGCTGCAATACAGGCCTGCCAGAGCATCACAAGAGATGACACCCAGCAACTGGTGATGTCCATGACTTCAAGCAGTCATTGCATGCAAAGGATATGCAACAAAATACTCAACATGACTACTTTCATTTACATTACATTGCTGTGTCCCAAACATTATGGAGGTCACTGTACATTGAAAAAAACTTTTGCTCATGATCCAGGCAAATCGTGCCATACACAAGTAAACATGTTCATAAGTTATAAGAGCTGATTTTCGCCATTCAGCCCATCAAGTCAATTCTGCCATTCAATCATGGATGATCAACCCCATTCTCCTGCCTTCTCTCCATAACCCCCCGACACTTTTACTAATCAAGCAGTAAAAAAAATGAGATAATGCAAATGAGAAAATAAACAGTGCATAATACAGTGATGCAACTGCAGAGAAAAGCAGGTAAAAGACAAATGTATGGGCTGCAACAACAAGGAAGAGATTGTTCCTGAATCTGGTGGTATATGTTGTCACGGTTTTGTTTCTTCTGTTGCCTATCCTTACTGATTGCCGTCTATGGTTCAAGGGAGACAGTGGCTCAGCTGGTAGCCACTGCCTCACAGCACCAGAGACCCAAATTCGATCACGGCCTCGGATACTGTTTGTGTGGAGTATGCACTTTTACTCTGTGACCGCGAGGGTTTCCTCCCACATCGCAGACAGGTGGGTTTATCGGTCAATGAGCCTCTATAAATTGCCACGAATATGTAGGGTGGATGAGAAAGTGGGATAACATAGAGCTAGTGTGAACCGGTGATCGATGATCGGCATGGACTCGGTGGCCCAAAGGGCATGCTTCCATGCTCTATCTTCGAATCCAATCAATCAAGTTCAAGGATCCTGTTGACGAAGGTGGTGCTGAGTCTTAGGTCCAGGAGTTTGTAGAGGCATTTGCTTGTAATTATGGTATTTAGGCAAGCAGTTCTGATGCTATGTTAGATGTCCAAGTGCTCATATTATCCTGCACATTCTTCTTGCATTCATGCCATCCCATGCAGATATTATTCTGAGCTTCAATCACTGCCCAATTACTGGAATGCAAATACAGGTTTGATGCTTTCAGCAGCAAATACATAAATCTGGCTGTTTAATCAGTGAAACCAGTTGCATTCCAGTTGTTCAACAGTAAGGTTGCTGGGGTGTGGTGTGAAAAAGTTGATTGAAGGGGGTTTCCCAGATGTTTAAGGCATGTATCCCAAGAACTACGAATGGAATTTTTCAATCATATTTTTGGCAACATTTGAAATCTCATCAGTTGAAAGGCACGATTCATTCATATAAAAGGCAGCTGTAGAGTTTGCTGCCTTATAGCGCCAGAGATGAGGTTCGATCCTGACTATGGGTGCTGTCTGTATGGAGCTTGTATATTCTCAAATTAGAAATTGGAACAAATATAAACATTTACGAACTTTTAATTTAATTGATCCCAATTTATAATTTCAGGAAAAGAAATATGCCACTGTTTACAGATTCATGAGGGCAGGGCAGTAGACGTTGTCTACATGGACTTTAGCAAGGCCTTTGACAAGGCCCCAATGGGGTGTTAGATCACATGGGATCAGGCTGAGCTAGCCAACTGGATACAAATCTGGCTCAGTGGAAGGAGTGATAGGGTGGTAATGAAGGGATGTTATTTGGTTTAGAGGCTTGTGACCATTTGTGTCCCTCAGGGATCTCTGCTGGGTCCACTGTAGATTGTCTCCTATATTAACATTTGGATGACAACGTTGATAATATGGTTAGCACATTCGCAGATGACAGCAAAATTCATGACAGTGGACAGTGAAGAGTGTAAACAAGCAAATTTGACTAGTTCAGATGACCATTTTGATCACCTTGGACCAACCGGGCTGAAGGCCTCATTCCCATGCTGTAGGTCTCTAGAGCTACTGTAGTTATAAACAACTTCAGTCACCTCAAATAACAAAATCTCAGTTAATAACCTCTGCAGCATGGCAATCATCACCTCTGTAAACACCTCAAAATATTCTAAAATAAAGGAGAGCATTGCATTTTGGCTTGTTGTAGGATTAAGCAAATTCTATCAAAGATTTTTATTGTTCAGGTCTGTAAAACCAGCACTATAATTTAAAAAAATATTCTATAGCAAAAAAAGTAAAAAAGCCATTTGTTTAAAGAGAAGAAACAGAAACTAAAGAATTACTCCCAATAAAAATACAAATTCCCCCAGAACAATGATGTCTAAATTGCTTACTTTTTGCATAAAATTCAATCTCATACATCTACAGCAGTGAACTCAAGTTGATAGACAAGCAAATTATCTTGAATTATCTTCATTCCAGTAAATTGTAACAATGCAACTAAATGCAGGAGTTGGTTTGAGAGCAAGGGCAGAATAAATGTGCAAACAATCTACCAGTAATAACACTGTTACACTTTTCTGTCAAAGTGTTCTTAATGAATTGAGATTTTTCCCTAATTTTCCTTGTGGGAATTCTCATTTCTATTGGAATCACATGATTGCAGAGGCTGAAATCTGTGGAAGGGAAATTATCAACATTTCAGTTCGAAACCCTGCATCGGGACAGAGGGTGTTCTACCCGGTAAAAAGGGAGGGGAGTAGTTTAGTTTAGCTTATTATCGCATGTACCGCAGTATAATGAAAAGCAGCAAGTAGCTTAGAGAGATGTACAAGGGAATGAATGTTGATGGCCAAATAGAGCCAGGTGGGGGAGGGGAAACGAGGTTGGGTTGAGAGACAGAGGGAGCTGGGCGATAGGCTGAAGCAAACAAGGCGAAAAAAGGACACGTGCATCCAGGTGAACGGAGCAGAGGGTGAAGATGTAGTGAAGCTGGAGGGACACACACACACACAGTGCTGGAAACAAGGTAATAATGGTACTGATATGGGAAAGATGATGGGCAGAAGGAACCAGAAGGGAGAGGGGTACCAGTGGGTAAACTCTGCAGGTTGTAGATGGAGGCTGACAGAGAAAGCAGGGAAATGTGATCAAAACTAAGATGAATGGAGGACAGCACAGTGGTGCAGCATTAGTTGCTGCCTTACAGAGACCTGGATTTAGAAAGAATAGGTGCAGGAGTAGACCATTCGGCCCTTTGAGTCAGCACTGCTGTTCAATATGAACATGGCTGATCATCTAAAATCAGTACCCCGTTCCTGCTGTTTCCCATATCCTTCGACTCCTTTAGCTTCAAGAGCTAAATCTAACTCTCTTGAAAACATCTTCACTACAAGTTTGTACATTCTCCTTGTGGGTTTCCTCTGGGTGGTCTTGTTTCCCCCCCCCCCCCCCCCCCCCCACAGTCCAAAGGCGAATAGATTTGTATATTAATTGGCTTCTGTTAATTGCAAATTGTCGTGTGTGTGTGTGTGTGTGTGTGTGCTAGCGCACACTAGCGCACGTTGGGCCGAAGGGCCTGTTTCAACGCTGTATCTCTAAAGTAAAATAAAGGTGGATCCGTCTAGAGTGCGTAAAACACAAGAGGCAAGGGTTACCTAAAACTGGAACATTCAGTTTCTATGATCATACCAATGGGTTGTAGAGGATACATACAGGTGGAATGAGGTGCTGTTCCTCTGGTTTTGTGCCAGCCCTCCCTCTGGCATGAAGGCCAAAGTCAGACAGGTTAGTGTGGGAATTGGAAGGGGAACAGAAATAGCATGCAAATGGGAGCTTATGATAGTGGCTAGATTGCAGGTTCTCTACAAACAGGTCACCAAGCCAACACAGAAGTAGAAGAGGCCATGCCAGGGACACCAAATGCAGTAAACGAGGTTGAACTGGAGAATAGAATGAGATTTGAACTTGAATGAGATTGCAATTTTATGGTATAACTTTTTTTCGAAATCGATCATACTTTTTTCCCAAGTAAAAAAAGTGACAAAAATCAAAATAGATTCATGGAGTAACTCAGCAACAGGCAGCATTTCTGGAGAATGCAGAAATCCATGTCCGCTAGAGATACTGCCTGACCCACTGAATCACTCCAGCACTTTGTTCTTTGGGTTGCTTTGTAAACCAGCATCTGCAGTTCTTTATGTAGATGTGACCATCTTTATGTGACTAACTGGTCACATCCTAGACATTGTGGGCTGAAATGCCTGTTCCTGTGCTGCATCTTTCTATCCTAGCTATCGTCCCCCAAGGGTGGATAAAGTGGCATAAAACGCCAGGTTTGATAATTTCTTGAAAAAAGCTCTGGTTTTCAAGAAAGCAAAAAGGCAGAGCAGAAATACCACACAGGAAATACTTCATTGATTCGTGGTTTTTGTTTCCGCTAAGTAGTGAGAACTGATTCTGGACGCAAAGATAAACTAGTGGGCCGAGGCAACTGAAAATAACCAGTGTTCTATTCATTAATGCAGCTTCTCAGAAATGCACCGCTAATATTTCAAGCTGCAAATGGTTTCCCCACCTCCCCTGATGGCTCAGGTTCCAGTTTCCCTTCACCTCTCCCCATTATCACCTTTTTTACGTATCATTTTCTATTCTGAAGAAGGTTCCCGACTAGAAAGGTCAGTTATCCATGTTCTCCAGAGATGCTGCCTGACCTGCTGTATGTCTACCAGCACTGTGCAATTAAAAATAAAAATCAGATTCTAGCACTGGTGGCTTCTGTATTCCTGCTTATCACCCACCTAGTTGTCTCCACCTTTATCCTCCCTTCTGGCCGTTTCATTTTTTTTTTCTTTTATCTGCCTCCATCATCCTTTTGCCTCTTAATTCCCCTCTCCCCCCTCCCCTACCTGGTTCCATCTGCCCATCTTCCCTCACACGTCTCTCTGTCCATAAAACACCCATTGGCCCCCGTCTCATAGCTCTTTCCCACCTCCTCCCCCCTTTATAAATTGACCATCTTCCTTTTCCTCTTACCGTTGTTAGGTTTCAACCCGAAACCTCAACAATTTCCCCCTTCTCCCCACAGATGCTGCTCGACCCATTGAGTGCCTCCCGCAGATTGTCCATTGCTCCAGATTCCAGTGGGTCAGTTGAGAGACTGTTATCCTGGTTCAATGAATATCAAGATTACATTTCTCTTCCTCCCTCTAAAAAAAAGTCTGTTTTCTCCCCACACAAGGAACCCTAATTGGCTTGAAGATGGACACGAAAAGTTGGAGTAACTCGGCGGGGCAGGCAGCATCACTGGAGAGAAGGAATCTGTGACTTTTCGGTAAAGACCCTTCTTCAGACGTCTTGACCCAAAATGTCAGCCATTCCTTCTCTCAGATAGAGATGCTGCCCATCCTGCTGAGTTACTCCAGCTTTGTGTCTATCTTCGATTTAAACTAGCATCTGCAGTTCCTTCCTACATCCTAATTGGCTCCATTATTTCAACCTATGCAATACTTAGTTTTCATTTACAAAGCCACACAGGATGATGCAGGGTGAACTTCAAAATAAATTTGTTTGTTTGTAAACGTATTGAATCGAATTTAATTTTAAGATGAGTAGACACAAATGTTAAATTACAAACAAACTCGATTAGTCTTTAAACTTCTACCAGAATATTTACCAAATGCCCAGTGAAGATAAACAGTGCTCCGACTGGGTAGCTTGGCACAAAGGTTCATGATGCCTTCAACAATTAATGTGCTTGGATCCTTTCAGTTTATGTTTGGTTGTATAAAGTATCTGTTAAAATGCCTATCTAATTGGACACTTCAGAGTAAAAACATTCATGCAAATTGCAGTACACCACAATTGTTACATTTAAAAAGAAAAGAAAATTGCAATGAGTCAGGTTTATTATCACATGAACAAGTATAATGAAGTACAGGTACAATGAAAATCTTGCTTGCAGTAGCATCACAGGCACACAGACACGGACAACGTACAAAACAAATTGTATATAAATTACAAAGTTCTGCAGGACAGTTGAAAGAAAACCAGATGTATAAAAACAAAGACTGTTATATTTATTTTTTTTAATTCAATTTATTGTCATTGCACTTTTCAGTGCAACAGAATGGTTTAGCCTGTAGTCATAACATAGAATAAATAACAAACACTCAACACAGTTTAAAGTCCCAAAGTCATTGTCTCTTCCCTCCTTGCTCTCCCTCTGCGCCGAGGCAATCCAAGCCTCCGATGTTGTGACCCCGCCGGGTGATGGTAAGTAAGTCCCGCGGCTGAATCCGTGTTCCGCAAACGGGCCGGTTCAAACTCCGGTCGAAGCTGCCGCCCTCCAGTCCAGCGGACGCAGCTGTAGTTGCGGGAGCTCCGGAAAACAGATCACCACCTGTGACTTGCAAGCTCCCGATGATGTCGTCCACTGGCCCGCGGCTCCAAAGTCGGGTCGGAAGTTGGGTCGCACCGCAACCACAGCCCCGAAGTCGGCCAGCCTCGCGTTGGTAAGTCCTGGCTCTGCCTCCGCAGCCTAGAGGTCGGTCGCAGTTGTCGCATTCCCCCCCCCCCCCCTCGAAGGAAGAGTAAAAAAACATACCACACCCCCCCCCCCCCCCCCCCCCCCCACACACACACACACACACATACACTACTAAAAAACTGCAACAACGGGACAAAAGAAAACAAAAAACAGAGAAGACAAATGGACTGCAGGCGAGCCGCAGCTGCAAGACAGCGTTGCCACTTCCGGACATGCATCTTCTGTAGCATAGGATTAACTTTAGTCTCACCTGGCATCCCTGAGTGCATTTCATTTTAGAAAGCACTGAACAGTAGAAAGGTTTTATTCAATTCCATTCTCTGTGGGCAGAGATGTTTGTGTGGGTGGACTTTTGTATCCCAACCATATCATTCTCTACTGTTAAAGCAACCTCCAAGTCAGTTCTCAAGTCCAATAAAACCGTTGCGTTCAAATCTTAGGTTCTCGCCCTGCCCCCCTCCCTCACCCCAATTTCTATATCATATCACTATTGGTCCTGCCCACCCCAAACTCCTGTCCACAATATTTTGGCACCTCCAGTCTCTGATTATTCTATGTTTCAGGTCATCTCATCTCTCCTTTCCCCATTACTTTGGCAGGACAGCAGTACATTGATCTTTAACTTTGCTGGAGCGTTGCACAACAATGAAATGGTGATCCTATTATGCTACACCTCTGGAATTCAGGATGTTTTGTTAGGAAAGAAAGCCGCCGTGCTTAAAAATGTCATTCTAATATTAAACAGAGATGCGCCACTGACTGCACTACAGCAGCAATGAAATAGTTTAAGTGATTTCATCAATCCATGGCTCAATTTACATTGACTGCTTGTGAAGGCCGGGAGAAGCTTGTGTGCTTTGTACCATAAAGAAATCTTCAGGCTGGGATGCTGTGCAGCCAAATAAAGAAAGAGTCAAGAATTTCCATCACATCCTGCAGGAGGTACTGAGGAGCCACGTGCTCTGAGCAGGAGGTTTATCAACATATGACGCAGCTGCTGTCAATCCTCAACAACGTCCTGCATTCATCGCAATATCCATGGTGTAGCATCGAGCCCTGTATCTCATCACTAAGCAGCAGTACCACCAACACTGCCCGACACCAGGGCCCCACAGTGGTAGCCTCACACCGAGATGTATGGCGATAGGATCATCACTTTATCGTTGGTCTAGCATCAGCAAAAGGACGGGGTCACGTCAGGCTCCCATTTGTATAGGATTATGCATACATCCCAGTTTAAAATCCCTCCTTGTAATTGTTTATTAATACCCAGTTCCTCCACATCGTTTCTAGTCTTTTTTCTAATCTACCCTTAATATATAAATATTGGATTGGCTCCAGACGATTGATTTGACATGGATTTTTAACAATACAGGTGATTTTCTTTCTTGAGCAAGGAATCCCATGACATTTTACAAAATGACTACTGCTTCTGACTACTTAATTTTTTTGCTGTTTTCCTACAGTCCAAGCTAGACAGCGCAGAAACAGGTATTTTGGTCAAACCGTCCATACTGACCAAATTCCCCAACTCAGTCAGTCCCCCTTGACTGTGTCAGCCTCATAATCCCACAAATTCTTTATTATCCAAGTAGCTGTCTGTGTCCTTTAGCTATTGCAATTGTACCAACCTCGACCACTTCCACTGGCAGCTAGTTCCATCTGCACATCATCCTTTATGCAAATTTTGTAAAATAGTGTTACAAATCAACTTTAATAATTTCCAAATGAACTGGAATAGAGATTATAGTTCGAAATAATGACATGGACACTCCATATAGGTGTCCGCTGCATTAAGGAGTTGCATTCCTAGAAAAACATCCTTACTACAATATTCTGCAACTTGAACATCCTCCCCCACCCCTGCAATATGCATTCCTACAGGATGACGTTCATTTTATTGGCAGGGACGAAGAAACAACAAATGTTGTTAATCGTGGGACAATAAGATTTGCCTAGGAGGGTTAGCAGTCACAGGCAGGTCCTTCCTTTGCCAAGCCCTGTCCGGTGCAAGGACATGTGAACAGCTATCTCAGAGCGCAGTGCTGCATCAGTCGGCATCTGCACGGAATTCCGTCTGACGCCAAAGGCTTATGGATAAGGAAAGGTTTTAGATGATTTAACAATGAAAGGGATGGAATTTAGGCAACTGAAAAAAAAAAGTACCGTGACTAAAAATCAATAAAGCATGTTGAGTCTTTGTCACTGCCAATAAAATGAAAAACATCCAACAGGAAAGCACCTTTGCATAAAAGCCAGGCGGGGGAGGTTAGAAGAGTCAACAAAGATTGTAAAACCAGCGGAAGGAATACAAGTGAAAGGGGACAACGGGAGGGAAAAGGGGACAAGTGCGTGCAAATCCAGGTGGGGCACGGGGAATGGAGGGAATAAATGTAGTGGGACCCAGCTGGGGGGGGTGGGGGTGGAAGAGGGGGACGAAGACGAAAATGTGTTGCTTTAGCATTTTGTGTTAACTTATTTTCTCTCCACGCTTGTTCCATAGGAGCAGAATTCTTACCTCATCTCAGTTTTGTAAATTTGATAAGAGAGAATTTGTGCGACATAAATGTTCATAGTGCGGAGTTTAAAAAAAGCCTGTGCTAACAAGTCATCAACAATTTAATTTAAAAAAAGCCTGTGCTAACAAGTCATCAACAAGTCTGAAGAAGGGTCTCGACCCAAAACATCACCCATTCCTTCTCTCCAGAGTCCCACTAAGTTATTCCAGCATTTTGTGTCTATCTTCGGTTTAAACCAGCATATGCAGTTCCTTCCCACACACTAACAAGTCATCAGCTCAATTGTTCACAAGCCTGAACATCCAGGATAAGATAAAGAATATTAACATTTGTATCACTTTCCTGTTTAGAACCAAATGGAATTAATAATTTCCTGGCAATGAAGACGCTATTTTTTACCCAAAAATAAGGCGTGAAAATTTACCTGCATTTTGGAGGCCAGAGGGTAGGTTGTTAGCCCAGAAAAATGGACTTGGCTATCCCTCAGTACAGCAACAAGAACGATGTAGCTGTGCTAAGCGGCTGTGAAGTGGGAAGCGGCTGTAAAAGGACAGCACCGCTGGGGGGAGGGGGGGGGTTCTGGCCCGGGTGAGCACAACCTGGGCTGCACAAATTGACTGGGCTGCCAGGGGTAAAGTTGCGGGGAGGGCAGAAGCGTTGAAAAGGAGGGGGTTGGAGATCTCTCCCCCTCTCTCCACCTTGCATCTCTCTCTCTCTCTCTCGTCCCAGGATCTGGGAACTGCAACCAGTCCCAGGGCACGAAGGTGATGTTGCCGACCCTTGGACTAAACATAATCCTCTGATCCTGTCCCGCCATCCTTTTTTCAACATTTTGCAACTTAAATTGGAGGTGCGTATTCGACGCAGGTGTGTCTTCATTGCCGAGAAATACGGTTCATACAACTTTCATACCTGTTCTTTGACTGAAGCCAAAATGGTGGTTGCTGTGGTCTCAGACTCCATTGCGAGATGAGTGGGTGCTTCCCACATGGGAAGCTTCCCCTATTCCATCAATCGGACATTATCAGGAGCTGGCATGTTACCTAAACATGGGAAAACACAAGTTAATTCCTTCAAACAGTCTTTGTTTTTTCCTGGTGATCACAGCACAGAAAGCATATTATTTTTAAGCAAAGTTGAATTTAAAAGAGCAGGATATTTTCCCTTCTGTCATGGGTGCTTCTCTCAAATCCTGCTTGCAGGAACACAAACTAATTTCATCAAACAAGAATCATAATTCCCCACAGGAATTATGCCCAGTAACACTGGCTTCCTCAGGCAGGCTAATAAACACTGCTTAGCTTATGCACCAGTACCATTCTTGCTGCCACTTCATATATTCTCCCTATTTCCTCTTCATTCATTTTACATATAGGTCTTACCACAAAGCCCTGAATCTCATTCCCATCCTCAATTGCTCAGGTTGGTGGTGATCAGCTACCAATCTGCACAGAAACATTCCATCTAGCGTAGTTATGACAGTGCTGCAGGGCAGAGTGCTTCAAGGATCCAATCTGGAGGAGCTGTAAAAGTCAGGATAATTTACAACTCGGAGGGGGACTTGCAGGTAATAATTTTTCCACATGTCTATTGCACTTGTCTACATTAGTGATGGAGGCTGCATGCTTGTGAGGTAGGGCGGCACAGTGCATGCGGTAGAGTTGTTGCCTTACAGCGCCAGAGACCCGGGTTGAATCTTAACTATGGGTGCTGTCTGGACGGAGTTTGCACGTTCTCCCTGTGACTGCGTGGGTTTTCTCTGGGTGCTCTGGTTTCCTCCCACATTCCAAAGACATGCAGGTTTGTAGGTTAATTTGGTAAAATAGTAAATCGCCCCTAGTGTGTAGGATGGTGTTGGTGTACGGGGTGATCGTTGTACGGCACGGACTCGGTGGGCCGAAGAGCCTTTAAAGATATCCACACGATATCTCTAAAGTCACTGGAACACAAGTAATGATGCAGAATCACCATCACTGCTTAACCAGTCAAAAAAATGTTGAATTGGCTTATTTACCAAAATGTAACAATGAAATTGTTACTTGCAGAAGCACAACAGGTTTGTAAACATTATTCAATAGATAATATAAACAAACAAAAGTTAAATAAATAAAACCTAATATAATGCAATACAGCATATACTGTAAGTGAATACACAAGCAATGGATTGTTACTAACATAACCTGCCATGTACCAGCACGGAATGTGTTCAATTCTGAGCAATACTGATATTGTAATTTATCCAGGCAGGTGAATAAAAATAATTCCATGATATTCCTTCTGGAAAGTCTATGGAGATATACAGACGAATGACTCATCACAGGATAGCCAGTCTCTGTACTGCTCTCATTATTGTAGTGATTGGAGAGTCAAGTCAAGTCACTTTTATTTCTATAGCACATTTAAAAAACAACTCTCGTCGACCAAAGTGCTTTACATTGATGGAGGTACTAACGTTATACAACATTGGTTCATAGATGCTATGTCTCTCAGAGGACATCAAGAAAGGCTTCAGAGTAAAGATTAGTTTTAAGTCTCAACTTAAGAGTCGATGGAGGGGGCAGTTCTGATGGGAAGAGGGATGTTGTTCCATAGTCTAGGAACTGCAACCGCAAAGGCGCGGTCGCCCCCGAGCTTATGCCTGGACCGCAGGATGTTCAGTAACCCCAAGTCGGCCGATCTGCGGGACCTGGAGGTGGTGTGGTGGGTTAGCAGACTTTTGATGTAGGTGGGGGCAAGCCCGTTAAGGGCTTTGTAAACATAAAAAAGGATCTTGAAATGTATTCTGAACCGCACAGGGAACCAGTGGAGAGAGGCCAGAATCGGGGTGATGTGGTTTCTTTTTCGGGTGCCCGTCAGGAGTCTCGCTGCAGCGTTTTGGACCAGATGCAGGCGGGACAGGGAGGATTGGCTGATGCCAGGGTAAAGGGAGTTGCAGTAATCAAGGCGGGAGGAGAAAAATGTGTGGATGATCTTTTCGAGGTCATCAAGCTGGAGGAATTGTTTTATTTTAGCTATCGTCCGAAGCTGAAAGAAGCTAGCTTTTACCACGGCATTGACTTGTTCGTCAAAGTTCAATGCCGAGTCAAATATCACGCCAAGGTTTTTGACGTGAGGTTTGAGTAATGGGGTAAGGCTTCCAAGGCTGCTTGCTATCACTTTGATTGAGTCTGAGGGGCCGAGAAGGATGACCTCAGACTTACTCTCGTTTAATTGGAGGAAGTGCTGGGCCATCCAACACTTTATATCCTCGAGGCAGTGGATAAGGTAAGTAGATTTGATCCATTTTTGGGCTTAAGGGGGAGATAGAGTTGTTTATTGTCTGCATAGCAATGGAGGAAATGCCGTGCCTTTGAATGACTTGGCCTAAGGGGAGCATATACAGGGAGAAGAGAATGGGGCCAAGGGTGGAACCTTGTGGAATCCCACAGCAGAGGCTAGCTGGGGAGGAGAAAGAGTTGCCTATGTTAGTCGAGATACTCCTACCTTTGAGGTAAGAGATGAACCAGCTCGGGGCAGTGCCATCAATACCAACCCCATACTGGAGACGGTTTATTAGGATGGTGTGGTCGACAGTGTCAAATGCTGCACTGAGGTCAAGAAGGAGCAGGATTACACAGTCGCCGGAGTCAACGGTGAGCAGTAGGTCATTATGTACTTTTAACAAGGCAGACTCTGCTGCTGTGGTGGGCCCTGAAACCTGATTGGAAAGTTTCCGAGATAGTATTTTGGTGAAGGCAAGGCATAAGTTGACTTAAAGTTACCTTTTCAAGGGCTTTTGAAAGGAAAGGCAGTTTTGAAATAGGTCTGGAGTTGCTTGGCAAGGTGGGGTCGAGGTTAGGTTTTTTTACATTAGGTGGAATTACATTAAATTGCTGAAGCTACACTGCCATAACAAAACTGAGTGTATTTTCATTAGCTGGTATTTACTGTAGATTACCAATTGTGGGAAAGTAGCATATTTCTAACAACCGTAGCACAGAATACCAAAAATACAATAAAAAATTGTCACTTTTCAAATTTGGATAATTTGAAAATGCAATTCTACAATACTTATGATAGAGAGGAAACATACATTTCCAACGGATTGCTGAGTGACTACTTTGAACTCTGATCTACTAATATTCAGTTATTGAGAAAAGGATTCACTGAATGGTTACTAAAAAGGATGCCATTTGGTAATGCAGTGCTTACTGGTTGCAAGCAACTATGCCACATTTTTGTAAAGTCAGTAAAACTGATGTTGAAAATCAAATATTAAAAAAACAAAACAATGTCTCGTAGGCTTTCACTGTGTCACGGTACACATGATAATAAGCTAAACTAAAGGTCAGGCGTCTGTCTTTGCCCTGAAAATTAACTCTTTTCACAGCTGCTGCCCGACCTGCAAATTGTTTCAGCAATTTTTGTTTTTATTTCCACTTTATTGTGTTATCTGCATATTAGGAAATATCACTTAAATGCAAAATAATTAATCTGTATTCAAAATACTGGTCTCTGTGCCAACTATGTGGGAACTCCACTGCACACCCCACTTTGCCAGGTTCAGCAGAATTTCCCATCCCAAGGGATGGAAAAATATGCTCAGTTTCAAGCTCCCCCACAAGTCCATAGGCAAGTACGCTGCTGAATGGTTCAGGAAAATCTCCAATCCAAGACTTCATTGGTTAATTGTCCAGTAAAGTAAAACGTACTCGGAAGATCTGATTTTACAGCAGATATGTTTGGGTCTCAATATCGTGATTCTACCCCAGGATACACAAAATCCTCAGGTACCAGTCTCATCTAACCTCCATATACCCACCCGCCTAAATCAATGCTCCTGTCATTTCCATTGGTGTAACTACCTACAGTTAAACCATATTTTTCTGTATCAGTCACAGCAAAGAACATCTCGCAATTGCATCAAATCATGGCTTTGTCACTAGCAACTGCCTGTTTAGGGGAACAGCAAGGGAGGGAAGGGCAGGATAGAAATGAACAAACATTGCTCAAGGATGCCTTCAATAGTTCAAGTGTTGTAACTTGTCAGGGCATTTCCTTCTGAACACGGTCCTTATATGGCCATCTCTATTTGCCCATTTCAGAATATTTCTTTCTATTTCACTTCAATTGTGACTCAGCTTTAAAAAAAAAAATCACAAATGGGTGGATCAGGAAAGGGCTGCAGTTAATCATCACATGGTTGCCACGTTTAAAACATTAATCACCTGTCCATTGCAAAATTCCAACTAATTTAAATACGAGATATAATATTTTAATGATTGTGCCAGCAAAGACCTCCCTGTTGCCTTCATTTATTCAGCCAGTGACAAAAGGAGTCATGGAAGTGGGCTTAATGTCTAAAGGCCAGTTAACATGTTCAAGTCAAAGTTGCAGAATGATTCATGCAAAAATACAAGTCAATATCTGCTACAATAATTTCACCCCACCTCGCTCATTTAGATTTATATTATCCCGTCAGAATTGTAGAAGGCAAGCTATTGTTCTTCATTCACATAGATTCTTACTTTTCCACTATTGACCCTTTTATACTTCTAGTCTTCTGTTGGCCACTGGCTCAAATTATCTTAGACCTCAATATTCCCTTACTGGGATTTAACATGGATCTTCTGGACATTTCACAAACAAATTAAATTTAAACCAAAAAAAAACCCAAACTGCAGGTGCTAGTACTTAGAACTGCTGACATATCTGAAACAATAAAATTTAATTTTAACAATTGCTTCCTAACTGAGTGTTTACAGCATTTTTTTGTTTTTATCACCAAATGATTTTCTCCTTCGTTATCACATGTTCATTTTGTGCAAACCCCAAACAAAGCCACAATGTCATCCTCCAAATACTTTCCAGACCTGACCCTTTGCTATCCTTAATTTACCCTTCCAATCACCGGGCTAGTTGAGTCTAATGTTGAGAATATTTGATCCTTCTCCCTACACTTGCCATTCAACAGCTGTCCATGGAATACTGAGGCATTGGTCACTACTTTAGACAGTCAGCGAGTCTAAACTCCTCAGCAAATTTACAGTTCTCCAATTTGCTTTGCTGACCTTTTTCTTTTAAAAGCTCAATAATATGTTATCCCTTCAACACTTGTAATTTTGGCAATAAAATAGTTGAGTTATCATCAGTTCCCTTTCAAGTTATTGTCAGCCATTAACTAGCTTGGCCGTTGTTTGGTAACTAAAACACATTAATTGCAAGTTTCAGTGTTAAGCTAAAATTGATTTGAGGCAGAACTGAACTTCAAAAAAAAGTGGATGGAGGGACATAACCAATTTCCAAATTGAACAGGAACAGCAAGAGTCTCAATTAACTTCACCCAGGTGTTGGCCTGGGGCTTCATGCCAGAAGTAGACTGCATTTATTCTACAACTTTTTTTTGTTAAAATAAAATCCTACAACTTTACCAGCAATACAAAACTAGTGTAATTTTACTGTAGATGTGTGAATACAGCTAAAATCTTGATTTATTTTCATACCTATGCCAATAATTACTCAGTTAAGAATGTGTTGAACCATATTCCTGTTGGAAAAAGTTGGAAATTAAATAAAACGTTAAAACTTTACTGTACAGAAAATTAGGAATAAGTGATGATTAACTTGGGTAAGTGGAAGAGGGGATCCAATGTTGCAAAGCAATTGAAAAACTGCACCAATATGTTATTTGGATTCCATATTATACAAAATATCTGGTGCAAGATTTTACCACCACAGGATTTAGTTAGGGAATCACGTCCTCCAATCCAGTGCACGGTATTCAATGCTCACAATACGAGCTCTTGCACATTGGAAACAGAAAGTGCAGACTGTGTGGGTTACACACAAATACCTGCAGCTCATCCCCAGGAGTTGCTGGTTGCTGCCACTTGAATTCTCCACCTCACTCCCATTCTGAAGCAATTCCTTGCTCCATTTCACCAGGATGTTGTCAGGGATGCAGTTATGAGCAGGAAGTGGAGGGGTTGCATCTGCTTTCTCAGGAATGGAGGTTAAGATAAGGCATGATTGAGGTATATTTTGAAGGTGGACTGCAGGAAACATTTCTTCACAGAGAAACTGGCAGAGTTTATATCAGGAACTTTTCAGTCACTTCCTCAATTGGCAGCAGCACTAATCATGATTAAGATATTAGATCCATTCCTCTTCAGTTGAAGAATTCAAGAGACTCGAGAATCAAAATGTTTAATTGTCATATGTACCAACAGTGGAACAATGAAATTCTTACCTGCAGCAGATAACAGGCCTATAAACACAATACTTGTAGATAACAAAATAAACAAATTCAATTAATTAAAAACCCTAATAGTTCAAAAAGCCACAAGTCCTTAGTGCAACCATGGCAGTTCGTAGCTCATAGATTAATTAGGTTTTTTTCCCCAGTGTTCAAGAGTGATGGTTGTTGCGAAGAAGCGGATCTTGAACAAGGACATCATGATTTTCAGACTCCTATGCATTCTTTCCGATAGCAGGAGTGAAATGAGGGCGTGTCCGGGGTCCTTGATGATGCTGGTTGCCTTTGAGGCAGCACCTTCAATAGATCCAATCTACACTTGAGAAGGCATTGTTTTTGTCTTTACACCATTATTGGTTGTTTGACATTTTTATATACACACTGAACTACTGTTTGTACGTTATTATCATGTTCACAGAATACAAGTAGAGTTTACAGTATATCTGTTGTGTTGCTGTAAGTAAGATCTTCATTATTCCCTTTCAGGACATATGACAATCAAACAGCTGAAGCTATCATCAGCGCCTCTACTTCCTGAGAAGATTACGGAGAGTCGGTTTGTCAAGGAGGACTTACTCTAACTTCTACAGGTGCACAGTAGAGAGCATGCTGACCGGTTGCATCGTGGCTTGGTTCGGCAACTTGAGCGCCCTGGAGATGAAAAGACTACAAAAAGTAGTAAACACTGCCCAGTCCATCATCGGCTCTGACCTTCCTTCCATCGAGGGGATTTATCGCAGTTGCTGCCTCAAAAAGGCTGTCAGTATCATCAAAGACCCACACCATCCTGGCCACACACTCATCTCCCTGCTACCTTTAGGTAGAAGGTACAGGAGCCTGAAGACTGCAACAACCAGGTTCAGGAATAGCTACTTCCCCACAGCCACCAGGCTATTAAACCTGGCTCGGACAAAATTCTGATTATTAATAACCCATTATCTGTTATTTGCACTATCAGTTTATTTATTCATGCGTGTATATATTTATATTATGGTATATGGACACACTGATCTGTTTTGTAGTCAATGCCTACTATGTTCTGTGTACTGAAGCAAAGCAAGAATATCATTGTCCTATCAGGGACACATGACAATAAACTCACTTGAACTTTTATAACCACCCTCGGTGAGAAGTGCCATATGGATTGTCCTTTCATCTCACCTATCACTGCAGAAGTTAATATTCATCAAATTTAATTCACAAATTTTGTTCCACAATAGTCACAAAATGGGGCTTAACCAAAATGCAAAAAAATCAATTGCATCATTTTGAAAAAGCAGAACAAATCCAATATAGCTTGAGGATTCTAGTTTCCTACTAGTCAATGGTAAATTGATGGAAGATCTGTTGTTAATTGTGTTAAAGAAGCACTTACTTTACCAATGAACTGGCTATCAAATGTTCAATTTGGTTTTCACTAGTTAAGTTCCAGATATTATTACAGTCTATAATTTAATTCATAGTTCCACAGGGGAATTCCTGCAATTAGTGCCTGCAATTGGTTTAATTGACAACATACAGCATCATAGGTCAATGTCTGTCAATCAAGAACAAAAAAAATCTCCCTACTGACTGGGACGTACCAGCTCAAAGTACAATGATAGTGAAGATTAATTACCTTAACCTAGAATATCGAGTCAGACATATATAGCACGGAAACTGGCTCTACTGCCCTCCGAGCCCAGGTCAGTGTGGACTTAACCATTCACTGGCACAAGAGTACCCAAGGGGAATATCATATGCCCAACCACCTTCAACTGTTTCATCAACAACTTCTTTCCATCACAAAAATCACGTGAAGATGTTTGCACATTAGTAATGATTAAAACTAAATCTTTAATCAAAAAGCAACAAAAGTTGAAATATTGGAAATCTGAAATAAAAGGTGTCTGTAGATGAGGTATACAGAATTGTGAGAAGCAAAAATGTAAAACCTATGGGGTATAAGATTTAAGGCAAGGGATTGGAGATTTAGAAAGGATCAAATAAAGAATTATTTTAACCAAAGGCTAGAATTTGGAATGGTGTTTGATGGGGTGGTGGAGGCAGAGGCTTACAACATTTAACAAGTGTCTGGATAAACACTTGAATCACAAAGGCATAGAAGGCAATGAATGGGCCAAGTGTCATAAAACAGGATTAAGTATACATGGGTACTTGATGGTCAGCACAGATAGTGGTATTTACCTTGTGGAGGAACATTCTTGCATTAGAAACAGTTCAAGGAAGGTTTACTTGTCCGATTCCTGGAATGTAAAAAGTTGGTTTTGAGGGAAAGCTAACTGACAGGGGTTTAGAAAAGTGAGAGATGATTTTATTAAAACAGATTCTGAAATGAGAAATTAGGCAATAATTCCATATTTAGCCACAGAAACTGGCCCTTCAGCCCACTGAGCCAAGGTCAGTGTTGGCTTAGCTCCAGGGTGGGAGAATTTTCACCACAAGAGCTGTAGCAGTTCAGGGCAACTACTCACTGCATTCAGTGAAAATAAGAACACAAGAAATAGTAGATGATCATTTGAATCCTGCATTCAATATACTCAATCTTAAACTAGAAAGAGTGCAGAGAGGATTTGAGGATTGTCAGGTCTCAAGGATCGGCACAACAGGGAGAAATTGGACAGGCTCGGACTTTATTCCTTGGATTGAAGAGGCGAAAGGAAAGATCTTACAGTGTTTAAAATCATGAGGGGGAATTGATATGATGAATGCACAGAGTCTTTTAACCAGGGTAGGGGCATCAACAATCAGAGGACATAGGTTTAAAATGAGAAGGGAAATATTTAATAGGATCATAGGGGTTAACTTTTTCCACTCAGTGGATGGTGGGTACGAACGAGCTGCCAGAAGAGATTGCCGAGGCAGATACAATAACATAATTTAAGAGATTTGGATGGGTACATGGATAGGAATGGTTTAGAGGGAATATGAACCAAATTTAGGTAAATGCTCAGATGGGGCATCTTGGGGACATGGGTAAGTTGTGTCAAAGAGCCTATTCACGCACAATTGGACTTTATGACTAAGAAAAAGTAGACCATTTAGCTCCTCAAGGTTACTCTACCATTCAATACTCTATGCCTATTATTTTAGTTCTGGGCTCACTTTTTTGCCTTCTCTCCAGAGATGTTGCCTGTCCCGCTGAGCTACTCCAACTTTTTTGCGTCTATCTTTAGTAAATTCACTACCTTCGGACCTTCGGGATGAAGTTTCTTCATTTTAGCCCAAAAAAGCAACCCTTTATTTTGTGACGTGTGAATACATGGTGGACTTTCCAGTAACATTCACATCTGCCAAACAATTTAAAAACTCTCGTTCCAAATTCCCTTGGTATCACCTCTCAACATTATGTCCCCCTTCACCATCATTCCAGTCTGAACCTCTCACATAGCTTTCTGCCCATGTAAAGAAACAAATGAGCAACAGACTTTATGACTTGGAGCTTGTTCTAACATTTAGCAGGACCACAGTCAATCTGATCTTGGCACAAGCTTCACTTGTCTAACCATCACTCCAGGCCATTTCACATTCTTACAGAGCAAACATTGCAAAATATTCCATCTGTCCAACTCGATGGAATATATTCCAATGCTTAGTCTCCACAGTTGGATGGGAAGATCATTTCAAAATTAACAACGTTTGGAGAAGAAATTAATCTTCAACAAGCAACTCCTTTTTTACTGAAATTATGTCCTCAGTTCCAGATTCCCTCGAGGGGAAACATCCTTTCTACATCAAACCGTTAGAATCTTTCAGAATCTGCGTTTTAATAAAATTGTGCCTCATTTTCCTACATTGCAGACAGTTAACCTTCCCTTCACAAACCAACTCTTTACATCCCAGATATCAACCGAGTGAAACTTCTTTGAACTGCCTCCAATGCGAAAACACTCCTCCACAAGGCAAAATGTCAAAAAAATCCAAAGCTCAGAGCACTGGCATCACAAATGCTTCTCATTTTCCTCAAGCTGTCTGTAGATAGCGACCTCGTTGTGGACACCATCCACTTTGATTGATGCCTATCCATCATTCAGTCAAGTGGGAATGCACTTATCTGGTTACTGCTGTAGATAAGAAAAATAAACCCTCCAATTACCCAATCTTCCTACTCACACACCATTATCTCAACAGTTCACAGCCTCGCCTGGGGACCTTCCTCCTCTCCCCCACCATTTTCATCGATGCTGACACAGAAACCACAAGTTCCAAAGGTAAACTCACGAAAGCCCGAATCAGAAGTTTCTGAAAGTCGATAATGCCACAATGCACCTGGAGTAGAGAGACTCAACTCCTGAGTTAAGATATCCACACTAGCTCAAAATTACTCGAAGCATGTTGGAATTGCTTATTTTCAAATTCTTCCTCGACTTTGTTCCCTCCTTCATCCCCCATAAGGCTTAAATCTATGTGTACCTCCAATTCAGGTATCTTGGACATCCGATTTAACTTGCTACAGTGGTTGCTGTGCTTTCAGCTGCCTCGACCAAAATTCAGAAATTATGTTTAAACTATCGCTGCTCAAAACATACCCTTTTTGATCAAGTATTTTACTCAACCATCCCGTTTATTCATGGGGTTCGGAGACAAATTTTGCTTAATAAGTTGTGTCTTTAGTTTTACAAAATGCAAGTGTTTTAAAGTCTTTCTTGATCAATAAAACATGAGATTTCTACCAAAGTTGTGGATTGCATTCACCACTGTCATGAAAATAAAATCAATAAACATTTCAAAAAGCTTTACTAAAACAACCGAGACTATTATCACATTTGATATTTCTATGGTAAGCATACTAGAAAAAAATTGAATCAGCCTGAAAGGTTGACCCAAAATGTCACCTATCAATGTTCTCCAGAGATGCTGCCTGTGTCCTATTGTGTAAACCAGCATCTGCAGTTCCTTGTTTCTAGTTCCTTGTCATTTGACCCTCAAATGAAGTTCAAACGAAATTTGGTTTCTGCAGTCATACAACAAGAAAAAAAACCAAGACACAATTAACACAAACATCCATCACAGTGAATCTCCTCCTCACTGTGATGGAAGGCAAAGGCATTGTGATGGAAGGCATTGTCTCCCCCGTTTTCCATTCTTCTCCCGATGTTAAAGCTCCCAGCGGGTGATGGTAAGTCCCGCGGCCGCTAAGGCCTCGCCGGGTGATGCAAGGCCCTGCTCCGGGTCTTGATGTTGGAACCCCCGGCGGGCGATGGCAAGTTCCGTGGCCGTTAAAGCCGCGTCAGGCGATGTAAGGCCCCGCTCCGGGTCGTTTGCAATCCCGCAATTCGGGCGAGAGAAGTTATCGTTGCAGGAGCTCCTAAAAGCGGTCTCCAACCAGGGACCCGTGAGCTCCCGATGTCACCGTCCACCGGCTGGTGCCTCTGAAGTCGGGTCGCAGCCGCGCGCCACCACAGCTCTCCATGCTCCGAAGCCGGCCAGCTCAATGATGGTGAGCCATCAGGCTCTGCAACTGGAGCCCCCAGGCCGTTCCTGTTGGAGGCCGCTCCACGGTGCTAGGCCCCAACGACAACGGAGACCCGACAGGGAAAAGGTCGGGTCCCTGTGCAGGGAAGAGATTAAAAGGTTTTCCCTCTCCCGCCGCCCACATATAAGTTTGTCTGCAGAAACCAAATTTCATTTGAACTTCATTTGAGGTTCAAATGACAATAAACGGTATTGTATTGTATACACAGCTAAAAACAATATATAAACTACAACCAAACTATACACTCAACAGGACAAAAATTTAAAAAAGACAGACGGACTGCACAGTTGTGTAAGAACCAACTTTTCCACATCTTCCAAGCACAATTACAGTATTTCTTGGAAAAACAGCAGGCTTGAACTGGAGATTTCGAACTTGAGAGCTGCATGTTTATACCTGTAGTCACATTTCAGGTATGGAAGGAAAGGCGAGTAGGAAGGAACTGCAGATACTGGTTTACACCAAAGTGATGGACAAGTATGCAATACAAATGCATTATAAGGTAAATTTAATTACTACACTTATTCAGTACATATGCCCAGAACAAAATTCACCTACCGAAACATACCATCTTAAGGCAAAATATATAATTAGTGCAAAGAAAATGACTAATAATGCATAAGGAAAAGAAATCTAGTCATAACTGCTCTACATCGGTGAGATCAAACGCAGGCTTGGCGATCGCTTTGCCCAACATCTCTGCTCAGTTTGCACGAACCAACTTGATCTCCCAGTGGCTCAGCACTTCAACTCCTCCTCCCATTCCAAATCCGACCTTTCTGTCCTGGGCCTCCTCCCTGGCCAGAGTGAGTCCCACCGCAAATTGGAGGAGCAGCACCTCATATTTTGTTTGGGTAGTTTACACCCCAGCAGTATGAACATTGACTTCTCCAATTTCAGGTAGTCCTTGCTTTCTCCCTCCTTCCCCTCCCCTCCTCAACTCTCCCACAGCCTACTGTTTCCGCATTTTCCTTTCCTCTTCCCGTCCCCACTTCCCCACCCCCACATCAATCTGAAGAACGGTCTCGACCCGAAACGTCACCTATTCCTTCGCTCCATAGATGCAGCCTCACCCGCTGAGTTTCTCCAGCATTTTTGTCTACCTCTGATTTTATTGTAATAAGCTTTTGGATGTAAAGAAACTTAATGATCATTGTGATTAAAAAAAATTCCCAATACACCAGTTAGAACCGGTTAGAAACAGTGACTCAGCAAACAAAGAAGTTTAAGAGGTTAATACAATTTGCCAAGTCATTACAGGCGTTTTAACATTTCTGGAAGCTCCGAGCTGATACCTGCTTGGGCATGCAGTTCATCTTCACAATGCTTTGCTCCAGGAAGGCTGCAAGTATTGTCAAGGATGAATATCACTCTGGCCATTCCCTTCTCTCTTTTTTTTTTTAATCTTGTGGGAGAAGGTAAAGTATCATGAAAGTTTGGGCAACCAGACTCAAGAACAGCTTCTCAGCCCCCCCCCCCTGCTAGATGGCTGAACCAATCCCTTTTCATATCCCATTCCCAGAGGTGCAGCCCTCTATCTCTATTCTTACCTCTATCTCATTTGGTTATCCAGTTATTGTACTTTAATATAATTTTGCACTACTCAGAGTTTGTACTACAATCTTGCACCATTCTCCCGTTTTGCACTCATCATTGTATTCGTCATTACTATATGTATACTGTTTATTCTGTGAGCTCCACATACACAATAAATTGCATTGCATCCTGGTGTATATGACAATAATCTAATAATTTAATCTATCCAGCGTTTTAGCTATGACAGTACAACCTTGGAGTTGGTGAAAATGTTTTACAGAAGATGCAAAATCAGCAGAACACCAAAATAGTCCAGAAAATAGGTCTACATGCAAGTCAGCAGAATTAAAAAAGGTCAGAACAGATGTTTAAATGTTTAAATATTTTTGCTTCACTAAATGTCCTTCAGAAATTAGTCCAAAACCTAAACAAGACTATCTTGTTCTGGAATAGCCCCCTAGGGTGTGAAATTCATCTTTACATCGCCTGAGTCACCCTTCCAACTGTATCTAAATCAAAAGGAGACATAAGGAACTGAAGATGCTGGTTAACAAAAAAAATGCTAGAGTAACTCAGCGAGTCGGGCCACATCGCTGGAGAACATGGTTCAGCGATGCTTCGGATCAGGACTTGATTCAGACTGATGAAGGTTCCTGGCCCGAAACATCTCCTATCCATCTTCATCAGAGACGCTGTGTGATTGTTACCCTTGCATTCGTCTTTTTTTGTATCTAAAAAGAATTCACAGAGACATGGCTCACCCCCAGCTCCCGCGGCACGCCGTGGTCAACAAACACCAGACATCTTATCCCGAGGCATTTACCACCATTGCTGGGGACTTCAATAAGGCAAACCTAAAGAAATCACTCCCTAACTTCCACCAACATGTCTCCTGCTGCACCAGAGGACCCAACACCCTCAACCACTGCTACACCACCATCAAGAATGCCTATCGTTCTATCCCTCGCTCTCACTTCGGTAAATCCGACCATACCGTGGTGCTGCTTCTTCCTGCCTACAGGCAGCAATTAAAGAGCGCACCACCAGAACAGAGGACAGTACAGAGCTGGTTGTGGGGGACGGGGGGGCCCAGAGGAACAACTCCAGGACTGTTTGCAGGCTGTAGGACTGGGCAATGTTCAAGGACTCGGCAACGGAATACGCCACAGTATTTACAGACTTCGTAAAGAAATGTGTGGAGGACTGCAACCCTATAAAAACCTTCCGAGTGTTTCCCAATCAGAAACCTTGGATGAACTTTGAGATCCGCACTCTTCTGAAGTCCAGACACAGGCCCATTCACTTCCGATGATACAGTGGCCTACATGAAGTCCAGATACGATCTTGGTAAGGCCATCAAAAAGGCCAAAAGGGACTTCTGCTCCAAACTGTTCGGCAGCTGTGGCGGGGCCTGAATGCAATCACCTCCTACAAGGCGAAACCAGAAGGCAGCTCGAATGTCGGTGAAACATCACTCCTTGACGAGCTCAATGCGTTTTACGCACGGTTTGATAGGGAGAATACTGATGTGCCTTCCCGATCCCCCATTTGCTGTGGTGGCATTTCAGTCTCAGTCACAGAGGCCAACCTAAGGAAATCCTTCAGAGGGGTGAACCCCCGAAAAGCACCTGGACCTGATGGTATACCAGGTCGTGTTCTAAAAACCTGTGCGGACCAACTGGCTGGAGTGTTTTCAGACATTTTCAACCTCTCACTTCTGAGGTCTGAGGTCCCCACCTGCTTTAAAAGGGCATCAATTATACCAGTGCCCAAGAAGAGTAAGGTAACGTGCCACAATGACTATCGATCAGTGGCACTAACGCCGGTGGTGATGAAGTGCTTTGAGAGGCTGATCATGGAGCAAATCAACTCCTACCTCGACAAAAACCTGGACCCACTGCAGTTCGCTTACCGCCACAACAGATCAACGGTGGATGCGATCTCGCTAGCTCTCCACTCCGCTCTGGACCACTTGGGACAACAAAAACTCATATGTCAGGCTGTTATTCATCGATTACAGCTCGGCATTTAACACAATTATCCCCTCCAAGCTGGTTACCAAACTCGCAGAACTGGGTCTCTGCGCATCCCTCTGCAATTGGTTCCTCGCCTTCCTCATTCACAGACCACAGACTGTTTGAATTGGTGGAAATGTGTCAGCCTCGATAACAATCAGCACGGGAGCACCTCAAGGCTGCGTGCTCAGCCCTCTGCTGTACTCACTCTATACTCATGACTGCGTAGTCAGTCACAGTGCGAACTCCATCATCAAGTTCGCTGACGACACCACTGTTGTGGGGCGTATCACTGATGGGGATGAGTCGGAGTATAGAAGAGAGATCGAGCAACTGTCCATATGGTGCCAGCACAATAATCTGGCCCTCAACACCAGCAAAACCAAGGAACTGATTGTGGACTTTGGAAGGAGTAGGAGAGGGACCCACAGCCCCATTTATATCAACGGGTCGATGGTTGAAAGGGTCAAGAGCTTCAAGTTCCTGGGCGTGCACATCTCTGAAGATCTTTCCTGGTCCGAGAACACTGATGCAATTATCAGCGCCTCTACTTCCTGGGAAGATTACGGAGAGTCGGTTTGTGCAATTTGATTGCATTTGGAATTGATTGTGGCAGATGGGGAAGAGGTAGGTAGTAGTAGAATTTTTTTAATTGTTTTAACAATAGGAATATAATTTGAATTGTAAACTAGTGAATTATTTAAAACCAATGACTGAATACACTACTGATTGAATTCCCAAGTTTTACATGTTTGCTTAAAAATGGCAAAACACTACACATTTTAGAGAAGAAATATTGTCTTGCAATTGTTTGATTACAATCCATGCAGAGGTTAGGTTGTTAATATTTTCAGCATTTAAAATATCAATATCTTTGTTGAGGTATAAATCAGTTTGTGTAATTAAAATAAAATGATGATCAGCTGCTCCTGATTGAGCCAAAGACTAAGCGGAAGCTCAGAGGGGACCGTGCCTTTGCTATGTCGGCTCCGAGATTGTGGAATGAATTGCCTCTGCACGTTAAACAGGCCCCTTCTCTAGCTGTTTTTAAGTCACTCCTGAAGACATATCTATTCTCCATGGCCTTTGTAGACCAGTGAGGTGTTGAATTGTTTATTAACTTTATTTGCTTGGTTTTGCTGCGTTGTTCGTACTCGTGTTTTATGTTTTTTAATTTATTGTTTGGATTTTTGTATGTAATTTATGCACCTCGTGTTAGTTGTATGTTCTGTTGTTCTGCCTGTTTTATGATGTCTTGCTTGTTTTCTTTTTTCTGTACAGCACTTTGGTCAGTTTTGGTTGTTTTTAAGGTGCTTAACAAATAAAGTTATTATTTATTATTAAAAAATGTCTCATGAACGCGGTCTTTGGAGGAGATTTAGATTTCCTTGCTTTGGAAATGGGTGTACCACTGAATTTATATGGTGATACAATAATTCAAAGGTCCAATCTTCTTTTCAATGTTGTACGTTCTTGTACACAAAAAGCAGCAGAGAATATGCATAGCAACCACAAAGAAAATTACTTCAAATGACTATCATCAACCAACAGGCAACCGGGTGGGATTTTGGCTCCAGGATTGTCCTAGCTACAAACTTAAGAAAAAGTGGTACTATGAACTTTTGATTGAACTATGAACTATAGATTGACGGTGTACAGTTGCTCACAGAAATGTTATTTGTGACATTGTTCCAAGATGCTCAAATCCTGTCTCAGGTTGAAACTATTAGAGAGAGATAGGCATTCATCTGGTAGGCTTGTGGAGTGAGAAACAAAAGTCTGGAGGTAAAGCAACAATCTGAAAGAACTATTCAAAAAGATTTTGATCTATCATTGGGGAAATTCTAGATTTCATTCTTAAGGTAATAGCAGTTCCTTTAGAAAAGATAGAAGTATAGAAATATACAAAATCCTGTAGAATTATGAGTGGCATAGATAAGAGTCTATTTCCAAAGGAGTTCATTGTGAGAGGGAGAAAGTTTACGATGAGAGGGGAAACATTAAAAAGATGCATGGCAAGAAATGTCTGTTTACACAGTTGTAAATGCCTGGAATGCTTTGCTGGGCAGGTGGTAGAAGCAGACATGATAGCTACTTTTAAAGAGGCATTTAGACAAGAACAGGCATGGAACAAGAAGGATACAGACCATGTGTTATCACCGTCAGTGCAGACGTGGTGGCCTGTACTGTACTAGGTTCCAAAAGGTAGAGATGGAATAGTTAGTGTGTAACTATAGTTGGATGGCACAGTGAACAGACAGCTAAGCATTGCATAGCTTTAATTTGAAAGTGTAATTTCAAATGGACTTGAAAGAAATGCAAGTGCAATTGCATTCTCCCATCTCCCCCAAACACTACCAATTCCCATCAAGGATAAGAGATAGAAATGTGGTTAGAAAATAGTTGGTTGTGAAGGAAAGGGAATGTGATTGTAGATGACCATCGTTATTGCCAATCAGCAATTGAATTAATATCTACTATACACATTACTCATGATGGTGTATGTGATCACTTTTTGCAATGCTACTCATTACAGGGTTCAAAGTGGTACACTCGAAAGTCAGAATCTAAATTTACCTTCAGCCCAAAACTTTGTGATTCTGGGCAAAGGTTAAAGAGCAACACTCAATTAGAAACACTTGTATGGACTTCACAGCACCTCAACATAACACATGGAGTTAGAGAAAGGTTACGATTGAGGTTTACTATACAAACAGGATATTAGATGAGAAAGAATGAAAGATTATTTCCCTGGCCTACCCCTCTTTGGAACAGAGACCAAACATTTACAAGAACTGAGGGACGGAGAAATTAAATAATGAACAATTTAATTCCAAAGGTTAACAAATTCACATCAAGATGTGATGATATGTTGTAAATTAATCAAATTAGGTGTTTTGTAAAGCACGCAGGATCAAATTAACAATGCTCTACCACATGGAAATCAACAAAACAAAAATTAGGTAAGTGGATGAAAAATAAAAAAAAAGGATCAAGGATAAGGCTAGTAAATGGCAGTGTGCTGCGGAAAGAACAAGCCACAGTCAGTGCACTTTGGGCTGGTAACTATACTAAAGCTGATTTTTATCAAGACTTAAGCGCAATATTTATGATGCGTGTAACTTCTGCTCAGTTGGCTTAACAAAGTTTAAAGATTTTAGAATCTTTGCAAGAAGGTTAGATAATGAAACATTTGGAAATAAAGATAAGGCTGTTAAGTCTGTAACGAAACACGATTGTGATCAATGCAATCTATTTCTGCTCATTCATCTCCATTTGTCTTCAACCTTCGACAAGCTGACCACTCTGGAAGGTTCCAAGATCTGCAAGATAAAAACACTACACAAATTGGAACACACTACCTGAGCTGCACTTTTATCTATTCAATCATGACCACAGAAAATCCAGCAATTGCTTCACTTCCTACTCCCAAACCTCTGGCAAGGGATATCTCCTTGACAGTCTTCTTCTCCACTGAATTACATACTACCTGTAGGTAACAGCTGATTTCATTTGCATACGATAACATTTAGCTCTACTACTATCACCAGCTCTTTCGACTGTTCCAGTGTTTCAACTGTCGGAAAGTTTATTCAACATCCAACAATGAACAAACTGATATTTTTTCAAGCTGAACACTGTATAAAATCATGAGGGGAATAGATAAGGTGAATGCAGAGCTTTTTACCCACCAGGATAAGGGAATCAAGAACCAGAGGAAGGCGGCGAGAGGGACTCCGAGGGCAGGGGCGGAAATCCCGGGGGGGGCCAGGGGGGTACACGTCCCCCCTCCGTTTTGAGAGGCGGGGGGACACATCCCCCCCCCCCTCCCCCAGTTTTTGTAATCCGGATTTTAAAACCCGGTGAAATCTCCGCTTTCCGCGAGACAGTGGGGGTTGGACTGCTGAGCGAGGGCGCCGGTTGGACGAGAGAGACATTGGTCAGCAGGCAATGGGGGCGGGACATGATGATTCAGCGATCATTGGAGGAGGGAGGAGTGGGGGGGGGGGGGGGTGTCCCGTCAGTCCAGGCAGGGCTGTAGGTTAACCCGGTGAGACAGGCAGAGTTGAGCTGCATTTAGTGCTGGATTCAGCCTCCGAAGCCTCGCATGAGTGTGCGCATGCGCGCGCAGCCGCCAAAAAAATGTCCCACCAGTCCCCTCCATATTTTGATAGCGATTTCCTTGCTTGCCCAAGGGGCAATGTTTAAACTCAGAGGGTGATTGCCATATGGAACGAGCTGGTATAGGAGGTAGTTGAGGCAGATACTATAAAAGTATTTAAAAGACACTAGGACAGGTCCATGCCTAGGAAAGGTTTAGAGAGCTATGGGCAATAGACAATAAGTGCAGAAGTAGGCCATTCGGCCCTTCCAGCCAGCACCAACATTCAATATGATCATGGCTGATCATCCACAATCAGTACCCTGTTCCTGCCTTCTCGCCACAACCCCCGACGCCGCTATCCTAAAGAGTTCCATCCAACTCTCTCTTGAAAGCATCCAGAGAATTGGCCTCCACTGCCTTCTGAGGAAGAGAATTCCAGATTCACAACTCTGGGTGAAAAAGTTTTTCCTCATCTCCGTTCTAAATGGCCTACCCACATTCTTAAACTGTGGCCCCTGGTTCTGGATTCTCCTAACATTGGAAACATGTTTCCTTCCTCTAGCATGTTCAATCCCTTAAATAATCCTATATGTTTCAATAAGATCCCCTCTCATCTTTCTAAATTCCAGAGTACACAAGCCCAGCCGCCCCATTCTATCAACATATGACAGTCTTGCCATCCCGGGAATTAACCTTGTGAACCTACGCTGCACTCCCTCAATAGCAAGAATGTCTTTCCTCAAATTTGGAGACCTAAACTGCACACAATACTCCAGGTGTGGTCTCACTCGGGCCCTGTACAACTGCAGAAGGACCTCTTTGTACCTATACTCAACTAGTCGTGTTATGAAGGCCAACATGCCATTAGCTTTCTTCACTGCCTACTTCCCCTTTCCCCAACTTGACACCATACAAGAAATAAACTGCCTTCCTGTTTTTGCCACCAAAGTGGTTAATCTCACATTTATCCACAGTAAACTGCACCTGCCATGGATCTGCCCACTCACCCAATCTGTCCAAGTCACCCTGCATCCTCATAGAATCCTCCTCACAGTTCACACTGCCATCCAGCTTTGTGTGATCTGCAAATTTGCTAATGTTACTATTAATCCCTTCATCTAAATCGTTAATGTATATTGTAAATAACTGCAGTCCCAGCACCGAGCCTTGCGGTACCCCACTAGTCACTGCCTGCCATTCTGAAAGGGACCCGTTAATTCCTACTCAGTTTCCTGTCTGCCAACCAATTTTCTATCCATGTCAGTATCCTACCCCCAATACCATGTGCTCCAATTTTGCCAACTAATCTCCTATGTGGGACCTTATCAAATGCTTTCTGAAAGTCCAGGTACACTATATCCACTGGCTCTCCCTTGTCTATTTTCCTAGTTACATCCTCAAAAATTCCAGAAGATGAGTCAAGCATGATTTCCCCATGGTAAATCCATGCTGACTTGGACCAACCCTGTTACTGCCATCCAAATGTGCTGCTATTTCATCTTTTATAATTGACTCCAGCATCTTCCCCACCACCGATGTCAGGCTAACTGGTCTATAATTCCCTGTTTTCTCTGCCTTTCTTAAAAAGTGGGATATCATTAGCTACCCTCCAATCCACAGGAACTGATCCCGAATCTATAGAACATTATAAAATGGTCACCAATGCATTCACGATTTCTGGACCTACTTCCTTCCTGGGACTTGGTTGTAAATTGTTGTAAACACATGCTGCCTACATTACAATGTGACAAGTCCTGCTCACCAACCATACTTTTGACCTTTTCATCTAGATGGTTCGTTGCTTTCAAGATTTTAAAATTTCACCCATCATTCAATCTCACAGTTTCTTTCAGATCATAACCCACTGGCATCTGCACCCCTCCAAATTTTCAGTCCTTGAGCACGTGTGAATTTAAGAATTAACCTCACCTACCATGCCTTTAACTGCCGAATTTCTCAACTCTATTTTCCTTTCCATTATCAAGATGTTCTCAAAAACCTATTTGAACAGGTATTTTTATCATTCACCTTTTTATCTTTAGTGCCGTTTCAATTTCTGATAACTTTCTGTAAAGTACCATTCAAAACGCAGTATATAAACTGGCATTCTAAAATAAAGACCTTGTCCTTAAAGAAATCATATGTTATGGTAGTGTAGTAACTATATTATTGGATTTGTAATTCCATGGCCTGGATAGTTATCTGGATATAACAAATTCATTCTGGAAAAGCAGCTAGGAAATTTTAAGTCAGTTAAATAAATCTAAAACAGAACCACCATAAAACTGCCAGGATGCTGTAAAAAAACACGACTTGACAGTGTGATTAACCAGCAAGGTACTATTATACTAAAATGCTAATAAGGATTATGTAACATGGACCGAGGAAACATTCAAATATTTGGGCACGTCCAACAAAGCAACAATCTTCTTGTCTGCACCTATATTGTGCCAAAGGGGTTCTTTCTGTGCTGCATGACTCTATGAACAGGTATCTAAACTGGAGAGCGACCTCAGAGACTAATCAAGCATCAGGACTCACAGTGAAGGCATAAAGGGCAAACACAATCATCCTGGAGACAAAATTCCATTATTACACTGAAGAGCCATCACATTATGTTACAGAGTTAAAAATTGTAATTCATAACAGCATATAGTGGGTCTAAACCAAGATCCCATGGCAATGTTGTAGCCCAAGACTGACTTGAGCGGCAAAATTGAGTTCCAATACAACTCATGAGCACGGTGTGGTATTGTTAGTGGCTCATCAAGTCTTGGGACCAACTCTAGCTACTAAACTGCTTATTTATTTATTTATTTATTTATTTATTTATTTGTTTGTTTATTTATTTTTTCCTTTTATTAGAAGCAAATACAGTACAAAACAGTACAGTGGAACCTAATTTTAGGTGCCAACTATGTCATACCATAATCCATTCAGTAAGCAAGACAAGAAAAAGAAAACAATAGAAAGAGGAAAAAGTGGAAAAATAGATGGTAGAGAGTAGAAAAACATGAGTGTGTATATAAAAAATTTAAAAAAATAAAAATAAAAAGTGGAAAATAGAAATAGAAGAGAAGGCCCCTTAAAAGAGTATTTTTCAAATCTGTATTCGGAGATGTAGATCTATCCACGTCATGAACGGAAGTAAACTGTTAATAAATAAATAAAATTTAAAAAGATCACATCAGGAATAGCAAGACTCCACAATTTCTTTTGACATTCAAGTAAAAAAAATGAAAAAAAATGAAATGATTCAATTTATTGTCATTGTACAGTACAGAGACAACGAAATGCATTTTTAGCATCTCCCTTGAAAGGGAGACACAGGGCGTCGCGGTGTGCCCGCGCCTGCCGCCGTACATTCCATTACAGGCAAAGGTGGGTGAAGTGTCTTGCCCAAGGACACAACGACAGTATGCACTCCAAGCGGGATTTGAACCGGCTACCTTCCGGTCGCCAGCCGAACTCTTAGCCCATTGTGCTATCTGTCGCCCCAAGTACACTAGTTACTGCCGAGCTCACGACCACCAACAGCCCAGGGATTATGACTGTCGGAAAATTAAGTTGATTGGCCACAAAAATACTACACTTGCAAGGGCAGATTAAAAGTTTGCCTTTACCATACTCATGGCACAAGTCAGTAGTGTGACAGAATATTCTCCAATTACATGGATGATTGCATTTTCAATCTCAAAGCAATGCATAAAAATAGCAATACCATCCAGTACCTTAAAAGCTTCCACAAACTTCACAGCACAAAATCATGCTGTAGTGTACATTTATAATGGCACTGAAGCAATCCAACCAGGCATCTGCTACAGCACCTCACGCATCCTTTGTTAGATTTAGAAAACACGAGAATAGTTGAGTAAGGTTTAATTTATTGTCACCTGTACCGAAGTATAGTGAAAAGCTTTTGTTGCATGATAACCAGTCAGCAGAAAGACAAAACATGATTACAATTGAGCCATCCAGTGGAGAGATACATGATAAAGGAAATAACATGACTAACTTTTGATGCAGGAATGGATACCCAGCAAGTATCCATTCTTGCATCGAAAGTTATTCATGTTACACCAAAAATGGCTGTAAAAAAGTCTGTATTAGCTCTGTGGAAGCACTATCCATGGACCTGCAAATTCATGTAGGGACTAAAACACAGAACCAGCCCTTTGGCTTGAGTTTGTGCTGATCACCAATCAGTCATTTGCACCAATCCAATCCCATTTTTTAATTCACCCATTTAATTTATAAATTACCCTAGAGTCTAATGCTCACCTGCAGACTAGGGCCAATTTATAGAGACCAATTAACTCACCTACCTCGTAAATCTTTGGGACATGGGTGGAAACTGGAGCACCCGAAGGAAACCCACACGGTCAAAGGAGAAGCACCCAAGGTCATGATCAAACCTGGGTCTCTTTTTTAATTTCTCTGGGATGTGGGAAGAAATTAGAACAAACGTGATGACTGCGAGAATTTGCAAACACCACTGTATCCAAGGCCAAGATTGAACCTGGGTCTCTGGTGCAGCGAGGCAGCGACTACTGACTGCTCAACTTTCCTTCCAGATACATATTCAATTGTAGTATTCCAAATGGAACTGGATGTACCATTGCATTCCAGATTCTATGATTTCCTAGCTCTTAATCCTCCTACATTACAATAATTTTTCTGCGTCTACACTCTTCATTATATTTATCCACACAGCTGACGGCCCTTGTACACGGAATCCATAGGTAAATCTCTTTTACGCAATCTCCAAAGCTTTCATATCTTTCCCAAAGTGTGGTTTACAGAACTGAACACATTGTCATCCATGAAATACATCCTTGCTCTTATAAAAGAGAGATCAGGATTCTCACACTTGTAATTGCTACACTTGTTGCTTTACCTCCCCCCTTGACTCCATTCAAGGACCCAAGCAGTCTTTCCAGGTGCAGCAGAGGTTCACCTGCACCTCCTCCAACCTCATCTATTGCATCCGCTGCTCTAGGTGTCAGCTGCTCTACATTGGTGAGACCAAGTGTAGGCTTGGCGATCGCTTCGGCAAACACCTCTGCTCGGATCGCATTAATAATAATAATCTTATTTATATAGCACATTTTTAGTCAACTTGCATTGACCCCAAAGTGCTTCACATAATTACATTACATTTACACACAGGCAAAGGTGGGTGAAGTGTCTTGCCCCAAGGACACAACGACAGTATGCACTCCAAGCGGGATTCGAACCGGCTACCTTCCGGTCGCCAGCCGAACACTTAGCCCATTGTGCCATCTGTCGTCCCAGATGGCACAATGAGCATTAACCGACCTGATCTCCCGGTGGCTCAGCACTTAAACTCCCCCTCCCATTCCGAATCTGACCTTTCTGTCCTGGGCCTTCTCCATGGCCAGAGTGAGGACCACCATAAATTGGAGGAGCAGCACCTCATATTTTGCTTGGGCAGTTTACACCCCAGCGGTATGAACATTGACTTCTCTAATTTCAGGTTGTCCCTGCTTTCTCCTTCCCTTCTCAGCTCTCCCGCAGCCCACTGTTTCCGCCTCTTCCTTTCTTCTTCCCACCCTCACATCAGTCTGAAGAAGGGTCTCGGCCTTTACCCAACCAGCATTTTCAGAAATTCTACTCCAATGATAATTTTCTCCGTATTGTCAGCAATTCCCCCACCAGATTCTCCCATTCATCTAAATGCAAGGGGCAATTTAAAGACCAATTAACCTACCAACCCACATATCTTTGACGTGTGGGAAGAAGACAGAGCACCTGGAAGAAACTCTGGCAGTCACAGGGAGAATGTGCAAACTCCACAAAGACGGGATTGAACCCGGATCTTTGGCTCTGTAAAGCAACGACTCTACAAGTTGAATCACTGTTCCACCTTGGACGATTGTACTCTCTCCACGCCCACGTCAAAATATATTTAAAATATTGAAATACCTAGGACTGTGCCATGGGATGAGGTTATATACAGTACAGGAAGGCATGCATGGAGTACAAAGAGGAGAAAATAATTCACTCCTGCAATTATACTATATGTTGCACCCACTAATCATTCAATTGAACAAACTTGAACTAATTTCTCTGGAGCTTTGGAGATTGAGGAAGACCTGATAGAAGTATACAAAATTACAAGAGGCATAGTCAGGATAGATAGTCAAAGCCTTTCCCCCAGAGTGGACATGTCAAACACTAGAAGGCACTTCTTTAAGTTGAGGAGGAATATTTAAAAAAAAATGATGTGATGGGGAAAGTTTTTTTAATTCAACAAAATATAGTGATGGGTGCCTGGAACATGCTGCCTGGAGGTGGTGGAAGCAGGCAAGATGGTGGCTTTTGAGCAACTTTTAGATAGGCATGTGGATGTGCAGGTAATCGGGGGGGGGGGGGGGGGGGGGGGGGAGAGAGAGATATGGATCATCTGCAGGCAGAGGAGATTTAAAAAAAAACTTGGCATCATGATCAGCACAGAAATTGCGGGCCAAAAAGCTTCCTCGTGTACTGCACTGTTAATGAATCCTTGCATTTAATTACCTGAACTTCAAAGCAGTTAATGTACTTGACATGAATATTTAAGATGGAACAGTGTTGTAAACATAGCTGTCTATACTCTGGATGACATTCTCAACAGATATCTATTCTGACAAAACTAAATTCACTGCCAAGTTGAATTTACTACGATAGACATTTTTGCCAGCCTCTCTCCATTACATGATCTGCAATCTGCTTAGTGACTTCTTATCCTATAGCTTTCATATTTTTTGAAATAAAATGGAGAATGCATGATTTTGCACTTGAAACATGGGATTTGGTAACAGTATTATACAAAAGTTACTTTTATAAAGGACAATAAGCTCACAGTCAAAGCAAAATCATTAAAAATATTTCAGAGAACAACGAACAAAGTGATTGAGAAAATATTGACAATGAACATGGTTATTGACAAACCCAATGAATTACACAAACATGCCAGTGTCATTGAATTCACAGGTTTGTATACATTTACTGTAAATACTCCTTTAGTTTAGTTTAAATATACAACATGGAAACAAGCCCTTCCTCCCACCCAAGTCCACGCCGACCATCAATCACCCGTTCACACTAGTTCCATGTTATACCACTATCACAGCACTCCCTACACACTAGGGACAATTTACAGAGAACAAATATAACATTTCCACAATTTTTTGCTTTTTGAAAAACAGATTTAGGAAATGAACACAGGTTTAACTCACAATTACCAAAACCAGCCATTTCATTTCAATGAGCAGATTTGAAATAAGCTTGTAAAAAATCTCATAATTAGTTGACGATCAAAAATTCATTCAACGTTAACTGATCTCGCAAACATTTACTTCTGCGGTAATTCTTAATAAATCATCTACATTTTATTTTAAATCAATGTAAACCTGTAACTGTGAAAATACCCAATTTTAAATGCACATTTACTACTCAGTAAAGTTAACAAAAAAGTCACACACGCTGTGATTTGGTAACGCCCAATATCCGCACAAGGGCTGTTTTATCACCAGTCACAATCAGTGATCATATTCTCGACAGCCTCGTACAGCCAATGCACCATACACTGGCGCAAAGGCGTACTATACTGCCTAGGATGATACAAATTCATGCTTAGGGGCTTCCATTCCCTTTGTAAATTTAAATATATATATATATTTCTCGATCGGTACACTGAAAATATATTAACAGGAGGAAAAAGGACATATCAGGGCTCGAATTCAAAACACTGCTCAAATAACAAGCTTGGTTGCCACACCTTCACTCTAGGCGACTCTCATCAATGTGTGCAAGGATTGCGAAGACGCATTTGAATTGACATAACATATTTTTGATGGGTTCTTGTTCATTCTGGGAACAATGGAGAGCCAGTGATCAGGAGAAAATGAAATGAAAGAAATGCTTCCATTTAAAAAAAATATCACTACTGATGTGGAATTGAGAGGATGGGGTTGAGGGGTATAAGCTGAGCAGTGCCTGCACTTTCCATCGCGACCCACACTGGTCCCTCCACGTCCCGCCGGCCTGAGGACACGGACACCTGTCCGTAACCCGGCAACTGGCCTCCCCCCACTCCACACGCCGGGATACTCACTTGCTCTGGGGTTCCACGCAAACACGGGGCCTGGCTTTCGAACGGAACAGCAGATAGAGGTTAACGGTGAAGAGAGAGCGCCATCCAGACCGCGCGTACCACCGATCGACCTCCTGGCGCTCACATCTTGTCGCCTCCAAGCCGGAGCGCCGAGGCGTCGCCGCCCATGGTGCGAGGCGCGGCCCCTCCACACTGGTCACCCACCACCTGGCCCCCACGCTATTGGCCACTCGCCGCGCCACATGACAGCCAACCGCAGGGCGAGTACTTGGTTGCCATGGCGCCGGCCGGGCTGTCAACAAGCCGCTGATCCTTCCAGGGCCGCCATTGCTCCGGCCCATCCGTCCGAGGCGCCCGGCCGGCCTGCGTCTGGTGAACGTAAACCACCCCCTCCCTCCCTCCCTCCCCGTGAGATGTGAGTTACATTTTGCTATCAGTTTCGCACTAACGACGGAAATTATTTTTCCTATTCAGACTTTTTCGGTCTGATGAAGGGTCCCGAACCGAAAGGTCATCTTTCCATGTGTAAGAAGGAACTACAGATGCTGGTTTAAACAGAAGATGGGCACAAAAAGCTGGAGTAACTCAGCTTTTTGTGTCTATCGCCACCTATCCATGTTCTGCACAGATGCTGCCTGGCCCGCTGAGTTACTCCAGCACCTGTGTGTATTTCATTCGTTTCTGTGAAATACTTAGCGCAGTTGGTGGAGCCGCTGCCTCACATCGCCAGAGACCCAGTTTCCATCCTGACTGCGGGTTCTCCCTGTGACCGCGTGGGTTTCCTGCAGGTGCTCTGGTTTCCTCCCATATCTCTAAGACGTGGGAGGCGTGTAGGTTAATTGGCCCTCTGTAAATTGATCCTTGTGTGTAGGGAGTGGATGAGAAAGTAGGAATATACAGAACTAATGTGAAACGTGTGATCGGTGGCCAGCGTGGGCTGAAGAGCCCATTTTCATGCTGTAATTCTAAACTAAACTTGATTAATTGATTAAAGAATGTTATCATTACATTTTATGTAAAGTAATGTTAATATCATGTAGAAACAAGGAACTGCAGATGCTGCTTTAAGAAAATAGTGCTGGAGTAGCATCCTGTCTGAATAAAGGTCCAGACCCCAAACGTCATCCATCCTTTTTCTCCAGAGATGCTGCCTGATTGCTGATTTACTCCAGCACTTTGTGTCCTATAATGTTAATATCATATCTGATATTCGGTCCAATAAATGGACTGAATTGATTATGCAGTTGTTAGGAGGAGGAGACACAAAAAACTGCAGATTGCTGGAATCGAACAAAATATAATGCTGGAGGAACACAGACAGAAGAAGGTCTTGACCTGAAACCTCAACTGTCCATTCCCTCCACAGATGCTGCCTGACCTGCTGTGTTTTTTCCAGCACTTTGTGTGTTAAGAGGTGGTCTTGTTGTAGATTTAGATGCCAGAATCAGTTGTCCCATTAGCTCTGCAGTTCCAGACAGTTACAACACTGGTATCTGCCCAGCTACATTGGAAGTTGCTCAGATATAGCCTATTCACATGAAGCAGGACAATTCAAGTTCAGAAAATGACTGAATTTTAGGTCATTAGCTTTGTCATGGAAGGTAGTATCGGCAGCGCTATGAAGCCGCACTCGCTATCCAAAGATCAGATCATCATTGCCCAAAAACCAGGATCATTTGATTTCCCACCTCATCACAGATTTGATCCAGACATAGCTAAATTTAAGAGGACAGATAAAAGTGACTGCCCCTGACATCTGGATAGCATTTGACCAAGTGTGGCACCAAGAAGTTCTGGTGTAAAATAACTCAATGGGCATCAAGAAGAAAACATTCATTTGTTGGTGTCAAAGCTTGCAGAAATCAAGATGGCTTGTATTGTTGGAGGCAAATGGTCCAGACCAAGGGTGGTGCCCTCAGGCCAATTATTTTTGACTACTTCATCAGTGTCAGAAGTTGGGAGATTTGCTACTGATTGCACTATATTTAATTCCATTTGCAGCTCCTCATCAAATTAAAAAGAAAACCCCTCTCCCGCCACTGTCAGTAGCAGGACCTGGAGCTAGACTGATATGTGGCAGATAACATGTGTGCCATAGAAATGCTAGGTAATAGTCATGTCTAACACGAGAGAACTGAATCAAATATCCTTGGCATAACTCTACCATCACCAACTAGAAACTGAACTGGAACAACTACAGTGCCCTCCATAATGTTTGGGGCAAACACTCATCATTTATTTATTTGCCTCTGTACTCCACAATTTGATATTTGTAAAAGAAAATATCACATGTGGTTAAAGTGCACATTGTCAGATTTTAAAAATAAAGGCCATTTTTATACATTTTGGTTTCATCATGTAGAAATTACAGCAGTGTTTATACGTAGTTCCCCCCCATTTCAGGGCACCATAATGTTTGGGACACAGCAATCATATGTAAATGAAAGTAGTCATGTTTAGAATTTTGTTGCATATCCTTTACATGCAATGACTGCTTGAAGTCTGCGATTCATGGACATCTCCAGTTGCTGGGTGTCTTCTCTGGTGATGCTCTGTCAGGCCTGTATTGCAGCTATTTTTAGCTTATGCTTGTTTTGGGGGCTAGTCCCCTTCAGTTTTCGCTTCAGCATATAAAAGGCATGCTCAATTGGATTCAGATCGGGTAATTGACCATTTTTTAACTTTGAAAAACTCCTTTGTTGCGTTAGCAGTATGTTTGGGATCATTGTCTTGCTGTAGAATGCACCACCGGCCAATGAGTTTGAGGCATTTGTTTGAACTTAAGCAGATAGGATGTGCTATACACATCAGAATTCATTATGCTGCTACTATCAGCAGTTGTATCATCAATGAAGTGATCCAGTATCTTCAGCAGCCATACATGCCCAGGCCATAACACCCCCACCACCTTGTTTCACAGATGAGGTGGTATGCTTTGGATCTTGGGCAGTTCCTTCTCTCCTCCATACTTTGCTCTTGCCATCACTCTGATATGTTAATCTTCGTCTCATCTGTCCACAATACCTTTTTCCAGAACTGTGGTTGCTCTTTTAAGTTCTTCTTGGCAAACTGTAACCTGGCCATCCTATTTTGCGGCTAACCAGTGGTTTGCATCTTGCAGTGTAGCCTCTGTATTTCTGTTCATTAATTCTTCTGCAGACAGTGGCCATTGACAAATCCACACCTAAATCCTGAAGAGTGTTTCTGATCTGTCGGACAGGTGTTTGGTTTTTTTTCTTTACTATAGGGAGAATTCTTCTGTCATCAGCTGTGGATGTCTCCATTGTCCTGCCAGTCCCTTTGTGATTAGTAAGCTCACCAGTGCTCTTTTTCTTCTTAATGATGTTCCAAACATTATGGAGGGCATTGTATATGGATGTAATAAAAATGAACAGCAGATGCTGTGTTTATACTAAAGATAGACACAAAATGCCGGAGTAACTCAGCGGGTCAGGTAGCATCTCTGGAGAAAATAGATAGGTGATATTTCAGGTCAGGACCCTTCTTCCGACTCATCGCAAACAATTCAGACAACCATATGGATACTATGACTATACGGGCAGAGTAGAAGTTCCCCATCTAGAATATTCAACAATCCTTTATCACTGACCCAGCCCAATCATATTAATTCTTGTCTTCCTGCCAGCTTAGCACTCATGATCTCATCTGACATGTTCAATCATGCAAGGTCGCAGATATTTTAAACCTCCAATCTTGTTCCCAATCAGTATTTATTTAGTTCCATCTGAAAATGTGACTTGATGTCAATAAACCTTTTTTCAGAGGTCTCTTTTCTTTGACGTGTTAAAAAAAGTGTAAGGCTTACTTTAGCATATAGTCTTACATGATCTTATTAGGGTTAACTATTTGTCAGTGCCTGGGGGTTAAGCCACAAATTCTGCATTCATATGCATCATCTACATTTCTTAGCATTTTAAAGTATTTCAAAAAAGTCACTCATCCATTTTACTACCTAGCTTAATTGTTTCAATTCCCAATTTTCTCCCCCCACCCTCCAAAACTGGAGCTTATCCAAAATCTTGCGTTGTGTACCCAATATATTAACTTAGTCTTCTTTGGCTCCTGGTTTACTAAAGTATTTATTTTTATAATTCCAATCCTTGTGCTCAGCTTTGCCACTTCCTATCTTTGAAGAGCAATACCTATGGACACCCTGTCTGTAAATAGTGTTGACTATTGTGCATTCCAATTCCTTTCCCCTGACAATTGAGGGGCATTTCTTCAGGTGCCCAGACAATCAGCTTGGAAATTATTTCACAAAGTCTGTTCCTCTCTTTCAATATACTTTTTATACTATTAAAATTTACTTCTTCCTTAGAACTTTTTATCTCTGCCCTAATATTTTATTTTAATTGGCATCAGTGTTTAAAGTATTTTAGGAAGGTTATTATATAAATACAAATGATTGTTTTCAAAGAGGCTTGAACATCCTGATGTGTGTGCTCAATCATTGGGCAGAAACAATATATTAATGAGTTAAATGCTGTGTTCCAAAGTAATCCAAAGTTATCCTTCTCAAATAAATTAATGTAGTTTGGAGAGCAATGTACCAAAAGCGATTTATCATTTGAGATTATTGGTAATTTATTTTCACAATAAAGAAATATTTTTCCATCATTAATGTAATGCAAACATGATAGAAATCTGACGTTCCTTTCCTGTCTGACCTACGCATAATTCCAAATTGACAAATACATTGACGACTCTTACCCATCTACTCGCAAACTACTACAACAAAACAGAATAAGAAATAAATTACACAAACCAGATAACATTGAACTAGACACCATATTTGGAACAACATCCAATCGACCATGCAAAATCAATAGTCCGTGATACCCTCCTGAAGAAGTAGATAGCATCTTGGTTTGTTATTGCATCAGAAAGATGGCAGCTGTGCAAGACTCCATAAGAGATGTTAGCCTGGAACTTTCTCATCTGTAGTGCACTTGAGCCATAACTGGGTGCCGCAGATGTGTTAGGGGAGGGCTACCAACCAAACCCATTACTGACATTTTTTGAATCTGAAGACCACATTGAAGTAATTGGTACCCATTTCAGAAATTAATATAATCTATTGATAATATATATTCCAACTTCCCTTGTAAGAAAGTACTCTAATTCACAATATCAGTTTAAAATAATTTGTGCAATTTACTTTTCCATAGGAATAATGAGTGGAAGAGATCTTAGAATGTTCATCACAAATCACAGAGCAGAAGATGCAGGTAATGTAAAATACATCTTTCTTCCTGCAGCTGGTTTATACAATTATCCATCAAATCAAGGCTGTACATCCTGAACGTGTGCTGAGCTAGGTTATCTTTTGAGAACTTCCATTGATTTAAAATAATACAATGTTTAATAAAAGACAAATACCAGCTGTTCCATCCATGTGTGTTATCTGATGTATTCTTCCTGAACTGCAAATGTATGGATCTGATTCAATACAGGATCTCGCTAGTCTAATTTCCAGATGCTAGTTATACAAATTCACAAATTAACCTATACAAAAAAATGTCAATGTAACAATGCCTTCAGGAGGAGCAATGTGGTAAAATAAATCTTGGAAGAACTATATAGCCATTTAGAACTAATACGAGGAAAAACATTTTCACCCAGAGAGTTGTGAATTTGTGGAATTCTCTGCATCAGAAGGCAATGGAGGCCGACTCACTGGATGCATTGAAAAGAGAGTTAGATAGAGTTCTTAGGGCTAGCGGTATCAAGGGGTATGGGGAGAAGACAGGAAAGGGGTACTGATTGTGGATGATCAGCCATGCTCACATTGAATGGCGGTGCTAGCTCAAAGGGCCAAATGGCCTACCCCTGCTATCATTTTCTATGTAAGAACAGAAATAAGTGTGAATAAGTTTTTAACAAATCGGAAGGAGATTAGTTCACAACTTTAATGTTTTCATGTGAAAGTCTAAAGGATGGACTGTTTTGTGGTATGGGTAGCATGCTGCTGTGCTCCACCAACTAAAGGTCTCAGGTTTTAATTTAAGCATGTTTAGAGTTAGATTATCTTGGATAGGCTTATCGCTGTTGGCTTTTAGCAAAGCAAAAACATTTTGAATCCTTGCTGCTAATAGCTACACAGCACCTCAGCAGGAAACATTTTGTGGTTTCAAAAAGCTATTGAAATTCTGTGGTTAATCTCCTAAAATAACTGCATTTTATTTTAAGTAACTTATTTTTAAACTTTAGTGATGATTTGATGAGATGAAAATGCTATTAAATATCAAGTGAATAAAATGGCAAATGAAATTCATGGATACCCAGACATTCTACAGTGACCATTTGTTTAAAACAAAAATCATTATTTCATATTCTTTCCAAATCTAAGGTAAACTACAATAAAATTAAAATTCTAATAGCCTAGTATCAATAATGTATGCTTCAACATCTTTTAAATCAATATATTTCCCATTGTCTAAGATAAACTACTTTACAGCTTCATCTTGAATAATTTGACTTCTCATTGACAATGTGCACTAGAGCGATGCACAATCCAAACAGAAAAAATAGTTAATGGAGATTATATCAGATGTATATGAACATCTTGCAGGGAACAGATCAATAATGAGCATAATTAGCCAACAATGCAACTTTTATATTGACTGTACCTTTGAGGTGCTCTTTAGAATTGATTTTTTATAAAAATAATTATCCTGATATTTGATGTTTGGGTTCTGATATTTTCATATTTTACTTTAATTCAGTATGAATTACAGATGCATGAAACTAATATAATTATGTATATAATGTCATTGTCAAGGGCAAGTGGCTATGTAATTTTGGTCTGAATACAAAATATGTTTTGAACAATGTGTTAAAATATTTGTTTTCTATTTGTTAGAAAGAAGACTTTATAATTTTCAGTTGGACCAAATAAAATTCCAAAATACAGATTCAGAATTTATCCTGTAACATAAATAGGATAACATATTTAACGTTTTGGTAAGATAGGGTAGAACTAGATAATATGGAAACAGTAAAGCAACAAATAAATAGTCTAAATTATATCAGTCAAGGTTGAATATTACTGTGAAGGACGTAAGATCTCACAATAACTGGTGACTTTATTATGTTTCATTTTCTTGTGCACTTGGTTTTCTTTTGCATATCTAGGAATGTATTGTGAAACATTTTCTGCTTCTATAATTTTCCATTAGAGAAACTGGTTATAAGAATAAAAAATGGTGTTGGAAGTCAGACGTATAAACCAATTGACTATCAACAACTTCAAGCACTTGCTGAAGCTAAAAGGATGGCATGTCTTGACACTGATCGCAAGGTAAATCAATTCCGAACAAACCCGTTAACAAAAATTTCCACACGGCTAAATTTTGTCCAAAGATAAATAACCATGTATTCTCAAAAGCTTTGTCTTTTTGTTTATTTCCTTCTATGAAATGTTCACATTTTAGTATAGTTTACTAAAAAATAATAGATTATTCATTTGACTGTAATAGAGATTATCTCGGGCCACTTGCATGTCTATACACATTTATTTAGAGGGAGCAGGTTGACAAATTGTTCCTTGCTGCTGTGAACATTTGAATAATACTGGATCAAGAGATAAGGACACATGCAGGAGAAAAAATAAATTGCATACCAGTTATAAAAATCTTAATTTCACTATTGAGACAACAACGATATTATTTGAATATTGGAAACATCAATCCTATATAATTTCCAAATATTAGAAGGTAATTTTGTTGAATGTAATACTAAATAACTTTAAAAAGTAGAGACAAGAAACTGCAGATGCTGGTTTATAAAAAAACACATTGTGCTGGAATAACAGAGGGTCAGGCAGCATCTGTGGGTGAAGTTTGGGCCAGGACCCTACTAGAGAGCTTATTCTTAATTGTTGTTTCCGTTCCTATCTTACACTCAGAAAATAGGATTTAGTTTAGTTTATTATTATTGTCAAATGTAACGAGGTACAGTGAAAAGTTTTGTTGTTGTGTGCAAACAGATATTTTGGCTTTGTGTACATGGCAAGGGACACAGATTACTTAAATGCTGAGGAACTAAAAATGTAATGAAAACTAGAGATTAGAAGAAATTAGGATAAATAAAACAGTGCTGGAGAAATCAATGGAATAAAAGCTGATACATCCCCATGGCTTGATAATCTGTAATTTAAAAAAATCTATCCATGAAAAATATTTTATCAGTTATGAAATAGTGTCATGAGAGCAGTCAGGATTACCATCGATGAACTACTGAAGGTACTGTCGTATTTGAAGATAGACAAATCTCCAGGCCCTAATGAGATATATCCAAGGACATTACGGGAAACTAGAAAGGAAATTGCGAGAACCCTAGTTGAAATTTACGAGTCGCCCTTATATCCAGGAGAGGTGCTGGAAGACTGAGGGTGGCAAATGTTGTGTCTCTTTTCAAGAAGGGCTGCAGGGAAAATGCTGGAAACTATAGGCCGGTGAGCTTAACATCTGTAGTTGGCAAGTTACTGGAGAGTATTCTGAGGTTTAAGATATACAGGCATTTGGATGGGCAAGGGCTGATTAGGGACAGTCAGCGTGGTTTTGTACGTTGGAGATCGTGTCTCACAAATCTGATTGATTTTTTTGAAGACATGACCAAAAAGGTTGATGAAGGCAGACCTACAGATGTCGTGGACATGGTCTTCAGTAAGGCATTCGACAAGGTTCCGCATGGTAGGCTGCCCTGGAAGGTGAGATCACATGGGATCCAAGGAGAGATAGCTGAATGGATAGCAAATTGGCTCCATGGAAGGAAGCTAAGGGTGATGGTGGAAGGTTGTTTCTCAGACTGGAGGCCTGTGACTAGTGGTTTGCCTAAGGGTTCGGTGCTGGGCCCCATTACTGTTTGTCATCTATATCAATGATTTGGATGAGAACAAGTTTAGCAAGTTTGCTGATGATACAAAAGTTAGTGGTTTTGCAGATAGTGAAGATGGTTGTGAACGATTGCAGCAGGATCTGGATCGATTGGCCAGGTGGGTTTGAGGAATGGTTGATGGAATTTAGTGCAGAGAAGTGTGAGGTGTTGCATTTTGGGACGTCGAACAAGGGCAGGACATACACTGTAAATGGTAGGCCTCTGGGTAGTGTTGTCAAGCAGTGGGATCTAGGAGTACAGGTGCATGGTTCCTTGAAGGTTGAGTTGCAGGTAGATAAGGTGGTCAAAAAGGCTTTTGGCATTTTGGCCTTCATCAGTCAAAGAGTATTGAGTATAGAAGTTTGGCAGTTGTACTGTATAAGATGTTGGTGAGACCGCATTTAGAATATTGTATTCAGTTCTGGGCACCATGTTATAGGAAAGATATTGTCAAGCTTGAAAGGGTTCAGAAAAGATTTACTAGGATTTTGCCAGGACTAGAGGGCATGAACTATAGGGAGAGGTTGAGTAGGCTGGGTCTATTCCATGGAGCTCAGGAGTTTGAGGGGAGATCTTATAGAGGTGTACAAAATCATGAGAGGACTAGATCGGGTAGATGCACGATGGCCAGTAGGGGAATCGAGGACTAGAGGACATACATAGGTTCAAGGCGATGGGGAAAAGATTTAATAGGAATCCGAGGGGTAACTTTTTCACACAAAGGGTGGTGGGTGTTTGGAACAAGCTGCCAGTGGAGGTAGTTCAGTCTGGGACTATCCCATCGTTTAAGAAACAGTTAGACAGGTACATGGATAGGACAGGTTTGGAGGGATGTGGACCAAGCGCAGGCAAGTGTGACTAGGGTAGCTGAGACATTGTTGGCTGGTGTGGGCGAGTTGGGCCAAAGGGCCTGCTTCCACACTGTATCACTCTATGACTCTACAACTCTAAGTTTGTAGATAACACTAAAATAGCTGGTATCGTAGACAGTGAAGCAAGAATTGCAGTTCGATCTTGATCAGCTGGGCAAGGAGGCAAAATAGAATGGCAAAATAAATTCAATGCAGAGGAGTGTGAGGTGTTGTATTTTGGGAAGTCAAGCGAGGTTAGGGCTTTCACAGTGAACATACGGGGCCCTGAGAAGTGTTGTAGAACAGAATTTAGCTAGAATTTAGCTAGAAGCTAGAATTTAGAAGATTGAGGGGGGATCTTATAGAAACTTACAAAATTCTTAAGGGGTTGGACAGGCTAGATGTAGGAAGATTGTTCCCGATGTTGGGGAAGTCCAGAACAAGGGGTCACAGTTTAAGGATAAGGGGGAAATCTTTTAGGACCGATATGAGAAAAACATTTTTCACACAGAGAGTGCTGAATCTCTGGAATTCTCTGCCACAGAAGGTAGTTGAGGCCAGTTCATTGGCTATATTTAAGAGGGAGTTAGATGTGGCCCTTGTGGCTAAAGGTATCAGGGGGTATGGAGAGAAGGCAGGTACAGGATACTGAGTTGGATGATCAGGCATGATCATATTGAATGGCGGTGCAGGCTCGAAGGGCTGAATGGCCTAATCCTGCACCTATTTTCTATGTTTCTATGAAGGATATAGAAGTACAAGTACATAGTTTCCTGAAAGTGGAGTCACTGGCGGAGAGGGTTGTGAACTGGCTTTTGCCACATTGCCCTTCATCAGTGAAGGCATCTATCTATCTATCTATCTATCTATCTATCTATCTATCTATCTATCTATAAAACTCAAATCAGTCCGCCTGCAGTACGGATCCCTTCCTGCCTTTTGATTCGTTGACGGCTGCTCCTTCCTCAGCTTCCAACACACTTCGAAACAATGTTGCAAGACAGGAACACTGAACTTTTCACTGCTGCAGCAGGCAGGGATTTTTTCTAAAGAGGCAGGGCAGTGCTGGAATCTTACTTTTGAGAACGGCTTCAGTTCCATTGGAGGAGACGGGTGCATGGTGGAATATTGGGTTGGGGGATCACACCATTGGGGGAGCAGATCCAACGGGTCTGCACTTGGTCTAGTATATATATAAAACTCAAATCAGTCCGCCTGCAGTACGGATCCCTTCCTGCCTTTCGATTCGTTGACGGCTGCTCCTTCCTCAGCTTCCAACACACTTCGAAACAATGTTGTAAGACAGGAACACTGAACTTTTCACTGCTGCAGCAGGCAGGGATTTTTTTTAAAGAGGCAGGGCAGTGCTGGAATCTTACTTTTGAGAACGGCTTCAGTTCCATTGGAGGAGACGGGTGCATGGTGGAATATTGGGTTGGGGGATCACACCATTGGGGGAGCAGACCCAACGGGTCTGCACTTGGTCTAGTATATCTATAAAACTCTGGGGCCATCCGACCGACTGCCGACCGGCGCCCTTCCTGCCTTTCGATTCGTGACCGATACTCGCAGATGTCCAATCGGAATGGCCGATGCTCGCAGATGTCCAATCGGAATGGATTCATTTGCATGTACGGCTGCCGGCTGCATTTCTTCCTTTGATTCATTGCCACGCCCAATCCAGACGCTCAATCTCCGAGATATTTTCCATTTCGGTAGAGATTTCGCTTTTCTTTCTAAGTATCCGCTCCTCATTTCATTTTGTCGTGTTGAAGTACACGTTTTTAATCAAATCCTTCTCCACCCCCCCCACCAACCCCCAAATATTTCAAAAACAAACAGGCTTCTCCATTTACATGTCAGCTTCCAACACACTTCGAAACAAAGTTGCAAGACAGGAACACTGAACTTTTCACTGCTGCAGCAGGCAGGGAAGGTGCCATTGGATTTTTTTTTAATCCACTGCTGAGGGAGGCAGGGCAGTGCTGGAATCTTACTTTTGGGAACAGCTTCAGTTCCATTGGAGGAGACGGGTGCATGGTGGAATATTGGGTTGGGGGATCACACCATTGGGGGAGCAGACCCAACGGGTCTGCACTTGGTCTAGTATATCTATAAAACTCTGGGGCTATCCGTCCGGCTGCCGTCCGGATCCCTTTCTGCCTTTTGATTCGTGCCCGATACTCGCAGATGTCCAATCGGAATGGCCGATGCTCGCAGATGTCCAATCGGAATGGATTCATTTGCATGTACGGCTGCCGGCTGCATTTCTTCCTTTGATTCATTGCCACGCCCAATCCAGACGCTCAATCTCCGAGATATTTTCCATTTCGGTAGAGATTTCGCTTTTCTTTCTAAGTATCCGCTCCTCATTTCATTTTGTCGTGTTGAAGTACACGTTTTTAATCAAATCCTTCTCCCCCCCACCCACCCTCAAGTATTTAAAAAATAGTCAGGCTTCTCCATTTACATGTCAGCTTCCAACACACTTCGAAACAAAGTTGCAAGACAGGAACACTGAACTTTTCACTGCTGCAGCAGGCAGGGAAGGTGCCATTGGATTTTTTTTTAAATCCACTGCTCAGGGAGGCAGGGCAGTGCTGGAATCTTACTTTTGGGAACGGCTTCAGTTCCATTGGAGGAGACGGGTGCATGGTGGAATATTGGGTTGGGGGATCACACCATTGGTGGAGCAGACCCAACGGGTCTGCACTTGGTCTAGTATATTTATAAAACTCTAATCTTGTATGTATGTGTGCATCTTGTATGTATGTGTGTATGTTTTTTTGTATCTTCGTCAAAACGCTACGCGGTAGCGCTGACATTTTTCCACATTCTTACTCATATTTTTCCCTTCAGATTTCATGCTATATTTCACGTTATTGATGATTAAGTTGAAAAAAAAGCCAATAATGGCTTCTGAGAGAGTCAGCTTCTGAGAGAGTCAGCTTCTGAGCAGCTTCCAGTGATGATGTCACATGCCATCTCACAGTCCACCAATCACAATCAGCTCTCATTTACACAAGCTGCGACAATGACATCACAATGGGATGTTGGCAATGGTAACGGCAGCAGCTTGAAGAAGAGGTTGCCAACGGTAACGGCAGCAGAAGCTTGGTGGAGAATTCTGTGTGCCGCCATCGATGGAGGGGGAGGGGGAGGGGGAGGGGGAGGGGGAGGGAGGGGGGGAGGGGGAGGGAGGGAGGGGGGGGGGGGGAGGGGGAGGGGGAGGGAGAGGGAGGGAGGGAGAGGGAGGGAGAGTACACAAAACTGGTGAGTGGTGGAAACAGGTTGCGTTAGGGGAATTTTTGAGTGGTGGAATATTACGTTGGGGATTGCTAAGCTTGACAGAGAATGCTGCGTGCAATCATCTTCAGTATGACTGGGCCGCACAAGGGGGGGAGGGAGTATGTGTGGGCGGGTGGGGGGGGAGTGTATGATGGAGGAGGGGTCAAGTCAAAAGTCGAGTCTATTCATTGACTCAAAGATTGATTGGCGTTTTACAAAAAAAAAATTCCAGCACTCTCCTCCTCCAACACTGCCCACAACCCCCCTCCCCCACACGTCAAGTCCACACTGCCCGCCCACCCCCCCCACCACCACCCCCCCCCCCCTCTCACAAAGCTATTATGATCACTGTTCCCTGGAGGTTCACTGAGTAGCAGGTTATTAATAAACCATTTCTCATATATAATATCCTCATATGGATATCAAATAGCCGGTCTCACTTTGGTTCCTTAACATACTAAACTTAAAAATCCTATCTTATGAATTCTATGAATTATTGCTAACTTGGTTTGCCTCAGACCATATATAGATGAAAATCCCCTCTGGGTATTGTATTATCCGTGTTACCATTCACCTAACATGTTCATGTCTTTTTGTAGATTCTTTGTTTTCTTTCACAATTCATTTTCTCATCTATCTTTGCTATTGGCAAATTTGGATACATTACTTTGTTCCTTTGTTTAAATCATTAATCTAGATTATAAGTAGCTGAGACCTTGAAATGAACGCTTAAATATCTCAGTTGCTAAAGCTTGTCAAAGTTATAAAGACCTATTTAAGAAACATAAGAGGCTGCAGGTGCTGGAATCCTGTGCAAAAAACAAATTGCTGTAGGAACTTAGTGTGTCAGACAGCCACTGTGGAAGGATCTGTGAAGGATCTACCTCTACCACAACGCCAGGCATCCACCACTCTCTCTGTAAAAACTCTTCCCCTTCACATCTCATACCTCTCTCATATTAAAGCTATTCCCTCTGGTCTGACATTTCCACCCTGGGAGAAAGGTTCAGACTGTCTCCCCTACCTATGCCTCTCATAATTTTACATACTTTCACCTTTTTTATATATATTTTTTAATAAACATATATTCATATTGCTCATTGTAAATTACTTGAGGATTGTGGGCAGGAGGAACTATACAATACTAGACTAAGTGGGACCCGTTGGGTCCCATGTTCACACGGGAGGGCTGGTCCCCCAACGCAATATTCCACCTCTCCACCAATTCCAATGTTGGTGGCCAGTGGGGAGGGCTTTCTGGAGCGCTAGTATGGGTATTGTGGGCTGAAGGGACTGGTTTCCAGAGGGCTAGCTTGGACATTGTGGGCCAAATGGATTCTTGGGGTGACAGCTCAGTCACGTAAGCCTGATGTGCTGGCAGCTCACTCAAAGCTAGTGGGCGAGCAGTTGACTCATGGCTATTCCTTGAAATTTCATTTCAAGCAGGGTGCAAGGCCACCAAATTTAAGTGCAGTTTCATACCACTTCAAGCAGGGTGAAACCACCATAAAACCACACAAAACGCCACATATACACCACACTCACATTTCAGTAGACATTCAAGCAGGGTGAAACCACCATAAAACCACACAAAACGCCACATATACACCACACTCACATTTCAGTAGACATTCAGTGTGTTCAGTTGATTCACAGCTCAGACAGACATGACTTCTCCCTCCCCCATCTTGCAGAGACTGAGCCACACCCACACTTCCGGGTTTTATAATCCCTCCCCCCTCCCACTGGAAGGGGCGTGGCTTTCATGCAGTGATTGACATTCTCGACATTTTTTTAAACACTAATAACAATTTTATTTTTCATTGATGGGAAGAATCCTCTGCACCAGATGAGCGGAGGGGGACTGAGTAAGATGGCCAAAAATCACAGCCGTAAGTAGTAGCGTTTTATCTAAAATCAATATACAGTGCAAACAGGAAGTTGTCAAATTACCACCACCAACAACCATTTTCAGTGCAGCATTTGAAAGCAGTTACCCACCACAAACAACCATTTGCAGTCCAGCATTTTAAAGCAACCACATTTTCATTTTCAAACCACATTAAGGGCACTCACCGTTGAGTAGACATGTGTTCAGTGTTATTCACAGCTCAGAGAGACGTGACCCTCTCACTTCCTCCAGAGACTGAGTGAGGCACAACACTTCCAGGTTTTATAGTCCCTCCCCCTCCCACCAGAAGGGGCAGCAGAGAGAATGTCAACATTTTTTAAACATTAATAACTCTTTTATTTTTCATCGATGGAAAAAACCTCTTGTCCTGCGCAGCGGAGGGGGACTGAGTAAGATGGCCAAAAATCACAGCCATAAGTGGTAGCGTTTTTTCAAAAATCATGAAACAGAAAATCAGGAAGTGGTGAAGATCTTATTTTAGTAATATAAGATTAATGTAATAGCCTTTAATCTGTCCACTTCCTATACTACTAGAGGTTGATTGAGTACAGATGAAATGGGTAACCCACCTATTCTTAAGGAACTGGATAGTTCAGCAAGTACTAGCTTATCACAGGATAAAAGTACTATCATAACATTTAAGGGATATTTGGACAGGACTGGATAGGTTAGAGACTTGTGGACCAAGCGCGTGTGTGGGACCGGTGTGGGTGGGGCATGTTAGTCGGCGAGGGCAAGTTGGGCTGAAGGGTCTGTTTCCACGTTGTTTGACTCTAAGAGTGGGGCTAACAAGCCACGATCACTGCACGATCTCCATGAACATTTTTTGGCAAACCATTGGTTACCATTAGAATTATTCATTTTGATCTGTAGAAACTAGAGAAGAACTATGTAAAAAGAATGATGTGCATTTATAACCTTGGACCAATTGGAACTATCAGTCTGGTCAGTTTGCATTGTTAACTAATTCAATTATGTACTCACTCAAATAGCTTTATCAAATAGGAGGCTCCACGTGTACATTTTAATAAATCACATTTGGTCACTCTGTAATTATTCTTTATTCTGGATTATTTATCTGGCAACCAATATTAAGTTCACTGTTTATATTTTTCTGTTTTTCATGATTTCACGTGTTCTTTTGTGGAATCCCTTTTGCATAAATATGTCATGTAAATATGCAATGTTGGCCAGTTTTGCCAGTTTATTCGCATTCTCCCGTAATTTGTTTTAGAGATTATTTATCTCCAGTTTAATACTATCTACAAATTCAGAACTTTATACTAATTCTCCTATAGACTCTATTCCCATCCCAGTCTTCCTTTTTTAATTGGAGCCTGTAAAATGAGCATTTTTTCATGTCCCCAGATAATATCCCCATTTACTGATTTATTTTTCCTCTCGAGTTGTCTAAATGATGTGCTTAAATTTTGTCACCCTCAAAAATGCTGCTGACATAGTATCTGTTCCTTTGAATACATTCTTGAGAATAATTTCCAAATTCATTAGCTTTTACTTCCAACCTGTACTTGGTTAATAACTTCCAAAGCTGTCCAGGAAGTCTTACCCAGGAAGTCTTGAAATTGTTTTCAAAATTCAGCAATATTAAAAAAGTGATTGAAGTAAATGTCCATTTTGTATCATTATAATATTGTATCATTGAAATATTTTTCCACCTAAATACTGAAACTTACTTATTTCTTTTTTATATTCTCCCTAATCTTAATCTCATTATCAATCTAGATTCTTTATTCCTTTGCTGATTGCAGCTGTGGTTTTTGCTAAAACCACTATTTCTATCTCTAATCCACATACAGGGTTCCTCATTGGCTTCATTTCTGCCAAATATAATCCACTTTGTTTTTGACGAGCTGTATTTATTTTGCAATCCTCTAATTCTGTTTTCAATATATACCAATATGCAATTCTGTGGTTTTGCTCCATTGAAGCCATTTCAGGGATCTATTTCCTTCTCCAGAGGTGCATGCACATAATCCAGCCTAAGCTTTGAGAGCAATGCTGAAAAATTATTGCAGTGTTGGTTTAGGTATATTATTGTCACACGTACCGAGATACAGTGAAAATCTTTTGTTTGCGTGCTACCCAATCAAATCAGATAATATTGTACATGAATACAATCAAGCCATACACAAAAGGTAGAGCAAATAAAAATATATCAGAGTGCAGAGTGATAGATTTACAAGTAGAAATCAATTTAAAAGAGTAGGGCAATTGTATTGGATGATAGTAGATCCTCTTTTTAGACCAAAAAAGTCTTGTGACAGTTTTCAAAGATGTGCAGGGAAGTTCTCTTAGTTTCCAGACTAACATTTATAGAAGACTAAAACCAAGTTATGTATCTTGTCACTGTTATGAATATTTAATTTATGCAAATTTGTAGCTGTCTGATCCCGCAATAATTCTACAATTCAAAATAAATTTTTGGCTGAGAAGAATCTTGAAGTTATTATTTGAGAATAATTTGAAGTTATGAAGATCCTCTTTGTTTTACCGTTGCATTTGCTAATGCAATCTTGTTTTGATGTTAGTAACGCTGCCCCTCTTTGTAGCTCATTCTTGTTGTTGAAGTTCTGGTTGAAGTATATTTTTTGGAGCAGCTTTTCTGCTTACTCAAGGAAAATGCGCCTCTATGATAAAACACGTGGAACAAAGATAAGTTAAAATATATCGGATATTTAATGATGCTGTACTCCAGAGTCCCTCAATCAGTTAGGCTACACGAACCTTTGATTTACTTCTCTGATAGTAAATTGCTCCAAGCTCTAATAGTTGTCAACAATTCATTGTATTTTTCTGATGTATGGAAAGTTTCTCTCCAACTGTGAATGCGAGACTAACCTCCTAGATAATCCAGCACACAAAGACTTCATTATATTTGGAATCACTTGATTGTCAAAGCAAATACAAAAAGGAATTTTGTTTTTATCAAAAGACTCATTTAAATACGTAGATTAAAGGTGTGTCACTGTATTCTCAATATGTTGCCAAATCATAGTGTTGATACATCTAAAATACTACCAGATGAAATATAAAATAATAACTGAAGTTGTGCTTTGTTGTGGCTCAAAAGTTGAGTCTCCCTGGATCACGCTGAACTGTGCATTCAATCCATTAAATGATTCTGTCATCATTGATTGTTATAAACTAAATAAATTCTGACAGCTGCCATGCTAGTGGGCATAAGTGTGTATGATTCTGACAGCACAACTCCCAGGTTCATGGAGTGAAACCTCTTTCTGAATGTGATGGTGTTATAGTAATAGACGAGTGCAGCCAACCAGGCAGACAGTTCAGGCAGATAATTAAGCCAGTTATGGTTTTACTTCCTTGGAGAAATAAATTCTTGCCTTGGTCAAATGTCAGCATCTTACACCAGCATAATGCAACTCCATACTACTGGCTGCAAGATTTAATTGTATGATTGGAAGGAAATAATCTACAAATATTTAAGACATAGGTGGCACAGTAGCACAGCTATTAGACCTGCTGCCTCACAGTGCCAGAGACCCAGGATTGATCCTGATCGCAGGTGCTGAATGTGTGGAGTTTGCACATTCTCCCTGTGGCCGTGTGGGTTTCCTCCGTGTGCACCAATTTCCTCCCACATTCCAAAGTGCGGATTTGTAGGTAAATTGGCCTTTGTAAATCTCCCCCTAATGTGTAGGAAGTGGATGAGAAAATGGGATAACATAGAACTAATGTGAACGGGATGATCAGTGGTTGGCATGGACTCAGTAGGGCAAAGGGCCTGTTTCCATGCTCTATCTCTAAACTAAACATGCCAGCCACTGGTAGAGCTATAGGATTACGACATAGAAGCAAAACTAGGCATTTGGTCCTCCAAACCTACTTTGCCATTCATCAACCGTGGTGGATCTTGTACCTCAGTCCCATTTTCCTACACTATCCATTGATTCCCTGTATATCTAGAAATTGAATTCGAAAGATTGATCAGCCTCTGTGTACAGAAATGTTTCCTTATTCCATTCCAATTGTAAATGGCCTACCGCATAGATTTATCAGATACAGTAGACAGGAATATAGTTACAATAAAATCAGAAGCAAGAGATTGAGTGGCCTACTCCTGCTTTTATTTTGTAAGTTTGTAATTTTTTTAAACTTTGTAACCAGGAATATTGAACACCCAATGTCGGCTTGCTTTCAGCTATGTCTCAGTAATGGGCATGTTATATTCTCTTAGGCTCTGTTCGAGCGTTTGATTAAATTGATATATTAATTATACTCTGTATATAATTATTATATACAAAATTTATCTGTAAAATGTAACTTATCTGTAATTGTCTTTCTCATGTGATATAACTTGAAATATTTCTTGCCTGTAACATTTGCTACAATTGCACATTTAGGTTACAATTATATACCCCTCAGCTGTGATATAATTCTTTGTGATCTAGTTTGTTGTTATTATGGGTCTCTTCTATTAGAATAAACTCGCAGATTCTAATGAAATTGATGGTCAGTAGTTCAGCATGGAATTAATAGTAAGTCCTAAACTTATGGGTATCCCTCTGTAAATTTGAAACGTACTCCAAGGTTGGACGTTGAGTTCAGCTGCATACACTGATTTTGCAGCAATTTTACAGCGTTACAAAAGAGATTCTGTCTTTTGCACAGAAATAGCTAGATGTGTTTTTTTAATTGGTTATCTGCCTTTTTTGGCATTTCAAAATGTACTTTATACGTAAAAATTCTGTAATACAGAACTTTTTCAAAGAAGTTATAGAGATATACAACATGGAAACTGGCCCTTCAGCCCATCGACTCCACATTAAAAGATACAAAGTGCTGGAGTAACTCAGTGGGTCAGGCAGCATCTCTGGAGAACATGGATAGGGGATTTTTCTCAGGTTAGAACCCTCCTTCAGCCTGATGTTTTCAGGCTGAAGAAGGGTTCCAACCCAAAACATGACCTATCCATGTTCTCCAGAGAGACTGCCTGACTTGCTGAGTTACTCCAGCACTTTGGCTCCACTTGTATAAACCAGCCTCTGCAGTAGACACAAAATGCTGGAGTAACTCAGCGGGACAGGCAGCATCTCTGGGGAGAAGGAATGGGTGACGTTTCGGGTCGAGACCCTTCTCCTGCCTCTGCAGTTCCTTGTTTCTATGAGTCCACATCAATCCCATTTTTTATTCTACCCTTACACTCATCAATTTCCTCCAATAATCTAACACTCAAACTACGTACTAGAATATACTTACAGCGACTAAATAACCTACCTGACTATAGCATGTGGAGGTAACATACAACGTAGTCATACAACGCAGGACAATATGCAAATTCCACATAGACAGCACCCAATGTCAGGATTGAACCACAAATATGTCATGTTATTCTTGTTATTTAATGTTAGCATTTTACTTAAATTACATACTTAAAGCAAATAGTTCATGATGCTTAAACATAGATTTCAACTAATTTGTATGCAATGGTAAGCAGGTGCTAAACTATGGTCTCCCCAAAGGGGCCTGAAGCGGCCGCATCTAGCTTCAGTGTGTCCCTTAGCACAACGTTCTTGGTCTTATCTATGGTCTATGCTCTATGCTAAATTACCACGTTCCAAACATTAATGAGCTTCATGCATATCAGAGCGCACCTTTCACTGCATTTGTGTGTGTGTATGTCTGTTCCTTGAGCAGCCCTTCCAGCACCGGGTTGGGTCTCAGGCAGCTTTTTGGGATAAACTTTGATAAATAACTCTGCATCTCATCCCAGATCTACCTGTTAAAGATGCATTTGCTAAGGAGCTGGGCACTCTACTTTCCCTGCAGCCAACCATTTGAAAGTTTGGTGGAGAGGCTCTTCCTCATATGCCTAAATGTAAGCAGGAAGTATTAATCTCATACTTATTCAGGGAGACAAAAAAAATACAGGCTATAACAAAATTGCACACATATTAGTTAGTGGTGCAAAACTAATGTTTATGGAATCATAGTGGAAACATCCAGTTGGCATAGTGCAGAATAAATCTTAGAGTCTTAAAATGTAATGAGAATGGAGATACACGTTTAATTCTTTCGCAATTTACAGCAACACTACAAATGGCTCATTTACATTGTCTGCATCCTTCCATTTTGCAAAACGAATCTAAGCTAGCATAATGCCACAAATAATGCTGAGTGACTACGTGCAGGGATGAATAGATCCTTCCACACATGATATACCTTTAACAATACATGCATGTCCAACACAAAGATCCATGTCAATTTTCCATTCAACGCCAACATTTTGCAACATTTTTTATGGCCTTTGACTCCATAAATAAAATTTATTGGCACTATAAATAGTGACTTAATGAAGCTTTGAAGTTTTCAACGACATATATTCGATAAAATTATTTTGATTAGACTATTTCTTGTCAAATAATGAAGAAAATTAAGACCATAGGTCCTAGGAGCAGAATTAAGCCATTCAGCCCATCGAGTCAGCTCCGCTGAAGTTAATGTGAATTTGCAGGAGTAGGAGGGTGAAAAGGACACTATTTGGTGGAAGCATTATGATGTCACAGGATCTTTAACGTGTAACACTGAAACGGATCCTTTGACCAACCTTATACATGCTGTTCTTGTGCCCATCTGCACTAATTCTATTTACCTTACTCTTACCCCTAATTGGCTAACTTCTTTCCCTTCCTTTGTACAATCATCTCCGTTCCCCAAGTCCCCTATTTCCCTTTTATCCTCCCCACTCTTTCCCCACTCCCCTTGTCCCCTTCCAACCATATAACTCCCACCAGCTTTATATTTCACTCTTCTTCTTCTCACTTTATCTGGCACCCTTTTGTCTACTTTTCACCTCTAGCCTTTATCATTTACTCCACCCATCTGCCAACCAAACCATCCTCATCTGTATTCACCTATCACTTGTCAGGCATTTTTCTACCCCTACCCCCCTTTTCAAGCTCCCCATTCTTTATCCATCTTAAGAAAGGTCCTGACACAAAACATCATTGGTCCATTCCTCCACAGATGCTGCCTGACATGCTGCCTGTCCTCCAGCACTTTGTGTTTGCTCTATTTACCAGCCCATTGTGAGAATCTCTGCCTCCAACACCTCTTCAGGCAGTGCATTACAGTAGAGAAATATCCTTTGCGAGGAAGAAAACTTCCTGTCAGATCTCTTCTAAACCTTCTACCTCTCACCTTTAACTCTCGTGGCTTTGGCACCCACACATTGGGGGAAAGGATCTTACTCTCCACTCTATGTACATTTCATGTCCCACTGATTTCCAGGATTCTAATGTTTGTGAGATGAAGTGGGGCTGCTTAAAGGGTGGCCAGCATTTCGAAGAAATATTGAGAGGGAAGGATGTTAGAGTTACCCTACATTGCTCCTGTATTGTACCCTTGTGCTCTGAATACAAAATATAGAAGTCCAAGAACACTTGTGATGCTTGGAGATGCTAATGAAAGGTAAATAACACTAAGGTGAAGGATGAAAATTTCCTAGCTTAAATTGGAATTTACTAATTTCCCTGCTATCTTTCCATTTATATTGTTGGATTTACGCCAATGTTTTATCTCTGCTGTCATTAGTATACTTCTAATCTTTTCTGCCTCCTGCAAATGGCTTTGTAAATATTGAATTTAAACACTATTTTTGGCCTACCTTTAATCTGCCTTTTAATGTATACAATGTCCTGCAAAAGGAAGTGGGTGTTAAGGAATATAAACAAAAGGATAAGAAGGATGTTAGCTGGAAGGGGTGGATAGCAGTGGACAGGGATGAGGAGAACAGGAAAGTGAGGGAGAGAAACAAGTCAAAAGAGTGTTTAATTGCCATACGTACTAGCAATGGAACAATTAAATTCTTACTTGCTGCATCTCTGCAAGCCTATTAACGCGACAAACAAAAACATGCCAATCATTATGGACAAGATAATCAGAGATTCAAGGTGAGGGCAAAGTAAATCATGAAGTTGAAGAGGACAGAGAACCACTGATTTCTTGCAGGTTTGCAGGGTTGAAGAAGTTGGTTTAACATGGAAATCCACAAATCTGTGTTCATCGACGGGGCAGTGGTGGAGAGTCCAATAGAGTCTTGGTGTAGGAACATTGGGAATAGGTTGAAATGAATTAGCCACATTTCTGAATGAAAATGTTTGCAAATACTTCAGCCAATAGTTTTTACTCTTGTGCTGGGCTCTGCCTCTGAATCTTGTGAACACATGTGAGAAAGGGAAACAGACTAATTTTGGTAAGGGGAAAAAAGAATGAATGAGAAGGAAAAGGAATTGAAGGAATCAGATAGAATTGAGAATGAGTGAGTGCTAATGTGGGGGGGGGGGGTAGGGGAACGAGACTGGGTATAGAATAAGGAAAAGAGGGACAGTAGGATGAGAGAGATGAGCCATATTGCAAGATGGCAACACACTCCCTCTTCTCTCCCACTTTCTACATTCTCTCCCTCCCAAAACTCCTTCTATCCTGCAGATGTGCAGAGTGCTCCATCTATCCCTTCAGACCCATCTTTCATTTCACACCCACGACATGGCATTAAGCTCTCCCCAGACTTCAATGCTTGGCCGAGCTTGTGCATTTCTTCAAGGTGAGCCAATAATTGGACTTCGATTCCATTGGCTTCAACTCTAAATAACGGCTTTTGAGGAACTTTATCAACTGTCTTCTGGAAGCCCACATAAATAACATGCATTGACATCCCTGTCCAATGCTTCAGAGATATTCAAATAGGTTTTATTGGACATGACAGATCCTTTGCAAATCAACAACCATTCTTCAAGTCAGAATACTTCAAGTTCTGGCAAACCATTACAGAACATTGGTTTATCAGACCCAAATGTAATTCTGTCATCGCTTGACATCCTTACACAGATGAAAGGATTACATATTTGAGATGAAAGACAAAAGTCTGTCTTGTTTTTCCTTTTATCCTCTGTCAGTTGTAATGTTCTTGCTGTAAACTGAGATCATAACTGACTGGTAAAACCAGATTTGTTGGTGGATGCAGATTCTAACCATGGGAAATCTAACTTTTTTTTTTAAAATTATCAATAATACAGTTTGAAAAAATTTTACAAGCAGCAAAGATTAACAAAGAGAAAACAATTATTAAGCAGCATCACCAGGCATGGTGGCAGGAACAATCAAGACTAACCGAAGCTAGGTAAGATTTAGACATGAAATGGTCTTTCCACATTCGTTTGTAATCGAACTTCACAAGCATATTACAATAAACATTTAAATCCGTTAATAAAATACTATGATACTGTGTTACTATGTATTATTTTAAAGTGTACATTCATTCTCTCCCTCATCCTTGAATTCTGAAGTCAAATAGAATCACATTTTGATCAAAATCTATTAGACTACCTAAATGGAATGATCTGCATAGGTTAGAAATGTGATGTGAAATATTCTTTCATTAGTACTGTGGTTATTAATTTATTGGTATTGTTGTTTTTTGTATATTGTTTGTGTGTATTGTTTACATGCCTGTTATGCTGCTGCAAATGAGAATTCTATTCTGTTGTCGATAAATATGACAATTAAACACTCTTGACACATGGCTAAAATAGTATAAAATAACACCTCATAATGGCTTCTCAAGAGATATTTCTTTATTCATCAGTATCACTTTATTCTGATTCAATTTGTTTCTCTTTATAATTTCCAACTTTACCTTCTTGTAGTTTTTGTGAAGAAAAACAAGGCTTCTTCCATGTATGCAGTCATGTTAGCTTTTGGCTGTGGAATCTAGAGGTATATTATTTCAAGATGTTGCTTGGTAATTTGCCAACCAGAGTCATTTGTAAATTGAACCAACGCAGTAGATCTGGGAGTGAGAATTTCTCTCTTTCTCTTCCAGAGTGCTCTGTGTAAAGGTGTGTAACATGTGGAGTAGTTCTAATGCAGGCTTTACGATTCTGTATGATGTACTCTGGAGTTTAATAGTTTATATCCTGCAATATCATGTGCATACCAGAGTGCTCCTTCAACATGTCTTTGTCAACTTGCTTTCAAGGGCACTGAAAATTATGTTTGGGTTATTTCTTCATTTATGTTTTTTATGCCATTTGTCTCTATGCATTAGGCGGTCTCTTATTCAGCTGCTGTCCCCAATGTTACTTCTTCCTTAATCAATTCAGAGCTCTCATCTTTTCCATTTTAATCAATACTTACCATGGCATGTTGACTTGTGCAGACCAATGAACTATTTATTTTTATGCAATTAATCTCTTTCCTGTCATCTTAGAAACATAGATATATAGAATATAGATGCAGGAGGAGGTCATTCGGCCCTTCAAGCCAGCACCACCATTCATTGCGATCATGGCTGATCGTCCCCAATTAATAACCCGTGCCTGCCTTCTCCATATATCCCTTGATTCCACTAGCCCCTAGAGCTCTATCTAACTCACAGTGATTTGGCCTCCACTGCCCTCTGTGGCAGGGAATTCCACAAATTCACAACTCTCTGGGTAAAAAAGTTTTTTTTCACCTCAGTCTTAAATGGCATCCCCATTATTCTAACACTGTGGCCCCTGGTTCTGGATTCGCCCAACGTTGAGAACATTTTTCCTGCATCTAGCATATCCAGTCCTTTTATAATTTTATATGTTTCTATAAGATCCCCCTCATCCTTCTAAACTCCAGTGAATACAAGCCTAGTCTCTTCAATCTTTCCTCATATAACAGTCCCGCCATCCCAGGGATCAATCTCGTGAACCTACGCTGCACTGCCTCAATCACAAGGATGTCCTTCCTCAAATTAGGAGACCAAAACTGTACGCAATACTCCAGATGTGGTCTCACCAGAGCCCTATACAACTGCAGAAGAACCTCTCTACTCCTATACTGAAATCCACTTGTTATGAAGGCTAACATTCCATTAGCTTTCTTCACTGCCTGCTGTACCTGCACGCCAACTTTCAGTGACCGGGGTATGACACCCAAGCCTCGCTGTACCTCCCCCTTACCTAACCTAACCCCATTGAGATAATAATCTGCCCCCTTGTTTTTGCCATCAAAGTGGATAACCTCACATTTATCTATATTATACTGCATCTGCCATGCATCTGCCCACTCACTCAACCTGTCCAGGTCACCCTGCAACCTCCTAACATCCTCTTCACAGTACACACTGCCACCCAGCTTTGTGTCATCCGCAAACTTGCTGGTGTTGCTCCTAATTCCCTCTTCCAAATCATTAATATATATGGTAAACAGTTGCGGCCCCAACACTAAGCCTTGCGGCACTTCACTAGCCACTGCCTGCCATTCTGAAAAGGACCCGTTCACTCCTAGTCTTTGCTTCCTGTCTGCCAACCAATTTTCTATCCACGTCAACACCCTACCCCCCAATACCATGCGCTCTAATTTTAGTCACCAGTCTCCCGTGCGGGACCTTATCAAAGTATTTCTGAAAGTCTAGATACACTACATCCACTGGCTTCCCTTCATCCATTTTACTTGTCTCATCCTCAAATAATTCCAGAAGATTAGTCAAGCATGATTTTCCTTTCATAAATCCATGCTGACTTGGACTAATCCGTTTACTGCTATCCAAATGCCCCATTATTACCTCTTTAATAATTCAATCCTCCAACCCACAGAAACTGATCCTGATTCTATTGAACATTGGAAAATGATCACCAATGCGTCTGCTATTTCTAGAACCACCTCCCTGAGGACCCTGGGATGCAGTCCATCAGGCCCCGGGGATTTATTATCCTTCAGTCCCATTAACCTACCCAATACTAGTTCTCGCCTAATGAAAAATTCTTTCAGTTCCTCGACCCCCTTAGATCCTCTGTCCTCCAGTACTACTGGGAGATTGTTTGTGTCTTCCTTAGTGAAGACAGATCTAAAGTACCTGTTCAACTCTTCTGCCATTTCCTTGTTCCCCATAATAATTTCACCCATGTCTGCCTTCAAGGGACCCACATTTGACTTTGATACTCTTTTTCCCTTAACATATCTAAAGAAGCTTTTACTGTCCTTCTTTATATTCCTGGCCAGCTTCCCCTCGCACTTCATCTTTTCAGCCCGTATTGCCCGTTTTGTTTCCTTCTGTTGTCCTATGAAAGTTTCCCAATTCTCTGTCTTCTGGCTACTCTTCGCTGTGTCCAAATCAAGCTCATCCAATGACAAGTTATTACTTATGTCTGGAGCGTCAGCTATTTTTTTCAATCTTGGCATCTTTATGGCCTTGAATGAAGCACATGTTATTACTACAGGATTCCATCTTAATTACTTTATTAAAAAGACAACCTGTCTCCATATTGTTTTTCATATAATTTACAAAGTCATTCAGACTTGGCATCGAGCCATTCATTTGTTCTACTAGTACATGCTTTTGTAGAGGAATGACTCCATTTTAGATTTGACTATTAGATTTGACTATTAGCTCTTTCATTCCCTCCTTTTTATTAAACATGATAACATTCACAGTCCTCGGTAGGTACACACAATGGTCGTAAGCATTAGAGCAATGATTAGTGGAATGATAGAGCCATAATGTTCGTAAATTAGTAGAATGATAGTACCCCAAAGTTCACCAAACTAATGGTATGGCTACCAGTTCTCACTCTCTTCATTGACAACCATCCTGATGAGGCTAGTTTATGGTCTATGGATCAGGTGCCACTTGTAGGCAGTGTAATCCTTTCAGCCGATACTGGGGTTGTGCTATAAAGTTTGCACCTGTCCGAGGGTGTTGCCAGTCTCTTTGTAGATCGTTGCACGTGAGGTGCTCCCCCCCTCTCGTCCTGTGGTGGCATTCATCACCTTGATCTAGACGCTAGCGTATCTGTGGGTTTGGACAGCTTCTCCTCCCAGTAGGTTTAGGTGGCCTGCTTCCACATCACCACGTAGAAGCGGCTGCTGGACTGGAAGCCAAACACAAAGCCACCGTAGATTGCAGTCTGTGTTGACATAGAAGGTGCCACTGAAGTTGATGGCGTTGAACTCCTCAAATCCGTCAGCAAGGCCAGGGTCAGAGTTGGCAGTCTGCAGTAACTCCCTGCCCTTGTAGCGCACCACCCAGTTAGGAACGATCTGCATCGTTCCCTTTGGAACTTCCTCAGGTCAGTCTCACTGATGGCGCTGTTCTCGGGGCACACGTCACAGATATCTGGGATGTTGTTGTCAAAGTCCTTGCAGGTGTCTCCTCTGCTGTCACCATCGGCATCGATCTGGTTAGGGTTGGGAACAAAATGGCCATTGTCCTTCTCATCAGAAACGCCATCATTGCCATCCTCATCAATGTCCTCATTGTCATCACAATGATTACCCACCAGGTCTGAGTCATTGACTTCTTGGATAGGGATATGCATAATCTCTTTCAAGAGGTGCATCTGTTTCAAAATGTTCAGCTTCTCTCTCTCTAGACCCTTGGTCATACGATAGAGCTCAAATTGCTTCAAGATTGTTGATCAAATGCGGGTTGCCTTTCCGAAGTTGTGACCAAAGGCTTTGCACTTCCTCCTGATCTGTAAAGATGTTCTTTCTTCTATATGGATCAGCTTTGCATGGCACTGCAGGTAGCGATCAATCAGAAACACATTTTTACCTCCTGGGTGGGGCAAGGTCTTTCACGCACCTCTTCAAGCTGCTTTTTTATGTGTTTCTTAAGTCCGCCAACTCCTCTGTAAACAGCACAGCAACCCTTCTACTGACATCGATACATGGTGGGGAAATCTTTCCTTTCCAAGTTTGACGGTTTCCAGTCACGTTTTTGTCCAGATTGTTTCTTAACATCCCTAATATTGCACTTCTTAACTGGTAACTTACTCTTCTTCTTCCAATATGGTTGAAAAGACTCATCTGAAGAGCCATTCTTAACTTTTATTTCTCTGTCATCTTCATTTGATAAATACCTTTCAGAAAGATCACTGCAATCCATCCACAACATCATTTCTTATAGAACAAGATGCTTTATTGCAGTTCACTTTTTTTTTCACATTTAATGGTTGAGTTGCATCTTGTACCTGAACCTTTTCCCAAGAGCACTCTGTATATTCAGGATCGGAGCACAAGAACATATCCTTCTTCAATGGGGATTCCGAGTTGTCCACATCCACCGACCGAGAAGCGGCTCCACTGTATGTACAAGGCTGAAGGTCTGCTAACACTGGGACAGGTTGATGCTTCGCAACCTCATCACCCTCACCATTTTCAGCCACAGTTACATTCCGAGGTGAAAGGGTTATTGAACCATTGAGTCACATATTGAACCACTTCCTCCATTGAGTCCTTATTTCTACTGGATGCGCACTGTCCCTCATTCAAAACGACTTGAATGCATGTTCAGGATGTAACTCTGACCCTCCGTTATCAGAGTTCTGAACAGTCCTTCCAATTGCTAGGATTCTGCCTGATTCACTTCTACCCCATTGTAGACATGGGACTTTGTCTCTGGAACTGGTGCTATAATGCTCAGAAATATGTTCTCCACACTAACCTTTCCTTATCTCTACCTATTTTAGGTGAGCCTGACTTAATTGCATTTATTCATGTTAATCCTTTGTGTCTTGCTGACGTTGAAAAAGTGTGCAAGATTCTTTAGACTCATCATTTAGCTGTTGAATAACTATTAGAAAATAGAAAATAGGTGCAGGAGGAGGCCATTCGGCCCTTCGAGGCAGCACCGCAATATTAATGTTTCTATACTTAGCTGACGATTCAATTTCAATAGGTTTGTTTTTATCTGTATTCTGTGTCAAGGGATGAACCATGGACATATGAACATTCAAATTGTGAGCCGATGTGAGTCCCAATAGCGCAAGCCAAAAAAAAAAACTTCAGAGCCTATTTGGAGGTTGTAGTGTTCCGTAGCTAGACAGTTCACGGGAAGAAGCTGCTCTTGAACCTGGACATTACAGGATGTGTGAACCAAATGTAATATTTCTACATTTGCTGATGACATAAATCGAGTGTGATTATGAGCTGTAAACAGGATGCAGAGACTGCAGGATGGTTTTAACAAGTTGAATAAGGAGGCAAATATATGATAGATTCAGTAAAATGTGACTTTGACTTCTCACTCATTCCTGAGAAAGAATGAACAATTTTGTTTAGTTATGAGGTACAGCATGAAAATAGGCCCTTTGGCCTACTGGGGTCACCCTGACCATCAATCATCCATTTACACTAGCACTACATCATCCCACATTCTCCTACACTTCCCACACATTAGGATCTATTTTACAAATGCCAAATAACCTGCAATTCAATATGAGAGGACACTGGAGCACCCAGAGGAAACTCTCACACAAAGAACGTGCAAACTCCATGTAGACAGCACCTGAGGATTAAACCCGGGTCTCTGATGCTGTGAGGCAGCAGTTCCACCAACTGCGCCACTTTGTCATCCCGATTGTTGTTGGTCTTTTACTTCAACAAGTCAAGTCAAGTCAAGTCAAGTTTATTTGTCACATACACATACGAGATGTGCAGTGAAATGAAAGTGGCAATGCTCGCGGACTTTTGTGCAAAAGACAAACAACCAAACAACCAAACTATAAACACAATCATAACACACATATTCTTTTACATAATAAATAATGGAAGGAAAAACGTTCAGTAGAGTTAGTCCCTGGTGAGATAGGCGTTTACAGTCCGAATGGCCTCTGGGAAGAAACTCCTCCTCAACCTCTCCGTTCTCAACGCATGGCAACGGAGGCATTTGCCTGACCGTAGCAGCTGGAACAGTCCGTTGCAGGGGTGGAAGGGGTCTCTCATGATATTGTTGGCTCTGGAGTTGCACCTCCTGATGTATAGTTCCTGCAGGGGGGCAAGTGAAGTTCCCATAGTGCGTTCAGCCGAACGCACTACTCTCTGCAGAGCCTTCTTGTCCTTGGCAGAGCAATTCCCAAACCAGGAACACTATCTATTCCTGCTCTAACCCCATATCTCTTGATTCCCTTCATGTCCAGAAACACATTAACCTTTTAAAAAATATATTTATTTATTGACTTGGCAGTGATTCCGCTTAAAATAAATCAAAACTTAAAATAAAGAGTTGGCTTTAAAATATTTAAAGATGGACTGATAACCTGATAAGGTTATTTGAAATAACTATCTGTTATTTCCACTTCGTCCCAAACTCACTTGTATTGCTACTGAAGCTGGATCCCACCTCTTCCCGGCAGTCTCCAACCTGAAGCCCCTGACCCAATGCTGCCGTGTCCTGCCACTCCTCCTGTCACTGACCACATTACATTCCCCCACCCGGACTCCTACACCACCCTCAAGCTGCCCCTACTCCTCTGAGCTCCCCCTTCTGCTTCATCTTGGACAACACCTTCTGGCCTTCTACCCTCTCACCTACCTTTTCACTTCTGACTGCCAACACAACATTGACCATCATGACTTTTGCACTCCCCTCACCCCCTCCATGCGCACAACCCTCCGCTCACTCTACACCTCATACCTACCCTTTGACCATGACTCCATAGGCAGCAATGTCTCCCAAACCATCATTGCTCATCCCTTCTGGCAATCTCCCCTCACAGTTTCCAAACTGATAGTTCCCCAAGGCTGCTCTGCCCATTTCTGTACCATATCCAAAATCCACATACAGGACTGCTTGGTAACCCCATTATATCTGCCTGCTCTTGCCCCACTGAACTTACCCCCTCTATCTTGTTGTCCCTTGTTCAGTCCTTCTCACCTACATCCAGGACACCTCTCACATTCCATCACTATAGCAACTTACAATTCCTTGACCCCATTGCCTCATCTTTACCATGGACGTCCAATCCTTGTGCACTTCCATTTCCCCTCAGGAAGACTTCTGGGCCTTATGTTTCTTCCTAGAACAGAGACACAACCAGTTTCCCTCAACCAACACTCCCCTCCTCCTGGCGGAAAATGTTCTCACCCGCATCATTTACAGAAGATTAATTTGGACCCAAAACGTCATCTGTCCATGTTGCCTGACCTGCTGAGTTCATCCTAGTAGTTTGTTTTTTTTCCACAGCATTTGTCATGTCTGGTGATTCAAATTTGTTTCTGCTTGTCACATTTTATCTATATTAAGTTCTGCTTATGTTGTCTTTATTACAGGTATTATTAGCTCTTTGTTCTCCATTGGATTTCCTTAAAATATTTTGCTTTTTGTATAAATTAAACGGTTGACTAGAGTCTCATTATTATATTCCATCTGTCCTGTTCACTTATTCCACATACATTTCCTTCCCCCCTCCCCTCCAACCATTTCCAAAGGACCATTCAGCATCTGAAATTATTATTCAGTCCTCTGTTTTGTTAATCTTTTCTAATATTTTCAGAGTATTTATTCTGGTCACCTTTCTATTTCTGCCTGAACTCCTTTATACAGTTCTCTTATCTGCTTATTTACAGTTTGGAGAAATGTTTGTTTTCCTTGTTTTATCGTGTTAATTAATAATGGTATAAATGCTACAACTTAAACAACAAGATTAAACTTCCAATATTTGTTCTATTAACAGGGGAAAACTAGAGTTGCATCTCCAGAGCTTACTTGAAGGTGGAAGCAATGAAAATGAATACTACTTTGATCTTAAAAAAATCGGTGTGTATTATCCACGTAGTTCATTTTGTTTGTGAAAATGTCTAGAACCAGGAAAGAAGTGGTTATTAAAATATTGTTTTGAAATTCCAGGAACCTTTACATCTCTCATTGAGAGATCTCTCAGTGAGAAACTTGTGTAGCAGTTTAAAAAAATGAAAACACAAGGAACTACAGATGCTAGTTCAGACTGAAGGAGTGTCCCGACCTGAAAAACTGCCTATCCTTATGCTTCAGAGATGTTGCTTGACCTGCTGAGTTACTCCAGTGCTTTTTCTAGCTTAAACATGATGGCCCTGCTCATTTTTGTGTTTCTACTTTTTTTTTTAATCTTAAAACAAGGTACTTGCTCTGGTAATGGCTCAGCAATTTTATGTTATCAATAGATAAGCCAAACTGAGCAGAATGTTCCTTTCACTGCTCTCTGATTCTCATATATTCAATTGCCTTTACTTAGTAAAATGTATAACTTCTTTAATCATGTGGGAGAAAAAATAAGTGATTTAATTTAGTTTAGTCCGGAAACAGCCAGGGAGGCAGGCCCTTCATCCCACTGAGTCCACGCTGATCATTGATCGCCTGTTACCTGCTACCCAACTTGATCAGGCTTCAGAAAGTCTCCAGCCTACAATATAGGATTGACTTGAGGTAATAACTAGTTTTGACCAAAAAATGCAGCCTCCCAACTTCACCTAAATCCAAGCATAAATTATATTATTTGTGTGCAGTCGACACTCTGAAATTTTGCTTACAAATTACAATAATTTGAGCAAGATTCTGGGAAAAAAAACCCAGTACCTTCTGGAATGCAGGAGATTGCAGGGAGATTGCGAGGAGACCTAATGAAAGAATATAAAATTATGAGCGGCATAGATAGGGTAGATAGTCAGTACCCTTTCCCAGGATGAAAAAATCAAATGCTAGAGGGCATAGCTATAAGGTGAGATGGGCAAAGGATAAAGAAGACAGACGCATAGAACAGGTTTTTTACGCAGATTGTGGTGAGTGCCTGGAATGTGCTGCCAGGGGTAGTGGTTGAGGTAGATATGATAATGGCTTTAAAACACTTGGATAGGCACATGGGACATGCAGGAAATTAAGGGATATGGATTATGCGCAGACAGACAAGAGTTGGTTTTGACATCATGTTCAGCACAGATATTGTGAGCCGATGAGCCTGTTCTAAGTTCTATATATGTTATTAACGGTGTCAAGTAAAAATTGGATCATGCTTGGTTGTAGTCAGTTAGTGAGAGGGAACATAACTCATTTTTATCTGCATGCCCAATATTTTTGGTAATTTTATTCTTACTCTCATTTCTACTTAACAATAAATAAAATAGCTTTCAGTGTACTCTGCTAAATTGATTACAATGATCTGTTGTTTGACTGAAGGGATATTTAGTTGGGTCTCTTCCTACCACTCAGAATTAAGGACTTTGAAGCCACTGGTGGCCCAGGACTCTCAGTCTAGGCTGAGAAGAAATTATCACATTTACTTTATTTCTGAGGCTAAACTTGGGAAGTTTCTGGCATGCATGATTCCTTCTGATTTTGAAGTTTCTTTTTTTATTAATGAGCTCATGCTAAAAGTTTGAATGAAATGTATGTACTGCAATGTGGATATACTTTGTTAAGGAACAATTATGCATTGGTCTATTTAAATTATCAGAATTCATAATGACAGAAGAAACACAATATCTTTAGCTAGACCCAGTCTGAAGAAAGGTCTCGGCCCGAAACTTGACCAGCTCCTTCTCTCCAGAAATCCTGCCAGACCCACTGAGTTACTCCAGCATTTTGTGTCCATCCTTGATGTAAATCAGCATTTCAGTTCCTTCCTACACATCTTTAGGATAGGATATTTTATAGAGCAGTCGCAAAATGATTTACGAGGATATTTATTTCTTATATTATCATAAACAGCCCCAAATTACTATTGAAGAAGTAGAGAACATACACATTAAAAATGAGAAGACTGGCTTGAGAAAACGACTTTAAAAACCTGATTAGTTCAAGGTGAAATGTCAACAAATGAGGTTTGACATTAAGGGTTCACATAAAAAGCAAAAAGAACATTTGTTGAAAAATATTAAAATAAAAAAATATGGGGCAGATAACCCTATATGAACAGTCAGGACAATCTAAATAAAAAGAAAATATGAACCTATTGGATGCTTTCATAGGACATGATTAAAAAAATGTCTCTCACTTTTCTGTGTCTACAATATTAAAAATCAGTCAAAAGTGACGCAGTGCCACAACGTTGGACACTAAAGGAACGGGATTGTTTATAGAATAGAACACAATGGGGTTAGGCATAAGGGGCTATTTGCAAATAGGTGAAAGGGTCAGACTTTAAAATAATGGGTCAAATTTTTCCAGAGCACTGTTTTCACCCTGCACTTCACGACAAAATTCCATTCCTTCTCTCCAGAGATGCTGCCTGTCCCACTGAGTTACTCCAGCTTTTTATGTCTATCTACCTGCTTTTATTATGTGTTTGTTCGACTGATCTGCAGTAATGCTCTTATATTTATAGACACTACACTCTAGATGTAGTAGTCTGTTTCCATGCTGTATGTACCTTTGACTCTATAATTCAATTTATACTGGAGTGGAATTTAAACATTATGATTTGCAGGTGAAAGGAACATTAAGTGAAGCAAGATAACAGGTTGTAACTGGCTATTGAGCTAAAGACCTCTTGAATCACATAACATCCCACCACTAAACATGTCTTAGAGGAACCCCAATTTCCTTCAATGATATACTAGAATGGTCAAAGACATTGTTTTTGGTTCATGCAATGAATTTCATACTTTACCTTAGACTTTAGAGATATAGAGTCTCTTTAGCCCACTGACTGCACCGACCAGCGATCACCCCATTCACTTGCACTATTACACACTAGGGACAATTTACAATTTTACCAAAGCCAAATTAACCTACTAACCTGTACGTCTTTGGAGTATAGGAGGAAACCGGAGCACCTGGAGAAAACTCACACAGTGACAGGGAGAACGTACAAACTCCATACGGCACCTGTAGCCAGATTGAACCAAGGTCTCTGCCACTGTAAGGCAGCAACTCTACCACTGTGCCACTTTACCGCTCCACCTTTGCTGTACCTTTGTCACTGACCTAACCCTCCACGGCAACTACTGTCTCAGCTTGCCCTTGACACTAACCACCGCATCCCATTCAACCTTGCATTTGGTATCCACTCAATCTTTTTTTAAATTCCAAATAAAACAGAAAATGTGCAAAATCCTCAGCGGGTCAGGCAGCATCTGTAGGAGAAAGTAGTTAGTGTTGCAGGGCCAAGACACTTCTTCGTCAGGCAGAAACAGGTTATTTACCTTTGATGTGTCGGGATGGCAAAGCATTTGGATTTCTACACTGGAGTTCTGACAAGGGCTCTCAAATCTCAAGTGTTAACTCTGTTTCTCTTTCCATGGTGGCTGCTTACCCAATACTCTGTTGCCTTTACCTTTAAATCTCTTCGTAACTAATCCATCCCATGTCTTCAAGTTCAAGTTCGCGTTTATTGCCACTTAACCAACTAAGGTACAGTGAAATTTGAGTCAGATTGAGATTATTTAGATTTCTATACTTGGGCCCCTCTCTGAAATTCCTTACCTTAACTTCCCCAGCTTCCCAATTTTAGCTCCTTTTAAGGATCCAAAAATCACACCTTTTTGATAAAGCTTTTACAATCTCTATCTCTTAATAATATTCTTTAGCTCGGCAAACATTTTTAATCATATCTCTGAGACATTTCTTTCCATTAAACATGCTATATGAAATGTAAATTGCTGTCATATCTGTATATACAGATATATACAAGCATTTTTCCATTTCTCATCACTGCGCATTCCGGTATTTCTAATCTACTGTTAGTAGTAAGAGTATTAAAATTCATTTGACACACGGCCTTGTTATGGCGGTTATATTACAAGGAAGAGAAAGAAAATTCCTGTAGGATGTGCAACTTCAAAATAACCAAAGAACAGGTAGAAAGAGGATTATGTTGAGAAATAGGGCAAAGATGGATTGAGAAGTTACAAGCAACAATGCATGTGATGGGATTGATTGTAAGTTGGCATTCAGAGGAACCTAAGTTGTGACCACACTTACTGTGCAGCGTTACTTCCAAAACTTGTACACCTGCCAACCCTCACTGTATAGGCTCTGGAATAATGTTCCGGTGGGTGACTAGGGTTAAGGAAGGTTAATAGATGGTATTCGTAGACAGTGAGGATGTTTATCGAGAATACAGCAGGATTTTTATCAGCTTGGCGAGTGGGCTGAGGGCCTGAGTCAAAGGGGGAAAGTTGGACTGGCTAGGACTTTATTGCTTGGAGCACAGGACTTTGAGAGATTAAACTATAAATGTGTATGAAATCATGAGTTGCATAGAGAGGGTGAATGCACATAGTCTATTTCTCAGCGTAGGGATGTCCCAGAGGGCTGGGTTTAATATGAGAGGAGAGAGATATAATAGGAACCCGAGGGGCAACATTTTCGCACAGAGGGTGGTGGGTACATGGAATGTACTGCCAGAGGAAGTAGTTGAGCAGGTACAATAACAACATTTGAAAGACATTTGAACATGATAAGAAGGGTTTAGAGGGATATGGGCCAAATGCAGGCAAATAGAACTAGCTTACATGGGGCATATTGTTCAGCATGGACAAGTTGGGCTGAAGTGTCTGTTTCTGTTTGATTATGACTCTAACTCACTCTTCTGTATCAGAATTTGCCAGGTAATCCATCCGTAATGTTAGCTCAATTTTTCTCTCCTTAGAGGCACTGCTGGACATTTTTGTTTTCAGTTCTCTACAACAGGTCTCCAAATCTGAGGAAGGACATTCTTGCCATAGAGGGAATGCAGAGAAGGTTCACCAGACTGATTCCTGGGATGTCAGGACTGTCTTATGAAGAAAGACTGGATAGACTTGGTTTATACTCTCTAGAATTTAGGAGATTGAGAGGGGATCTTATAGAAACTTACAAAATTCTTAAGGGGTTGGACAGGCTAGATGCAGGAAGATTGCTCCCGATGTTGGGGAAGTCCAGGACAAGGGGTCACAGCTTAAGGATAAGGGGGAAATCCTTTAAAACTGAGATGAGAAAAACTTTTTTCACACAGAGAGTGGTGAATCTCTGGAACTCTCTGCCACAGAGGGTAGTCGAGGCCAGTTCATTGGCTATATTTAAGAGGGAGTTAGATGTGGCCCTTGTGGCTAAGGGGATCAGGGGGAAAGGAGAGAAGGCAGGTACGGGATACTGAGTTGGATGATCAGCCATGATCATATTGAATGGCGGTGCAGGCTCGAAGGGCCGAATGGCCTACTCCTGCACCTAATTTCTATGTTTCTATGTTTCTAACAGCATTCACCTGCATTTCACAGCTTTTACATATCCCTGACACCACCTGCCCCAGCCTGTCTGATTTGGCATTCATCCAACTAGTTGATTGTAAATCAGATAAGTGATGTAAACCAGCCTGCGCCTCCATTACGTATATGGTGTGAGATGTGGAAATGAGTGAGGTTTAGGGTGGAGGTAAGATTTATTCTGCCTGAACACTGCCCAGTTAAAATTATTCATACAGTCAGAATCATACGGCGTGGAAATAGGCCCCACGGCCCAACTTGCCCACGCCGACCAACATGCCCCATCTAAACTAGTGCCACCTGCCTGCTTTTGGCCCATATCCCTCTAAACCTACCCTATCCATGTACCTATCTAAATGTTTCTTAAATGTTGCAATGGTATCTGCATCAACTACCTCCTCCAGCACCTTGCTCCAGACACCCACCATCTTTTGTGTAAAAAAGGTTACCCCTCAGGTTCCCATTATATCTCCTCCCACCCCCACCCACCTCACCTTAAGCCTATGTCCTCTGGCTCGCAATTCCCCTGCCCTCTGCAAAAGACTCCCATGCGTTTACTCGATCCATTCCACTCATGATTTTGCACACCTCTATAAGCTCACCCTTGATCTTCCTGCGCTCCAAGAAATAGAATCCTAGCCTGCTCACCCTCTTCCTATAGCTCAGGCCCTCAAGTCCTAGCAATACCCTGGTGAATCCTCTCTGAACCCTTTCACTCCTTTTCTTTATCTTGTTATAATTTGTCTTGAAATCTCTGGGCATACGATACTTGGCATTGGCTGGAAACTGAAATCCATTTAATTTTTTTAAGTACATGTGGTGTTTTATATGATTTAGATAATTTGAATTGTACTTTTTAGACTGTGTTTATTGATATGTTGATATGAGATGATAGAGTGTAACTTGATGGGCTGAAGGTTTGGGTTTATTATTATTGTCACATGTGCCGAAGTATAGTGAAAACCTTTAGTTTAGTTTATTTGTCATGTGTACAGGGCTATCCAATCACTTCAGATAATACTTTGCCTGAATACAATCAATCCAAACTTAAGTACCAAATGTAGAGCAAAGAGAAAGATACCAGTGCAGAATATTGTTTCACAGCATTGTAGCATAACGGTTCCAGAGAAAAAGTCAAATGTATGCAATGATGTATTTGGAAAAATTAGGAGTGTACCGTAGCTAATATTAGGATTGTTCAGAAGTACGATAACAGAGGGGAAGAAGGTGTTCCCGAGAGTCTTGGGATATGCTTTCAAGCTCAAGACACCAAACAACTGTATGTTTTATCTTATGTTTAAACTTTTATGCGCTAAATTGACATTATGTTACCTGCGCAACAAAAGCCTTTTCACTGTACCTCGGTACACGTGACAATAAACTAAACTGCTATGTACATTTTTATAAAAGCAAATATCAATAAATGGTAGATTCATTGTGACTTTTTGTCCGACAGGCATATTTTTGCAGAGTGAACAAAAAGCCTTTAAAATAGCTACTGTGGATCCCATCCTACAACTAAAGAGAGACTTGAAACAAAAACAAATTGAAATGCAATATTATCCTTTGCAGCAAAGCATCGAAAAGGACATAATTAATTCCAGCCAGATATTGCAAGAGGTGAGGGAAAATTTAATTTGACTTTGTGTACACTTAAAGTTTAATTGAAATTTGTTAACAAAACTTGAATTTATTTATTCCTACCTTTATATTTAAGTCACTGCTATGATATACTTGTTTGTATTAATGTCTAGCTTTTGTACCTATCTTAATTGATACTGAAAAGTCATTGTAGGAAGGAACTGCAGATGCTGTTTTCAACCGAAGATAGACACAAAAAGCTGGAGTAACTCAGCAGGACAGGCAACATCTCTGGAGAGAAGGAATGGGTGACGTAAAAAGTCATGTGCCTGTAATAGAATAATACTGTATAGAATCGTTTGAACAAATTACTTAAGTATAGGTCATTGTAGTCTGCCACTGGCGTAATAATAAAATAAAATAATCTTGAAGATGACGGTGCCATCAGAAACGAAAGCACGTTTATCCATAATGTAAATCAATGATTATGTATTACAAGATAAGAAGTGTCACAATACGGCATCCCTCAAGGAAATTTTTTTAGATTCCTTTGCCATTGGCAATCCTTCTAGTACCCATATGTTGCCATTTTATTGCAGCCTGAGCCTCAGCATAGCATTTCTTGTTGACAATGGGAAAGACAATCATGGTTTAATCTAATCTTCAGTGCTTATTTGTAATTTTGTTGTTTACCCTGCAATGTTTTACCACTTTTCAGTTTTCAGTGAAGTGCCTACGTATGTTCATCCTAACAATACTATCAATTTGGTGGAACTAAACATTGATATTTATAGTCCCAAAGCAACATTTCAACTGTTAATGATCCTGTACTGCTAATAAAAAAAAACACTATAATTTTTCTATCAGTTTCCACGGCCTCAGGATCTCAAGAACACTGCAGGGAAAATGTATACTAAAACTCTTTCCAATCGTGTCATGAGCGTTTTTATATGGCCTACTGAGAGGGCCGATAGGATGTTGGGCTAACATCTTTTCTGAAAGACAGCATCTTCATTGGTGCAAATGTCAATTTAATACTGCAATGAAATATTACAGTACATTATTGTACTGATCCCTGGAGTGGGACTGAACACTTAATCTTCAAACTCAGTCGGTGGCAATACTTTGTGATCAAGTCAAATGAAGAAATAGACAAAGGCCACTTTAGAGAAACCTATCCAGGGTATCTTATAAACATATGGCTCAGTGACGATCTCACATGTTTGTCTTACATAGTTTGTCGAAAGGCGTTGTTCGTTCATGTATCAGAGCTACAACTAATTTATTTATTTTTACATCCAGAGATATCGTTCTGTTAAGATAGGTGAACTCCAGAACTGTGTTTAAATTCATTTTTGCCAAAGGCAATCAATAGGATTATTTAGTGAATTAAATGAAAAATAAGCCTGGAAATGGAAAATATAATCTTCAGCATGATTACGTTGCAGACTATTTAACATTGTGGTCTTGGGATTTGATAATATCCCTATAATGAGGTTTGTATCCCAATAGCTTGACAAAGTTCCCTTAGTACACTTTTCAACATAGCCACTTCGGAGAATGTGTAAGAGCAAAACCCTGGGCATAATCTTGCTTCACATCATTCAAGACGGGGAGTACTTAGAGCATTATCAAAACTATAGCCACCACGGAGTGGCTTGAGAGACCAAAAACATTATTGTCAATGGCTTGGGGACATTTTCTTTGCCAACGCTAATTTTGAATTTGGTGAGATATGAAAATATCCTTATGACTGGAATTGTAATGTTTGGGGGATAAAATGGAGAGAGTAGGCCTAAAAGCTTCTCCACCCATAACAAGTGATGACTCGAATAATTTGTATGGAGGCTGCAATTTTATAAAATTATGAGACAGAGGAAGACAGCCAGAATCTTTTTCCCAGGATGGAAAAAAAAATCTAATATTAGAGGGCATTGCTTTAAAATGAGAAGGGCAAAGTTTAAAGGAGATGTGTGGGGCAACCTTTTTACACAGCGGGTGGTGACTGCCTGGAACGCACTGCCGAGGTTGGTGGTTGAGGCGGATATGATAGTGGCATTTAAGAGGCATTTGGATAGACATATGGATATGCAGGGAATGAAGGGATATGGATTATGCGCAGGTCGATAAGAGATGATATTGGCATTGTGTTCGGCACAGTGTTGTGGACCAAAGGGCCTGTTTATACTTTAGAGATACAGTGTGGAAACAGGCCCTTCGGCCTACAGAAATCGGGGCGAATTGTGATCACCCCGTACACTAGCACTATTCTACGCACCATGTTTCCAAAGCCAATTAACCTACAATCATGTACTTCTTGGGAATGTAGGAGGAAACCGGAGCACAGGAGGAAGCCCACGCAGTCACAGGTAGAACGTACAAACTCCATACAAACAGCACCCGTGGTCAGGATCGAACCAGGGTGTCTGGCGCTATAAGACAGCAACTCTACCGCTGTGCCACTGTGCCACCCCATTGTTCTTGTGCTGTACTGTGCTATGTTCATGCATATCAACAATTGATAGTGGAATCACGAGTGGAATATCCTTGTTTGTAGATGACATTGTTGGGAGTCACCTTTATGCAGTATGGATGGAAGGATGAAGTTACCAAGGGGCATACTAAGCAACTGAGCAAAACTCACAGACAAAGTTTATGAATGTAAGAGGGGCACTGACATGGGATTTGGGAAAGAAAATCCAATTATTTATTTAATGATAGAAACTTAGACCTACGGAGGGGCAAAGCTATTCACATGGTTAAGTTACTCCAGCATTTTGTGTCTATCTCATGGAAACAAGCCTATTGGCCCAACGAGTCCACCTGTTCACACCAGTTTTATTTTACCCATTTTAGCATTCACTCCATACACATTAGGTCAATTTTACAGCCCAATTAACCTCCAAGGCCACACGTCTTTGTGATATGGAAGGAAATTGGAACACCCAGAAGAAACCTATGCGGTCACAGGGAGAATGTGCAAACTGTGCAGCAGCTCTTCCAGAAGAATAAACAATATTCCACAATGGTCAAGGTTAACTGTCAATGCCAGGGTTGATTGGCCGTAATGAAAACTACCAACTCCAACTAAACTCCGCGCTGTATGGGTTGCACTAAGGATTTTGGGCTTTGTTTTGTTTTTGCACTATATTGTTTTTATTATTTATTGAACTTTGTTTTTGTTGTGTGATCTATGGAGATGCACAATTATTTGCGCGATTCAGTCCCTAAATGCCTAATTTATCTTGGTGTGATGTTATCAAGTTGCTTATGAAACAATATTCATAAAATTTCAATGAAATTAGGTGGAATATGTGAAAGAACAACAAAGGACTATAACAGACAAGCTTGAACAAGAGAGACAGATGTTGGAAGAAGAAATCAAAAATAGTGAATTAGAGGTAAAGGTTTTATTTTCAAAAAATAAAAATGAGCAGATTTTTGATCTTCATGTGGTTGCAGGAAGCTACCTTTATCTATTATTTAGATTTCACAGTTAGCTCTTTTCAATATTAGAAGATTGGAGAGAACTTGTAGTAAGGTCATGTTTTGTGAGCACGTTATGTGTTTGGTTGATGGCACATCCTTCCAACCAATCATTTGCTAATTCAGAGCATATGGAAGCAGTTTCCCTCAATCATTGCCATCATGTATACGAGATGCTGCAGATTTGATTAATTAAGATAGAGTTCTGGAGTCATATAATTACACAGCACAGAAAAGGCCCACAATATTCATGCCGACCTTCCATAATCCCCATTTCCTGTAGTTCCATGCCTCGCCTTTTCCAGTGCCTGTCTAAATGTCTCTTAAAAATAGTGAATGTATCTGACTCCATCTCCACTGGCAGGGAATTCCAGATATCACCACTCTATATGTAAAGAAAAATATTCCCATTAAATTTCCTTTAAAATGTAATCTTCTCACCTTAAACTGATGTCCTCCTATTTTTGAGCAGAAAAGATTTTGACTATCTACCTTGTCTGCCTCTCACAGTGTTATACATCTCAATCAGTACACCCCTCAGCCGCCTTTGCTGGGAAACAAGACCAGCTTATCCAATTTTTCCATTCTAAACTAAAGTCCTCCAATCCAACATTCTGGCGAATCTCCTTTCAACTATCTCCAGAGTAACCAAACCTTTCCTATAATGTAGCAACCAGAACTGTACATAATACCCTAAGTGCAGCCTGACCAGTGTTTTTAAAAGTTGTAATTAAACATTCCACTTTTATATTATACTAGACCAAGGAGGTTGCGGGGGTACACACACACTATCCACCCCCCACACGCACGCAGGGTGGGAGGAGAGAGGGGGGGGGTGAGAGGGGGGGAGGTGAGAGAGGGGGGGGGGGAGGGAGGAGGGGGAGGGGGGGAGGGGGGAGAGGGGGGGGGGGGGGGGGGGGGAGAGGGAAGGGGGGTGGAAAGAGGGACGAGGGGGAGAGAGAGGCCAAGGGAGGGGAGAGGAGGGGGGGGTGTAAAGGGGAGAGAGAGAGGAGCCGACCGACCGACCCAAGAACTTGACGGCTTCAGTACAAGGCCCGACTTGCTCGTTCTTTCTGCGTCTTTTGGAGCGAGGGAGCGGCGGGCAGGCGTTCTTTTTAATAATGGGGGAGAGGAGGGAGAGGTGGGGGGGGGGGTGACGTCGCCCGCAGCACGAGCAAGACGGCAGCAAGCAGACCCATTGTGACGTCATCAGCGAAAGACAGTCGTTTTCTTTTCAAAGTTTTGTCAGATTTTTGAACATTTTCAGTAATAACTTGAGAAATAAAGCATGAAATTTTCAGATAAGGCGACTCCATGGGAAAAATCTCTATCGGAATATGTAAAAATGTTACCATTGCCGCATCGTTTGTTCGAGAAGATGTGATTATACACAAATACACACACAAATAAATATACAAGATCAGACAAGATAGTTACTAGACCAAGTGGGACCGTTGGGTCCCGTCCCCTCAACGCGTGGTTGCAGGGGTGGGGGGCGGCCTGCGGTGTCACACACACACTAACCACCCCCACACACATACACACACACACACTAAACACCCCCCACAAACGCACACTAACCACCCCCCTTGATATTATATTAATATTATTCATTCGCTCCTTTTAGTCCATCCCCCGCCCTATCCACTCACGCATAGCCCCCAACACGTAGGCGCGGCTAGGGAGGGAGAGGGAGAGATGGCAGGAGCAGAGAGAGGGCAGGGGCAGAGGCAGGGCGGGGACAGAGGGCAGGGACAGAGGCGTGGGAGTGCGGGATGGGGGGGGGCGCGTGGCGTCACAGGGTAGGGCTGGTTCCCAAACACAATACTCCCTCACTCCAGCTCCAGGCTGTGCTGCTGCCCAAATCCAGTCACTGGGCTTGGCCTGCGGCAGCAACCTCCCCACCATGCGCCAACCCAGGACGAGTACAGGCCCCGACTTGCTAGTTCTTTCTGCGTCTTTTTGAATAACCGGGGGGGGGTGGTGGGGAGTGGTCGGGGGGGGGGGGTGACGTCACTCGCAGCGCGAGGAAGAATGGCATGGGGAGCTGACCCATTGTGGCGTCATCAGCAAAAGCAGTCATTTTTAAATTCAAAGTTTAGTCAGATTTTTGGACATTTTAGAAACATAGAAATTAGGTGCAGGAGTAGGCCATTCGGCCCTTCGAGCCTGCACCGCCATTCAATATGATCATGGCTGATCATCCAACTCCGTATCCCGTACCTGCCTTCTCTCCATACCCCCTGATCCCCTTAGCCACAAGGGCCACATCTAACTCCCTCTTAAATATAGCCAATGAAGTGGCCTCAACTACCCTCTGTGGCAGAGAGTTCCAGAGATTCACCACTCTCTGCGTGAAAAAAGTTCTTCTCATCTCGGTTTTAAAGGATTTCCCCTTTATCCTTAAGCTGTGACCCCTTGTCCTGGACTTCCCTAACATCGGGAACAATCTTCCTGCATCTAGCCTGTCCAACCCCTTAAGAATTTTGTAAGTTTCTATAAGATCCCCTCTCAATCTTCTAAATTCTAGAGAGTATAAACCAAGTCTATCCAGTCTTTCTTCATAAGACAGTCCTGACATCCCAGGAATCAGTCTGGTGAACCGTCTCTGCACTCCCTCTATGGCAATAATGTCCTTCCTCAGGTTTGGAGACCAAAACTGTACGCAATACTCCAGGTGTGGTCTCACCAAGACCCTGTACAACTGCAGTAGAACCTCTCTGCTCCTATACTCAAATCCTTTTGCAATGAAAGCTAACATACCATTCGCTTTCTTTACTGCCTGCTGCACCTGCATGCCTACCTTCAATGACTGGTGTACCATGACACCCAGGTCTCGCTGCATCTCCCCCCTTTCCCAATCGGCCACCATTTAGATAATAGTCTGCTTTCCTTTTTCAGCAATAACTCGAGAAATAAAGCCTGATGTTTTCAGATAAGGCGATTTTGGAATCCACGGTAAAATGTTCACTGGAATATGTAAAAATATTACCGTTGCCATGTCGTTTTTTCGAGAAGATGTGATCGCACACACACACACACACACACACACACACACACACACACACACACACACACACACACACACACACACACACACACACACACACACACACACACACACACACACGCACGCACGCACGCACACACACACACACATAAATACACATCCAAGATCAGAGTTTTATAAGTATAGAGATATGATGCTTGACCTATGAAGGCAAGCTGTTGGCAAATACCTAGGTTTAATGGTGGTTGTGGAGGTCCCTTCTCTAACAGCTGAGGGTTGGTATATTGAGGAAGTCATGTTCAGATGTACCCTGAATTATAATAGACAATGAGGCACTGAGCCACATTAGTGTCTGGCACAGGCTAAATTGGTAATTCTTCTCAGGTAGAAATTGGCTATTCTTATCAGATAGAACATTTACCATTTTTCTTGGCATTGAGTACCATTACCTTGGCCAATTTTTTCACCAGCAATACACTTGGAAATACATATGAACTTGAACAGGTACATAATATTTAATGCGCAAAACACAAATTACTGGAGTAACTCAGCGGATCAGGCAACATCTGTGGAGCGAATAGATAGGCAACAATTTGGGTTGGGGATTCTTCGGTCTGAAGTCTGAAGAAGGGTCCTGACCTGAAAGGTCTTCTGTCCATTCCCTCCAAAGATGTTGCCTGGCCTGCCGAGTTACTCCAGCATTTTGTGTTTTGCTCAATATTTCAGCATCTGCAGCTCCTTGTGTCTAGATAATATTTCTTTTTTTTATGAACTAGCAGGAGGCCACTCAACCTATCAGGATTTTTCTGTCTCTCAGAAATCTCATCAATCTTGTTCCCCCACATATTTTCTTATAATCTATTCTTTTACACATGGAAATTAACACTGCCCGGCTTCTCCCTACATCCAACTGCATGGGGGTAATTTACAATAGCAAATTAACTTACCAACCAACACACTTTTACAATTGGCAGTCTTATCAGAGCAACCAGGGAAATCAAACACGTCACTCTGTACAGACAGTACTGGAGATTAGAATTAAGTCCAGGTCATGTGAGGCACCTACAATAACTGCAGCACCAATTGTATAGGTTTGTCAAAGGCTTTGTATGCTGTAGCAAAACACCTTATAAAGTCATTTTGACATCTACAAAGTACAAACCCTCCCAATATTTAGTTGTAGAAATTGTGCTAACATATTTGGAACTCCTGTAACAATTTCAAGATGATCTTTGAATTTGTGCACAACCTACCCAGAGAAAAAACTGAAATCTCTTCTTATTTCTAAATAAGTTTAGTTTAGTTTAGAGATACAGCAAGGAAACAGGCCCTTTGGCCTACCGAGTCCACGTCAACCATCGGTCAGCGGTTCATACTAGTTTTATGTTATCCCACTTTTGCACCCTCTCCCTACACATTATGGGCAATTTACAGAGGCCAATTAATCTACAAGCTCACATGCCTTGGGATGTGGGAGCAAACCGGAGCACCTGGAAGAAACCCACGCAGTCACAGAGGAACGTGCAAAATCCAGACAGACAGCATCTGTGGTCAGGATTGACCAGGAGAGATTTGGGTCTTTGGCGCTGTGAGGCTGGAGTTTTACTTCATTAGTTAATCATCGGGTAATGTTTTTTTTCACAGCCAATCTATTTTATTTTAGTTTAGTTTTGAATATTCCATGCCTGTTACGTTATTGATCCTGAGCAAATAAACAAATACTTGCAAAAACTGGTGTTAAAATGGCTTTGCTAAAATCCATATGTATTAACAATTTTACCAATAAACCTAGTCTCTGTGACTGCATAGACATCTTAGCATCGAGCTTGCCAATGTGTTATAAACAATACAACACAATAATACTTTATACAATACAATATTAGCTAATACTTTATTAACCAAGTATGTTTTGCAAGATATGAGGAATTTCATTTGCCAAGTCAGTCATACAAATAAAAAGCAACAGAATACACCAAATAAATTTTAACATAAACATCCACCACAGTGACTCCTCCACATTCCTCACTGTGATGGAAGGCGAATAAAAAGTTTGATCTCTTCCCTCCTTTGTCGGGGTCCTCGAGCCTTCCGTTGACGGGACGATCTTACTCCCGTAGCTGGCAGCGTTCGGGCCCTCCTCGTCAGAGCGATCACTCCTGCATCAGGGGATCTCAGCTCCCCCGCGCCGAGCGATCAGACCCCGGGTGGAGCTTGTCGAATCTTCTGCGTCGTTGGAGCTCCCGACATCCACGGTGTCTCCTGAGACTGTAAGCTCTCGATGGTAAAGTCCTCAGGCTGCGGAGCATTGATCCCAGGCAAGGAATCGGCTCCGATGTCAAGTCCACTCCCCACGGTGGGGCTCAAAGTCAGTCCCGAGTGAGGCCTCCAGCTCCAAGATGTTAGACCACAGAGCGACTGGAGATATGATCCAGGAAGTAATCGCATCTCCGGCAGGGTAAGAGACTGAAAAAAATAAGTGAACATTAACTTTCAATACAAAAAGTTCATATCAATATGCAAATATAACTGCAAACATATTTTAGGCAATTTCAAAAGATTTACCAGAAATTGTAACTCTCTGATGTGGCAAAGATTTGCAATTTTCAACCATCATTTACAAGATCTATGGAGATTGAATGGTAATGATATTATTTCACACATTATTAGAATAGTGAAAAATTGCAAGGAAGAAAAGTAACACTATTCCTGTTTTAACATCCAATTAGGAAGAAATTCCCCATCATCTTGATGAAATTCCAGAGGATGTGCATTATTTGGAATGTCCCTACCCTGATTTAAAGGCCTCTGTCCTGCAGGAGTTCCAGAATCTCAATGCGAAATATAAATTTCAGCTAGAGGACATCAATCATCAACTTAAATTTTCAGACAGGTAACTCACAAATATTCAAAGGATGAGTTATGAAGGCAGTCCACAAATAATCTTCCTGTTATGTTTTAGAGATACAGTATGGAAACAGGGCCTTCAGCCCACCGAGTCCACACCGACCATTGATCACCCTTCGCACTAGTTGTATGTTATCCCACTTTTTCATCCACTCCCAACACACGAGGCACAATTTACAGGGGGCCAATTAACCTACAATCCCGCACATCTTTGGGGTGTAGGTGGAAACCCAGCTGTCTCAATTTTCAAAATATTGAATTTTCTTGACGTCTTTGTCATTCACAGATATTGACAATCTTAAGTATTCTAATAAAAAGATTAAAAATAGTCATGCATTTTAAGAATTATTAATAAAGCGGCAAGACTATTGGAGCACTTAATGGGCTCATAGACCTGCTTGCATGCTGCATCTTGCAATGTGTACTATAAAATCTTCTTGTAGAATCTTTTTTATTATTTATCAAGCTTATATTTATTTTATCCGTGGTATTTGCTCAATCATTTGCTCATATACATCTGCGTGACATCTTTGCGAATGCATGTTATTTGTGATGCCTTACAATTGTGGGAATCCAGTAACTCGTGCAAATCAAAGAGTTAATTTAATCGGTAAACAATTGCACTTATTTGCCTGCCAGCAAACAAGCATCAATCTCAAGGTTTATAAGTTGGAAATTGCAAGGTCATGCACTTGAACAATAATTATTTACAAATTGACAGCATGGTGCATTCCACTGATCTCTTCCCCTTTTACATTGCTCTCAGTTTTGTCCTGCATCTTGTATAGACCAGTGATCACTGTCACTAGTTCTATGTTATCCCACCTTCGCATCCATTCCTTACACACAAGGGGCAATTTACAGAGGCCAATTAACCCACATCTTTGGGATGCAGGAGGTAACTGGAACACTTGGAGGAAACCCATGTGATCACAGGAAGAACATCCAAACTCCAAGCAGACAGTACTTGAGGTTAGGATCGAAACCAGATCTCTGTCACTGTGTGGCAGCTGTCTACTAGCTGCACAACTGTGGAAATTTCTCCATGGTAATCTTTACCTATTGTTCTTCTGGCCCTATTTATCATTATACGTCCATTATGTTTTACTTCGTTAAGTTCCGGTATCATTTTGTGTTTATGATGATTAGCATGTCTTCTCTCAGGTATTGTGGTTGGAATGAAGAAGAACATTGGACTTTTCAAGTCATCGCAGATCTGTATTCTCACGAGACAAATAATCGAAACATGCTTTACTTGGACATGATGATGAGGTTTCTACCACATAAATCCAAGCAAGATACGGTTAGTCATTTAGATAGAGGAAGATATGCATGGGTGCAAAATGTTACCTAGAAATAAGTTTCTATTTGTTCACATAAGCAGTATGTAACTGCTTGAGTTCCTTAAATTGCCAACTTTCCAACCAAAGCCTAGCTGGGAATGGAGTTGAAATCAAAGATCAAAGAAGATTTACGAGAATGTTGTCAGGAAAGGGCCTGAACCATGGAGAGAGAGATTGTGCAGGCTTGGACTTTATTCCCTGGAGTGCAGGAGGCTGAGGGGTCAACTCATAGAGGTGTATAAAATGGTGTGGGGAATAGATGGGGTGCATGATGCGCAGTCTTTTTCCCAGGGTAGGGGTATCAAGAACTAGCAGGCATAGGTTTAAGGTGAGAGGGGGGAAGATTTAGAGGAAACTGAGTGGTAGCTTTTTCAGGCAGAGGGCAGTGGATATACGGAACAAGCTGCCAGATTAAGTAGTTGAAGCAGGTACAATAACAACATTTAAGAGATATTTGGACAGATGCATGGATATGATAGGTTTAGAAGGATATGGGTAAACACAGGTAAATGAGTGCAGGGAATAGTGATATGCATCATGTACAGGCAGATGAGAAAGGCCAGTTCTTGTGCTGCACTGTTCTATGTTGGTGCCTCTTTCTTCCATCTCTGTCTATAAGTTGGCAGCACCGACTGATGATCTGACTGGCGGAAATCAGGGTGAGGGATGGAGCAATAGGCATACTTAATGGTGGTGTAGCAGTGGTCTAAGTGGTCTGTGACATTTAATGATAATAACCAAGACATAATTTATTTCCCCTGAGCCTCTGCATTGGGAAATCTGATGAATGAAATTCCCTGCCTCAAGTCCTTTTTCTTAAGTGCCCACCAGCGCTGATTGCGGAAGTTTTTTAATTCATTCAATATTGATGAGTGGAAGTTAGCATAAAAAAAAGTTTAGCAATTTTGGTCTGGTGAGTGAGTGACAAATGTGACAAACGTAATTTGATATTATTTAGCATGACATATAAAAATCTAAATTTCAAGTTGCTGGAATGACACAGCTCTTCTGGAAGTAAGATCATATTATTGTAGTCGTGTCTGTCCTCTGATACTGGGTGACGCAAGTCATTCTTTCATCTCCGCAACATCGCCAAACTCAGACCCTCTCTCACACCGCCCGCTGCTGAAAGACTCATCCATGCCTTCATCTCCTCCCGACTGGACTATTGCAACTCACTTCTCCTTGGCATCAGCTCCAGCTACATCAACTGACTCCAACTGGTCCAGAACGCAGCCGCCCGACTCATCATCCACACCAAATCCTGGCATCACATCACTCCAGTCCTCAAACAACTTCACTGGCTTCCCATCTCCCACCGGATCACCTACAAAATCCTGATCCTCACCTACAAAGCCCTCCACCATCTGGCCCCTCCATATCTCACTGACCTCCTCTCCCCCTACCAATCCTCACGGTCCCTCAGATCCACATCAGCTGGTCTCCTCTCCATCCACAAGTCCAACCTCTGCAGTTTTGGGGACAGAGCTTTCTCCAGGGCAGCTCCCAGGCTCTGGAACTCCCTCCCCCAACTGATCCGCAATTCCGTGTCCCTCACCATCTTCCAGTCCCGCCTCAAGACCCATCTCTTCACCTCTGCCTATCCTTAGCCCCACGTGCCGTCCCTTTTCATCTGTGCATTAATTGCCTCGTACTGTGTTTTGTATTGAATTCTGTATTTACTTTGTTTACTAGTCATGTCTCTACTATCTATTTCATTCCCTTACATGTTTTTCCTCCACCTACTAAATTTTTGTAAGGTGTCCTTGAGACTCTTGAAAGGCGCCTATAAATAAAATTTACTATTATAATAATTATTATTATTATTATTATTATATTTACCATCTTCAACCCTAACTAATTATCTGACTTGCAGGTAATTTAGTATCCCATAAATATATTCCATTTATTATAATTTTTTTTGCAGCACTGAGTTTAGAATAATATCAATTAGCAAGATAAGATTATGAGGAAATCATGAAACTTTTGTTCCAGATTGATCACTGGAGATTGTGGGATGCCTTTCAATATAAGAGAAAGCAGCGGAAAATTCTAATTCAGAGCTGGGCCCGAGACAAGAAAGCCTTGCTGATAAAGACGATGATGATATTTGCTGAAGCCTGTATTGCTCATGAGGTTGAGGTTTTACAAGCCCACGACAGACAGAAACAGCAGGAAATCTGTGCTGAATTAAATCAAAAGGTGAGCAGAGATATTGATTTGCAGAGGCATTAAAATGTGGTTGCAGAGCTAAACTGAGGAATTAGCATATATTGATGGATGGGAAAGCTTTACAGGGAAATTGGCTAAATGCAGGAAAATGGGACTAGCTTAGATGGGGCGTCTTGGTCGACATGTGTGAGTTGGGCCAAAGGGCCTGTTTCCCTGCTGTATGACTCCATGTACCTATTCATCTATTCTAACATGATACATATCATTACCTTTAGTATATCCTAACAGTATCATTAATACAGTGTTGGTTCTTTCCAGGTTCAACAAATGCGTGCGCATCAAGAAGAAATGGCAAGGCTGGAGGCTGCTATTGCTGCCCAAAAAGCAGAGAGAGAAACAGAACAACGTAAAAAAGAAGCAGAAAGGGAAATGTGCCGGAGAGCTATTGATAAAGAAATAGTAAGCGATCTGTATATTGCAAATTGTTCATTCATAGCCCTGTTGCTTGCTCCCATGTTTGTAATTGGTGGCATGAAAATGACACGTAGAGCTGATTTAAGTGTGTTTTCTCACATAGCTCTTTGCTATACGATCCTCAATGACTTAAACAATCACAATATTTACTAGCCATTGAGAATTAATATGTATCTTACGTACAAGTGAATTGAGGATGGCATGTACGAAAATTGAGAGAGGCTGAAACAGACAGATTAATATAATTCTGATGCTTTGTTTCATTGCAATTTTTTTTCATGTTTTTTCCAGAGATATGGCAACATTGTTTTGATACAACAATGAAAAAATAAGTAATTTTGCCACAATATATACTGTTATTTGACTGACCCTATTAGTGTGGTAAACATGATGCTGATTTCCACAAAATTGGAATTGGGAGGCTCTTTAGTAATCAAATATCTTATGGGGGGCTTGCAACTCCAGTGCAAATAATGTCATGCCAGTGTAGAAGGAGGGATGAGCCTTAGTAAGTAATAAATAAATCTTAAAGTCAAAGGTAAGCGTTTTATGTCTAAACAAGGCAAAAATACACTTGACTCCTGTAATACATGCTGTAGCCATGGTGGAGAAATGAAGTCACAGTGGGAGACTATAGCCCAGTTCTATTTACCTGTCACCTATGCATGTATACTTCAATGCAGATAACTGTGTAAGGAATCAATAATGATAAATCTAGTAGTTTTTATCTATTTGTAATCCAGCACGGGTTGGCATTGTTTCTGGTCCCCATCATTTGGTATATCTTATCGTGCTGCATTTCCATACTGAAAGAACAAGGAGAAATCCAAACAAAGACACAGAGTGCTACAGCAACTCAGCGGGTCAGGCAGCATCTCTGGAGAACATGGATAGGTGACATTTCGGGTCGGGTCCCTTCACACTCTTTCTCCGAGAAATCAACACACATTTTTGAGACACCCGTTATTTTTCTTCAGAATCGATTTAATGCTGCCTTTTTCCAATTTTTTGTAAAGAAAATGTTACTTAAACTCCCTAAAATTAAAAATAAATCACATTGCAGATAAAGCAGTGCTATGCTGAGAAGCAACGTAGGAGGGAACAGTTAGAACAAAGATACCAACAGCGTCTGGATGAACTGAAATGTGAAATGGCTAACCAAACGGAAAAGGACAAGGAGAGGTAAGGATAAATTGCAAATCCTACAGTTAAATGGTGCCTTACAGTATTGGTTGCCATTACTTTTCAAAACTACAGACTATTTCCTCTGTCATGAACTACAACACACGATATATTAAAAAAAAGATATAGCCAGAATGACAAATATATTGTTAGGAAGGGTTTAGAGGGCCATGAGCCAAATGCAGTCAAGTGGGTCTAGCTCAGTAAGCCAATTTGTTTTGCATGGAAAAGGTGGGCCAAAGGGTCTGGCTTTGTGCTGCACTATGACATATTTTAAATTTCAAGTCAAGTTTGTTTATCACATACACAAATAAACTTGTGTTTAAGAAGGAACTGCAGATGCTGGAAAATCGAAGGTACACAAAAATGCTGGAGAAACTCAGCGGGTTCACAGCATCTATGGAGCGAAGGAAATAGGCAACGTTTCGGGCCAAAACCTTTCTTCAGACTGATGGGGGGTGGGTGTGGAGAACTTCCTATCTCACCCTCAGCCCTCAGGCTCCTCCTCCTCCTTTTTCCTTTCTTCTCCCCGCCACGTTTTTGTCCAGAGACATGGCAACATTGTTTTGATACAACAATGAAAAAATAAGTAAATTTGCCAGAGTACATGTCCAATTAGAGTGGAAAACATGATGTTGTTTCCACAAAATTGGAAATGGAGGGCTCTTTAATAATCAAGTATGCTGTGGGGGTGGGGCTTGCCTCTCCAGTGCAAATAACATCTTGCCAGTGAAGAAGGGATGAGCCTTAGTAAATAATAAATAAATCTTAAAGTATAAGATAAGCATTTTATGTCTAAACAAGGCAAAATACACAATATTGATTCTTGTAATTCATGCTGTAGCCATGAAGGAGAATTGTGGGTACACCTGTGATTAATTAGCATAGTTCATTACATTTTCACTTCCCAATGACAATTTGTAGGCTTTTGCTATGGCAGCCACATTTTCATAAAGTGCAGTGCCCATTATAAGGAGGTTGCATGAACTGGGATTGCAATTACATATCCCCTTAACCGATCTGATTTAAAAATCTGTTAATGAGTTGGGTAGTGTAAGTCTGAACTGGGTAGTATTACCAAGTATTCAGAGTACAATCAGACACGGGCAGTAAAATAAGAGGAAAATAAAAATAAAAATAAGAAAATGTTGGTAATACTCAGCGGTTCAGAGAGCAACTGCAGAAAAATGAATATATTTCATATTTCAAATCTAAAGATCATTAATCAGGGTAAGAAAATTGGCTTGAGGGAGTGATAGAAGATTCTAAAAGAAAGGGTGGAAGAAATCATATTTCAGTCTATTTTTTTATATGTCACACTAATTAAAATATGAAGAAATATGAGTGGTGTAGCTACTGCCTCACAACTCCGGTGACGCAGATCAATTCTCGACCTCCAGTGCAGCCTGCATGGAATCTTATATTTTCCCTGTGACTTCTTGCTTCCTCTGGTTGCTTCGGTTTCCTCCCACATCCCCAAAATATGTAGATGTATAGGTAGACAAAAGTGCTGGAGAAAGAGTGCTGCAGACTCCAACTCCTCGGGATTTGACTGCGCTGGGTCCTAGTGCTAGTTCCCCTAACCTAGGGAACCTCAGCGGTTGTTCCACTGGGTCTTCCCCTTCGCCCTCCAACCATGTGACCCCAGATCATCCCCACCCCCACTATGGTCCACATACCCCCACCCTCCCTGACCACCCCCCACCCCCCCCAACAGACATCGCCTTGTCCTCAATCCACTCACCTGTCTTCCTCTGGCACCAATCCCCATTCTTGCCATGTGTTCACCATCCCCCCTGACCTCCCCCTCTCTGAAACTGAATGGTCTGTCCTCAGCAGAGGCCTCACCTTTGTTCCCCTCCGTCTCCACCTCAATGAGTTCCACGCCCACCACAATGTGGAGCTCTTCTTCCGTCGCCTCCGCCCCAAAGTGTTCTTCCATGGGAAGGAGTCCTCGCCCCCTATTGATCACCCCTTCTCCCGTCTCCAATGGACCCCCTCCTCTTGGACTCCCCCTCATGGCCATCTTCCGGCTCTAGACCTTTTTATTTTAAACTGCCAGTGGGACATCAACCGCCTCAACTTCTCCACTCCCTGGGTCACTCTAACCTGACCCCCCCTGAATGTACAGCCCTGCACTCACTCTGTAACAACCCAGACTGGGTGATCAAACCCGCCGACTAGGGAGGTGACGTGGTAGTCTGGCACGCTGATCTCTACAAGGCTGAGGCCACGCACCAACTCTCAGACACCTCCTCCTACTTATCCTTGGACCATGACCCCACAGACGAGCACCAGGCCACTATCCCTAGCACCATCACTGACTTCATTGCCTGCTCTTGTCCTACTGAACTTATTTCCACATACATCGACTCCATCCTATCCCCCCTGGTTAAATCACTCGCTACCTATGTTCAAGACACCTCACATGCTCTTCGTCGACGCCAGGAGTTCCATTTTCTAGGCCCCTATTCCCTCATCTTCACCATGGATATCCAATCACTTTACACCTCCATCCCCCACCAAGAGGGTCTCAAAGCCCTCCGTTACTTCCTCGACCGGAGAAGCAACCAATCCCCGTCTACTGATACTCTCCTCTGCCTAGCGGAGCTGGTCCTTACCCTTAATAACTTTTTGTTTGACTCCTCCCATTTCCTCCAAATACAAGGTGTAGCTATGGGCACGCTCATGGGCCCTAGCTATGCCTGCCTCTTTGTAGGGTACGTCGAACAATCCTTGTTCGAGATGTACAGTGGCCCTATCCTTGAACTCCACCTCCGCTACATCGACGACTGCATTGGTGCTACCTCCTGCACCCACACACGACTCACTGACTTCATCCATTTCACCACTAACTTCCATCCGGCACTCAAATACACCTGGACCATTTCCGACATTTCCCTACCATTTCTTGACCTCACTATCTCCATCGCAGGTGATAGACTTCTGACCGACATCCACTATAAACCCACTGACTCCCATGGCTATCTAGACTACACCTCTTCCCACCCTGCTTCCTGTAAGGACTCCATCCCCTACTCCCAATTCCTCTGTCTACGCCGCATCTGCTCCCAGGATGAGGTGTTCCACACCAGGGCATCGGAGATGTCCTCATTCTTCAGGGAGCGGGGGTTCCCCTCTTCGACTATAGATGAGGCTCTCACCAGGGTCTCTTCTATACCCCGTGACTCTACTCTCACTCCCCATCCCCCCACTCATAACAAGGGCAGAGTCCCCCTTGTCCTCACCTTCCAACCTACCAGCCGTCACGTACAACAAATAATCCTCCATCATTTTCGCCACCTCCAACGTGACCCCACCACTTGCCACATCTTCCCATCTCCTCCCCTGTCTGCTTTCCGCAGAGCCCGCTCCCTCCGTAACTCCCTGGTCAATTTGTCCCTTCCCACCCGAACCACCCCCTCTCCGGGCACTTTCCCTTGCAACCGCAAGAAATGCTACACTTGTCGCTTTACCTCCCCCCTTGACTCCATTCAAGGACCCAAGCAGTCTTTCCAGGTGCGGCTGAGGTTCACCTGCACCTCCTCCAACCTCATCTATTGCATCGAATGCTCTAGATGTCAGCTGCTCTACATCGATGAGACCAAGCGTAGGCTTGGCGATTGCTTCGCTGAACACCTCCGCTCGGTTCGCAATAGCCAACCTGATCTTCCAGTGGCTCAGCACTTCAACTCCCCCTCCCATTCCGAATCTGACCTTTCTGTCCTAGGCCTCCTCCATGGCCAGAGTGAGGACCACCGTAAATTGGAGGAGCAGCACCTCATATTTTGCTTGGGCAGTTTGCACCCCAGCGGTATGAACATTGACTTTTCTAATTTCAGGCAGTCCTTACTTTCTCCTCCCCTTCTCAGCTCTCCCTCAGCCCACACCACCACCCTCACCCATTACCCCCCCCCCCCCCCTCCACCCTCACATAAGTCTGAAGAAGAGTTTTGGCCCGAAATGTTGTCTATTTACTTCGCTCCATAAATGCTGCCTCACCCGCTGAGTTTCTCCAGCACTTTTGTCTACCTTCGATTTTCCAGCATCTGCAGTTCCTTCTTAAACATGTAGATGTATAGGTTATTTGGACACTGTAAATCGCCCCGAAATGTGTAGATGAGGGGGAAAATCTGGGGAGAACTGATTAAAATTGTGGGGAAAATAAATGGATGAGGGTAATATTAGTGTAAAACTTGGTGCGTAATGGTGAATGCAGACTTGATGGGCTGAACATGTGTCACATGTCATGAAAACAACAATTACATTCTTAGTATGTGTAGGAAGGAACTGCAGATGCTGGTTTAACGTAATGTGTAGGAAGGAAAGTCTGAATTCTATCTGAATTCAGTCTGAAGAAGGGTCTCGACCTGAAACGTCACCCATTCTTTCTCTCCAGAGATGCTGCCTGTCCCGCTGAATTACTCCAGCATTTTGTGTCTACAATGAAATTCTTGCTTGCAGCAGTATAACAGGTCTGTAAACACAGTACACATATATAATACAATAAACAAAATAAAGTTAAATAAATTAAAAAAATATATTATTGCAAAAACAAAAGCCCCCGAAGTCCCTAGTTGCAGCCAAGGCAGTTTGTAGTTTGGTTTGTGATTTGTAGTGTTTAAGAAGCTGCTAGTTGGGAAGAAGCTGTTCCTGAGCGAGGGACCCCGCTCCTGATGGTAAGTCCACGCCGCGCCCGCGGTAGAAGTTGGCCGTGGGCCGGCAGTCCGAGCACTTCTCCTCCCGGGTCCCCAACAAGGGATCCCAGGCCCAGGACGCCGCGCTGGCTTCAGGCTGCCACGGGCCAGCGAACGGAGCGCTCCCCTCCAGCGAGCCCCGGAAAGGGCTCGCCCGCTCGGCGACGAGATTCCACGCTGTGCCCGCAGCTGAAGCCCCGGGCACGTCTCCGGGAAAGGCCGCACCGATCCTCGATGTTAGGCCACAGGGGAGGCGACGTAAAAAGTCGCCTCTCCGTGGAGGAGGCGACCAAAGCGGTTTCCCCCTTACCCCCCCACCCACCTACCCCCTACACAAGACACACAAAGAAACATTAAACACATACATTGAAACCTACCTATTAGAAAACAAAAAAAGTAGAAAAAACTAACACGCTGCTGGCTTGCAGCGCCCCCACCGACTTATTTAAGGCTTATCACATTTGTCTGTTCCTGTTCTATCACTGGAAGTTTCTATCGAATTTCTGAGCTCATTAAAATGAACATTGTGAATCTTACTGTTATTTTTGCTGCCAAATCTGATCTATTGTTTAAAGCTGGCAAAAGGGTCGTAGATAGCAATTGGAGGCTGGTACTACCCATCACAAGCAGGCTCCTGATCTCAATGTGAAATCCAGCAGAGCAGCTGATTGGTAATGTAACCAAGCCACAGTGAAGCACATCTAAGATATAGAAACAATGGTTCAATTGTTTAGAGTACTTTGAAAATATGCTGTGCTATAATATGGCCATTATGTCCAGATAACATTTGTTGCATAATACCACACCACAAGAAGGGATTTGTATACAAATGAAGTAAGAGAAGGACACAAAGTGCTGGAGTAACTCAGTGGATTAGGCAGCATCCATGGAGAACATGGATAGGTGACGTTTCAGGTCGGGACCATTCCTCAGACTTATTGCAGGGGGACGTGAAAGGAAGTTGGAAAAGAGGAGGAGCAGACAGATCATGGCCAGTAATAGGTGAATACAGGCAAACGGATTTTTTGATAGGCAGATTGTTGGGCAAAGGCTAGGGATGAAAAGACAGGATGAAGTAAGAGAAGGCCAGTTCAGCATGAACTCCACTAGGCTGGAGCACTATAATGATTACCTGGTATTACAGTTATTCATTTAATGTATTAGGGATTATTATATATTTATCTATGTGTTATTGCATTTATGGGCTTGTTAAACTGCAGCAAGTAAGAATTTCATTGTTCCATTGTAAACATTCTTGATTCTCGTGTAGCCCAAAGCACAGTCAAAAATAGTAAGAAATACCAACCATTAGATCTCATCTGAGATGGCCTCTTCGTGACAAAATGTTCACAGTTCTTTCGATCACGTATAGTTTGACATATGTTTCTCAACTAAAAGATTTGCTTCAAACAAACATGATTTGCCAAAGCAGTGGAAAAATAAGATCTAAACATTTGTTTTGATATATTTCCTGAATATCTCCTTCCATATGATGAATGTCTTTAATGCTCTACATCAATTTAAATTTAAAATAATATTGCAGTTTAGGTTTCATTAATTGACAAAGGTGGGCTTGGCTGGATGGTAATCCTTACTCTTTCCTCAGGGGATGTGATGAGGGTTGGATGTCTGCTCTGATCTGTTGTTTTTTGTCTCTCATTTGCTCCAGTTATGCTTTGTTGCTTGTAATTGTTTATTTAGTTGATCCTCCTTCGATATCCATTGCTCATTACGAGGTACATGATCTGGCTACACCCTGTATAAACCTTGAGTTCAATGTGAGACTGTATTGCCCTCTCTCTTCTGGAGGACCCTGCAGGCAGGATGCCACTGTGGCCTAGTGGTAGAGTTGTAGCCTTACAGCGCCAGAGACCTTAGTTCAATCCTGACTACTGGTGCTATCTGCACGGATGTTGTACATTCTCCCTGTGACCACGTGGGTTTTCTCCAGGTGTTCTGGTTTCCTCCCACGTTCCAAAGAAGTACAGGTTTGTAGGTTATTTGTCTTCTGTAAATTGTCCCTAGTGTACTGGTTAGAGCTAATGTACGGGTGATCTTTGGGTGGCATGGACTCAGAGGAACGAAGGGCTTGTCTCCGTGCTGTATGTTTAAACTAAAAGAAATGTACCAAGAGAACAGTGAATTCACACATATAACGAAAATCCAGCTTTAGGTTTTTGTGAAAAATGCAAAAGCATTGTGGAATGGAAAATTGCATTTCTTAGAAGTAAACATTACTGATCTAACTTTACGAATTTGCTGCTTTTTACTCTCATTGCTTTTGCTCACATAATAATCTGCATTTCAGTCCACTTCTGGACTATTTTATCTTTGAACACAACCTCCACCATGGGATTATTAAGAGATCACTAGACCGTGGGTCCCGTTGGGCCCCGTTCCTCCAATGCAATATTCCACCACTCACCCATAGTCCCCAACTGCACAGGCACGGCTGACGTTTTTAAAGTTTAAAATGGCAATAACTTGTAAAAAATAAGTGATCAATGTGAACACATCTCACTCTCCCTCTTCAGTCCCCTATTCCCCTCCTCCATTATACTCCCTCTCCCCATTCTCCACCAACCCTCTGCTTCCTCCTCTCACCCCCTCCCTCCTCTCCTCTCTCTTCAACCCCCCCCTCCATTACCTCACCATCCCTCTTCCTACCCCTATTGTCTTCCATTCCCCCTCATCCCCCAGCACTCCCTCCCCCTCCTCTTCACCCTCCCTCTCTTCTTTCCCCTCCCTACCCCACTTCCCTCCTCCCTCTCCCTCCCCCTCTTTTCCCCCTACCCTCAGTCACTCCCTCCTCTCTCCCTCCCTCGATAACCTCTCTCCCCTCCCCTACCCCCCTCTTCTCCCTCTATCCCCCTACACCCCGACTCCCCACTCCCTCGTATCCCACCCCCACTCTCCCTGCTCCCTCCACCACTGCCCTCCTCCCCCTCTATCCCCCACTCCCTCCCTCTCCCACCCCCCTCCTCTCCCTCTCCCCCCTCCCCTCCCCCACTGCCTCCTCACTCCCCCCACTTATCTCCCTCAATCCCTCCCCTTCCTCTTCACCCTCCCTCTTCTTTCCCCTCTCCTACCCCACTCCCTCCCTCATCTCTCCCTTCCTCTCTTTTCCCCTACCCTCAGTCACTCCCTCCCTCTTCTTTCCCCTCTCCTACCCCACTCCATCCTCACCTCCCCAGGATCTCGATGTAAACCGCCAGCCCCGTTTTCTCCACCACATCGGTTTTAAATGCCAATAACTTGTAAAATATACCATCAATCTGAATGAAACTTGTTTCATTTACATCCAGGACAATGTGAATAAGTTTGGCCAAAAATTGTAGCGCTATTGTGTACCGCTTTGGCGGTATTTCGGGGACACACGCACACACATATATACAAACAAACAAGATTTTAAAATAGATAGATAAGCATAGACAATATGTTTAATTGTTGACAGAGTGAAATGCAGACAGGAGATGTTGCAGACACGCATTCAAGAAAAGAAGACAGCCATTCTGAAGAAAGTGCAGGAAGAAGAGGAACATCAGAAATATCTTGATGCATACTGGCAACAGGTACAAATTTGTGATGTTAAAACAAATTTTTTGCCTCACCAGAATACCCGGTGCTCTTTTTTGTGTGTCTTGTTCCATTTCAGAACTGTAAAACAATGTCACACAGAGTATAAGATTATATATATTATTTTTAATTTTGTAACCATCCAAATCATCAGTGAAGCACTGTTAATGGATTAATTTGAGCATGAGAATCATTTATCTATCATTTAAAACATTCTAAAATATCCTGGTTAATTTATTCTACTCTTAAGACTGATGACAGTTTTAATGAACAATAGTCCTTTGATTATTTTACCTGTGGTCATTCTACTCAATGGAATCTAAATGGCAAATGTTAACCTGTGAATTAGTTTGTGTGGAAAACAATGTCATCCCTAGCCGTTCTCTGCTACTTTCTGTTAACGTAAGTAAAGAAACTGCCACGTTTTGTAACTTTATTATTAAACCAGCTGAAATCAGCAAAGTAGACCAATCGCAAAATATTAAACTCAAGATCAACTTCAACTTGCCAAAAAATTATTTTCTGAAAATAGTCAACATTCTGTCCTTTTTCAACTTTACGAGGCCCAAACACTGGGAGGCTTAAGAGTCTACATATTTTAGGTAATAAACCTTTTCAATGCAATGATCAAGGATACGGAGAAGCACAAATCATTCCCAGCTCCACATTTGTCTTGCCAGGTCAACCCAGACCGAGTTTATTTAGTTTGAACCACTGGAACTACATCTAACATTTGTTTTCTGTCTCTCGCTTGCAGTTCTATTGAGTTGGGACCCAGGCTTTAAAACACCTCCAGTGTTTTCACTGTCAGCACATTCCACTAGTTAGCAGTCTTAAATCCAAAATTAACAACCATAAGTGATTTTACTGTGTAATTTTTGTTGCATAAAGCAAACAAGAATTTGTTCAGAAATAGGTTTACATTCAATGGCCTCTGTTGGTGGCTAAATAGACCACAGTGGTTTGTTGGCCTCACTTGAATGTTACCGCTGAGCTGTAGGAAAAATCATGGTGCGAGATGAAGTTCACCTCTTAGGAAAGAGACTGAGATTAACTGGCAGGCTCACTGAATCAAAAGCAGCAGATAGATTTGAGCAGGAAGGAACTGCAGTTGCTGGTTTACACCAAAGATAGGTACAAAATGCTGCAGTAACTCTGTGAGTCAGGCAGCATCTTTAGAGAAAAGGAATAGGTGATGTTTTGGGTTGAGACCCTTCTTCAGACTGAGACTTGAGTAGTTGGAGATAGCAGCTATGATGATCAGTTATATGGGCAATTATGAACCAGCAGTTTTTATAATTATTACATTGAAATGGGAAGAGCATTGCTGTATACCTTGGCCTAATAATGAGGGAAGTATATTATTTTGTGGTTAATGTTTTGATGTCAGGCATAATGTTTTGATGTCAGACATCACAGATTGCTTTGGGAACCTTGAATGAATATTATATACCCTAACCAAAGTGGTATGCATTCAGTGGACTGAGAGCTTGCATATTCCATACTCCATTGTATCCATAATTTGAATATGACTGTTATTTTGAAACTAATTAAAATACTTAAGAACTTCAGTTAATAAAAAATACCAACAAGACAATTTTCAATTATAATTTTAATACATTTTTGTGCATTTTATATTTATACGTTATCAAACAAATACAAAATCTTAGACTTCTAATTGCAGCTCATGTGTCAACTGTTTCTGTAGTTTGCTATTACAGCGGAACCTGATCCTGTGAGGATGATGGGTGACACAGAAGCCTCAAGAGCCCGCTTTGGAATTGGAGAACAAGAAGATTTGCCCCAAAAGCCACTATTTCCTTTGTCAACATACACCGATAAGCAGGTACAATGTGATTACATCTTTTTTATTGGTGTGCTGTTCAATGGTGCACAAACAGCCATTATTTATATTTAACATGGTACAAGGTACTTTATTTGTCTCATGTACGAAGTTATGATTAAATTCATTTTTGTATACAGTTCAGCACAAGTATCACTATACACAAGCACTTAGATATATCTTAGATACACATCTCAAATACAGTACAAGTGTGTGGCATTAGTACACTGAGACAGTATACAGAGTCAACTGTTTTCGTGCCATTTTCAAGTCCCAGTTTGTAAGTGCAAGGTTCTTGACCTGACTACGCAGACCTGTTGTCCTGGCAGCAATGTGGGGTCGTCCTGGCCAAGAGTCCTCCACCACTGCTCCACCGCTGCATGTGCTCGCTCTCTCGGATTGGCGCCTGGTTCAGCCATGCTCCAGGCTGTTGCAGGGCCTCCAGTGGCCCACTCCACTGTCGATGCAGTTCACTCCCTTCCACCCAGCTTACCAGCCCTCGGTCTGATTCCTTCCACTCTGGGCGGGCGAGCCAGGCCTTCCAAGCGGGTCGGCAGCAAGTGAGTCCGCGGTCCGCAGCAGACAAGTTCCCGGTCCATGGCGGATGAACGCATCTAGATGTATTAGTGACAGCACGTGTCAGCTCCACACAAGGAGAATGTGGTCCCACTGGCCTGACAGATGCTGCCACGATCTCATCCCATGAAATTGTGACTCAAATTAAGTTTTGTTCGTATAATTCCAACTTCAACATTTAACCATGATTCAAAATAAATTACTTATTTTTGAGCAGATAGTCGCTGATCCTCGTATTCGAATTGAATATGCACTTCGAGAAGCAGGACTTCACAATACTTTTTATGCAAGAGAGGTTTTATCAAAAATCCCTCCAGCAAGACCTCCGAGAAGAGATATGGTATCTACTATTTTTAAGGACTGATATTCCTCAAGGTTTGTCATACTTTCAGCAATTTTACTTTACAAACAAGAATCAGTTTGTTTTCTAGTTATACTGTACATTCTTTATGGTTTATGTTGGCCAGTTCACCTAAATTATCTTTATCAGTTATACGGTAACAGTGCAAATAGTAGGAAGTGATTTTTTAAATTCATTCACTGGAACAATTGCCATAGTTGAGGCCAGTTCATTGGCTTTTTAAAGGGAGTTAGATGTGGCCCTTGTGGCTAAGGGGATCAGGGGGTATGGAGAGAAGGCAGGTACGGGATACTGAGTTGGATGATCAGCCATGATCATATTGAATGGGGTGCAGGCTCGAAGGGCCGAATGGCCTACTCCTGCCAATTTCTATGTTCTATGTTCTATTTATTAAGGTAGTATCAAGTTTCCTCCCCATCACAAAGATGTGTCAGTTTGTAGGATAATTGGCCTCTGTACATTTCCCCTTATGTATAGGGAGTGGATGAGAAAGTGGGAAAACATAGAACCAGTGTAAACGGGTGATCAATGGTCGGCGTGGAATCAGTGGACCAAAGGGTTGATTCCATGCTGTATCTCTAAAAACCATCACAGCAACCATCTCCAATAAAACCCGCAAAGTTAAACATTTTTTAATTTTGTATTTTATATAAAAGGCATAACATTTTTTAATGTTTAGTTACTTTTAATACATTTTAGTAATAATTATGAAAATGACCTGTTTACATGAGTAATATTTAATTTGACAAATGGGAGCTATTACATTTTAAAATAGGGTAAATCTTTCTTGGCATCATAAATAAATTAGTATTGACTCATAAATCACACTTCATTGATAATCCAATCACTATGAACAAGGTACATTTAATATACAATTTTAGGACAGTACTGAACATTATCAATGCACCATAACAATACAAGTACAGTAGTTGCAATTGAATTGCATTAAAATTAAGATTTATTTTGACAGGTCACAGTTAAGTATTTTTACTTATGAAATTACATGCATTATCCTGGAAATGGATTTTGAATGAAATATTATAAATTAATATCAGACTGTTCCATTTATCTGACAATGTTCATACAAAGTAGGAATTCTATTCTTGGATAAGAGATACTGTATGCTTACATAACATGGTTCAATCCTATTTTAACAGCCCAAGTTGTTTCTTGATGAACATTGACACAATTTTCTGTGGACGCCTTTGGTACTCGAGCAGAACTTCATGTGGAGATGTAATCTGGTCACCGTCAAACCGATTTAGTAAAGTCACACAGACAATAGCAGCTAAAAGGAAAGAAAAATCTTCAGTAATACGTAGCACACTTTAAAATGCTGATTTTGTCATTTTCAAAATGTGTATTTGATATGTATTGTTTTGTATCATAAATAAAAATTATCAATTGCTTCCAAAGTTTTGTTACTTTGTGGTGAATTTATAATTAATTAGACCAAGTGCGGACCCGTTGGGTCCGGTTCCCCAAGGCAATATTCCACCACTGACCCATAGCCCACAACTGTGCAGGCGCTGAGGGGTTCCCCGTTGTGAGGTCAGAGATCCCCGTTGTAACGCGAGTCACGGCAACCCTCCCCCAACTGCGCCTCGCCATCCCTCTTCCTACCCATATCCTCTTCCATTCCCCCTCATCCCCCAGCACTCCCTCCTCCTCATCTTCACCCTCCCTTATCTTTCCCCTCTCATCCTCCCCTCTCCCTCCCTCTATTTTATCCTACCCTCAGTCACTCCTTCCCTCCATAACCTCTCTCGTTAAAGTTCAAGTTCAAATTTATTTGTCACCTGAAATGTAATTTCCCATGCAGTGTTACAATTAAAAAAGGACACAATGCACAACATAATTCAACACAGACATCTACCACAGCATTCTTCACTGTGGTTTGAGGCAATACAGTTCAGACAGTCCTCCTCCTCCCTTGTTTGCCCTGACCATCCGTAGTCGCTGCTACGGATGGCCCGATGTTCAAGCCCTCTGGTCGGGATGGTCGGAACGCCGACGTTGGGACAGGTCGAGCTCCCAATCGGCCACCTTCTTACTTCCTTGGCTTCCAGATGTTGTTAGCCGCAGGCGGTCAGAACTCTTCTCCGGCTACCCCCGGCGAGGGATCGCCCGCTCCACGATGGTAAGTAAAGTCCGCTCCGCCTGAAGCTCCACAGACCGAGGCTCCAGGATATTGTAGACCGCATGTCAGCGGTCGGAGTGCTTCTCCTGCGACCACCGGCAAGGGGATCTGCGATGTCCCCGTTGCACCACTGCTGAAGCTCTGGGCCCGCAATGTTAAGGTCCCCGCTGCACCGCCGCTGAAGCTCTGGGCCCGTGATGTTAAGGTCTCTGGGCCCGCGATGTTAAGGTCCCCGCTGCACCACTGCTGAAGCTCTGGGCCCGCGATGTTAAGGTCCCCACTGCACCACTGCTGAAGCTCTGGGCCCGACTCCGGGAAAGGCCGCACCAAACCAGCTGTAAGGCCGAGAGGTGGGGGGCGAAGAAGCGCCCAGGAAGAAAGTCGCCTCTCCGTTGAGGTAGGTGCCCGAAAACGGTTTCCCCCTATTCCCCCCCATCACCCCCCACACAAAACATACAGAGAAACACTAAAACATACTTTTGGACAAACTAAAAAAAACAAAAAAAGTCGAATCAATGAACCCGCTGCAGGCGAGGCAGCGCCACTGGAACTATTACTCCCCTCCCTACCCCCTGCTCCCCCTCTCCCTGCTCCCCCACTCCTCACCTCCCCTATCCCACTCTCCCACTCTACCTCCTCACCTTCCCCACTGCCCTCCTCTCCATCTATCCCCCACTCCCTACCTCCAACACTCCCCCCCCTCCTCTCCCTCTCCCCCCTCCTCCCCCACTCTCCCTCCTCACCTCTCCCACTTTCCCCTCCCTCTGCCCTCCCTACCCCCCTCCTCTCTACCTCCAACCCCTGCTCCCCCACTCCTCACCTTCCGCCTATCCCACCGCCCCCCCCTATCCCACCGCCCCACCATGAAAATTGCAATGTCTTTTTTTAATGAAATTCTCAATGAAAATCGTGTTTTTTCTTTAAAATAACCTAAACACAATGTTAGCTGTTAATGAAAACGGATTTGATTAAAACAAAGTTTTTTTGAAAAATCACGATTTTTAATGTAAATGAGATTCGGGATCCCATTGTGTCGCATTATGACGTGGACGGGATCCCATTGTGATCCCATTCTCCCCTCCCTACCTCCTCCTCTCCCTGCTCCCTGCCCCCTGCTCCCCCACTCCTCACGTCCCTCCTATCCCCCCCCGCACAATGAAAATTGCGATGCTTTTTTCATACTGAAATTCTCAGTGAAAATCGTGTTTTTTCTTTAAAATAACCTAAACACAATGTGAGCTGTTAATGAAAACGGAAGAATTTGATTAAAATATATATATTTTTTTAGAATAAAATAAATGCCAATGAAAATCATGATTTTTTAATGTAAATGATATTCAGGATCCCATTGTGACGTTGAATGCGGCTGATGGGCAGGGCAAGTAGAAAAGTGGTTTGAAAAGTGTTTTTTGTAAAGTTTAAAATGTCAATAACTTGTAAAATATAACATTAATCTGAACAAAACTTGGTACTGCACACCGCAAGACAATGGTGCGTAAAGTGGGCCAGAAATTGTAGCGCTATCTTGTACTGTTTTGGCAGAGTTTCCGGAACTCACACACACGCACACAAGCAAACAAACAAACAAACAAACAAGATGAGAGTTTTAGTAAAACCAGGTGAGGACCCGTTAGGCCTATTCCCCAAGCCAATGTTCCACCACTGACCCATAGCCCCTAACTGCACAGGCGCGGCTGACGGGTTCCCATTGTGACGCCAGAGATGCCCGTTGTGACGAGAGTCATGGCAACCCTCCCCCAACTGCGCAAACGTGGCCATTAACTGCGACGTTTTTAAAGTTCAAAATGGCAATAACCTGTAAAATATAAGATCAATGTGAACACATCTCACTCTCCCTCTTCACATCTCATTCCCCTCCTCCATTATCCTCCCTCTCCCCACCCTCTACCAACCCTCCTCCGCTTTATCTCCTCACCCCCTACCTCTTTCCCCTCCCCTCCTCCAATATCTCGCCATCCCTCTTCCTACCTCTATCCTCTTCCATTCCATCCCCAAGCACTCCCTCCCCCTCCTCTTCACCCGCCCTCTTCTGTCCCCTCTCCACCTCCACCCCCCACTCCCTCCCTCACCTCTCCCTCCCTCCCTCCTTTCCCCTACCCACAGTCACTCCCTCCATAAATCCCCTCCCCTCCCTACCCCCTCCTTTCCCTCTATCCCCCTCCTCTCCCACTCTCCCTCCTCACCTCCCCCACTTTCCACTCCCTCTCCCTTCCTATTCCCCTCCTCTCCCTCTATCCATTCTTGCTCCCCCACTCCTCACCTCCCCCCATCCCATCCTCCACAATGAAAATCGTGATTTAAAAAAAAAAAAACGAATCCTCCCCCCGTCCCCCCACAATGAAAATCGCAAAAAAAAAATGAGATTCTCAATGAAAATCGCGTTTTTTCTTTTAAAAAAGACCCAAAGCCAATGTTAGCTGTTAATGAAAACGGAAGAATTTGATTAAAACAGTTTTTTTTAGAATAAAAACAATGTCAATGAACATCGCGATTTAAAAAAAATGATATATGGGACCCCATTGTGATGGACTTGTGACCTCGAACGGGCTGACAGGCAGGGCAAGTGGAAAAGTGGTTTATGTAAAGTTTGAAATGTGAATAACGTAAAATATACCATCAATCTGAACACCACACCACAGGACAATGGTGAGTAAGGTGGGCCAAATATTATAGCGCTATCGTGTACTGTTTTGGCAGAGTTTCCAGGTCTCATGCACATACAAACAAACAAACAAACAAACAAGATGAGAGTTTTAGTAATATATAGATACCATGGTACAAAGCGGGTAGATTGCAATTCTGGACTGTTGTACCGACTACAGGATCTCTTAAGTAGTCCCTGTTGGAAGTCGTTAAAGTTTGGGGTAATTGTGAAGAAGGGTCTTCTGGAGGAGGGGTTGAACCTGGCATCAGGCCTCAGCGCTGCACTATGGCACCCAAATACCTTTTTTCTCAATCCTAGCAGTTTTTAGACTTTTAGACTGTAGAGATACAGTGGGGAAACTGGCCCACTGAATCCATGCCGACCCACGGTCATCCCATACACTAGCACTATCCGAAACACTAGGTCACTTTATAATTTTTTTACTAAAGCCAATTAACCTCCAAACCTGCACGTCTTTGGAGTGTGGGAGGAAACTGGAGCATCCAGAGAAAGCCAATGCGGTCACAGGGAGAATGTACAAATGCCGTACAGACAGCACCCATTGTCAGGATTGAACCTGGGTCTCTGGCACTGTAAGGCAGCAAATCTACCACTGTGCCGCGATCTGTTCGAAAAATGGTAAGGCCCCAGTCCTGGCAGGCAAGGACACAGCACCTTGTTATATGTGGCAGTGACCTTAAGTGGACACCATCCTCTCTCCATGGCCCCTGCCAATTCCCAGGGGGTTTCAGTCTGAATAACATGTTTTTCGTCAAAACTCCCGTTCTTTTATCTGCTGCCATGTTAGATATCCTGCGCATATGATAAGAATGTTCCATTGTATAACTAATTTGTTCTGGGAATGTGGCACAAAGGTTAGTCAGCTGACAGTCTTCACTCTGTCAGCATGAACATCATGTGCCTTTGAGTAATTCTGCGACTAATCTAACATAACCTTAAAACTTTAACCAACAGGAATGTTGTGAATAATATTTTGCAAGAATGTTTTGGGCGGCACAGTGACGCAGTGGTAGAGTTGCTGCCTTACAGTGGCAGATACTCGGGTTCGATCCTGACCTCAGTTGCAGTCTATATGGAGTTTGTATGTTCTCCCTGTGACCGCGTGGGTTTTATCTGGGCACTCCGGTATCCTCCCACACTCCAAAGACGTACAAGTTTTTAGGTTTATTGGCTTCTGCAAATTGTAAATTTTCCTTAGTATGTAGGATAGTGCTAGTGTACGGGGTGGGGTGATCGCTGGCCGGCGCAGACTTGGTGGGCCAAAGGGCCTGTTTCCACGTTGCATCTCTAAAGTCAAAAGGAAGAATCTTAAAACATTGAAGATGAACCTACAGATAAAAATCCTACATAGAGCACATTAACACATGAAAGTTTTTACTCATACCTCAAAGGAGCATGGTAAGAAATAAAACCAAAGTAAACATATACGAAACCCAGCTTTGTTTTGCACGAAAGGTGTGTTCCTGGGATGCATTGACATTAAACGATCCATACTGCTTGAAACTCTAGAGGCATCAAACCACTGCAGCTCAATGGGAAACTAGTGCAGTGCCAGCATACCCAATTAGAGTCACCATGTCATACAACATGGAAACAGGCCTTTCAGTCGAACTCATCCATGCTGACCTAGATGCTCCATCTAAGCTAGTCCCATTTGCCTGCATTTGGCTCACATCCTTCTAAACCATTTGTATCCCAGTACCTATCCAAATGTTTTTCGAATGTTGTCATTGTACTTGCCTCAACTACTTCCTCTGGCATTCTCTGAACTTCCTGCCATTAGCATATATGTTTTATGGAGCAAAATTTAAACTCTACCTTTATGGTGAAGACAATAATGGTTTTGAGCTAAAACTTCCAGCTGCAGTTTGCTCTTTTATTGCCTTCTATACTTCCTTCCATGAAAATTGTATTTTCAGAACAAGCTCTGTTCCTTCCTCTAAGGATGATGTTCATATTACTTCATGGTCCTTGAAATTAAATTTCCACCTTTTCGCTTTTCCATAGAATAATGCCCGCATGAAAATAAACAGGCAAGTTTATTTTATGTCAATGGCCAATATGAATAAAAAATCACATAATGATCATATTTCTGAGCCTTAAAACTCTGACAATGAGATACCAATTCAATATGTTACAAGGTTGGGAATTAGAGAAAAAAATAATATCCAGACAAGATCAAAGAAAGCCAAATGTAAAAAAACTAGACAAAATGTGGTCTGCAAGAATTTAAACATCGAATAGTACAGCACAGGAACAAACCCTTTGGCCGACAACACTCGTCGAACATAATGCCGTTAAACTAATCTTCGCCTGATTTACTGATAATTTTCAAATATCTAGAATGATTAATTTATTAAATTTTCCCAAGATAACAGTTAAAAATGTGCCATCTTATTCTGTGCTTACAGATCTGGTACCTTTTAGATCACACCTATGGCACATAGCAGCAAAGACAGTGGACTCCATTTCAATGTTTCTAACACCAGCTCTGTAGGCTTTTTTCAAATAATCCAGTTTCTCCTCATTAGAAAATGAACATAAAGCACCATCCAAACGTCCTTGTCCTGCACCAAACAAAAGGAAAATATAAATGCTTTGTATTTGACTGCTATCTTGGCATGAAGTGACACATGAGACTGCAATCTATTCTCAAAGGGATCATTTGTGTTGTTCCCAGGGTCGAGAATACTTTATAGATATTTTTAGACTTTAGCAATACAGCGTGGAAACAGGCCCTTCAGCCCACTGAGTCCATGACGACCAGAAGTCATCCCGTACACTAGCACTAAGAATAAGGGGTAAAACATTTAGAACGGAGATGAGGAAAAACTTTTTCACACAGTGAGTTGTGAATCCGTGGAATTCTCTGCCTCAGAAGGCAGTGGAGGCCAATTCTCTGGATGCTTTCTCTACAAGAGCTGGTGGAAACAATGGGCCCACGAGAACAATCTTGTATGTGGATCTTGGGTCCTGATAAGTCGAGAGACCATCTAACACCTGCCACATGCAGGAGCTCGGCTCAGTTGGCCCAGATAAGTGTCGGGAGGATAGACACAACGTGCTGGAATAACTCAACGGGTCAGGCAGCATCTCTGGAGAAAAAGGATAGGTGACGTTTTAGGTCAGGACCCTTCTTCAAAGCAGAGACGGGGGGGGAATGGAGAGAAGAAAATGGGAGGCATGGGCAATGGCCAGTGACTCTTGGCTGAATCCACCTTGATTTGTTCTTGATATTTCAATGTAAAATGTATTATCTGATAGAATTAATCTGGCACCCTGAGAACTTTGGAGGTGTGAGACTGGCTGATTTTGCAGACTGTTAGATGTTAGGGTCCATCAATAGTCCAAGCACTTTTAAACCACTTTTTAAAGATGATACTGCATAGTAGTATATATTTTCACGTACCCTCATAAAAATCATGCGTGCACATGGTGTTTCCGATAATAGTGAGATAGCTGCCGATCTCTCGACCACAGTTCAATAATTCTTGTGCCAGATCTTTGTCCAGTTCGGTGCTTCGAGTAATTACTTTCCCCAGAACCACTTGATCAAACTGAGGCTGCAAGAATGAATTTACTGCTGTACCTGTTATAACCACGGTTCCAGGATCCAAACCTGCACAGAACCATTAATCATGGTGTTATAGAATCATACAACACAGAGACAGGCGCTTTGGCCCAACTTACCCACGCCGACCAACATGCCCCATCCACACTTGTCCCACCTGCCAGCGTTTGGCTCATATCTCTCCAAGCCTATCCTATCTATGTACCTGTCCAAATGTTTTTTAAACTTTGTGATAGTACCAGCCTCAACTACCTCCTCCGGCAGCCCGTTCCATACACCCACTACTCTTTGTGTAAAAAAAAAGTTGCCCCTCGGGTTCCTATTAAATCTTTCCCTCTCACCTGAAACCTATAAATTCTATAATAAATTGTCATTCAATAAATGTAATATTTTGAAAGGGAACAGACCATTATATCACATCGTACTTTCTCAGGTTAAATTTGCTCTCAGTGGTAGACATTGCCCAGTCTATCACAGGTACAGACCCTCCCCACCATCGAAGGGATCCATCACAGGCACTGCCTCAAAAAGGCAGCCAGCATCATCAGACCCACACCACCCTGACCATGCTTATATCTCACTGCTACTGAGAAGAAGGTACAGGAGCTTGAGAACCACAGCAGTGCCCTCTGGGTTTGAGAATAGCTTCTTCCAAGCAACCATCCACAATACTATCCTTAGCAACTAGGAACCTCTATTGGCTGTGCCTTTGGTTGCACCATGAACTTTTTGATCATGATCATCATGATTGTTTTGCACTAGTATTACAGTCATTTAATATTTTTGATTATATTTATGTGTGTGTAAATTTTATTGCTTTTACGGGCCTGTTAAGCATGCTGCAAGTAATAACTTAATTCTGATCAGTCTGAAGAAGGGTCTCGACCCAAAACGTCACCCATGCCTTCGCTTTAGTGATGCTGCCTGTCCAGCAAATTTGATCCGATCTTCGATTTAAACAACCATCCGCAGGTCCTTCCTACACAGTAATAACTTCATTGTTCCATTGTCAGTACATGTGACAATTAAACACTCTTGACTCTCCATGTTAAATCTCTGAAAAGTAACACAGCTGAGAGGTAGAAGAGGTCTGAAGAAGCGCTCTGGTCCGGAATATCATCTATTCCTTTTCTCCAGAGATGCTGCCTGACCGGCTCATTTACTCCAGCATTGTGTGTCTATTTTCGGTAAAAAAACAGCATCTGCAGTTCCTTCCAACACAGCTGAGTGGTAGACTGTCTTTAATCTTAGGAGGATTCATACCACCATTCTTGCCTTAAAATTATTTTCATGTTTTGCCGAGTAAAATCTACATCTCCACAATACTTGCACAGGCATGCTCATTCTGTCAACAAACTAATATTCCAGCAATCATTTAAATACAATTTTCTGTTGGTATTTAATACTAGATTTATTTGTGAACATGTGTATTTTAATATTTGTTATAAATATTTGCCATAACTATTTTCTATAAATATTTGCTTGTCATTATAAATGAATAATTGAATTAATCACTATAAATTCATAACTGAATCACTGAACTTTTACACATTTGAAATTTACAGCTCAAAATGAAGTTATAAACATTTTTTTTAAATATTTCATAAGATAATAATTAAACTTATCCTTTCATTAGTCTAAAATTATAATAGTTTACATTAAGGCTATGCCCTCGCAAAAGCTTGGACTGATTATATCGTTCACAAATTAGCAACCGTTGTCAATTTTTGAAGACGTGGTTGGAAATGAGCGCATTCATGAAAAACAGCCACGCATAAGAGTGACCCAGGATGGGAGGAAGGGAGAGAACTTTGTGGGTGGTAATTTAGTGAGGGGGAGGATCTTGTAAAGATACTAATACATGAGGTTGACCTCAATGCTGCCTGGATTAGAAGGTATTGGCTACGAGTTGGATACACTTCTCTGGAGGCCTGATAAAAGTATATAAAATTATGAGAGACTTGGATAGGGTAGACAGAACCTTTTTTCCCAGGGTTGAAATATCAAAGACTAGAGGGTCTAGCTTTAAGGTGAGTGGGGCAAAGTTTAAAGGTAATGTGCGGGGCATGTATTTTTAAACAGAGACTGTGGGTGCTTGGAACGTGCTGGCAGGAGTGATGGTGGAGTGTGCTGCCAGGAGTGGTGGGGATGGAGGCAGCTACGATTTAGAGCCTTTTGGATAGGTACATGGATATGCAGGGAATGGAAGTATATGGACTACAAGCAGGCAGATGAGATTAGTTTAACTTGGCATCATATTCGGTACTGACATGGTGGGCTGAAGGGTCAGTTCTTGTGCTGTGTAGTTCTATGTTCCATGTACCTTCTCTCAGTGAGGGATGGAGGAAGATGGTAGAGACATGGAGAAATAAATGAGACATTTAGGGATTCAGGGTTAATATAATGGAGACCAGCGATCAATGAGAAGGCACAGAGAGAGCAAATGAATAGTGGTGCCTTGGCTGTGAATCTATAAAGTCAGAGGTACAGTATATGTTCGATATTGATCGCATGTTAAGCACACACATAAATAAAGTGCATCCAGTGTGTGCTGAATGTTTTTCAGGTTGGTTCATTTCCTATTGGACCCACCTCCCCGAATGAGTTCTTTGCATTTTAGAATGAAGTTGGAGAGGAAGGGACAGAGAGATTGAGATTTTCTTTACATACCTATACCACCTGATGTTCCCAGTCTTATAATGGTGACGTCACGACACTTGGCATGGTGAAGTAACTTGATGAGTTCATGAAGCATGATTGATATAGATGGCACACCCATTCCATGCTACAAGCAAAAAACAAATTGAATCAACGTTATTTTGGATTGAGTTTAGTTTAGAAATACAGCATGGAAACAAGTCTGAAGAAGGGTTTCGGCCCGAAACGTCGCCTATTTCCTTCGCTCCATAGATGCTGCTGCACCCGCTGAGTTTCTCCAGCTTTTTTGTGTGCCATGGAAACAAGCCCTTTGGCTCACTGAATCCACACCGACCAGTGTTCACCTGTACACTCGTTCTATTCTACACTAGGGACAATTTACAAAAAACAATTAACCTACAAACCTGTACGTCTTTGGTATTGTGGAGGCACAAGAGACTTCATGTGCTGGATTCCTGAGAAAATAACTAACTGCTGTAGGAACTCAGCGGGTATGGCAGTATCATCTGGCAATAGCATCAAAAACCAACACCATCCTGGCCATGCTCTCATCTCGCTGCTACCATTGGGAAGAAAGTACAAGAGCCTAAAAACTGTGAATGGGCTCTTCTTAGCAACCATCAGACACGCCACTAACCTCAGAAACTATGATCTATTATCGACTGGTTGCACTAACATCTTCTGTTTTGCACTATAGTGGTTTGGTTACCTAGTATTACTGATTATTAGTTTATTGTACTATTCATTGTGGAGTCATTGAATTAATAGAATAGTACAGCACGGCCCACAATGTTTGCGCTGACCATGATGCCAAGTTAAACTACTATTATCTGTCTGTACATGATCCATATTCCTCTATTCCTTGCGCTTCCATGTCCATATTTAAAAGCCACTTGAACGCCACTATCATATCTTCCTCCATCACCACTGCTTTCCAGGCCCCCACCACTCTCTGTGTAAAAAAACCTGCCCCACACATCTCCATTAAACTTTCCCTCTTTCACCTTACAGCTATGCCCTCTAGTGGTGGATATTTCCACCCTGGGGAAAAAGGTTCTGACTGTCTATCTTATCTATGCCCCTCATAATTTTATGTGCTTCTATCGGGCCTTCCCTCAACCTCCGCTGTACCAGAGAAAACAATCCAAGTTTATCCATCCTCTCATCGTAACTGAAACCCTCTAATCCAGAGAGCATTCTGGTAAGCCTCCTCGCCACCCTCTCCAATGTCTCCACATCCTTTCTGTAATGGGGCGACCATAACACTCTATACTTCAAATGTGGCCCAATCGAAGTCTAATGGAGCTGTGTCTGTAAAGCTGCAACAAGTAAGAATCTTATTGTTTTGTTGCCCGTACATATGACAATTAAACACTCTTGACTCTTGGAATGTGCGAGAGTACATTGGATTAGAGTCATAGAGTCAGAGTGATACAGTGTGGAAACAGGCCGTTCGGCCCAACGTGCCAACACCGGCTAACATGTCCCAGCGACACTAGTCCCACCTACCCTTTCCTATAACAAGGTGCCCAAAACTGAACAGAATACTCTAAATGCGGCCTCACCAAGATCTCATACAACTGCAACATGACCTACCAACTTCTATACTTAATACTCTGACTGATGAAGGCCAATGTGCCAAATGCTTTTTTTGCCACCCTATCTACCGGCGACTCCACCTTCCAGGAACCTGCACTCCTAGGTCCCTCTGCTCTACAACACTCCCCAGAGCCCTACCATTCACTGTGTAGGTTAGTGTAGGTTTAGTGCAATTGGGAGCTTGATAGTCTGTGTGTGCTCAGTGGGTCAAAATGTGTCCATCATATAAAATGATATACGTACTTGTACTGTGCGTCCTAAATCTCTAAAACTTTGTTTCTTCAGTTAAGTGAATAGCTGCATACCAAACAGATTTCGATGACTTCTCTCGGAGGTTTCTGAGATTTTAGACATTCCCTATGGATTCTATGAGGTACAATGAGGGGAATGAGTAAATCAACTATGATCTACTATGGACTGTTTTTGTTTGCACTACAGACTTTGGTTTTACACTGTTATGCTCTGGTTATCTTGTATTAACAGGAAGATAGGTTCTTACTGAATACAGAGTTAGTGATTGTCCTATAACATAATCAGTTTAGATACTACTTTGGCATTGGGCTTGGCTTTCTTTGTTGAGTGTTTATCCTGGTGTTATAGTACGTACTTTGTGTTTTGACAGTAATTTATTGATTATTCATTTATTGTATTATTGGTTATTGTATATTTATTTGTGTTATTACTTTAATGGACCTAAAGCTACAGCAAATAAAAATTTAGTTCTGCTATTGCCTGAAGAAGAGTCCCAACCTAAAACATCCTCTGTCCATTTCCTCGTATGAATACTGCCTGATCTGCTGAGCTCCTCCAGCAGTTTGGTTTTTATTTTGTTACATTAGATATTGTTGACCTCACTGTTAATCTGAAGACAATGTTACTTATTTATTGGCTTGGCCTAGTAAGCCTTTGTGCCATCCAGCAGTTAATCTGCTTATGAAGTATCATTTTATATGATAGATGCCAAGAGGATATAATGAGATGCAGATTGCTTAAATATGTCTTTATATTACATGATTACTTTAGACTTTGGAGATACAGAGTGGAAACAGTCCCTTCAGCCCACCAAGTTCTTGCCGACCAGCGATCATCCCCAACACTAACACTATCCTATATACTAGGGACAATTTACAATTTACAGAAGCCAATACACCTACAACCTGCAAATCTTTGGAGTGTGGGAGGAAACCGGAGCACCCGGAGAAAACCCACATGGTCACAAGGAGAACATACAAACTATGTACAGACAGCACCCAAGGTCTGGCTCGTACCCGAGTATCTGGCGCTGTAAGGCAGCAACTCTACCGCTGCGCCACTGTGCTGCCCTGTGGTACAGCAATTAAACTGCAATTTAAAAAAATGCAAGTTTCCATGTGAGGTAAGAGTGCTTTGTATCAGATCAGTAAATGCATGCTTACACACCCGGCATAATCCCCCACTGGAATATCAATTTTCATAACTAATCTCCCACGTTGAAAGTGCCATACTATGCAATTTGCAGTTACAACCTGTCGTCTCGTGTATTAATTCTGATACCGATTGAGGCAGTGAATTTTACCGACTACGTCTAAGGGTTCTCATGAATATATTTTAAGATGGGTGACGAATTAATTTATTTTCAATTACTAGCCCCAGCTGACATTAAATAATCCCTTTGTCCCAACCAAATGATCGCAGGCAGACCACATCTGTTATCGTCCAGACTTCCTTAGAAGGTTGAGGAGATTCAGTGTATCGCTGAATATGGAAGTTGCATCATGGCCTGCTACAGTAACTTGAATGCCCAGGAATGAAGGAGACTGCAGGCACCGCCCGATCCATCACAGGTACTGACCTTCCCACCATCGAAGGGATCTACAGGAGGCGCCATCTTAAAAAGGCAGCTAATATCGTCGAAGACCCATATCCCCCTGGCCACACCCTCATTCCGCCCAGCAAGAAGAAGGTACAAGAGTCTGAAAACCATGACCACCAGGTTCAAGAACAACTTCTCCCCAGGCCCTTAAATACTGCACAACACTAACCTCTACTATGGCCTTCTGTTTATAGCTCCACAAGGTGTCAATGGCTTTTGTACACCTGCTGACCTCATCAGATTGAACACATTCAGTGTTATAGCTTATTATTGTGCTGAATATCTCTACAATATTTGGAGTATTTATAAACTCTGTATTTGGGAAAGGCACCACAAACATCACATCTTAAAATAAATTCAAATCCACCTAGGTTGACATCAAACTCTTTAGAAGCAAAAGATACCAGACACTGGTTTCCTGCGGACAATTGTGCTTGGCATAATAGAAATGCTGGTAAAGAGATGATTGAGATGAGTTACAGTATTTATGTAATCTGAATGCCTGGTAATGGAGTGCTCAAGGAGGTATTCCATTGTAAGCTGCAGCTACATAATTGTTCCAATGGTAGTCAGGCCAGAATGTCCCAGGATTGTCTAAAGTGAATCGAAAAATATGAAATAAAACAGAAAATGGTGGAATTAGCACGTTAGGCAACATCTGTAAAGGGGAATTAAAAAAACGGCCTAAAATAAGAATTCTTGTCCACAAACTGACGACTCCTGTTGCAATTTATGAATATAATGTTGTCAATGTTGAATAAGTTTGTAAACAATATACTCAATAGATAATATAATAAATAAAACATAATTTAAAAAAAATAATAATAATAAATAGATGACAATATATGGCAGCAGAGTGGCGCAGTGATAGAGTGGCTGCCTACAGCACCAGAGATCCAGGTTCGATCTTGACATACGGAGTTTGTACATTCTCCCTGTGACCATGTGCGTTTTCTCCGGGTGCTCCGGTATCCTTCCACATTCCAAAGACGTGCAGATCTGTAGGCTCATTGACTTCTGTAAATTGTCCGTAGTGTGTAGGATAGAACCAATGTATGGGGATCACTGGTCGGTGTGGACTCGTTGGGTCGAAGGGCCTGTTTCCAAGCCGTATCTCTGAACTAAACTAAGCAAAGCCCAAAGTCCCGAGTGTAATCCAGGCAGTTCGTAGATAACACCACCATACTTATAATAAAATAAATCCCACCTCCGTGTGGTCAGTTTAATGGGCCTTGTATCTCTCAACATCTGCCTTACCTGTAGAGAAGTTCCTATGTTTCAATCTGTTGATTCTCAAATGTCAATATGTTTTGCTATTTAATTATGTCGTGGAGCCATGCCAATAAAGTAATTTAATTTGGGTAAGATGTCAACTCTTGATATCTTGTTTCAACTCATTGCCTGAAAATTGATCACACAATCTATGTCATTATTTATTCATAACTCTGTGAAATCATGAACCAAAACCAAAGTGAATTATCTGGAGAAAAATACCTCTTTTATTCTTCAAGACCAGTTCTTATTTTAACCGGCTCAAGTAAGGCCAGTGATTAAAAGAAATACTGCAGATGCTGGAAATCCGAATTAAAAACAGAAAATACTGGAAATATACAACTGGTCAGGCAGCATCTGTGGAAGGTGAAACGGGGTTCATGTTTCATGTCAATGACCCTGCGTACGGGTAGCTTGATATTTCTGGAGAGGTGTAGAAACATGAGAGAACGTGGAGAAAACTGCAATTTAGGCAGGTAATACTTCTTCACTGAAGGGAATTACTTATTGAAGCTACGAAGCATCCCAAAGCCTGTATTTTCCTCAGAAGACTAAGGAAGACTATTACTCGTCTGCAGATGCCATGTATAAAGCATCCCATTGGAATGCATCATAGCTTGATTTGGGAACAGCTCTGCCCAAGACCACAAGAAATTACAGATTGTTGTTGATGTAGTCTAGACACAGGCCAGACCTCCCACCATCGACTCCATCCATACTTCACCCTGGAGCTAGGGTGTAGTCCTGGTCTTCCAACCTACCTTCCTCACTGCAGACCTTGGACTTTCTGTAACTGTAATTCTGCAACATTATACTCTGGTATTTTTCTCTTTGCACTCCCTGTTGTACTTGTGGACAGCTTGCATGTACATATATATATTGATTTCACTAGATAGCATGCAAACAAAGCTTTTCACTGTATCTCGCTACATAGTCATAGAGTTATGTAACATGGAAACAGGCATTTTGTCCAACTTGCCCATGCCAACAAGATGCCCTATCTACACGATCCTGTGCGTGGCCCAAATCCCTTTAAACCTTTCCTGTCCATGTACCAGTCCAAGTGTCTTTCAAATGTTGCTATAGTACTTGCCTCAACCACCTCCTCTGGCATCATGTTTCATATACCCACCGCCCATATACCCAACATCCCAGTGACAATAACAAACCAAACCAACACCAGAGCTAATTTTACCACCACAGAATATCAGAAACGGCAGGAAAGGTCATCTACACATCTATTCCATTTACTCACATTTATGGACAACACAGGGCCTGTTTTATACATGCTATATCTGTCTGTTCCTGCACAAATGTCCCGAATGTCACTCCCATCTCCAGTTAATCCAAGTTCCGTGTACATAAACTCTGCAAAACCTCTCATTCGATTTGCACTCCCACCGACACAAACAAACTGAAAAACACAAGGTTACATTTCAGGTCTAATATTACATCAATTCGATAATAGTCATAGAGTCGTACAGCACGGAAACAGGCACATGAGCCCAACTTGCCCACGCCGACCAAAATGCCCCATCTACGCTAGTCTCACCTGCCTGCACGTGGCCATTATCCCTCTAAACCTTTCCTATCCATGTACCTGTCCAAATGTATTTTTAAATGGTGTGATAGAACCTGCCTCAACTACCTCCTCTTGCAGCAGATTCCATACACCCACCGCCCTTCATGTAAAGTAATTGCCCTTCATGCAAACAAGATGGCGTCCAAGCCAAGCAACTTTTTGTGTGTTGGTCACGGAAGTGGATCTTATATCACATGTTACAATCGCTCCACTCTTAAATCTCCACTACACCAACAACAGCATTTCTCACTTCCTGTACATGGTGGATGGCTCGATTGTAATCAAGTATTATCTTTCCGCTGTCTGATTAGCATGCAACAAAAGCTTTTCACTGTATCTCGGTAATTGTGACAATAAACTAAACTAAATGAAACTATTAAATCTTTCCCTCCTCACCCTAAACCTATACCCGCTGGTTCTTGATTCCCCTACTCTGGGTAAAATACTGTGCATTTACTCTATTCCTCTCATGAGGAATTCCTTTCATAATCTTATGTTTTAACTCAACCCACAATTTCCTTCAAAGTATATATTTTGGATGCATGCAGTGTTGATCCTTGTGGCAGAAGCAGTCTCAAACACACTGCTGAACTGAAAGCATCCAGGTTATTTTTAGTGAGAAATATTATTAATGTTTTCAACATTTGTTGAACTAGTCATTTTACAACTGTTGAAAACAGGATATAAATGTAAACACAAATGGAACCCCTATGCAATCCCACTGTGAAGGCTCATGCCAGCAATGGGTGGGGAATAGACTGCGTTTCCTGTCCATTCCACTAGTGTCACCACTTCCCAAACTGGCTGAGGCAGCATCCACAAATACCACTGCCTGAGCTTGTTTTTGTGGTCTCTCAGTGGAATATCAAATGGGTGCCATTAGCATGGAACCGTATGGCATCACGTGGCACTGTTTACAGTCATTCCACAAATAACAGTACAGCACAGGAACAGGCCCTTTGGCCCATGTTCATGCCGAACAGGATGCCAAAACCAACTCTTATCTGTCTGCATATAATCCATATCCCTCCATTCCCAACATATCCACATGCCTAAATAAAAGTCTCTTAAATGGCACTAATGTATCTTCCTCAACCACTACCCCCGATAGCGCAATCCAGGAATTCCCCACCCTCTATGTAAAAGACGTCCTGCACATCTCCTTTAAACTCTGCCCTCTCACCTTAAAAGTATGTCCTCTAGTATTTGATTATTCCCTTCTGCAAAAAAACGTTCTGACTGTCTAACCTATCCATGTGTCGAATAATTTTATATACAATCAAAGAGTGACATTTGGTTGGAATGGGTAGTATCAGTTTATCAACAAGAGAAATAAAAACCGGCAATCAGTTAAAATAAGATAACTTCAAACTAGTTATTGCTTCTAAATAATTTGATTAAGGATTTAAATATAATTAACATCCAAGTTGAATTAAACGAGAGTCAAGAGTGTTTTATTCTCATGACATTCTTACTTGCAGCCATCAATTAAGACAAATGTAGTTATAGAAAGTAAATATTGTGCTTCCAGTCTTGTGGTCCAAGTTGTAATGATTTTAAAATAACTTTACTTGAAGGAAGCAATAGACAAATAGTTTACATTTATATCTGTGCCTTTGAAATTGTATTAAAACTGTAACAACTGCATTGAATAAGTCATGAAAGCATGGTAGCTCTACAACAGTAATACAATCTACGTAAAATTAAACATTATTAGCAATCCTTACTTGGTGAAGGATCGTAATTGTCATATATTTGTCTCTTGCAGATGATTTTGTCCATTCAATTTAACCTGTGGATTTCTTTAGAATTCAGACACCCATATAAATATAAAATATCCAACTAGTCCCTCCTTTGTGTAAAATGTATTTAACATCTTAATAACTCAGGATGTATTAATGATGGGACACCATTTTCTTTCTATAACAGTACATTTGTCTTCACATCATTGTTTAAATCAAATTGCATGTTAAATTATATTTTAGCATTACATTTGTACAATGCTGTTACTTAATCAATTTATTTAGATGCAACAAATGAACCAAATGCATGCTGCTTTTGCTGCTTTGGTGGTTAGCTTTACTCTTTGCATTGCAAATAACTCTGTACCTTCACATCCCCAAACATTGCTTGAAGATTGTGTGTTTTTGTTCCCAGATCAAAATGATAAAGAACATCTTCAGGCATCGAGGCCAGGTGAGGGTTCTTCACATGCACTGTCCCATTCCTAGAATGATTGAAAAAGCCTCAAGATCACTATTTTCAATTCCATGGTCACATACTGAAAAATATCATGACTTTTGCATTTGTTAGAATAAACAGTTTTACAGCAGCTTTGCATAATTCGATGATATTGTTCAGGCATTTAATTTAACCTAAAAAAAACGAAAATACTCACTCTTCATTGTCACTCCTTTCACTTGCATTTACTTCAGAACTATTCGTTAAAATTGGTGCCATGTGTCCTCTACGTATTAAATAATCTGCAGAAATGTAATGCCGATGTTAATAAAAAGCAAGTGTTAAAGAACGTTATTTTAAAATAGACAAGTACAATTGGTTTGGAATGAAATAACTTACAGTAACAGCCAGTTATCAGATAGAATCAAAATACTTATTCACGTACAATTTATGTTATAATGTCCTTCTGAAGTTTGGGTTCCGGATGTTCCTCATTAGTTTATGGGTCCAAGTACCTCATGTGATATTGACCATTCCATTCTCTGTGGATTGAACTTTGATTTGGAAAGCAGATGATGTGGTTTTTTTTCAATTGGCCTCTTATATTTGCTTAAATATGTTGCCCTGGTACAGTGACAAGTCAAGGCCAGATAATTCAAAATAAACACATCATTTCATGGATGGTTCAGATTACTTTTAAGAGTTATACAGTCATAGAGAGAAACAACATGGAGACAGGCCTACTTTTGAAACAAGGAACTGCAGATGCTGGTTTACAAAACAAAAACCCACAAAGTGCTGGAGTAACAAAATGCTTCATTCCCTGCATATCCATGTACCTGTCTAAAAGCCTCTTAAACGTCACTATGAGATCTGCCTCCACCACCTGAAACCAGGAGACTACACAGTGCAGGATTGAAATGTGTAATAATGCACATTTCTGAAATTGAAATTAGTTTATTTAAGGCCCATTGAGTGTGCTTGGACCAATTGTGGCATTCTAAACTCTTATTTGGTGAGAGACCACCTATTTATTTGACAGGTTGTAACAACCTATATGTTTTTATAAGTAAGGGTAGTTTAGTTTAGTTTATTGTCACGTGCACCGAGGTACAGTCAACATTGAAGACCCTCAGTCTATCTTTAATCGGACGTTACTGGACTTTATCTTGCACTAAACGTTATTTCTTTATCAAGTGTCTCTATACTGTGGATGGCCTGATTGTAATCAAGTATAGCCTTTCCATGGGCAGAGTGAACGTATTATGAATACAAAAACTCTTTGCAAGAAAAGGCTCGTCAACTTCAATTAACTGTTTCTGTCCTTTTGTCTGTCAAAGCTTCCAACATGATTTAGAGCTCGAAGTCCTGATATGTGATAATTTGCATAAACCGTTAGATAGGATGACGGGATAAAGAGGTGGAGAAATCCCACACAAATGGATTGAGTACGAAACAAAGCACAGAATGAGAAAAGATCTCGGTTAGCGAGCAGGGGCCTTCTACAAACCAGAACATTTGTTTAGAAACTATTTTTTTTTTGTTTGATTTTCTTTTGAGATACAGCTTGGAAACAGGTTCACTGTTTGGCCCACCGAGTCCATGCTGACCACCGATCACCCATTTGCATTAGTTCCATGTCATTCTTATTTTCGCTTCCACTCCCTACACACTAGGGGCAATTTACAGAGAACAATTAACTTTCAAACCTGCATTTCTTTGGGATGTGGGAAGAAACTGGAGTACCCAGAGGAAACCAACACGGTCACAGGAAGAACATGCAACTCCTCACAGACAGCACCTGAGGTCAGGATAGAACTCAGGTCTCTGGCGTTGTGCAGCTGTGACTCTACTCGCTACGCCACTGTGCATAGTAAAATGAATAAAAAACACAATATTCATCTATTCCATGTACACAGTTTAAATTTGACCTGTTGCCTACCTACGCTGGAACTTTATGTCACAATATTTGCTACCATAAGTTCTATTTTTATTGTGAAAAGTTCTTATTTTCTTCTATGGCAGATTGACATAACTCCTGTTTGAAGAAATTGATCACATGTCATCTGATTTAGCCTTTCAGCCTTGAGGTCTCTCAGTTTGGCAGACAAGTGGAAATGATAACACTGTAAATAAGCAAATGTTTTTCCCACAGGGTTTGCTGCTGGCATTTCAAGAATAACAAACCAGTTGACTTTTTCCTCGAGGTAGTTGGAAAGAAAATTATAGTTAAAAAATTGCCTTGAATGCCAAAACATTATTATTTTAGAATTTTCTTCCTCTGTCTAGTTTAGTTCAGCATGGAAACAGACCCTTTTAGGGAAACAAGGAAACAAGGAAACAAGGCATGGATCAACCTTGTCGTTTTCCATGACCACCTTTATTGATTGGACAAAAGGAATAGGTGAGGTTTAAGGTCGAGACCCTTCTTCATACTGAAGAAGGATCTCAACCTGAAAAGTTACCTATTCCTTTTCTCCGGAGATTCTACCTGACACACTGAGTTACTCCAGCAGTTTGTGTCTGTCTTTGGTGTAAACCAGCATCTGCATTTCCTTGTGTTTAAGAAGGAACAGCAGATGCTGGAGAATCGAAGGTTACACAAAAAAGCTGGAGAAACTCAGCAGGTGCAGCAGCATCTTAGATGCTGCTGCACCTGCTGAGTTTCTCCAGCTTTTTTGTGTAACCTCTGCATTTCCTTTATTGATTGATTGATTGAAAGATACAGCATGGAAACAGGACCTTCGGCGCACCAAGTCTACAATCCGACCGATCACCGTTCTCACTAGTTCTACGTCATCTCACTTTCTCATCCACTCCCTACACACTCGGGGCAATTTACAGAGGTCAATTAACCTGCAGAGGCCAATTAACCTGCAAACCTGCAGGTTTTCGGAATGTGGGAGAAATAGGAGCTTCCAGAGGAAACTCATGTGGTCACAGGTGAGGTGGGTATTGCTTAGTTGTGCTTAGATGGTGATTGTACAACTATTCAGCCAGATGAAACTTGTACCCTGATCCTCTACTCTCTCGACTCCCAACACAATGTACAATATTGACCAAAAGCAAAGCTTGACACACACCAATGCGAGTCTCTGCCATTGATCACATCAGCATCATTCAGATGCACACACCAATGCGAGTCTCACCGTTCTGGATAGTTCTACGTCATCTCACTTTCTCATCCACTCCCTACACACTCGGGGCAATTTACAGAGGTCAATTAACCTGCAAACCTGCAGGTTTTCAGAATGTGGGAGAAATACGAGCTACCAGAGGAAACTCATGTGGTCACAGGTGAGGTGGGTATTGCTTAGTTGTGCTTAGATGGTGATTGTACAACTATTCAGCCAGATGAAACATGTACCCTGATCCTCTACTCTCTCGACTCCCAACACAATGTACAATATTGACCAAAAAGCTTGACACATTTTTCAGTTCATTGATGCACACACCAATGCGAGTCTCTTGGATTAGTGATATGATTAGTGCCACAATTAATCAATTCAAATGTCCAGATGTATACATTCTAAGTGCTTGGTCACCTTTACAGAGGAGTGCATCTTTAGACTTTAGATTTTAGAGATACAGTGTGGAATCTACGCCGTGGAAAAGCTAATCCAGCCCAACTCCTTTGACCACAAGTCCATTGATGGATCCTGTGGCATGGTTCCCTGAGCAGAACTCACCAACAAGCACCAAGACCTCGCTTGGCTGGCAGTGAGAGGGGCACTCCCAGTCAGATCCTTCCTGCTCCGGCTCTTTCTCCCAATGCACGCTGCCCTCGGGACGGCTGCTGTGGGCGGGAAACAGTTGCCCACCTCTTGACAGAGTGTGGATTTGCGAAGAGTGTCTGTAGAAGGTTCCAAGGGTCCTTGTCATGGTTCATCCTGAACAGCTCCGTAACAGAGAACTCTCTGATTAGGAGGCTGTTCCCAGGGACACACTCAGAGATGGACATCAAGTGTTGCTGGAAGACCGTCAATTCAGTGAAAGGCTGTCTTTGGTCTGCCCGAACCTTGTTGGTCTCCCAGCAGAGCGAGATGTCCATCAGGGAATGTTGCCGACTGGCCTGCTGCAGACTGCAGGAGTACGAGCTGTGGGAAGCACTGAAGCTTGGTGCACCCAATGCCAAGGCTCTGTGAGGAGGACTACAGTCTAGGGTCCTTCTGCTGCTGCACATTGGGGGGCAGAGTCCGGTGGGGACACCCATCAGCCCAGTTCAGTTTTATTTGTCATATGTAGGTTGACACAGTGTCAACGGTACAATTTTATAACACTAGCGATATTGAATATAGAGCCACTAACAATGTATTATTTGTTTCCCTTCAAACCAAATCAGATGAATGTCAATTGTTTGTATCTGACTTTGTTTTACTTCAAAGACTCATTTGTTTAATTTTGAAAATAAACTTTTCATGTTCATGTCATAGGAGCAGAAGTAAGCCATTCGGCCCATCTAATCCACTCTGCCATTCAATCATGGCTGACCTATCTTTCCCTCTCAAATCCATCCTCCTGCTTTCTCCCCATAACCACTGAAGCTTTTACTAATCAAGAATCTGCCAATCTCCACCTTAAAAATACCCAATGACTTGACAGCTGTCTGTGGCAATAAATTCCATAAAGTCACCACCATGTGACTAAAGAAATTCCTCCTCATCTCTTTTCTAAAGATACATCCTTTTATTCTGAGGTTATGGCCTCTGGTCCTGGACTCTCCCACTAGTGGAACCATCCTCTCCACATCTACTCTATCCAGGCCATTTATTATTCAGTAAGCTTCAATGAGGTCCACCTCATCCTTCTAAACTCCAGCGAGTACAGGTCCAGTGTCCACAAATGCTCATCATATGTGAACCCACTCATTCCTGGGATAATTCTCGTAAATCTCCTCAGGACCCTCTCCAATGCCAGCACATCCTTCCTCTGATATGGGGCCCAAATCTGAGTTATTACATTAAAAAGTACTTAAAGTAATAAAAAAAATACAAAACAAAAACTGTTTAAAAGTTAAAAGTTTAATTTTGAAATAAAAAGAAATGGGTTTCAGGAGAGTTTGTAATCTCCACTGTCTATCGATGTGGTGGTACATTTACCTGGTCAGGAGTTAGTACCAAATTTAAAAATGTGGAAAAATCAGGCGAAATACGTGAATTTATTATTCGGCCCACCTACCCTGAAACTCTCACCATCCTTTACTGCTTTGTGGCTTCCCAGGTGGTGAATTTGATTCCTAGCAAAAATAATGCTGAGGAAATGCAATTGCATCCAAACATGCTGGGAACAATAGCAAATAATGAATGTCAATGGTTAGAACTGCTGAAGGATGTCTACAGGCTCCATCAACTGGTGAGGAAATAGTCTGAATCAATTTAGTATAGAGCACTAAATATGAGGAGATTTGCCAGAAATGAAAGTGTTGTGGATGTTCTGTAAAATGGAAATGCATCAAAGATGTTGGAGAAGAAAAAAGATCTAAGTTTTAATGCATTTGAAAAATATTCTGACGGATGGCTCAGCTGGTAGAACTGCTACCTCACAGTGCCAGAGGCCCGAGTTCGATCTTGACCTCGAGTGGTGTCTATGTAGAATTTGCATGTTCTCCCTGTGACCGCGTGGGTTTACTTCTGGTGCTCGGGTTTCCTCTCATGTCCTAAAGACGTGCAGGTTTGCAGGTTAATTGGCCCTCTGTAAATTGCCCTCAGGTTGAAGGGAGTGAATGAAAAAGAGGGATAGCATAGAACTAGTGAGAATGGATGATCGATGGTCGGTGTGGACCAAAGGGCTTGTTTTCATGCTGTATCTCTACATATATAGGCAGGAAGGATTTAGAGGAATATTGGCCAAATGCTGACAAATGGGACTACTCAAAATGCCAAATTGGTTGACATGGACAAGGTGGGCCAAAGAGCCTGGTTCCGTGCTCTGTAACAATGTTACACGGAATTGTAACACAATGTGACTCGATGTAAATCCATGTGATTCTATGATGCAGGTGACTAAAACCATTAGCTCAATATTTTACAGCTGGTAAAGAGGCAGAACATTTGAGTACCTAACAAGCTGTGTAACACACAAATCTACAGAGATAATGTTAACAAACTCCAAGAGAGATCTCAAATGAAATACTGTGTATACTTTTGTCCTCTCATATTTAGGAACGGATTTAGGAGTTAGTATCAGAACATTAGCCTTGCCTCTTGGGTTCCTATTTAATCATTCCTCTCTCACCTTAAACCTATGTCCTCTACTTTTTGATTTATTTGCCCTGAGAAAAATAAACTCTGTGCATTTGCTTTTATCTATTCCAGGGCTAGTCATTTAACAGTAAATCACCATTCATCAACAGCCTTGTATTCACTTGACTACCAAGTGTCTGCCCTGCCATAAGCCATAAGTAAGAAACCATCTCAAAATAAGCACATTTCCAAGCCAAAGTTATCAATCATATCAGGTTAGTTCAACTAATTGTGTTGTGCATTCCTCTAGTACCGATCTTCCATAGTTTGTTAGACACAAGGAACTGCAGATGCTGGTTTACAAGACAAAGTGCTGGAGTAACTCGGTGGGTCAGGCAGCATCTCTGAACACAGATAGGCGACGTTTTGGTCAGGACCTTAATCTGCAGTTCCTTGCTTCTCCATCTCTTTCGTTTGGTGAGCCTGTTTTTGAATGTTTCCCAGGTACAAAGTACCCCAGGACTGTTCAATAAAGCTCACCGTTAAGATCCAGACTTACGCCAAGTGTCTTACTCACAAATGCCAGCCAAAACAGTGCAGCTGGGACTCGTTATGTACAACAATTATGCAAATAGAAAGCTACACAAAGAGAGTCAGTAGCCTGTACCAGAGGCAAAATCCTAGATGATTCACACAGGCAGCACAATGGTGCAGCTGGTAGAGCTGCTGCCTCATGACAGGCAGCTCGATTTGTTACTAACACCTATGAGAGAGAAGCGAGTGTCACCAAACTTCTGAATTCTCTGGGGTGGAACCCTCTCCAAGACAGACGTGAAGCTCACTGTTTGACCTGTTTTTACAAAATGTTAAATGGTCAGCTCGACATAGATTACAAGACCTACACCAAACCCAAACCAATTAGGAGCAGACGAGGGCATTCGATCCAATTTGTGATCCCAGCTACAAAGACAGATGTGTACAGCAATTCGTTCTTCCCCCGCACAATTAAAGCATGGAATAATCTCCACCCTACTATAGTTACCCAACCAGATGCAACTAAATTTAAAGTAGCTCTTTCTTCCCAATAACCCTTTCTGGCTTAAGCCCTCCCTTCACCACCTCCAGTTTAAATTCCATTTGGAATATTTTGGAGGACCAAGAAACCAAGAACCAAGAACCAAGACAGCTGACAGGGACCCAGGTTCGTTCCTGACCTTGGGTGCTGTCTGTGCGTGGAGTTTGCACCTTGTCCCTGTGATCACGTGGGTTTCTTCAGAGTACTCCGATATCCTTCCACATCCCAAAGACGTGCAGGTTTGTAGGTTGATTGGCCCTCTGTAAATTGCCTCTAATCTTTAGGGAGTGGATAAGAAAGTGGGATAACATAGAACTAGTTTGAACGGGTGATTGATGGTCAGCGTGAACCGCCTGTTTGGATGCTGCATCTCTAAACTAAACCTATACTACACCCATTTTCAAAGGCAGTCCAATTTAACTTTGATACTTTCAACATGACATCCCTCCTTCACACTTGAAGGGCCTTCTTGGATGTTATGCTCAAAACACTGTGCAAGGATATTCCCTCCACAGATGCTGCCTGACCCGCTGAGTTTCTCCAGCACTTGCTCTAGACTCCAGCATCTGCAGTTCCTTGTGTCTCAGCTCAAAACACTGTTTTGGTCTTCAACTCTTCAAAAGTAAACTAGGCAAAGTGTGGACGCTGCAAATTAGATACACTTATCTCACGACAAGTAAAAATTCCACACAGTTCTTTCTAATAGAACAGCTTGTCTATCAAGTGCTATAAAATGTAATCTCTGCAAGTGCAATATGACTCTTGGTGTGAAGAATCTTGATAAAAGCGTAACTGATGTACCTGCAATATTCTTCCCTGTTCGTAGCATCTTTGTAGAGTGGTAAGATTAATCGACCTTGATGCCATTTTTTATATTCCTTATGGCACTGGATATTAAAGACAGTATATAAATCAAAGTTGATATACGCTTCAGATAGGCGATGTGGTACAATGTTTCAAATTTGTATTCAAGACAAACACAAAGAGGTGGAAGAAAGCCAAAGAACTGAAGACGCTGAAATCTTAATCAGAACACAGGGACTAGAGTAACTCAACGGGTCAGGCAGCATCTCTGGAGAACATGGATAGGTGACGAAGAGTCTCAACCCGAAACATCACCTATTCGTGTTCTTCAGAGATGCTGTCTGACCCGCTGAGTTACTTCAGCATTCGGTGTCTTTTTTTGTAATAAGCATCTGCGGTTCCATGTGTCTACAACTCTGGAGAACATGAATAGATGATGTTTTTGGTCGGGACCCTCCTTCAGACATGTAAAAAGAAAGCTAGAAAAGAGAGGTGGGGTGGGATAAAGTCCGGCACGATAGATGGGGGGAGGTGGGTGGGGGGACGGTGATTGGCAAATGGGTGGAGTGACAAAGGCTAGAGATGTAAAGAAGACAAAAGTGTGAGAGAGAACCTCTCTTTTTCCAGCTTTCTCCCCCACCTGACTGCTGGGAAAACCTAATTTTGAACACGTTGTTTCATCAGTAATTGAAACGAGGTGGGACAATGGGACGATGGTGGAGAGAGTCAAAAGCTTCAAATTCATGGGCGTGCATATTTCCGATGATCTTTCCTGGACCCAGCACACTGCTGCAATCATAAAGAAAGCACATCAGTGCCTCTACTTCCTGAGAAGATTACGGAGATTCGGTATGTCAAAGAGGATTCTCTTGAACCTCTACAGGTGCACAGTAGAGAGCATATTGACTGGTTGCATCGTGGCCTGATTTGGCAACTTGAACGTCCAGGAGCGGAAAAGACTGCAAAAAGTTGTAAACACTGCCCAGTCCATCACCGGCTCTGACCTCCGCACCATCGAAGGGATCTATCATAGTCGCTGCCTCAAAAAGGCAGCCACATCATCAAAGACCCACACCGTCCTGGCCACACACTCATCTCACCACTGCCATCAGGAAGAAGGTACAGGAGCCTGAAAACTGTAACGTCCAGGTTCAGGCACAACTTCTTCCCTACAGCCATCAGTCTATTAAACACCGCATCCTCATAAGCTATGAACTACAATAGACTATTATTATTATTATTATTATTATTATTATTATTATTATTATTATTATTAATAATATTATTACTGCACTATTGTTTTTTTTTTATTTTATTTTTGTTTTATTTCCTGAGTTTTTGTTAAATTATTTATTATGATTTCATATTCTGTTGTGCTGCAGCAAGTAAGAATTTAATTGTTCTATCTGGGACATATGACAATAAAACACTCTTGACTTGAATCTATTCAGCCCTTTATTACTTGGGTTGATCTAATTAATTGGTGTCCTACTGTACGTTTCTGAATATTTAAGCATTCCATTCTCACATTCAATGCAAGTTGAGTTTGGAGTCATCATCAATAAGATGAATAATTTAGTAAGCTCAGCGAGAGTAATTTCTGAACGGTAATTATCCTCTCCTGATTATCATTAACCTTTCACAAGATAGTTGGAAGGTAAATCAAGATCTGTTGGGAATTGTTATTCTCACAATAAATTATGCATATAAAAAGCAGCATATTTTTCTTTTGAAGGTGATGTGATTATAATTATAATTAAAAATAATATATATTGACATGATTACTTAGTTAGAACATTCTCTCATTGTTTATGTGCATTGAATAGTTGAGGGGCCTATTAGCGGTGAGAAATCTAATTAGACTTGAACTATTCCTCACCAGCAGTTGAGCAGCACTAGAGGTATTTGCAGAATGATGATAACTTAGAAGTATGAATCATTCAAAAATCATTGACGCAAAGGTTATTCTTGGGCCAATATTGTTGTTAAATTAGCACAGGGGAAAAGCAAGGAAATGTAAGAGGGAAACAAGGTTGTGAATGAGTGAAAGATACAGCACAGAAACAGTCACTTCAGCCCATCGAGTTCACACTGTCCAGCGATTACTCGTTTACACTCGTTTTGTGTTATCCCACTTTTTCATCCACTCCCTACACAATAGGGGCAATTTTACGGAGGACCAGTTAACCTGCAAGCCGGTCTATCTTCGACATGTTGGAGGAAACCAGAGTACCCGGAGGAAACCCACGTGGTCAAAGGGAGAACGTGCAAACTCCACACGGACAGCACCCATAGTCAGGATCGAACCCGGATCTCTCGCACTGCGAGGCAGCGGCACTACCCGCTGCACCACTGTGCTGCCATGGTTCAAATACCAAGCAGCTTACGGCTGTGCGGGCTCATTGTACAAAAGACAACGTTAAACCCAATGCTCTGCCAACAATTCCCCTCCCACCACTGCCATTTGACTTTGTCTCTGGAAATGGTGTGCAATAATGTTGAGAGCTATATTCTGCACCCTATACCTTTTTCTTCACTCTACATATTGTACTTGTTTGGCTTGATTGTACTCGCGTACTGTATTATCTGATTTGATTGGATAGCATGCAAAACAAAGATTTTCACTGTACCTTGGTACATGTGGCAATAATAAACCTAAACCCAATGCCTCTGCTGCCTGGGGATATTCCTTTGGTAGATGCACAGGGTGACTGGAGAAAACAATGATGACTCCAATGGCCTTGAGATTTGGGAGGGGGTAATAGTTTATTCCTGAAGCGTTCCTATTCCTGAGGAATTGTATTTTGCAGATAGATTCCTGGGGCCCCTTCAATAGTACAAATCTTGCTAGAAATTCAATGACCTCCAACATAGAAGATTGGGTGAGTCAATGATGGGAGGGTAGTAGGATATCTTACTAAAAACTGGACGACTGCAAAATAGAAGTGGTACAGTGGTGCAGCAGTAGTGTTGTTGCCTTATAGCACCAATGACCCGGGTTCGATCCCGACTACGGGAGCTGTCTGTACAGAGATTGTACGTCCTCCCTGGTGTGTTTTCTCGGGGTGCTCCGGTTTCCTCCTACACTCCAAAGACATACAGGTTTGTAGGTTAATTGGCTTTGGTAAAAAATTGTAAATTGTCCCTAGCGTGTAGGATAGCGTTATGTAGTTGTGATTGCTGCTCAGTGCGGTGGGCAAAAGGGCCTATTTCTGTGCTGTACCTCTAATGTCTAAAGAACATTGAGGTAATTTAATCTTTTGGAGAATACACCTTATTAATTAAATGTTCCCTTAATTATTACAAGAATGTCAGAGTTTAAAATGTTCTTCCATTTATATTAAGCCTTGTTTATTAAGGAGACACAGGGTGGTGGGGGCGTGGAATGTGTTGCCAGGGGGTGGTGGTGGAGGCAGATATGAGAATAGCGTTTTAGAGGCTTTTTGGTAGATACGTGGAAAATCAGGGAATGGAGGAACATGGATCATGTGCAGGAAGAGGAGATTAGTTTAACATGCCACCATGTTCAGCGGGGATATTATGGGCTGAAGGGCCTGTCCGGTGCTGTACTGTTCTTTGTTGTATGACATTTTCAATACCATTTCTTCCATATGTTAAACTTTATGCCAATAGTCCTGTTACGCAAAGAACCCCGATGACAAAATATTGACCGAAACTTACTGCCTTTTAACGCAAGTCAAATTCAAGATCAAAATCCATATTTCATTTTGTGTATTTATTTTGTTTTATTACTGAATTAAACATCAATGTTTGAACAATCTCCACAAAATAATCATACTTTAATTAAATGTTAAACAATGCAATAAAAATGTTGTATTTATTTGAATTAATATATTCAACTATAAAATGTAGCTGATATTAAATCAGCGACTTGAACTTGAATTAATTATTTATGTTTGTGTAATATTCAGTTGTTTGGGGTATCCATCAGATGACAACGATGTTTCAAAAACGTGCAATACTTTTATATTAATTTTCTGATTATATTCCATCAGTCTGCCACTTTTCAGGCAAGAGCAATTTCTGACTGCAAACGGTTCTCCACATTCCCCGGAAGATCTTTAAGCCTAGGATGCAAGAACAAAATATTATTAGACTGAATGTTGACAGTGAATGGTTTACCATAATTTAATATTTCTGCAAGCTAGTTTAATCTCCGGTGCTCCCAAGCCCATTAGGCTTGGATTCCATTTTACTCCCTCTGCCCACCTTCCCCAACAAAAACCAAAATTAGTCGATTTCACACACTAGAGATTAGTGTGCAAAATGTAACAAGTAAAATGGATAAGCGAGAGCCAGTGGATTTAGTGTATCTGGACTTTCAAAACACTTTTTACAAGGTCCCACACAAGAGATTAGTGTGCAAAATTAGAGTACATGGTATTCGGGGTAGGGTATTGACATGGATGGAGAACTGGTTGGCAGACAGGAGCAAAGAGTAAGAATTAATGGGTCCTTTTCAGAATGGCAAGCAATGACTAGTGGGGTGCCGCAAGGCTCAGTGCTGGAATCCCAGTTATTTGCAATATATATTAACGATTTAGACAAATGAATTAAATGTAACATCCCCAAGTTTGGGGATGACACAAAGCTGGTTGGCAGTGTGAGCTGCGATGAGAATGCTATGAGGCTGCAGGGTGATTTAGATAGGTTGGGTGAGTGGGTAGATGAATGGCAGATGCAGTATAATATGAATAAATGTGAGGTTATCCACTTTGATGGTAAGAACAAGAAGGAAGATTATTATCTGAATGGTGTCAGATTAGGAAAAGGGGAGGTGTAACTGGATCTGGGTGTCCTTGTAAATCAGTCACTGAAAGTATGCATGCAGGTACAGCAGGCAGTGAAGAAAGCAAATGGCATGCTGGCCTTCGTAGTGAGAAGATTTGAGTATTGGGGCAAGGAGGTCCTACTGCAGTTGTGCAGTGCCCTGGTGAGACCACACCTGGAGCATTGTGTGCAGTTTTGGTCTCCTATTTTGAGGAAGAACATTCTTGCCATTGTGGGAGTGAAGCATAGGTGCACCAGGTTAATTCTCAGGATGGTGGGACTGACATATGATTGACTGGGATTATATTCACTGGAATTTAGAAGGATGAGAGGGTATCTTATAGAGACATCGAAAATTATTAAGAGTTTGGACAGGCTAGATGCAGAAAAAATTATCCCGATGTTGGGGGAGTCCAGAACCAGGTGTCACAGTTTAAGAATAAGGGGCAGGACATTTAAGAATAAGGGGTAGGACTGAGAAGAGGAAAAACATTTTCACCCAGAGAGTTGTGAATCTGTGGAATTCTCTGCCTCAGAAGGCAGTGGAGGCCAATTCACGGGATGTATTCAAGAGAGAGTTAGATATAGCTCTTAGGGCTAATGGAATCAAGGGATATGGGGAGAAAGTAGGAACGGGGTACTGATTCTGGATGATCAGCCATGATCATATTGCATGTCGATGCTGGCTCGAAGGGCTGAATGGCCTAGCTCTTCACCTATTTACTATGTTTCGATGTAGCTAATCATTGCCTTTTCCTATTGCTCACTTATGGATGCATAGTTTGCAAGGAGGCCAAGGCACCTCATGAACATATTCAAATTGCACAGATACCAGTGGAGACCATATCATTGGGTATTTTTGAAACAGAGATTGCTAGGTTCTTGATTAGTAAGGACGTCAAAGGTTATGGGGGAGAAGGCAGGAGAATGGGATTGAGAGGGAAAAATTGATCAGCTATGGTCATATGGCAGAGCAGGCGCGATGGCCTGAATGGCCAGATTCTGTTCCTAAGCCTTATGAACTGTCTTGATCTTATAGAAGACTAGACTAAGTGGGATCCCATTCTCACACGGGAAGGCCTGGTCCCCCAACGCAATATTCCACCTCTGCACCAATTCCAATATTCCACCACTCACACATAGCCCCCAACTGCGCAAGCGCGGCTAATGGATTCCCGTTGTGATGCCCCTGATCCCCCCCACCCCCCCACCATGCCCTTTCCCTTCCCCCCCCCCCCCCCCCCCACGCACTCACTCCATCCCCCCTCAACGCCCCCCCCTCCCCTCCTACCCGCTCTCCGGTGGCCCCGCCACCCCCGCCACCGCCCATTGTGAGGTAGAACATGCGGCTATCACTGCGCCGTTGCAACTGAACGGCCTGGCAAGTGGAAAATTGATTTATTAAAGCTTAAAATGTGAATAACTCTTAAAATATAACAACAATTTGAATGTTAAAGAGGAAATGTATTCAGTCCATTCTTTCTTGTTGCGTCTCTTATTGCATTCTGCAGCCAGGGGAGGGGATCAGCTTCAGGCGGGGGCTGTCCGGGGCCGGTGGGAGAGGGGGCGGTGTCCTGCAGCTGGGGAGGGACTCTGCTTCAAGCGGTGGCCAGTGGGGGGGGGGGGGGGGGGGGGGGGGGGGCCAAAGGGACTTTCTGGAGAGGGCTAGTATGGACATGTTGGTTCTTGTGGACCCACAGTGGTCCAAAAGGGTGGACTTTCAGTTTGCAGAGGGCTAGTATGGACAATGTTGGCCGAATGGATTCTTGTGGACCCACAGTTCAGTCACTCAAGGCTTGTGAACTCGCAGTTCAGTCACTCACAGCTAGTGGACTCACAGTTCACGCACTCACGGCTTGTGGACTCGCAGTTCACTTACTCACGGCTTGTGGACTCACAGTTCACTCACTCACGGCTTGTGGACTCGCAGTTCACTCACTCACGGCTTGCGGACTCGCAGTTCAGTCATTCACATCTTGTGGACTCACAGTTCAGTCACTCACGGCTTCACTCACAGTTCACTCACTCGCGGCTTGTGGTCTCACAATCACTCCTTTGCGGCTTGTGGACTCACAGATCAGTCACTCATAACTTGTGGACTCACAGTTCACTCACTCACTCGCGGCTTGTAGACTCACTGTTCACTCACTCATGGTTTGTGGTCTCACAATCACTCCTTCGCGACTTGTGGACTCACAGATCAGTCACTCGCGACTTGTGGACTCACAATTCACTCACACGCGACTTGTGGACTCACAGTTCACTCACTCGTGGCTTGTGGACTCACAGTTCACTCACTCACGGCTTGTGGACTCACAGTTCACTCACTCACGGCTTGTGGACTCACAGTTCACTCAGCCACGGCTTGTGGACTCACAGTTCAGTCACTCACGGCTTGTGGACTTGCAGTTCCCTCACTCACAGCTTGTGGACTCGCAGTTCACTCACTCACGGCTTGTGGACTCGCAGTTCACTCACTCACGGCTTGTGGACTTGCAGTTCCCTCACTCACGGCTTGTGGACTCGCAGTTCAGTCACTCACGGCTTGTGGACTCACACTTCACTCACTCAGGGCTTGTGGACTCACAGTTCACTCCATCGCGGCTCGTGGACTCACAGTTCAGTCACTCACGGCTTGTGGACTCACAGTTCACTCAGCCACGGCTTGTGGACTCACAGTTCACTCACTCACGGATTATAGACTCACAGTTCGCTCAGCCACGGCTTGCGGAATCACAGTTCACTCACTTACGGCTTGCGGATTCACAGTTCACTCAGCCACGGCTTGTGGACTCACAGTTCACTCACTCACGTCTTGTGGACTCACAGTTCACTCACTCACCGCATGTGGACTCACAGTTCAGTCACTCACCGCTTGTGGACTCACAGTTCAGTCACTCGCGGCTTGTGGACTCACAGTTCACTCACTCACGGCTTGTGGACTCGCAGTTCACTACTCACGTCTTGGGGACTCACAGTTCACTCACTCACGGCTTGTGGACTCACAGTTCCGGACTCAACTCTCTCTCACGGTTTCCGGGCTGACTGATTCATGCCTCCGGGGATTTATTCTCCTCGCCCCTGGAAGGGGTGTTACCTTCATGGTGAATAATAGGAGAGAAGACCAATCTGCTGAACTCACAATTTTTTTAACTTTGATAACTTTTCTAATATTCCACCGATTGGAACAAAACTTGGTGCACTTGGAGCAGATAACGGTGAGTAAGGTGATGAAAACATCCTAGCGATGTATGGTACAGTTTTTGTGCAAATTTAAAAACAACGCCGACCCGAAGTGGTCAAGATGAGAGTTTTAGTAATAGTATAGATATCCTGAGGAAAGTATATAAAATTATGTGAGGCATAGATAGGGTAGACGATTAGGACCTTTCTCCCCAGGGCGGAAATGTCAAAGCCTAGAGGGCAGAGCTTTAAGGTGAGAGGTTCAAAGTTTAAAGATTAGTGGGGCAAGTTTAGTTACACAGACATTATACAGTATGCAATACATTTGGTTCTAATATTGTAAGAACTCCGGTGCCAGGATAACAGCCTCCTCTTGAACATCAAAAAAACGAAGGAGCTGATCATGGACTTTAGGAGGGCACATCATCCGAGGACGTACACTCCATTGAGGATAAATGGGGATCCTGTGGATAGGGTGAACTGTTTTAAATATCTGGGAGTCCACATCTCCGAGGATATGACATGGGCATCACATGCCTCAGCACTCGTGAGTAAGGCAAGGCAGCGCCTTTACCACCTCAGGCAATTGAGGAAATTCAGAGTGTCTCCGAGGATCCTCCAGTGCTTCTACGCAGTGGCGGTGGAAAGCATCTTATCTGGGAACATTACCATCTGGTTTGCGAATTGCTCTGCCAAGGACAAGAAGGCTCTGCAGAGAGTAGTGCGTTCGGCCAAACGTACTATGGGAACTTCACTTGCCCCCCCCTGCAGGAACTATACATCAGGAGGTGCAACTCCAGAGCCAAAAATATCATGAGAGACCCCCTTCCACCCCTGCAACGGACTGTTCCAGCTGCTAAAGTCAGGCAAACGCCTCCGTTGCCATACGGTGAGAACGGAGAGGTTGAGAAGGAGTTTCTTCCCAGAGGCCATTCAGTATGTAAACGCCTATCTCACCAGGGACTAACTCTACTGAACGTTTTTCCTTCCATTATTTATTATGTAAAATAATATGTGTGTTATGATTGTGTTTATATTTGTTTGGTTGTTTGGTTGTTTGTCTTTTGCACAAAAGTCCGCGAGCATTGCCACTTTCATTTCACTGCACATCTCGTATGTGTATGTGACAAATAAACTTGACTTGACTTGACTTGATTAAGTTGGTGTAGCATACTACAGTTTTGCGGAGCTTTCTCCTGTTTAGCTGTTTAAATGTCGACTGCATACATGTGACAGAATTTTGCAGAACTTGAGTTTCTAGTAGTGGGAGAGTCTAAGACCAGAGGACAATGCCTCAGAATAAAAGAACGATCCTTTAGATAGAGATGAGGATGAATTTCTTTAACCAGAGGGGGGCGAATTGCCACAGACGGCGGTGGAGGCCAAGTCTTTGCGTATTTTTAAACGAGAGATTGAAAGGTTCATGCTAGACAATAGACAATAGGTGCAGGAGTAGGCCATTCGGCCCATTCACTGTGATCATGGCTGACCATCCACAATCAGTACCATGTTCCTGCCTTCTCACCATATCCCATGACTCCCATGACAAATTTGGAGACCAAAACTGCACACAGTACTCCAGGTGTGGTCTCACTAGGGGCCTGTACAACTGCAGAAGGGCCTCTTTGCTCCTATACTCTTGTTATGAGGGCCAACATGCCATTAGCGTTCTTCACTGCCTGCTGTACCTGCATGCTTACTTTCAGTGACTGATGAACAAGGACCCCCAGATCTTGTACTTCCCCTTTTCCCAACTTGACACCATTCAGATAATAATCTGCCTACCTATTTTTGCCACCAAAGTGGATAACCTCACATTGATCCACAATAAACTGCATCTGCCATGCATCTGCTCACTCACCCAACCTGTCCAAGTCACCTTGCATCCTCATAGCATCCTCCTCACATCGTCCTCACAGTTCACACTGCCACCCAACTTTGTGTCATCTGCAAATGTGCTAATGTTACTTTTAATCTCTTAATCTAAATCATTAATGCATATTGTAAATAGCTGCGGATCCAGCACCAAGCCCTGCAGTACCCCGCTAGTCACTGCCTGTCATTCTGAAAGGGACCCATTAATCCCTGCCTCTTTGTTTCCTGTCTGCCAACCAATTTTCTATCCATGTCAGTACCCCACCCCTAATTCCATGCGCTCTAATTTTGCCTCCTATTTGGGACCTTATCAGATGCTTTCTGAAAGTCCAGGAACACTACATCCACTGGCTCTCCCTTGTCCATTTTCCTAGTTACATCCTCAGAAAATTCCAGAAGATTAGCCAAGCATGATTTCCCCTTCGTAAATCCATGCTGAAGGCAGGAGATTGGTGTTTTAGAGGAAACGATAGATCAGCCATGATCGAATGGCGGAGCAGACTCGATGAGTTGAATGGCCTAATTCTGCTTATGAACTTATGATCTGTTGATTGTGGCTTTCTCAGCCGTGTCTATTGCCAGTTGCTCTTGCCGTTAACCTGCACATGGTCAGATGTTGTAGCGTCATTAGACCGGTACCTGGTGTTTGAGAGAGCAGGATGCTGCTCTTGGTATGCCACTTCTCATTGAACAATGCTTGGTCCCCTGACTTGATGCTGTGTATCAAAGTACTGTCACCATCGACTTTCCAGAAACTGATGGTCCAGCACCTCCTTTAATCCGGCCAAAATTACGAAGGCGCACTTGAAATCCACCCAAAAATGTGGCGCCAATGCCAAGTGAGGTGGCCGATCTTGACCCCATCGGGACTTCCGCACCGATCGGCGGGTTGAATTTGCCCATGAATCTGTAGTAGAGTGCTGTTGAAGTACTGCAAACACATCTTTCAGGTATATACAGTAGAAGGGAGGATCTATGTAGTGCTCAGGCAGGATGCCATATACTATGTGGATCTTGGAGGCGCTATGGTTAGTAGAGCTATTGCCTAGCAACGTGGTTCAATCGCGACCTCCAATGCTGTCAAATACAACGTTTGTACGTGCTCCTTGTGACTGTCTGGGTTTCCTCCATGTGTTCTGTGTTCTCAATAAACCAGCAGCTTCACAGTATTCAATGTCACTCGCATTAAGACAATATTCTAGGTTGCTATTCGAGTACAATAACCCTTCACACTGCCCTTGACAATTGTTGTCCATTTTCAATTCACCTCTCATGGGGCGGCACAGTGGAGCAGCGGTAGAGTTGCTGCCTTACGGCACCAGAGATCTGGGTTCAATCCTGACTGCCGGTGCTGACTGTACGGAGCTTGTACATTCTCCCTGTGACCATGTGGGTTTTCTCTGGGTGCTCCAGTTTCCTCCCACACTCCAAAGATGTACAGATTTGTGAGTTAATTGGATTCGGTAAAATTGTAAATTGTCCCTAGTGTGTAGGATTGTGCTAGTGTAAGGGGGGATCACTGCCTGGTGCGGACTCGGTGAGCCATTGGGCCTGTTTCCTCACTGTGTCTTTAAAATAAACTAAACTAAACTAAACACATAACAAAGATCAAGGCTCTGACTATATGCTGTATGATTGACTGAAGAGGCCTGCATACCAAAACTAGCTCCTCACCTTGCTAAAGATAGACATAAAGTGCTGGAGTAACAGCGGGTCTGGCAGCATGTTAACGTCCCAGTGCAGATAAGATAAAGGCATATAATTTGCTGAGGCACATCCCCTACACAAATGACAGGACAACTGCCAAACTATCAGCTCCTCTCCCAACTGCTTGGACATCAAAGGATCGGTGCGAGCACTTAGCAGAGCCTGGAGGGAGAGCAAGCACTGTGCTAATAGGCGACCATGTATCATTTGAGCTAGCTATTTGTTACCTTCGACAAGATAAAGCCAAATACATTTTCTTGGATTTTCAAAGGCACCAGCACAATTGACAACCTTTGTTTTGAATTTTTTTTTAAAAGCAACAAAATACAGCAGCGCTGAGACAAAAACCGAACAAAACTTGCTCCTTTGTAGACACAAGATACTGCAGATGCTGGTTTACAAACAAAAAGTGCTGGAGTAACTCAGTAGGTCAGCTTCATCAGGATTCCTCACCCGTCCATGTAGCCAATGCTCAGGGCAGGTTTAATGCTTTTTAAAATCTCTTGAAAAATCTTTTTCTGGAACAAAGATGACCATGATCAACTACACCTCTCACCCTCACTACCAACACCTCCAACCCCACAATTTGCCTCAGGATTACTAGTACTGAGATGGGGAACAAATGCTTTCTTCATGTTATGCTGACTCCAGCTGCATTGCAGAGTCAATTACAGGCGATATTAATTCCAAGAGATGTTTAGGCATCTATATTCAGATGCAAACGTTCTCACATCAACCGTTGCAAAATGTAATTGCAATCTGAGCAAATTACCATTAAACTGGTTGATCTATTAGTTCTGTGGTGCTTCTAGGTTTATCTGTTCAGAGTTTAGAGATAAAGCGTGGAAAGAGGCCCTTTGACCCACCACGTCTGCGCCAACCACCAACCACCTGTACACTTGTTCTATCCTGCGCGCCAGAGACAATTTACAGAAGCCAATTAACCTACAAAACCCACATCTTTGAAATAGGGAGGAAACCGGAGCACCCGGAGAAATCCCACGTGGGGAGAACGTACAAACTCCTCACAGACAGCACCCATAGGCAGGATCGAACACAGGTGTCTGGTCCTGTAAGGCAGCAACACCACCGATGCACCACTGTGCCACCCAATCATATTTCTATCATTCTTAATTTCCAATGCTCAGTATCCAAGATGGCTGAGTGACAATGAATTCTCCAACCTGAGTCACTGTGGAACAAGCACTGCCTGGAACACCGGGTCTAGGTTAGGGTACACAATCAGCGCAAACACCTGTCACTGCACAGAAATTTTCTTTCACCGTTGGTGGATATTAGATGCATTCATGACAGCCAATCTGAAGTCCAGTCTGAAGAAGGGTTCCGACTTGAAACGTCACCAATTATTTTTCTCCAGTGATGCTGCCTGATTTACTGAGTTACTCCAGCATTTTGTGTCTATCTTTGGTATGAACCAGCATTTGCAGTTCCTTCCTACCCATTTCGGTGTTAGAGGGCTTGGTGCTGATAAAAAAAATGTATCAAAAAAAATCATTTGTTTCTTAGATTCGTTAAGAATTTTTGAATTTGCATAAAAATAATTACATGAAAATCTAAATTGAGGTTTAAAGTTAGTGGAGTGGAAATTACCAATAGGCAGTTGAGATATTGGGTTAATGCAAAATCTAATCATGCTCTAAAAATGCACAGTGCAAGATATAAGCAATGAAAGGTCATAAATTCAGAAGATCATAAGGAGTAGATTTCGACCCTTTCTATTTCCTTCGCTCCATAGATGCTGCCTAACCCGCTGAGTTTCTCCAGCATTTTTGTCTACATTAGAATTAGGCAATTCGGCCCATCAAGTGTACTCTGCCATTCAATCCTGGCTGATCTATCTTTCCCTCTCACCCCGTTTTCCTGCCTTGCCCCATAACCCCTGACACCTTTCAAATCTGTCAATCTCCACCTTAAAAATATCTCTTTCCATGGTTTATAGTCGTAGATTCATAGTCATACTGCGTGGAAAACAGGCTCTTCGGCACATCTTGGCCACACTGACCAACATGTCCCATCTACACATGTCCCACCTGCCTGCGTTTGGCCCATATCCCTCTAAACCTATCCTATCCATGTACTTGTCTAAATGTTTCTTAAATGTTGCATTACTATAAATAGGTTCTTGCTGTTTGAGGGACCAAATTTTACATCTGCAATGTATGAGCATTCTTAGTTTAGACATATTCCTTTGGTTTTGAATTTAAATTTGTCTCATCTTAAAATAAAAGTGACACCACTGAAAGACTAGGTGGCAAATGTATCCAAAATGGGTAATGTATGCAAGGTTTTGTCATGAAAGCATTATTTGATAGCATGGGGCAAAGGGACAGCTAAATGGAGAAGGGGGATGTGGTTGTGTTTACGACTCTTTCTGGGAATTGGTAATTTGGGATATGCCACTGGGAATTGGAAAGTGAGGTAATTCCCGAGATCTAGCTTTTGTGATAAAAGTCTAGGACTTTATTCGTTGGCGCACTGGAGGCTGAGGAGTAATTTTATAAGAGGTATATAAAACCATGAGGGGAATTGATAGATGAATGCACAGACTCTTTTACCCAGGGTAGGGGAATGAAGAACCAGAGGACAGAGGTTTAAAGCCAGAGGGCAATGATTTATTAGGTACAGGAGGAGCAACTTTTTCACACAGAACGCCAGGTATAGCGTTCACACAGTATTTCACACAACTTTTTCACACAATATATAGAACGTGCTGCTAGAGGAGGTAGTTGAGGCAGGTAATATAACAACATTTAAAATACATTTGGACAGGTACATGGATAGGAAAGGTTTATAAAGATATGGGCCAAGTGTGGGCAGGTGGGACTAGCATAGATGGGGCATCTTGATTGGCATGGTTGAGTTAGGGCCCCATGCTGTATGACTCTATTACTCTCTGACTATGATTTTATGACTATTTGGCTGGGATATAATTATATTGTGAGTGTGATTAGAAGTTGCACTGCAATTTTTGAATTTGCATAAAAATAATTCCATGAATATCTAAATTGAGGTTAAATGCCTTTAGTGGAATGAAAACTGCCATTAAGCAGTTGAGGTATTGAGAAATCAAAAATGCATAGGGCAAGATATGTAATGAAAGCTGAATAAATGGTCTTTCCATTTGTTCTTGTTTTATACTTCAGACTTTAGAGATACAGTGCAGAAACAGGCCCTTCGGTCCATTGAGTCCTTGCCGACCATTGATCACCCCGAACACTAACACCATCCTACATACTAGGGAAGTACCGCTCAGACACCAAAGTCTACTGCAGTTGAAGAATATAAAAATCAAGTCCTATAAGTGTCTGCAACATTTTAACTGGAGACGCCTCAAAGTGCCATGCCCTGCTAATACTGCCAACATGTGGCAACCATCCGTTCATTCACTTCTGGAATGAGGAAATCCTTGCAGAAATATGCACAATCTGGAAAACTATACATTGACTTAAAAAAGGTTCTTCAATCAAAGCAAAGGAATTTTTGAATCCATTTTAAACTCCAATCGCTACTATAAAGAGCCTGTCCCATTTTCATGACCTAATTCACGACCTCAGCCGAGTTTGCCCTTGACTCATACTCGCAGCATGGTCATCACGAGGTCGTAGGAGGTCGTATAGGTAGGTCGTAGGTAGGTCGTGATGCTAGTCGTAGGTACTCGTGGCATCAAATAGGTCGGGGCATTTTTTCAACATGATGAAGTGTCCACTAGTTAAAAAGGTCGTGAATTAGGTCATGAAAGTGGGACAGGCCCTTTAGTCTCAACCTGGAACTTCACTCAAAATTGTTGCAGGAACTGAGGTTCTTGGCTCAAGACATAGCCAGCACCACACCTCCAGGCCATGCCCTGATCCCATGTCTTGCATTATAACAGGGGGTTCTTTGACTGTCGATGCAAATGACATCTGGCCAGGTTTGGCAACTCGAACACACAGGAATGAAGGAGATTACAAAAAATGATGAAGATTGCCCAGTTCATCAATGTGACTGACAACCCCACCATCGTAGGGATCTATAGGAAGTGCTGTCTCAAAAAGGCATTCCTGCCATCGGGAAGAAGGTATAATAGTCTGTAAACTAACGTCCAGGTTCTGGAAAAGCTTCTTCATAAAACCATCAGGCTGTTGAACCCCAACCCCAACTACGAACCCCAACTAAACTCTGAACTACGAACTGCTTGGGTTGCATGAGGGACTGGGCATTGTTTATTTTTGCACTATATTGGGTTTTTTGGTTATTAAATTTTTTTTGTTTGTTTTTTATATTATCTATTGAGCACTGTGTTTACAAACCTGTTGTGCTGCTGCAAGTAAGAATTTCATTGTTCCGTTCTGGTAGATATGCCAAAATTACACTGATTATTTTTTAAATGGTAAACAGTCCAACATGCATGTTGTAATATTCACATTTTGAATTTGATTTTTTTGTCTCTGCATGCATATTAGAGTCATACAAACAGGCTCTTCAGCCCAACTTGCCCACTCCTAGCAATATGTCCATCTAAACCTATCCTATCCATATACCTGTCTAAATGTTTCTTAAATGTAGTGATAGTACCTGCCTCAACTACCTCGTCAGATAGCTCGTTCCATACACCCATCAGCCTTTGTGTAAAAAAGTTACCCATCAGGTTCCTCTTAAATATTTCTCCGCTCACTTTAAACCCATGTCCTCTGGTTCTTGATTCCACTACTCTGGGCAAGAGTCTCTGTGCGAATTCCTCCAATGATTTTGTATACCACAATAAGATCTCCCCTCATTCTCCTGCGCTGTCATCTGCCAGATCCAGCACGATACCCAGCCCAGCACAGAGTGGGTATGTGTCAGCACTGGCAGCTGGCTGGACTTACAGCAGCCCCTGGACAGCAGTCTGGCATCAACGTCTGACTCACGGCCTGTCAAAGCTGTCACTGTGAACGTCTGTGAATCATTCTGACATTCAGAATCATTTGGGGCACACAAGATAAGTTTAAAAAAGATTTTAAGTGACACTCACATGCTAAAAATAGTTGAATAATAAATAAATGATAAAGACATAGCCAAATTCCTTCCTCCCAAGAGGGAATGCTTCTTGTTCATTTTAAGAGGGCTGATTTTCTTGTGCCAGGTTTAAATACTAGAGGCTTAGCCGGGAGATTTCCCAGCCTAGGAACGAGCAGGGAGATCGACACAGGCACAGTGGAGTAACTCAGCGGGTCAGGCAGCATCTCTGGAGAAAAAATGTAGGTGACGTTTCGTGTCGAGACCCTTCATCAGGGTGCTGACCCGAAATGTCACCTATCTTTTTTCTCCAGTGATATTGCCTAACCCACTGAGTTACTTCAGCACTTTGTGTTTACCTTTGGTATAAACCAACATCTACAGTTCTTTCCTATCACAGGAGCCGGGATACCTGCAGAAGATCATGGTACCCCAGAGGACACTACAAGGGACATATCTGAGTAATTCTGCCTTTAGTGTTGATATTGAGATGGAATATGCACTCCTGCCTCAGAAATGACCCGGATCTGCTTCAGTTTGGCTAATGCTACAACAAGTCAACAGCAGATACCATCTCACTGACTCTCCACTCTGCTCTGGACAATCTGGATAACTGTAACACCTAAGCCAAGCTACAGTTCATCAATCAATAACCCCACTCTCACCATCGACGGCACCACTGTCTCCCCATCTCCCAAGGCCCACAACCTTGGCGTGATCTTTGATTCCACCCTCTCCCTTGAGCCTCACATCCGCCATGTCATTAAAACCTCCTTCTTTCATCTCCGCAACATCGCCAAACTCAGACCCTCTCTCACACCTCCCGCTGCTGAAAGACTCATCCATGCCTTCATCTCCTCCCGACTGGACTATTGCAACTCACTTCTCCTTGGCATCAGCTCCACCTACATCAACCGACTCCAACTGGCCCAGAACGCAGCCGCCCGACTCATCACCCACACCAAATCCCGGCATCACATCACTCCAGTCCTCAAACAACTTCACTGGCTTCCCATCTCCCACTGGATCACCTACAAAATCCTGATCCTCACCTACAAAGCCCTCCACCATCTGCCCCCCCCATATCTCACTGACCTCCTCTCCCCCTACCAACCCTCACGGTCCCTCAGATCCACATCAGCCTGTCTCCTCTCCATCCACAAGTCCAACCTCCGCAGTTTTGGGGACAGAGCCTTCTCCAGGGCAGCTCCCAGGCTCTGGAACTCCCTCCCCCAACTGATCCGCAATTCCGTGTCCCTCACCATCTTCCAGTCCCGCCTCAAGACCCATCTCTTCACCTCTGCCTATCCTTAGCCCCACGTCCCCCTCCCTTTTCATCTGTGCATTAATTGCCTCATAATGTGTTTTGAATTGTATTATGTCTTTACTTTGTGTAGTAGTCATGTCTCTACTATTTATTTCATTCCCCTTACATGTTTTTCCTCTACCTGCTAAATTTTTGTAAGGTGTCCTTGAGACTCTTGAAAGGCGCCCATAAATAAAATTTATTATTATTATTATTATTATTATTATTATTATCAACTACAGTCTTTTCTTTAGACTGTCTTATAGAATTAATTCATAATCTTTGTATAAATTATGTTTTTATGTACTGTTCGAGTCCATGTGCCTGTGAAGCTACAGCAAGCAAGATTTTCATTGTACCTGCACCTCACCCTGTCACTTCATCCGACAATAAACTCGACTTTACTTTACTACGATTCTGAAATATTTCAATAGGCTATATCAGAAAAAGATCAATAGTCAATCGTGCTTTATTGTCCCATGTGCAAATGCACAGTGAAATTATTTGTTTGCACGCAGTTCAGTAACTTTTTCCCAGCTGTTTGCAGGCAACTGAACCTTCCTATCAACAAATAGAGAGTGGTCCTGAGCTACTATTTACGTCACTGGATAACCTCGGACTGTCTTTAATCAGACTTTACTGGAATTTTTCTTCCACTAAATGTTATTCCCTTTATCCTGCATCTGTTCATGTATAGTCTTTCTGCTGACTGGATAGCATGCAACAAAATGTCTAGTCATGTATAGTCTTTCCGCTGTATAGTCATGTATAGTCTTTCCACTAACTGGATAGCATGCAACAAAAGCTTTTCACTGTACCTCGGTACATGTAACAATAAACTAACCTACATTAAACTAAACTGAGGAAGGTGGAGAGGAGGGCAATATATATTTGTGTAAATAATGTATTTATATTCAAAGATTGGAAAACATTAAAAGTTATGCAAGAAATAAATCATTGTTTACTCACTAAAGTAGCCTTGCACGTTAATCTTTAGCTCATGATAACATTAGTAAACTTAGTAAAGTACTGAGTAAATCAAGGACAAGCAATATTGGATTTCTAAAAGTCGATGAGAAAAATGGAAGAGAGTATGTGCAACGTACGATTCCCCACGGCTGTTTGAGATGAAGCTTGTACGCATAGTTCGGATTTAATTCCCATTAATAATAAATGCAAAAGAACGATTGCTGCTTCACATTGCTGTTTGCACTCTAATAGCTCATACCAGTCAGGCTGGCCATCAATGATTAAATTCAGGGGTGCACCACTGAAGAGCACCTCCAAATTATACTCAAAGACATGGCACAGCTATCAAAGGAAAAGCAAAGAAGAAAGTGAATGCCACAGTTGCTAGAAGCCACCCTAACGGCCCTGGTAGATGGGAAGAAATGTTCTCTGACCACAAGTGCTGAGCATAATCCTTCAGGCAAAGCATCAAGCTCCAATATAAGGCTGCCACTGTGGATCAGAGTCTACCTCAAAGGAGTTGGATCCAACACAGGAAGAACATTACTGACTTCATGTGCATAGTCAAGGTAAATGAAAACATTTTCACCTCTTTTATCCTCAAGTGCCCAATAGCTGCTCTGTACAGTGCAGCCACAAACTTGCTTAGAGTCATAGTTATACAGCACAGAAACAAGCCCTTCAGCCCAACTCGTCTAAGTTGCCCCATCTAAGCTAGAACCACTTACCTGTGTTTGGCCCAATTCATGTTCATAAGTTCCAGGAATTAGGCCATTTGGCCCATCGAGTCTACTCCGCCAGCCAATCATGGCTGATTTATCTCTCCCTCTCATCCCAAACCATTTCCATCGCTCTGAACCTTTCCTATCAACATACTTGTCCATGTACCTTATCAACTTCTATTGAGTAGGTTTAGACAGAATGGCTGAGACTTTACCATCGACAGTGAACTGCCTCTGTCGAAAGCCAAATTCTGACTTAAGTTGAACATTTTATTTCCTTCGCAGGGACCCTCTGGATGAAAAGAGTCAACTCTTTGGTGGTGGCATCAATGAGACAGCAGGGCCTTCTCATGAATCCCACCATTGGGGGTGCAACGGTGCAAGTGCAGCCCACTACATAGCAGAGCGACAATTTGAGAAGTGGCTGAGGCACAGTCATAACCACTGTCAAAACCACGGCAGGTAGATCCATGAAACATTAAATATTGAATACATGTTTAAACCTATTTAAAATTTTAAGAAACAATAATAAAAGGAAACAGTTTAATACATGTAACATTTCAAAACATTTAAAATCTAAAACATTGCAATAAACGTAAGGAATTAAAATAAAATATAAAAATGCTAAAACTTACCTTAATTCCATTCAGCAGTCCTTATCTAATAACATTAATGGATCAAAACTCACTGTACTAGGACTTAACACACACAACTTGTGGGAGTGATTTCCATATTGAAAATGGTAGGGATTTGCACAATGTTGTGCTCAGCCACTGAACTTCATGTGGATCCAATTTTGAAGTGCAGTTGTAGAACCTACAACGAAAGACACAAAATGCTGGAGTACTCAGTGGGTCAGGCAGCATCTCTGGAGAAAAAAGGAATAGGTGACATTTCGGGTGGAGACCTTTCTTCAGACTGAGGGTCAGGGGAGAGCTGAATGTTATGAATATTAGGTCAGATTTTGCAGTAAGTGCTCCGGAGTGGAGGGTTCAGGGAAACGACAGCAGGCGCAAGAGCAAAATGCCAGTAAGAGTACCGTGGTCTTAGCTTCCGCGCCCTGAAGGTCGGCTATGGGGTGCGTCTCCAGGGCACAAGTACTGAAGGTGGCCAGGGCCGGGGGAGGAATGACAGTTCGCTGGCCTATCTAGACGGAGGCGACAGTTGGAGACCCTGCAGCGGCCTAGGACTTGCCTGCGTTTCTATGTTTCTTTGTTTCTATGGATTGGGCGCTGCTTCAGAAGACCAAGTATGTGGACCAGACTGAACTGTGAAAATGGTGCTATAACCTGGCAATTCTTGCATGCGATCTCAGTGGACTATTTCTATACACTTTTTCCTAATCGGAGATTAATCAGCATTTTGTGTCCATCTTTGGTGTAAACCAGTATCTGCAGTTCCTTCCTACACTAATATTTATATGACTGTTTACACACTCATACAATACATCCAGGTCCAATATTGCCATTCATACATCATAACTTGCATCATCAGTCAGTTCATCTATTATGACAGAGAGATCACTGCTCCTTTTGTCTGTATACATAATTACAAAACATTACTAAAAACCAAAACCCACAGTTCTATAACTGAAGGTGTCTCACAAAAATGAACAGTATCAAACAAAGAGCAGGTGCTTAAACCAGTAAGTGTGTCACCAACTATTAAACTCATTTTGAATATTTAGTAGCTTTGTGGCGCTGGGAGAAAGTAAATGGGAGGAAATATTTTTACAGTTGCTTCAATTCAGTGACTATATATATAGAATGAGTTGGTACAAGCATAAATATTGAATTGATTTGAAAGTTAGAAAAACTATACAGTATCTTTACACTTGTAAGGTCTTTAGATAATGATAACCATAACTTGCCTGTGCTCGCCAAAGATTTTGAAGAAGGAATCATTTTCAGGAGTGGCTTTGTTCTTCCCACTTCCTCTAATACCAGTCGTCCTTTTCCCTCGGTACGTGGGCAGATTTCCCTCCAGCAAAGAGTCATCTTTCGCAGCAACTGAATGCTCTTCTTAAGAAACCAGAACCAAGAATTGGAAAAAAAATTAATTTGCTGCTCAAATATTTCACTATATTCATTAAAAGTTATTGCTGGACAGAATCTTTAATGCTATTACAAGTTGTTAGGGGATGATTTTAGAAATGTGACATTTTTGTTTCTATAACAAGGCAGATAAAAAAGAACTCATTATTGGACCTGTCATTTAACCTCTTCATTAGTCACAAGAGCCACCCTCATAAAAGCCTGGTGCACCTTATTAGTTTGTTAGTGTTTAGTGACTGAGACTCTATTGCTCAAGGGTAAAGACCAGATTATTTGGAGCCTTGGAGATAACCAGCACTTCTATTTGTTTCAATGTTGTTGGTGTATCCCTATCAATTTTTCCATACTAATTCTGAAATAAAATATCACTGATTACATTTAGTCGTGTCCATGATTTCAAGAAGATAATCTGTATCCCGAGACATCGCAGTGAAGACCAATGAACCTGCCTACTTTTTGTTCTACAGGTTCCTGATCCATAACTCTTGTCCAATTCTTCAAGTTTATACTGTGATAAGTTTATAAGTTCCCAAGTCAAAGGAGCAGAATTAGGTCACGTCTACTCTGCCATTCAATTACGGCTGATCTATTTTTTCCCTCTCAATGCCATTCTCCTGCTTTCTCTCCATTAACCATCGACACCTTTACTAATCAAGCATCTGCCAGTCTCCACTTTAAAAATGACTTGGCCTTTACAGCCGTCTGTGGCAAATAATTCTACTGTTTCACCACATTTTGACTGAAGAAATTCCTTCTTTATGAATAACAGTGTCCGCATTTGAGCCTGATGTCCATCACAGTGGTGCTTCCCCTACTCCCCAATGCATTCCAGCTGTAAAGCCAAATGGAAATGCTTACACCTGTATCTCCGGGATTGATTCCTGAAATTCAGGTGGGACTCTCCTATTGGGAGTGTGGTATCCCGATCTGATATTTTAAAACGCTGTTACTTCAGAACCAGTGGGCAACATAATCATGTTCATTTTCTGACCACTGGGATGGTGTATTATTGGACTTGTCCTGGAGTCAGGACCCCTGTCCTGACTCCAGGACAAGGGGTCACAGCTTAAGGATAAGGGGAAAATCCTTTAAAACCGAGATGAGAAGAACTTTTTTCACACAGAGAGTGGTGAATCTCTGGAACTCTCTCCACAGAGGGTAGTTGAGGCCAGTTCATTGGCTATATTTAAGAGGGAGTTAGATGTGGCCCTTGTGGCTAAGGGGATCAGGGGGTATGGAGAGAAGGCAGGTACGGGATACTGAGTTGGATGATCAGCCATGATCATATTGAATGGCGGTGCAGGCTCGAAGGGCCGAATGGCCTACTCCTGCACCTAATTTCTATGTATGGAATGCTGTTTAAGACCGGCCATTATAAGAGAAAGCAGCAATCACACATATCAAAGATAGACACAAAAAGCTGGAGTAACTCAGGGACAGGCAGCATTTCTGGAGAGAAGGAATGGGTGATGTTTTGGGTTGAGACCCTTCTTCAGTCTAAAGAATCGTCACCCATTCCTTCTCTCCAGAAATGCTGCCTGTACTGCTGAGTTACTCCAGTTTTTTGTGTCTATCTTTGATTTAAACCATCATCTGCAGTTCCTTCCTAAACCTATTATATCAAGCTGTCCAGTGATCTGTAGGTGAACAGAATCGAGTTAGTTAGTTAGTTAGTTAGTAGTTAGTTATATAAACACAGAATGCTGGAGTAACTCAGCGGGTCAGGCAGCATCTCCACCTTTTCCTTTTCTCCAGAGATGCTGCTTGATCCGCTGAGCTACTCCAGCATTTTATGTCTATCTTTGTTGTAAACCAGCATCTGCAATTTCTTCCAACACACAGTTAGTTATTAGTTGATTAGTTAGTTTAGTTTATTGTTACCTGTACCGAGGTACAGTGAAAAAGCTTTTGTTTTGCATGTTAACCAGTCAGCAGAAAGACAATACATGATAACAATCGAGCCATCCACAGTGTACAGATACATGATAAAGGGAATTAATTTTAGTGCAAGATAAAGTCCAGTAAAGTCCAATTAAAGATGGTCTCCAATGAGGTTGATAGAATCTCAGGGCTGCTCTCTAGTTGTTGGTAGGATGGTTCAGTTGCCTGGGAAGAAACTGTCTTGTTGGCAAAAGGAGAGTTCTACTTGATTCTGAGGTACAAACAGAAGGTACCAGTAAAATACAGGATACAAACCTATATTTGAAGTCTGCTCTGCATCACCTCCTCCAGAACCTTCAAATGAAGAGAGAGAAGCAGAGAGAAACTGGTTATTACATGTCAGCACAATCAAGAAAAGAATCACATAAAGGAAATTAAATACCGTTTAAGAATCTTCAAATAAATTCAGCTTTGGAAACACATCGAACATGAAAGGTGTATTGTATTAGAAAGCAAACAGAGCACTAGTTACCAAAATAAGAGAGACAGGAGCTACAATAGCTTTCATATCTTGTGCACAGTGTCATTTGAAATGGATGCTGTATTCAGATGCTTTGACCAAATCATGGTTCTAATACCACAGGGACCAGGAATCAGAAACTGTTCTTAAGTGACTGATCTACTGTGCAGTTTTGTGAGCATTCAGCGTGGCATCATTGGTTTCCTTGCAAAAAAAACTTATTATGTGCAGGATTAGATTGCTAAGCCATCATTGTTGCTTAGAAACCAGACAAATGTAGCTCTATTGGCAGTGACACTGATGCAGCTAGTCTAGATATGAACACCACAGTTACATTAGGTTAGAGATACAGCATGAAAATAGGCCTTTCGGCCCACCGAGTCTGTGCCAACCAACGATCACCTGTACACTAGTTCTAGACTACACACTAGGGACAATTTACAGAAGCGAATTAACCTACAAACCTATACGTCTTTGGAATGTGGGAGGAAACTGGAGCACCTGGAGAAAACGCACGTGTTCACAGGGAGAACATACAAACTCCGTACAGACATCACCTGTAGTCAGGATCAAATCCGGGTCTCTGGCGCTGTAAGGCAGCAATTCTACCGCTGTGCCACAGTGCCGCATAATTGTTCAAGCACTCCCAATTGGCAAATAGATCAAGGCATGAGCTATTAGCATTTAGAACCTGAAGGCATATGTTATGGCAGTTCTTGCACATTCACCATGAAGTTCCTAATTACAAAAATATGATTGCCCATGGCCATCATTTTGGTAAGAATCATCAACTCTGATACTATACCTATATTTTGTTCTTTGGTGGTTTTGACATCCTTGCGTCCAGAAAACCAATCATCGGCATAGCCAAAACTAAGTAGCTTCTGCATGCTAACCGGAGGTTCCTTTCTACGTGTAAATCTATTGCTTAGGAACATCAAAAACAGTATATTATAATACAGAAGATTTCACTGCAGATGATGTCTTATTAAAATTAAATTAATTTGCATGATTTTCATAAATCCTTTCGTAAGTGGAATTTCTGCATCGATAAATTATATCACCAATTGACACACAAATCGATTTTACAATCCCACATTGTTACATTATATCAAGTTCAATTTACTTAACTGCAGATTCAATTACTATAACTGCAGATTCATTTGGAATAACTGAAGTATTATTTCTTGCACAATTCTTGCATAAATGTTTTTGCATAATTTCTGAACTTGATCTCTGATGTACAAAGATGTACATGTAGAATGATTTGAGTATCACGTAACTAATTATTTGTCTACTACTTTTTTTTCTACTTACTAATTGTTAGATAACTATTTTGTCATCTATTTACTGCTGGTAACTATTTTCTAAAGGAAGTGACTCCTTCACCAAAATAATCCATTAGTCAAGAGTCAATGGTCAAGAGTATTTAATTATATGCATTGACAATGGAAGAATGACATTCTTAATTGCAACAGCATAACAGGCCTATAAGCACAGTCCTCATAGATAACATAACAAACAAAACCTTAGTCAATAAATTAAGAAACCCCAATACTAGCGCCAAAGGCCCAAAGTCCTTAGTACAATTAGCCAGTACCTCTTCGATCCCTGATCTATGCAATACATTTTCAGTTGTTGGGCCATTGTTGTTGAAGGGTTTCATAAATGTGCAGGTTCTTCACCACATCTGTGTAGATCATGAAGAGTATTGTTGACTTTGTATAACCATAAATAAACAGCTCACCATAATTTGTTGGGGCTAAACACAACTGACCATCCTTCTGGCATGCATGGTCCATGCACTTATTCCTAAACTCTTCAGTGTTAACACGCTCATCTCTGAACCAGCATATAGAAGTTTTCCGGCTCTTCTCCAAGGTCTTGATAATATGAACAAGGCTAAGATTCATGTACTGTACAGGATCATGTTGTTGTGTGGTGTTGTTTTCAGGACCTTCCATTAAACCTGATCCTGTCCATTTTAGGAGGAATAGTTCCCAGCACCTTCTAAAATCAAGAATGTGGGGACATACGTTTAAGGTGATGGGGAAAGATTTAATAGGAACTGAGGGGCAACTAAGGTGCGTAAATGGAGCGAGCTGTCGGAGGAGGTAGTTGAGACAGAAACTATAATAACATTCAAAAGACATTTTGGACAGGTACATGGATAAGAAAGATTTAGAGGATTTGGGCCAAACGTGGGCAGGAGGGACTCGTGTAGATGGGGCAGCTTGGTTGGCATGGGCAAGCTGAACCAAGGGGTCTGTTTCCGTGCTATATGACTCTTTGACTTAAAAAACACAGGTGAGTGATCTGCTTCACTCATCATATATAATGAATGGATCTGCACATTATTTTCTGTATGTGGATGCTCATGCAGATCTATTGCCATATATGTCTAACTTGCAATCCCTTCAAAAGAAGTTTTACAGGATATCCTAAGGAGATAAAGATAGAAATACATTTTATGCCAGTCCTTAAGGGACAACATCACAAGGAAAAATATCATTAATTAAGTTTATATTCATTTGAGTTTGAAAGTATATAGAATGATGTTTAAAATAATAATATGATCTAATGTAGATAAAACAAAATTATCTCGTGGAAGGAAAGAAAAGCCACATGGTGTTGGAGGAACTCAGCAGGTTAGGCAGCATTTCTAGAGAACATGGATTGGTTATGTTTCAGGTCAGGAAATTTCTTCAGACATCTTAAAAAGGGACCCAACCCGAAACGTCAGTCTGAAGAAGGGTCCCGATCTAAAATATCACCCACCCATGTCCTCCAGAGATGCGGCTGACCCTCTAGCACTTTGTGCCTTATTTTATAAACCAGCATCTGCAGTTCCTTGCATCCCTGTCATGCGAGTTCAGTCTGTTTAGAAGCAAAACCAAGGAACACCACTGATTATAAACATTAGTTGAAATATGGATTTCACTCCTTCAAAAGGGAACTTTTCAACTCTGAAAGTGATGGATTTTTGTTCGATAGACGTATCAGGAAATGAAATGTGGGGGCTCTCAGTTAACTTACCCATAATCGAATTGAATGGCAGCAAAGGCTGAAGGGTCTTAATGGTCTATTCCTCTTCTAATGCTGCTATATAACAGCTATCACAAGCTCAGGAGGTCCTAAAGAATTAGATAGTCAATGAAACACACATGAAGTGTACTCTCTGTTGTAACCGTAGGACAAAGCCTATGTGTGCATACCAATGTTTCTCAACAAGGGCGGCATGGTGGCGCAGCAGTAGAGTTGCTGCCTTTCAGTGCTTGCAGCACCAGAGAGAACCGGGTTCGATCCTGACGGGTGCTGTCTGTACGGAGTTTGTACGCTCTTCCCGTGACCCCGTGGGTTTTCTCCGAGATCTTCGGTTTCCTCCCACACTCCAAAGATGTACAGGTTTGTAGGTTAATTGGCTTGGTATAAATGTAAATTATCTCTAGTGTGTGTAGATAGTGTTACTGTCCGGGGATCGCTGGTCGGCGCGGACTCGGTGGGCCGAAGGGTCTGGTTTTGCGTTGTATCTCTAAATTAAGCATACTGATGAATAAGTAGGTATTTTTCTGCAGTGGTGTCATGGCCTGGGCAGATATTATCTTTGATATATCGTCTGTTATTCTTCAAACACGATGTTAGATTATGAAAGACACATAGAACTGCAGTAACTCAGCATGTCTTAATTTATTTTTTATCTAAGGTGACCTCAGGATCTGAGAACTTTGGTTTAATTTCTCACAATATTTGGTAGCTTTGTTACTGCTACTTGTTGTTGTGCAGAACAGGCATCAAATGTGTTCTAAATGGACATTAATCGCCTGGGTTATACATACCACTACAATGGGAAGGGGATTAGCACATGCACATCAATGGCCATCCAACATATGCAGAGAAGGTACGTTCTGACATTTGTACAATGCTAACTTGATCTTAAAGTTGAAAAAATTAAAGCACAATGAGCAAACTAGAGCCTTGTGTAAAGGACATATGGAAGATTAAGTACTCATCAGGAAAGAGCTCTCCATCCAGTCTCCACCTCAAACCTCTCACATGTAACCAGCATATGGTCTGATTTTTAATTTATTTTTACTCCTTTTGCTTCTATATATTTATTACCTCATAAATCCATAAGACATAGGAGCAGAATTAGGCCATTCGGTCAATCGATCATGGCTGATCTATCTTTCTTTCTCCTGCATTCTGCCCGCAAACTTTGGCACCCTTACTAATTAAGAATGTGTCAATCTCTGTTTAAAAAAAAACCCAATGACATGGCCTCCACAGCAATCAGTGGCAATGAATTCCGCAGTTTCACCACCTTCTGGCTGAATAAATTCCTCCTCGTCTCTTTTCTATTTGTTCCCAGCATGAATGCATGAGCTGGCAATCTCCTGGTGTGTGACATGACTGCAAAAACAAGCAAGGGGTGTGCAAATCAAAGCGGCATTGGAAGTGAATGGTGGGGCAAGGGCTCGCAGTAGGAGACAGGAAGGAAGATGGGGATATTTTAGATTGTGTTGACATTAGAATGTTAGAATGTATGTATGAATGTCTTGAAGGCATAAAAATCGATAAATCCCCAGGGCTTGCTGAGATGTATACCAGGCTACTATGGGAGGCAAGGGAGGAGAATGCTGGGGCCCTGACAGAGATTTTTATATATTCACTGCCAGATGATTGAGAAGAACAAATGTGAGTTTTTTATTGAAGAAGGTCAGCAGGGATAAGCTAGATTATGAATTCACAGACCGACGAGTCTAATGTCAGTAGTAGGGAGAAAATTCTGATGGATAAGATTAATTTGCAGTGAGAAAAGGCAGGAATAGATCAGGGATAGTCAACACCAATTTGTTGATTGGAGATCCCGTCTGACAAGGTTTTTGAAGAGGTAACAAAATAAATTGATGAAGGCCTAGAACGTATTGAGGAGACTTAGTGTATAAGTCCATAGATTCCTAACAGTGTCATGCAAGATGCTGCGTACATTAGTTGGGACAGAAAATACAAGCATGGAGGTCACGGTACAACTTTATAAAATTATGGCTAGGCCATAGCTGGAATATCGTGCCGATCTGGTCACACTATAGGAAAGACATGATCACAATAGTGATGGTGCAGTGGAGATTTACAAGGATTTTACTGGGATGGAACATTTCCATTATGAGGAGAGACTGGATAGGACGGGTTTATTTTCTTTGGAGCAGAGGAAGCCGAGGAGAGACCTGATTGAGATCTACAAAATGATGGAGGGCATAGATAGACAATAGACAACAGGTGCAGGAGTAGGCCATTCGGCCCTTTGAGCTAGCACCGCCATTCAATGTGATCATGGCTGATCATCCACATTGGACGGATGATGAGAGACCTCGCCCCATAACAAAGATATCTAAAGCCAGAAGGTGGAGTTTTAAGGTGAGGAGGAGGAGGGTTGGAAGGGATATGAGGAAATCTTTTTTCACCTCGAGAATGGCTGCAATCTGGAATGCACTGCCAGTTCTCTCACAACATTTAGATAGAATCTGGACAAACATTTGAGTCACCAAGACACAGAGGCTACAGACTAAGTGCTATTGAATGGGATTGGTGTAGATCAGTACTTGATGATCACCATGGGGATGGTGGGCTGAAGGAACTATTTCTGTGTTGTATGACTATGAATCTATGACTGAGCTACCCAGGGTCCATGGGAAGCAACTCTTCCACGAGAATCTCTGTGAGGAAAAAGAAACATATATGTCACATATTTGTTGCAAGTAGATAGGGTAGTCAAAAATGCTTTTGGCACATTGGCCTTCATCAATCAGAGTATTGAGTATAGAAGTTGTTAGGTCATGCTGCAGTTATTTACAACGCTGGTGAGGCTACATTTAGGGTATTGTGGTCAGTTTTGATCACCATGTTAGAGGAAAGACGCTGGCAAACTTAAAAGGGTGCAGAGAAGATTTACAAGGATGTTGCCAGAGCATGAGGGCCTGAGGTATAGGGAGAGATTGAGCAGGCTAGGACTATTCCTTGGAGCGCAGGCAGATGAAGGGTGATCTTATAGAGGTGTACAAAATCATGAGAGGAATAGATCGAGTATACGTGCACTCTTTTGCCCTGAGAAGGGGAATCAAGAACCAGAGAACATAAGTTTAAGGTGAGGGGGGAATGATTTAATAGGAACCTGAGGGGTAACTGCTTTACATAAAAGGTGGTCGGTGTATGGAATGAGCTGCCGGAGCAGGTAGTTGAGGCAGGTACTATCACAACGTTTAAGAAGCATTTAGACAGGTACATGGATAGGATAGGTTAGGAGGAATATGGGCTGAATGTAGGCAGGTGGGATTAGTATGGATGAGGCATGTTGGTCGTTGTGGGCAAATCGGGACGAAGGGCCTGTTTCCATGCTGTATGCCTCTATAAGATGAGGCATCTGCAATTCAATAAAGTCATCTTCACTGGAATATTCAACATAATTTGACCATATTTCCAAAGCAGTAAGAGAAAACTGAGGAGAGACCTGATTGTCAGTGACTGTTAAGGTTGCTATGACAATGAATTTTACATGCAGGGAAGAGCTGGAGATATCTCCTACAATTTGTAGTTTGCTCATCATTGTTGCATTCGCTTATGCACTTCATTTTGATGGATATGAATGAATTGATTTCACTCTTGGTGGAGCAAGTGTTCAGTGTTGCAAGGATGATGAGCTTCCCATAAAATGGGATGCTACTGGTTACATGTACACTCCAGGGCATTGCATGCAAGTTCGGAGAGGAACCACAACTAGTAGGGATTTTGCTTCTCTAGCTCCAGGGGAGGCAGAGTGGCACAGCAGTAGAGTTGCTGCCTTTCAGTGTCAGACACCCGGGTTCGATCCTAACTGCGGGTGCTGTCTGTACAGAGTGTGCACGTTCATGCACATTAAAACATTCAAATCAATTTCCATTGTGAAGTTACTGGATGGCAAATGTGTTTCACTGACCACATGCACTTAGAGACCAAAATAAATGGCAAATTGCCCCTTGAAAATGCAAGTGACCTACAACTGAGTTGCTTGCTTGGCAATGTCCAAGGGTAGTTAAGACTCAACCACATAGAATGAGACTGCAGTCACAAATAGGCCAGACCAGGTAAAGCAGGCATATTTACTATCTTGAATTGCATTAGTAAACTGCAAGGGTAATTGCAACAATTCTATCATTTTTTATTGTCATCATAATTGGTTTAGTTTAGAGATACAGCATGGAAACGGGCTCCGGCCCACTGAGTCCACGCCGACCATCGATCACCTGTTCACACTATTTTATCCCACTTTCTCATCCACTCCCAATATACTAGGGGCAATTTAAAGAGGCCAATTAACCTACAAAACTACGCGTCTTTGGGATGTGGGAGGAAACCGGAGTACCCTGAGGACACCCACGCGGTCACGTGCAAACTCCACACAGACAGCACCCAAGGTCAGGATTGAACCTGGGTCTCTGGCGCTGAGAGACAGGGGCTCCACGATGTCACCCCATTTACTCTGACAAGTTTATACTGTTCCAGAAACCAGATAATTAACTGAATTTAAATTCCATAACTGTGGCAGCAGGATTTTAATTCAGCTGTCTGGAATGTCAGTTCAGGCCATTAGATACCAGTTCAACAACATTCTCTCTGCACCATCACTGAACCCTTTCATTACCTTAAGACTACGTGTCTAACTGGCTTCTTGCCCTGCTTTTTTCTACTTCCTACATCAAAACCTCTAATAGTATGTCAGAGCCCAGTTCCTGTTGCACATTGCAAACACTTCCACACTGACTCAAATTTCAAGCTGGGCACCTTTAAGCAAAGCATGCCAATTTGATCAGATGCTTGACATTTAACTAATTAGACATCTGTTGGGATATAAAGCTTCAACAGCAAGACCAAATATTGAAATCATGGTAGTATGCCGGCAGCACAAATGTGTTGTGCTGTTTACACTGGGTGGAATTGGAGGAGGTTAATCATGCATCGTGGTTCTCACATCAATTTTCTTGGCTGCCCACTTTTAGTGCTAACATTTTTGATGGCATATATTCCCTTATTTGTATGGATATATGCTCGAGTGAATTATGATTGGAAATCTATGACCATTTGACTCGTTGGTGAGAATGCCAACTCTGGGCTAAGGCCAACACTTTCAAGCCCCTGCATTTTTCCTCATTTTTGCTTTATCACATTCTCTCTAGAAAAAAAACACTTTACATTCACATAATACTTTTTATTTCAAACATAATCGAAACATTTTTTTCCTCTGCTAATCTCAATCCACAAACACACGTATCCCTACTTCAATTCATGCAGGTAAAGAGTGGATTAATAGGAAAACTGTAAAAAGGTAAAGCTGATCAACAATTACATGTGCCAAAATTATGCAACTGAAATATTTGCTCAGGACTTTTTGTCATGTATACTGTTGCATTAAGAAAAAGCACCCACTGGGGCATGAACTATTAATACAAATAAACATGGTTATGTAACTTTTCAGATGATATATTGCAATGTCTGTTTTCCTGAAACGTGAATCTGCCGCACTCAAAAAACATGTCTCAATGCTCTAAGGATGGCACGAACATAAGAAGCCCATGTGTGAATTTCATTACAGAGTGTCAAAGTATATGTTCAGCAACTATTGATGATAAAAAGCATATCTTTGGAGAGTCAGAAAACACTGCTCCAACAAACTTGAGAATCTGGCTGCCCCTCCTTGCTACCCATCTTGCTTTTAATGGAAGGTAGACAAAAATGCTGGAGAAACTCAGCGATTAAGGCAGCATCTATGGAGAGAAGGAATAGGCGACGTTTCGTGTCGAGACGCTTCTTCAGACAGGTCTCGACCCGAAATGTCGTCTATTCCTTCTCTCCATAGATGCTGCCTCATCCGCTGAGTTTCTCCAGCATTTTTGTCTACCTTCGATTTTTCCAGCATCTGCAGTTCTTTCTTACACATTGCTTTTAAAGGAAAGTGGTTTCCATCTACATAAAATAGAAGGGTCTCAGCCTAAAACTTCACCTATCCATGTGCCCCAGAGATGCTGCCTGACCCACTGAGTTACTCCAGCACTTTGTTTCTTTTTACCTAAAATAAGTTTATGGGGCGGTACAGAGGGGCAGCGGTAGAGTCACTACCTTACTGCGTCAGAGACCCAGGTTCGATCCTGTTCGGTGCTGTCTATGGAGTTTGTACATTCTACCTGTGACTGCATGGGTTTTCTCCGGGTGCTCCGGTTTCCTCCCACTCTCCGTGGACATAAAGGTTTGTAGGTTAATTAGCTGCTGTAAATTGTAAATTGTTCCTAGTGTGTAGAGTACTGGGTATTTGCTGGTCAGCGCGGACTTGATGGGCTGAAGGGCCTGTTTCCACGCTGTGTCTCCAAAGTTATCCATTGGTCGACCTCGTCCAGTGGAATCGCCAACCCAGCACCATCTCATGTTGTGGCGCTGATCATATATTTGTTGGCGCATTGCAAATAATTTGACAACTTATTTTATTGCAGATGCAACTTATCTGAATCCTTCACTTTTCTGCCCCTGCCTCAGTCTTGAAATCGTTCAATTTGATATAATTCATGTCAAGGTTAAGTGGCCTTCTCCACCTATCTTAACCTTTGACATAGATTACCACATTGTCCTATTCTTCCTTCTATGCCTCTCCACCATCATAATGCTCAACACTTGCCTGGCACCATTCTTATCTATCCAGTTGCAATGCTGGTTAAGAGAGGTTTAGATTATCTTCCTGAGTTATTATCATCACTCTCCACCTTTGGACCCGTCATGTTGTATATCTAAAGACTTGACCATGTCACCAAATTCCTGGTTCATTCCAAGCCCTGAAGCACCACTTGCCTAACCACCCATTACACCCTTTCACTTGAATCCTATCCTCTGTGAATCTAAAGCCATCCAAGCCTCTGGTACTCTGCTTCCTCCATCCTAACCCGGGTCAAAATTTTCTTTTCCAGAGTAATATTTGTTCATTAGATTTCTATATTCAGACCTATGGCTCACTACACTTTTATTCTTCACAATATGTGCTCTGTAACTATAAAGTAGATATCTAACAATATCACTTTTTGTTCTTACAAAATAGAACATTCCTTTTTCTTTTAAAATTGAATGGAATGTTTTAAACTTTATCTTTTATTATAAGATTATTCTTGCGGCAAAAAAAACTACACCCAATATTAAAACAGAAAAAGATTACATCCTCATTTTGTTGACTGAAGTCATTTGGTCAGTGATGAATCGGTACATTGTTTGGTTGATACAAATTTATTAACAACATTTTTATTGCTGTCCAAGTTTCACTCGCTGTTGTTGCTCATGCTTCTTGTTTTTTCAGCTCTGCTGCAGATCAGAGATTTGATTTCCACCAATTTGTTAACCATATTAGCCTGGATGATGTACAGTTAATCTCCGCTTTAATAATACCCAATGCATTGGCTTCCACAGCTGTCTGTGGCAATTAATTCCACAGATTCACCATCGGCTGGATAAGGAAATTCCTCCTCATCTCGAGTTGTGTATTGAGGAGCAGTAATACAGTGCCCTCCATAATGTTTGGGACAAAGACCCATCATTTATTTATTTGCCTCTGTACTCCACAATTTGAGATTTGTAATAGAAAAAATAACACGTGGTTAAAGTGCACATTCTCAGATTTAAATAAAGGCCATTTTTATACATTTTGGTTTCACCATGTAGAAATTACAGCATACACAGTCCCCCCCATTTCAGGGCACCATAATGTTTGGGACACAGCAATGTCATGTAAATGAAAATAGTCATGTTTAGTATTTTGTTGCATATCCTTTGCATGCAATGACCTACTTGAATTCTGCAAATCATGGACTTCACCAGTTGCTGGGTGTCTTCTTGGGTGATGCTCTGCCAGGCCTGTATTGCAGCCATCTTTAACTTATGCTTGTTTTGGGGGCTAGTGCCCTTCATTTTTCTCTTCAGCATATAAAAGGCATGCTCAATTGGGTTCAGATCACGTGATTGACTTAGCCACTCAAGAATTGACAATTCTATAGCTTTGGAAAAACTCCTTTGTTGCTTTAGCAGTATGTTTGGGATCATTGTCTTGCTGTAGAATGAACAGCCGACCAATGAGTTTTGAGGCATTTGTTTGAACAAGCAAATAGAATGTGTCTATACATTTCAGAATTCATTATGTTACTACCATCAGCAGTTGTATCATCAATGAAGATAAGTGAGCCAGTACATTCAGCAGCCATACTTGCCCAGGACATAACACCCCCACCCCCGTGTTTCACAGAAGAGGGGTATCCTTTGGATCTTGGGCAGTTCTTTCTCTCCTCCATAGTTCGCACTTGCTATCACTCTGATATGTTAATCTTCGTCTCATCTTTCCACAAGACCATTTTCCAGAGCAGTGATTGCTCTTTTAAGTACTTCTTGGGAAACTGTAACCTGGCCATCCTATTTTTGTGGCTAACCAGTGGTTTGCATCTTATATAGAAACATAGAAATTAGGTGCAGGAGTAGGCCATTCGGCCCTTCAAGCCTGCACGGCCATTCAATATGATCATGGCTGATCATCCAACTCAGTATCCTGTACCTGCCTTCTCTCCATACCCCCTGATCTCTTTAGCCACAAGGGCCACATCTAACTCCCATTTAAATATAGCCAATGGACTGGCCTCAACTACCTTCTGTGGCAGAAAATTCCAGAGATTCATCACTCTCTGTGTGAAAAATGTTTTTCTCATCTCGGTCCTAAAAGATTTGCCCCTTATCCTTAAACTGTGACCCCTTGTTCAGGACTTCCCAAACATTATGGTGCCCTGAAATGGGGGGACTATGTATAAACACTGCTGTAATTTCTACACGGTGAAACCAAACTATGTAAAAATGGCCTTTATTAAAATCTGACAATGTACACTTTAACCACATGTGATTTTTTCTATTACAAATCTCAAATTGTGGAGTACAGAGGCAAATAAATAAATGATGAGTTTTGGCCCAAACATTATGGAGGGCACTGTAAGATGCAAGTATTCAGCAATGCAAGAAATAGAACCAAGTTAAAGGCATCAATGAAGTTGTTAGTCAAGATTGTACGTCATCCAGGCTGACATGATTGACTACAGTAAAAAAATGAGGTTGTCATATTTTTCTGATCAGTGGTTGTCATGGACTCAGTGTGCTGAAGGGCTTGTTGCCTTGCTGTATCTCTAAAGTTTAGTTTAGTGTAGATCAAGAAACACTTACGTTGCTCGGTTTACTGACATGGCAGACAGCATCATTTGCGGATTTGTTTCAGTACCTAACATCATGGTCTCTGTCTGAAGCTGTGATGGTGTATTTCCATCCCGCTGCCTTCTGCTATCAGGAGTCCCTGACTGAACACGTTACACCAGAGAAAAAAGTACATGAATGTTCTTGGAAATAACTTTAATGTTCTTAATATATCTGTAAATATTAACCTCTTTCATATTAGAAACAGAGAATCTCATCTTGAACACCTTTACAATTGTACCTGTCTCTTTAATTTTTAATCTTTCTATTCCATGTATTGCTTTCAGTGTAAAGGATAGGCAGAGGACATTACTCCTATGTACACGTAGATGAGTTTGGGGCGGCCCAATGGTGCAGCTGGTAGAGCCGCCGCTTCATGGCACCACAGATCCGGGTTCGATCCTGACCTGGGATGTGTTCTGCTGTGGAGTTTGCATGTTCTCCATGGGTTTCCTCCGAGTGCTCTGGTTTACTCCCACATCTCAAAGACATACGGGTTTGTTGGTAAAATGAAAATATCCGCTAGTGTGTAGGGAGTTGATGCGAAAGTGCGATAACATAGAACTAGTGTGAATGGGTGGTCAATGGTCAGCGTGGACTCAGTGGGTTGAGAGGCTGTTTCTTTAAACTAAACCGCTCAATGATAATTGCTAGAACATGAATAATTCATTCACTACCCGTGTGGTGTGCTTAAAAAGTGAAGCAAAATTGTCAAAAAATCTCCAATTCAACAGAACATGCTCAGTAAGTGTACACTTTAAATTTCTTTTTTGGTGTAGGTTCACTATTTCAGCTGAATGATTCAAATTAAAACGTAGTAGTTTGTACTAAATGTGCTGACAAAACTACTTGGAGGGAGTTAGTGATATGCTGGTGTGAAGAGTCTGTAATCGACAGTTGTAGTTGAATTTACAGAAGTCTCAGAGGCATCCAAGATTAATGAATTTAACTGTAAATCAATAAAACTCTGGATACTGAAAATACGCAATAAAAAGAAAAAATGCAGGAAAAATTCAGCAGTCAGAACACTCCTTACAATTTCTAGTGGGAATAATCAATTTAAACTGAATATAACTTGAGGACAAAGCACCTTCCTCTGATTGTACTCACGTACTGCATAAATACGTGGTACTGCACCTGCAACTGCTCGGACAGGAAGGCTCTGCAGAGGGTAGTGAGGGGAGCAGAGAGGATCATTGGCGTCTCCCTACCCTCGGTACAAGAACTGTTCCAGAGCCGCTGTATGAAAAAAGCTCAGAGAATTGCTAAGGACAAACTGCACCCCCTCCACATACACCTGGATCTCCTGCCATCAGGCAAGAGATATCGAAGCATCAAAGCCCAGACTACAAGACTGCTAAACAGCTTCCTACCACAGGCTGTGAGGCTGCTAAACAGTCACTCTGTACTCACAGTCACTTGATTCTGTGGCTGGCACGGACACTTTAATAACTGGCACTGACCACTTAAATCAGCTGCCCCGGACATTTTTTATGATTGGTTTCTTGTATTTTAACATTGTGTTTTTACCTGCTTTTAACTATTTATACTGTTCCATCAGGGACTGGATTGTTTTTAGTGTTATTATGTGTGAAATGTTTTAAATTTCATGTGCGATGCTCCGCTATTCACTGGGAAACGTCTTTTCATTTTGCACTGTACAACTTTTGCTTGCAAGATGACAATAAAGGTTGATTGATTGATTGATTGATTGATTTCTTAATCCCTGCCTTTCAGGTTTCTGAAGCGAAATGTTTTCAGATTTTCCTATAGTTAGAAATTCAATTCCCATTGTCGTCTGTAGACCAGGAATAAGAGGTTATCACTTTATTCATCTGACATTCAGGCAGCGGACAACTATATTAACAATGGCAATAGTATTCTGAAGAAGGGTCTGAAGAAGGGTCCCAATCAAACACACCGCCTCTACATTCCATTCCATCCAGAGACGCTGCCTGACCCGCTGAGCTACTCCAGTATTATGTACAGTAGATGTAAAGAACTGCAGATGCTGGTTTGCAAAAGAAGGCACAAAATACTGGAGTAACTCAGCAGGTCAGGCAGCATCTCCGGAGAACATGGATAGGTGACGCTTTGGGTTGGGATCTTTCTTCAGATTTTCTGTGTCTTACTTTTTCTGTTTTACTTTGACTTTTGGCAATAGCGTTCCTTTTGCTTTTGGACATTAGTATGAAAGTGGACTTAGTAATTGGTAATAATGATTGGGAATTTGGTATGAGAATTTGGTATGAACTGTTTTAAACTGAGATGAGTTAGCCCGAAAGATTAACCATAAACTGAAGATAATCTTAAAAGTCATTTACAATTCACTCCTATTTCCAAAAGTCAATAAAAATTGCTGAGCCTTGAAATTCTTGGCCCATAGATATCGTTGCCATTGCAGGATGTATTGTGCAGCAGATACACATACAAGAAAGAAAGATAGAAACACAAGGAACAGTAGATATTGTAATCCTGAGCAAAACACAAAATGCTGGAGGAAGTCAGTGGGTCATCCAACATCTGGGGAGAGAATGGGGAGAGGAGATGTTTTGGGTAAAGACCCATTCTGGGTGTTAAGTGGAAGAGAGATTGATATTGGATTATTTTAAGTATTTTATTTAATAGCATCTTGGAAACCCATTCTGCTTGTAGATGTTACGTAAAATTAGAGAATTCAAGTATCATAGTACCCCAACTATTTTTGAATAAAAACATTTTTTTCCCCCTCCATTAGACAATAGGTGCATGAGTAGGACATTCGGCCCTTCGAGCCAGCAACGCCATTCAATGCAGGGGCGGAAATCCCGGGGGGCCAGGGGACACACGTCCCCCCCCATGTGTTCAGAGGTGGGGGACGATCCCCCCCCATTGTTTGTAATCCGGATTTTAAAACTCTGTGAAATCTCCGCAGTCCCACCCCACAGTGGGGGGTGGGACTGCTGATCGAGGGCGCCGATTGGACGAGAGAGACGTCGGTCAGCAGGTAATGTGGCGGGACCATGATCATTCAGCGTGATGATTGGAGAAGGGAAGTGTCGGTCAGAGGCGGAAGTAGGGGGGTGGGACTGAGGATAGAGCGCGGTGATTGAAGGAGGGAGACGTCTGTGGGGCAAAGATCAGAGCAGAACTTGATTTGCATGCCCAGGTTAAGCAAAAAACTCTCGGCAGCCCTGTACACAGACCTGCGTCTCATCCGCGGCCAGGATCGATCCCAGGTCTCAGACGCCGCAATCGCTGCCGCACCGCCACTGGACCATCCCTGTCCCCACCCGAGTGCCCCCGTTCCTCCCCCCCATGCCCGGGGATGGCCAGAGACATTGGGAGTCAGATGGGAGCAGTGCCCACAGCCAGCGCAGAGTAGCATTGCTAAACCCAGCTCAACTCCACCTGTCAACGACAGCGCAGGTTTACAGCCAGCGCGGAGAAGCAGCGCTAGCCCCAGGGCTCCTGACTGGTGTCCCGTCAGTTCAGGCAGGGCTGTAGGTTAACCCGGCGAGACAGGCAGAGTTGAGCTGAATTTAGCGCTGCTTCTCCGCGCTGGCTGTGGGCCTTACACGATTTTTTCGGCGACTGCCAGCACCTGTCACTAATTACCGTCAATAGGGCCCACGGCTGAAGACTCCGAAGCTTCGTGTGTGTGAGAGTGTGTGAGAGTGTGTGTGAGTGTGTGTGAGAGTGTGCACAGCCACCAAGAAACTGTCCCCTGTCCCCCGGTCCCCTCCATGTTTTGATAGCGATTTCCGTGCCTGATTCAATGTGATCATGGCTGATCATCCACAATCAGTACTCCGTTCCTGCCTTCTCGTCATATCCCGACTCCGCTATCTTTAAGAACCCTATCTAGCTCTCTCTTGAAAGTATCCAGAGAACCGGTCTCCACCGCCCTCTGGGGCAGAGAATTCCACAGACTCACAACTCTCTGTGTGAAATTCCACAGACTCACAACACTCCATATCTGCCCAAGCTTGCGGCTATAAAATCTGCTTATGTGTTGAATGTTATATGATGTTAAATCTTCTCAGCCTCTGAACAGACATTTAATATTGTTCAAGAAGGAACTGCAGATGCTGGAAAATCGAATGTAGACAAAATTGCTGGAGGAATCCAGCGGGTACGGCAGCATCTATGGAGCGAAGCAAAATAGGCAACGTTTCGGCCGAAACCCTTCTTCAGACCTATGAGGTACGAGATGGAGGCGCAGGCAAGTCCCGAGGAAGCAAATGTGACTGTGGTATCAAGTCTGGGTTTATATCTGGTCGTAGAGTTGGAGGGAAGGGGGAATCACAGAGGGGGGGCAATCAGAGAGGAGGTTGTTAAACTCTCTTCGGAGGGAGGAGGAGAACCTCTTCAGTAGGCATACCTTGAGTAGATAAAATGTTCAAGAAAGAACTGCAGATGCTGGAAAATCGAAGGTAGACAAAATTGCTGGAGAAACTCAGCGGGTACGGCAGCATCTATGGAGCGAAGGAAATAGGCAACGTTTCGGGCCGAAACCCTTCAGAATTTTGTCTACCTCAGACATTTAATATTGTTTTGGCATTGGAAGCAAAGCCATGACAGATGGGCTCAATGCCAAATGAGTAATAACCAAATAAATCTGAGTCATACTCACAATGATATTTATGAATTTCTCTGTATTTATAATTTGCAATTTTACCTTAAGGTATTCTGACTCTTCTTGATTTTCTTGCTTCTCATGTAAATATCGGTCAGCTGCCTCAATGGGTGAAGGGTTGTTGTTTCTGGTCTCGTATTCATCTTGGACTGTGTCTTGAGGCATGGAATGTGAAAAGTTTTTCTGGAATGTCCTGTAAGAAAATAGAATGATTTCCCACTTGCATTCCCACTTGAATGGACAGGATACAGGTGCACAACCTTTTATCCGAAGATCCAAATAACGAAAACCTCCGAATAGCGGACATTTTTTTTGGTCCTTGAAAACGTTCACCGAGGGCGGCCCGCAGAGGTGACAGCGGAACCTCCGGTTGGTCCTCGAAGAAAGGGGAACTAAATCCCCATTCATAAAAGAGAAGGTGAGGGTATATTGCGCGGGAGGGTTAATAATTGACAATATGCTGCTACCTGCCCGTTGAGTTAAAAAGTTCCCACGGTAGACTCACGATACACAGTGTATCGTGAGTTTTGCGTGGAAACGTTTTAACTCAGCGTGCAGGCAGCAGCAGATTGTCGCTCCCTTCAGTTTCACCCCACCAACACCCCTCTGCTTCCCGGCCATGTGTGTGATCCCTTCCCTCCCCTCTCCAGTTCCCCGCTCATTGCACCGGCGCGGGGGCTTTGTACTGTCTTCACGTCGGCGATGACAGCAGGTCAGTGCAGTCACTGGAGACGTCAGGACCAATTGGACGTCGACCACCAGGCCCACCGCAAGCACGGAGAACCCAGAGACCCACAGCCAACAGCAGCCCAGCCCAGCCCCGCTCCAACTACAGAGGAACCTGGGTTGCGGATGACGGGGCGCAGCTCGGGGCGTCGTAGGGGCCCATCGGGGAGCGGGTTCCTGTTGGTCCTGACGTCTCCGGCCACCTGCTATCCTCCGGGAACTGTACCGCCCTTGCAGGAGAGTGGGGTTGTTTGCAGTTGCAGAGGGAGGGGGCAAGGGCGGTGCAGTTCCCAGTCTCAGCTCCAATCCAGGGGGGTGGCCGGAGACGTCAGGACCAACGGGACAGCGACCCCCAGGCCCACTGCAAGCACGGAGATCCCAGAGACCCACAGCCTGCAGCAACTCCAGCCCAGCCCCGCTCCAACTCCAGAGGAACACGTAGGGGCAGAAGCTGTTGGTGTACAAGGTACGTCTTGTTGGGGTGGCGCAGCTCGGGCTGTGGGCAAACAGCCACTTGTCGCCGTAGCGGCCCATCGGGGAGAGGATTCCTCCGGAGTTGGAGGGGGAGGGGGGTATTGTGCTGTTTGATCGCCCCCTGCTATCCCAGGGACAGGGAGACACAGCGGTTTTTTAGACTGATGGGCAATCACTTCCAAAGTTCTGCCCACACAGTCAGTACACCTCTCCTACACTGCATTTCATACAAACATTTATTCTGCAAGAAAAAACTACATTGAAGACTCAAACTCGCGACCGAGTAACTGCCGGGATCAAGGCGCAAATTCGCGACCTTGCGGATATGAGCCGAGCACTCTACCACTGAGCCAGCCATTAAAATCTACGCTAAAAAATTTCCATTCCGAAGACCGACAAATTCTGAATTACGAAAAGTGTCTGGTCCCAAGGCTTTCGGATAAAAGGTTGTGCACCTGTAGTGCCATGTCAAATACAGATGCCTCAAAGCTCTGTGACTTGTTTAGTTTACTTTAGTTTAGAGATACAGCACGAAAATAGGCTCTTCAGCTCACTGAGTCTGCACCGACCAGCAATCCTCGTACACTAGCACTATCCTTCGCACTGGGGCCAATTTACAATTTTTTTACCGAAGCCAATGAACACACAAATCTGCACGTCTTTAGAGTGTGGGAGGAAACCAGAATACCCGGAGAAATCCCACACGGTCACGAAAAACAAATTAACTGCTGATGTTGGTTAATACCACAAAAGGACACAAAAGTTGTTGGAGTAACTCAGCAGGTCGGCAGAATCTCTGGAGAACATGGATAGGTGACTTTTCCGTCTGAAAAATGGTTTTGAACCGAAATGTTCCCCAGAAGTGCTGCCTGACCTGCTGAGTCACTCTGCATCTGCCCTACATACTGCTTATGTGTGTTCCTCCTCTACAGCACCATTTATTGTGTTCTGCTTTGAGATAGTTGGTAGTTCATTAACACATTTAAAACATGGTTTAGCTGAGAAGTAGGGTACAATTCATGCTAATACAAATGACCTCATGGCAAATTTTACAGTGGAAAGATAGCAGGAGCTACCAATTCCACGTAAATCGCTTTTTCAGTTTTCCTTGAAGGCCTGGAGTAGCAGAAGTCTCAGCCCAAAGGGGAAATTCACCTTATTTTATTTCGAAGTCACGTGAGTAACTACGTGAAGAAGCCCGACAGCCCGCATGCGCGTCAATACGTCTAACGCATGGCGCACGACTGGCTGGGAGGACCGTCGCTCCTCCAGCGGTAAGTTTAAAAACCTCACAGGTAAGTTTTAAACTTATTCTGAGGTCGTTTATTGTTGGAAATCTTCTCTTCACAGTGGTCGCTGACGGATGATGGATAAGTCCAAGGCGAACAAAACCAGACGAGCCGCGGGGAAACCGGCTACGCAGGACCGCGGGAGTGCGGGTAGCCGGCGGTTGTCTGTTTCGCCTTCAGAGTTGCTGACAGTGCGGTCGGCGACTTCAGACTTGGTGCTTGCTCAAAGCACTTTGGCAACCCCGAAAGGAGGCAAAGCTAAACACAAGCCTGAGAGGCCTGTGTACTCAGACGAGTCAGGCCAGGAGGATTCCCCTCCTACAACTATGGATTCGTCTTTGCGCGTTTATCCCGAATGTAGCACGTCATGGAGAGGATGCTCCATCATAATATGCTCCGTCAAACGGAGACAAATCAACGCAGGTCTCCTTTCATGCCCGCGGCAGCGCCTGGTCCAGGGCTGCTTAATGCCTCCCACTCTGATGAGGGGAGTGTCAGGGTTCAGTACATGACTGACTCCGAATTCGGAGGTATGTCAGAAGGACATACTGGGATGCATGAGGTGCGTGAGGCTCACCCACAAGAGTTGGCTGTCCTGGCGTCGAGATTTGCGATACCTTCGCAAACAGGGGAGCCTCTTCAAGAAAAACTGGCTTCTTGCATCAACTATCTCACGTCACATCAATTACAAGAACAGGTAATGGTTGAAGGCTGCGAAATACCATACGCCTGTGAATTGTGCATCCCTAAAAGTGCCGGCAGTCAACAGTTCCATCTGGGGTTACATTGGAGGGGGCCTTAAGGCCCAGGAAATGAAGCTCCAACGGATTTTTAAATTACTGGCTTCAGGCATCACGGCTTTTGCCAGATCTGTAGATGGCGGACCACTATCGGACGTCCAGCAGGATGCCTTGGCGTTAATGTCCAATGCACATTTCGAAATGAACTGCTTCCGAAAGAGCGCCATCAGGCCTGCATTAAATTCGAAGTTTTCAGGTCTGTGTAAGTCCAGTAATATCCAGCCGCCTAATCTTCTGTTCGGGAAAGACCTGCCTAAACAAGTGAAAGACCTGGATGATGAAGCCAAAGCTGTCGGGTTAATCATAGCACCTACGACGAGCAAAGCTTCACTGCTTCGGCGACAACACCCCTACGCCTCCATTAGCAATAAGCGGTTGGCTAAAGCTAGTGGCAACTCGAAAGTTGATTTTTCTGGGCAGAGCTCTTTTTTGGGGTGTGTGGACCAGTTACAAGTTGGTGGTAGATTGCACTCGTTTTTGCACGAATGGCGGTGGATAACCTCAGATCCGTTTATACTGCACAGTATACAAGGGTTCAAAATTGAATTTTTTCCTAACTCATTGCCACCCACACAACATACACCAAGCCGGGTATATATTCATTCCAAACAAGAAGGTTTGGATATACAAGCAGAAATTCATACATTACACAAAAAAAGCGGTAATCGAGAAGTCAAGTCATGAACATCATCAATTTGTCTCCAATATATTCTCTAGGCAAAAGAAAGATGGAGGATGCCGGATCATCCTTGATTTAACACAACTTAACTCACATGTGCAGTATAGACATTTTTAAATGGAAAACATTGTTACTGCTAAAGAACTGATTTCCAAAGGATGCTTTATGGCATGCATCGATCTCAAAGATGCATACTATTCAGTTCCCATTCACAGAGATCACCGGAGATATTTGAAATTTAGCTGGATGGGTCAGCTATGGCAATTTAAAGCGTTGCCTAATGGTTTAACTTCAGCTCCCAGTTATTTACCAAATTACTAAAGCCTGTACTCAGGCTCAAAAACACATTGTTATGGCCTATCTGGATGATATTCTAATTATAGGGAAAACGCTGTATTTGGCTAAATTAGCTGTTTCAGCCACGAAACTCACATTTGAGAAATTGGGGGTTTCTCATCCATCCAGTTAAATCCAGGTTGATACCAACTAGGGTTATTAATTATTTAGGATTTACCATTAACTCTATTAAAATGTCTGTGACTCTGCCCTGGGGCAAGAGATTAGAATTAATAGAAACCTGTAAGAACCTTGTTGTTATGGAGCAGCCATCTATTCGCCAGGTGGCTAGTGTAATTGGCAAAATAGTGGCTGTTTTTCCAGCTGCACAATTTGGGCTTTTGCATTATCAAAATTTGCAGCGTGCAAAGGAACAAGCACTCAAGTACCATTTAGGTAATTTTAACAGACCTATGCTATTACAGGCTGAAGCTATATCAGAATTACAATAGTGGATGACCAATATTCAGCATTGCTCCAGTGACATTTTGGTCAGTAAACCTTCAGTTATACTACAAACTGATGCTAGTTCTCAAGGATGGGGAGCTACTTATACCATCTCTAGTTGCGGTGGCAGATGGGATGTTCACGAGTTACCAATTCTTCATTTATATGGTATCAACTACCTGGAGATGCTGGGGGCATTTTATGGGTTGGAGGCTTATTGTGGGAATATGCATAATCTGCATGTTCAACTGCAAATTGATAACACTATAGCGGTGGCATATATTAATCACATGGGTGGAATCAAGTCAGTATCCTGTGATAGTTTAGCTAACCTTATTTGGCGCTGGTGTATTGAAAGAAGGATTTGGATTTCAGCTACCTGCCAGGTAGGTTTAACACGGTGGCGGACACTAGGTCACGTAAATTTAATGACAACACAGAATGGATGTTGGATCACAAAGTATTTAACGACATTGTTGCTCGGTATGGAACACCGGATATTGATTTGTTTGCATCTAGGCTTAATCACCAGTTGCCAAAATATGTTGCATGGGAGCCAGACCCAGGGGCAGTGGCGATAGGTGCATTCTCGTTACACTGGGAAGGAATGTTCTTTTATGCCTTTCCTCCATTTTGCCTCATCAGCCGGTGCTTGCAAAAAATCAAGCAAGATACCGCTTCAGGCATTTTGGTAGTGTCTGACTGGCCTACGCAGTCATGGTTCCCGCTGATGTTGGGAATGATAATAGAACCTTATATGGTTATTAGTAAACACAAAGATTTGCTTATTCATCCCGTGACTCGGGAATCTCACCCTCTGCAATATAGAATCAACTTATTGATTTGCAAAGTTTAAGAAGACTTTTTCTGGGGCTCGGATTATCAGACCGAACCATGGACGTGATCACTGCAGCTTGGCGGGATAGCACCAAGAAGCAGTACATTTCCTACATCAAGAGATGGGAAGTGTTTTGTTTAAATTCTAATATAACGTATAATACGGCACGGATAGCTGATGTCTTAGAGTTTCTTTCAAAATTGTTTTTTGACGAAAGATTAAGTTATAGTGCCATTAACTCTGCCAAAAGTGCTTTGTCATCATACTTGCTGCTGGGATCGGGGCACCACTCTGTTGGGTCTCACCCTTTGATATCCAAATTTATGAAGGGTATCTTTAACATAAATCCTCCCAGGCCCAGGTACACGGAAGTATGGGACGTTAACGTTGTGTTAACACTGCTTCGCGGGTGGGCTCCAGCTACATCCTTATAAGGTAATTATGCTCATGAGCTAGTTTCAGCGCAACGCGTCCAATCGTTGCATAAGCTACGGCTGGACAGAATGGTTATGACTACCAACAAAATAACGGTCTATATAAATGAGCTAATTAAGCAAAGCAGACTGGGGGTGTTAGGTCTAAAGCTGTAATTTTTGGTATATCCTATGGACCATAGATTGTGTGTTGTCACACATATTCAACAATATTTTAAGGCTACGAAGAACCTTAGAGGCACGGAGCTGGATATGTTCATTAGTCATGAAAAACACACACATGAAGGTATCAGTGCAGACCATCTCCAGGTGGTTAAGACATGTATTGGCTTGTGCTGGTTTTTAAATCTCACTCCACCAGGGCTGCAACAACATCAGCAGCGAGGTTCATGGAGGTTCCACTGGACCGCATCCTAGCGACAGCAGGATGGTCAAATGAGCGGACTTTCCAAACCTTTTATAATAAGCCGATTGCCAGGCCAGGTTCGTTTGCCGACACAATTTTGAGTTCTGTTGAATAATTTTCTTTTCCAGGATGTAAGGGATCATTATTATTATTATTATAATTTATAATTTGTTTATTAAAAGCATCAGCATGTTTTAAATCTATGTCATGTCTGAATGCACTATCTTTTCAATCATTTCTGGTCAACTGATGCAGTGCGTTTGCATGGATTCGAGTTTGCGGCATGAAATCACAGAGCTTTAAAATCTTCACGTAGTCACTCACGTGACTTCGAAATAAAATAGAAAGATTAAACGAGAACTTACCGTTTGAAGTTTGATCTTTATTTTATGAGAAGTTGCGATGAGGGATTACGTGAAGAAGCCCGCCAGCCCGCATGCGCGTCAACCTTTAAAACAGTGGTGTGAAATCACAGAAGAATTGCTGACCTAATTATAGGAAGATTTGAAGAAAACTAGAACTACCGCACGATCTTTATGAGAATAGGGTTGGGAGTGGAGGGCAAGTAATCCCTCATCTTTCTATTAATTCTGCTAATTATGCCCTCAGTCTTTGCTGGAATGGTCTCCCTCTTTCCCCTGCCAAAACTCCTGATATTGGTCCAAAAAATGACGCCTGCCTGTGGCGACTTTTTGCCAGCAGCTCAACGGAAGAGGATTATTTACAGCTTCAATAAACTCATCTGGATCAGAAAAACGGCAGAAATTGACGCCGTAACAGACAAGCTGCTGCTGCACTTGAATGCACTAGCGATATCGTGATCTCCCGCAGCTGAGGGAGCCCCCGACTGCAAGCATTCCCTCGATCGCTGGAGAACACCCAACCCGACGGAGGATCACAGGTACTGTACCTGGAAACACCAGGAAGACCTTCGGAGCCCCGTTCGTAACGGAGCTGGAGCTGCTGACTGTGAGGGAATCCCGTTCCAGCAGAGGTTCACAGAAATTGCAGATACAGTTAGTACAGTACCTGGAAACTACTGGGAGGCCTCCATTGTGTCCAGAAACGTGGACAACGGGCAGGACTTCAGGTCAGACTGAAGCGCAGGGAACTTCGGTCCCCCTCTCCCTACCATCCTCCTGGCCAATGTACAGTCCCTTGAAAATAAAGTGGAGGACTTAAGAGCAAGGCTGCTTTATCAAAGGGAGCTGAGGGAATGCTCTGTGTTCTGTTTCACAGAGACATGGCTCACCCCCAGCTCCCCAGACTAACCAGTCCAGCCTGAAGGTTTCTCCATCCACCGCATCGACCGTACACTGGCATCTGGGAAAGGGAGAGGAGGGGGCGTCTGCCTCATGGTCAACACTGCGTGGTGCTCAGACATGGCAGTCCTGTCCAACTCCTGCTCTCCACACCTGGAACACCTGGCTGTGAACGACCGTCCCTTCTACCTACCGAGGGAATTCACCTCCATCATCCTGACCGTGGTCTACATCCCTCCCCAGGCAGATGTCCATCTGGCACTGGGTGAGCTGCACGGCGTGGTCAATAAGCACCAGACGGCTTACCCTGGGGCATTTACCACCATAGCCGGGGATTTCAACAAAGCCAACATTAAGAAATCGCTCCCTAACTTCCACTAATATGTCTCCTGCAGCACCAGAGGACCAAACACCCTCGACCACTGCTACACGACCATCAAGGATGCCTATCGCGCTATCCCTCGCCCTCACTTTGGTAAATCCGACCACACTGCGGTGCTGCTTCTTCCTGCCTACAGGCAGTAATTGCAGAGCGCACCCCCAGAGGTGAGGAATGTACAGAGCTTGTCGGGGGGAGGGGGTCTGGAGATACAGAGGTCTACAAGAAGTCCAGATATGACCTTGGTATGCAATCACCTCCCATAAGGCAAAGTCAGTAGGCAGCTCAAATGTCAGCGAAGCATCACTCCCTGACGAGCTCAATGCGTTTTACGCATGCTTTGATAGGAAGAACACTGATGTGCCTTCCAGAGCCCCCATTCGCCATGATGGTATTTCGGTCACAGTCACAGAGGCCGACGTCAGAAGATCCTTCAGAGGGGTGACCCTCGAAAAGAGCCTGGACCTGATGGTATACCCGGTCGTGTTTTAAAAACCTGTGCAGACCAACTGGCTGGAGTTTTTACGGACATTTTCAACCTCTCACTTCTGAGGTCTGAGGTTCCCACCTGCTTTAAAAGGGCATCAATAAAAGGGCCCAAGAAGAGCAAGGTGACATGCCTCAATGACTATCGACCAGTGGCACTAACGTCTGTGGTGATGAAGCGCTTTGAGAGGCTGATCTCATACCGCCACAACAGATCAACGATGGATGCGATCTCATTGGCTCTCCACTCCGCTCTGGACCACTTGGACAAGAAAAACTCATATGTCAGGCTGATTACAGCTCGGCATTTAATCCAATCATCCCCTCCAAGCTGGTTACCAAGCTCTCAGATCTGGGTCTGCGCATCCCTCTGCAATTGGATTCTTGACTTCCTCATTCACAGACCACAGTCTGTTCGTATTGGTGGAAATGTGTCATCCTCGATAACAATCAGCACGGGTGCAGCTCAAGGCTGCGTGCTCAGCCCCCTGCAGTACTCACTCTATACTCATGACTGCGTAGCCGGACATAGTGTGAACTTCATCATCAAGTCCGCCGACGACACCACTGTTGTGGGACGTATCACTGATGGGAACGAGTCAGAGTATAGAAGTGAGACCGACCGATTGACAAAATGGTGCCAGCACAATAACCTAACTCTCAACACCAGCAAAACCGAGGAACTGATTGTGGACTTTGGAAGGGGTAGGGTGGGGACCCCCAGTCCCGTTTATATCAACGGGTCAATGGTGGAAAGGGTCAAAAACTTCAAATTTCTGGGCGTGCATATTTCCAAAGATCTCTCCTGATCCCAGATCACTGATGCAATCATAAAGAAAGCACATCAGCGCCTCTACTTCCTGAGACGATTACGGAAAGTCGGAATGTCAAGGCGGACTCTCTCTAACTTTTACAGTTGCACACTAGAGAGCATGCTGACCGGTTGCATCATGGCTTGGTACTGCAACCTGAGCGTCCAGGAGCGGAAGAGGCTGCAAAAAGTTGTAAACACTGCCCAGTCCATCATCGGCTCTGACCTCCCTAACATCGAGGGGATCTATCGCAGTCGCTGCCTCAAAAAGGCTGCCAGCGTCACCAAGGACCCACACCATCCTGGCCACACACTCTGCTCTCTGCTGCCATCAGGTAGAAGGTACAGGAGCCTGAAATCTGCTACATTTGCAGTTTCAGGAACATCTTCTTCCCCACAGCCATCAGACACTTCAAACAAACTCAGACCTATAACAGCCTAGTGCACTTTATCAGTTTATTTATGTGTATACATATATATATATATATATTCTATGGTATATGGACACACTGATCTGATCTGCATTTATGCCTACAATATTCTGTTGTGCTGCAGCAAGCAGGATTTTCATTGTCCTATCTAGGACACATGACAATAAACTCTCTTGACTTGATTTGATTTTCCCTACAATCCTGAAGGATGATCATTTTTCCCTTTCCAAGCTTTGGACTTTCTCTCCCTTCTGCCTCAATTGCTGACTTTCTTTCCAAAAGGAAAGCCGTAATAACATCCTTGCTCACATTGCCTGTTAAAATTTCTTATGGGGCTCAAGATTCTGTATGATCTAATTTGAGAATTTACCTTCAGGCTTATGTCCCATCAGCTGGATGTTTAAAAGACGAAGTTAAAGTAGAAAATTAGTTAGTTTGTGCTCTACGAATCTGACTCTATGACACTCAATCTATGGTTTGCAGAAATGGAAGTCATCCGGTCAATTTTAACTGGGTAGTTTTCATGAAGTGCTAAGATTGAAGCCCAAATCCTTAGGTACTTTGATAATCGATAAAAATATATAAAAACATAATTTAGATGGTAATATCAGTGCAGTTTTCAAAGGAATCATAATATTTGGACCAAATAAGAAGCACAATCATTTTTAACATTCCTGTGAATTTTCTAGCAATATTGGTATGTTTTTATGGTCAGTGTTACATTTATGGTACAAAAAAGCTTCCATTTTCATCACGATTAAATGAATTGGTGTCACAGATGAACAAATTCTCCAGTTACTTACTGATCGTTTCCTTGGAGTGAAGATTCAGAAGTCAACCACTCAGGTTTCCTGAAGGAAGCCAAAGTAGGTTTCAGGGACATGTCACCAAAAGTCAATAAATCTGTCAGCAAAATGGAAAAAAAAGCATTTAACAGTGCTATTGTTATTGTTAAATTAATCTATAACAATATGTGAAAAATGATTCAATTCCTCTTCCTTTGGCAATTTAGCAATGAAGCAGGTGGATTCCATCATTGTGAATTGGAATAGGTCCTCTCATATTGGAACACATTAAGAATATCACATTTTTGCATCCACTCTCTACACACTAGGGGCAATTTACAGAGGCCAATGTGTAGAGGCTTTTCACTGTACCTTAGTACATATGATTGGTGTCTGGATGTTACAAGCCTTGCGGCAATGTGAAAAACATTGAGCCATTGTGGAAGTATTATATTTTTAGCTACAGGAGCATTACCTGGCAGACCCCCTCTCTTTGCCAACTTCACATACTCAGAATCAGAGTCAAATACAACATTACGGCGACCTCGGAATCGTTCCTCGCCAGTTGTCATGTATCCAAGACCAGGCATCAGTGACGTTTCACGTTGTTTATTATTGGAATTTTCATCTTTTAATTGTGACATGGTTTTCAATTGTTCTGTATAAAAAATTAAGCATTTTTTCAAAAAATGTTAAATGTTCTTCACATGACATTTTCCTTCCAGGTTTGTTTGGTTAGAAGTAGCAAATTACATTTACAATCTGCCTTAATAACTGGTTGCCAACTTTAATGGTTGCCAACTTTTCTGTTGACACTTTTGTTGGGATTTGAAACCCAAGGGAAACTTTGCTTCACCTCTGGCTGGTTGGGAAGTCCAGAAAATGATCCACCCCTGTTTATGACCAATTATCTTGTGTGTCTATTTAAATAATTGTGTGCACTAGGAAATATATTCTACTCAAGGGAATAAATGTTTAAAAGTAGATTTCTGGCATTTGGAACTGCATAGCCACAGAGTACATGAATCTCCTTCTCCTGTTCTTTGCAAAATCAGTATTTTTGTTTAAATGGGGTGGTGGGCTGACTTGAATCATTAAGCATGTCATGGTAAAGCTGGATGTTAGGAGGTTGCAGGGTTTGTGGGTACCAGGGTTACAATGACACAGGTGAGGTATAAGGCAACTCAGAGCTGATTGACATATTCTATTGAAATAGCCAGAACATGTCAAAGGCAAGATAGTACAACACCATTCAACATATATTCAACCTCTCAGAATTGTATTTAACTAAACTCTTCAGTGAAATGATTTAAATAAGATTAGTAGTAAGATTTAGGAAATTCAATAATTTTTAGAAGATGCCAAAAGGTTACTACTTCTTTTCCCTGCTCCCTAACGGTATAGAAGCTTGAAAGTGCATAACACCAGACTCAAGAACAGCTTCTTCCCCTCTGTTATTAGGCTTCTGAATGGTCATAGAAACATAGAAACATAGAAAATAGGTACAGGAGGAGGCCATTCGGCCCTTCGAGCCAGCACCGCCATTCATTGTGATCATAGCTGATCATCCCCAATCAATAACCCAATAGCCTGCCTTCTTCCCATATCCCTTGATTCCACTAGCCCCTAGAGCTCTATTTAACTCTCTCTTAAATCCATCCAGTGATTTGGCTTCCAACTCCCTCTGTGGCAGGGAATTCCACAAATTCACAACTATCTGAATGAAAGTTTTTTCTCACCTCAGTCTTAAATGGCCTCCTCTTTATTCTAAGACTGTGCCCCTTGGTTCTGGACTCGCCCAACATTGGGAACATTTTTCCTGCATCTAGCTTAGTCCTTTTATAATTGTATATGTTTCTATAAGGTCCTTCTATAAACTATTGTGCTGACCAATTCTCCTCTACCCCATTGCAGACATTGGACTTTGTCTATGGAACTGGTGCGCTACAACGCTATCTTCTCCTTTGTTCTATCTATTGTACTTGAGTTTGGCTTGAATATATTTATGTATAGTGTTATCTGATCTGTTTCGATAGCATGCAAAACAAAGCTTTTCACTGCACCTTGGTACATGTGACAATAATAAACCTAAAGCTGAACATGGGAAGAGGAACATTATTTTCAAAGCTTACACATATAGAATGGCCTTAGAGTTGAAACACAAAGTGCTTCCAACCCCTACATTAATTATTCACTTTCTGTAGGGATTGCTATATATGGGGAAATTAATGAAAGAGAGGAAAAGAACATTAATTACTCCAAACTACAGCTGACTCATCCAGATTCACTTCAACAGTAGATTTTATGGCTGAAATTATTTAAATGTGTAGCGGAATTAAGAAAAACCTATAATTTGATCTAATTCCACTTTTAATTATTCTCCGTTGTTTTCTCATTATGTTAGCTGTTGGCTTGGATTGTTGTGTTAGAAAAATCTCTTTCTTTCACTGGGTATGTGCAGCATGTATATGTGCAGAAAAGGAATATGCTGACTCTCAAATATTGACTCAGCATGCTTTCAATCATCTTGTGGGAAAAAAATCAGGACTGAAGGCAATAAAATAATTTTTTTGTTAATTCACAACCTGCTTATTCTATTACTGAGTCGCAGCATAAATGAGATTGATACGATCACTTGACAGCAACATAATACATTACATGCAATCTATTCTAAGAGTGTTACTAAATATAGCTTTTTCTGCTGACTTATTGCAGAATTTGGAATGCTTTTAAATCAATCGGACATGGATGGATTACTTGCGACTTATAGGATGAGGGTCTGGGTTTAGATATTGTAAATTCCTAGTATTCATGAAATTCTGAAGCTCTGTTTGTAATCCAATTGATTGTTTCAAACACTAGTCAACACTATTAGAAAACAATGGTGCATTCTCTCTCAAATAATGTGAACACAGTAATTTTTTTATGCCTGGATTTGAATAGCCCAGTCCAGGCACCAACACAATAAAATACAAGTACACTGTCAGCGCTGTGAGTAGATCACGTTGTTTATGGGAAACCGTCACAGACCCTTCACAATTAACTAAATTCTTCAAAACATAAAAATATAAAAGAATTGTTGTGTGCCTGTCCCACTTTTCATGATATCAGAACAGAAAACTTTATTTTATACAAAGGGTGGTGGGTGTATGGAACGAGCTGCTGGAGAAGGCAGTTGAGGTAGGTACTACCACAATGTTTAAGAAACATTTAGACAGATACATGGATAGGATAGGTTTAGAAGGATATGGGCCAAATGCAGGCAGGTGAGACTAGTATATATGGGATGTTGGTCAGTGTGGGCAAGTTGGGACAAAGGGCCTGTTTTCACGCTGTGTGACTCTGTGACTCTCTAAACACAGATGAAAGTATATAAAATAGGCACAGGAATAAGCCAAATTCTCCTTTAGTCTACATTGTTATTTAGTAGGCCAAACAAAGCTGTCTCTGGTTGGAATTGTGAAGGCAAAAATCGCTTGCATCCGCTGCTAGGTAAGTAAGTCCTGGACGTATGCAAATACAGGAGCCAATAGTTCAAGGATTCCCCAACATCATTAGACGGGTGAGATGAGAGAAGACTGGAGGTTGGTTTACATTGTGCCTCAATGGAAGGACATGGATAGGAAAGGTGTAGAAGGATATGGGCCAAAAGTGGACAAATGAGACTTGTTTAGATCAGGCACCTTGGTTGGCATGGATAAGTTTGGCCTGTTTCCGTGCTGTATAACATTACACTGAGGAATCTGTCTCTCAGTTAGTTCACTGACCAGGCCTGTGGACTTCCTGCCCTGGGGAATAGTTATGACAGTGTAAAAAAGTAAGTTCACTTTTATTGCCTACTTTAATTTATTTTAATCCTGTTGTAGCATCAATGTGTTTGAAGTTACGTAATTTAACTTTTATTTTCAACTTTTGACAATTCTTTTTTAATTATATGAAGCAAATTTAAAAACTTTGAAATGTCTCTATGTATCAGCTCAGACCAGGTGTCGTGGAAGGAATGGTATGTTATGGAGTGCTGGTAGTTCGAGTCCCTATCAATGGTGATGTGATTGATGGACCTCGAAGATTAGTGTGCCTTGTTGAGGAGTTGGGTTGGTGCAGGGAGTGGGTGAGGTTTTGGAGGAAGAAATCAATAATGCGCTGATCTGCACAACCAATATCACCCCTGACTCTATCTACCATTCCTGGTAATGTTATAGAGTCATACAGCATGGAAACAGATCCTTCAGCTTGACTCATCCACTCATCCCTCATCCCTGGCGCAAGATGCATGGAATACCAACCTTTCTCCAGGCGTCCCTAAGCCTTCAATATTTTTCTATTTTTTTGTAGTCTTATATAGAGGGTCACCATTGTTTTAGCATTTGTTTTCATTATGAAGGGACTTTGGCATGTGTTCCACGTGTACATGGAGTGTGTGAGGTTGCAGCCCCTGTTCCAATACCTGAAGGGGCAGCTCCTTGCCTTCTGGCTGCACTTCACACCCACCATCTTCATCTTTGGACACCCTGTGAGTAGGGGAGAGGGTAGGGCTGAAGATTTCCTGGATTGGTTGCTCCTGGGCCTGGCCAAGCCGACCATCCGTGAGTCACGGCGTCAGGCGGAAGAGGGCTGCCTGCCCTTTTTCCAGAGTTACGTTCGTGCCTGGGTGGTTTTAGAAAGTGACTACACGCTGTCCATGGGCGCCCTGGGGAATTTGCGGGACTGCTGGGCACCGCGGGGGGTGAAATGCATCCTTAATAAGGATGGTGATATAGTTGTATAATAGTTTATTTAGTATATTTGTTTGACTTGTATTATGGTGGTGGGTTTTGTTTTAATTTTTTTTGTACTGTACATATTATTGTAAATAATTGATTAAATTATTTTTGGTAAAAAGAAACAAGGTTAGGGAACTGCAAGAGCGAAGTGAGTTTTATGGCACTTGTGCGTAAAGCAATCAGTATGTCATTTACTTAAATTGCCTCGTTATTTTAGTCGACATAATTTATTACTGGTCTTTTATTCTTTTGGGGCAGAATTATTGATAGTTGTATAAAACCCATTCCACAGGCGTCCAACTGAAATTAAAATGTTATTGAGATTTTCTTGAAAAGTCAGATGCATACCGTGTTGGAATGAAATTGAAAAGATTAAGTAATTGTGATGGTTTGCCAATCACCCATAAATATTACAGAGAGTCAAAGCAATTAGAATGATAGTGCACAGTGTGGTTGCTCAGAGCATGCTGAGCACACACCAGGAAAATTCTTCTCAGTATACATTTCTTATTCTTGTGCAGACCAAAAAAAACAAAATACTGGAGGAACAGACGATGTTTTGGATGGGACCCTTCAGATTGATGGGACAGAGGGTAGAAAGCTGTAAAAGAGAGGCAGGGGAGGGGCAAAGCTTGGCAAGTGATAGGTGGATACAGGGAAGGATGTGAGATTGGCAGATGGGTGGAGATGGTGACATGGGCTGGAGGTGAAATTGAGCCAAAAGGGTGTCAGATAAGGAAGTAGAACGAAATGTAAAGCTGGAGGGAGGGATATAGGTGACAGGGGATAAGAGGGAAAGGGGAAAGGGAGGGGAGGATAATGGGGAAAGTGAGTTTCCAAATAGGGAGAGGTGGGAGACGAGTGGTAGGAGGGTGACAGGGATGTTGGGAGAAAGGTCCACACTGGGATAGGGGGGAGATGGGATATAAGAAGGGTGGGGTCAGGAGGTTTTACTGGAAACTGGAAAATTCAATGGTAATGCTGTTGGGTTTGTATGGAAATTAGGTACTGTTCTTCCAGTATGCCTCAGTGTGTGACAAATTGAGAAAGCTTTGCATCAAATAGCTGAGCAGTTCATTGAATCGCACTGTGACTCATAATTAAAACATTGTTTCCTGACAGGAATTTTCTGATGCATGTGCCTATTTCAGCTTCTCATACTCCAAAAGGAGCATTTCACTATCATTGATGCAATTCTATGCATACTGTGTTATGTAGCAATTTCCCAATGCTTGCTTCCCAAGACACAACCAAAGTACCAGTGTAATTTTTGAAAACTAGTATATCAAGTAGAATTATAGTGTTTTGGGCATTTAAACATAAAAATAGAGTTGCCTGATCAAATTTCTGGATATAAAACTGATATAATAGGAAGAAATTATTAATTATATACATCCAAAAAGTATTGAGACCCCTTCACTTTTTCCACATTTTGTTACTTTACAGCCTTATTCAAAAATTAATTAAATTCTCTTTTTTATCATTAATCTACACACAATACCCCATAATAAAAAAAGCGAAAAAAGGTGTTTGGAAATTTTTGCAAAGTAATTAAGAAGAAATAACTGAAATATCAGATTTACATAAGTATTCAGACCCTTTACTCAATACTTTGTTGAGGCACCTTTGGCAGCGATTACAGCCTCAAGTCTTCTTGGGTATGATGCTACAAGCTTGGCACCCCTGTATTATGTAATTTCTCCCATTCTTCTCTGCAGATCCTCTCAAGCTCTGTCAGGTTGGACGGGGAGCGTCGATACACAGCTATTTTCATGCCCCTCCAGAGACGTTCGATCGGGTTCACGTCTGGGCTCTGGCTGGGCCACTCAAGGTCATTCACAGACTTGTCATGAAGCCACTCCTGTGTTGTCTTAGCTGTGTGCTTAGGGTCATTGCCCTGTTGGAAGATGAACCTCCACCCAGTCTGAGGTCCAGAATGCTCTGGAGCAGGTTTTGATCAAGGATCTCTCTGTACTTTGCTCCGTTCATCTTTCCCTCGATCCTGACTAGTCTCTCAGTTCCTGCCGCATAAAAACATCCCCACAGCATAATGCTGCCACCACCATGGTTCACCGTAGGTATGGTATTAGCCAGGTGATGAGCGGTGCCTGGATTCCTCCAGATGTGACGCTTGGCATTCAGGCCAAAGAGTTCAATCTTGGTTTCATCAGACCAGAGAATCTTGTTTCTCATGGTCTGAGAGTCCTTTAGGTGTCCTTTGGCAAACTCCAAGCTGGCTGTCATGTGCCTTTTACTGAGGTGTGGCTTCCGTCTGGCCTCTCTACCATGAAGACCTGATTGGTGGAGTGCTGCAGATATAGCTGTCCATCTCCACAAAGGCACTCTGGAGCTCTGTCAGAGTGACCACCGGGTTCTTGGTCACCTCCCTGACCAAGGCCCTTCTCCCCCGATTGCCCAGTTTGGCTGAGTGGCCAGCTCTATGAAGTGTCCTGGCGGTTCCAAAGTTCTTCCATTTAAGAATGACGGAGGCCACTGTGCTCTTCGGGACCTGCAATGCTGCAGAAATTGTTTTATACCCTTTTCCAGATCTGTGTCTCGACACAATCCTGTCTCGGAGGACAATTCCTTCGTTTTCATGGCTTGTTTTTTGCTCTGACACGCATTGTCAACTGTGGGACCTTATATAGACAGGTGTGCCTTTCCAAATCATGTACAGTCAATTTAATTTACCACTGATGGACTCCAATCAAGTTGTAGAAACATCTCAAGGATAATCAATGGAAATAGGATGAACCTAAGCTCAATTTTGAGTGTCATAGCAAAGAGTCTGAATACTAATGTAAATGTGATATTTCAGTTATTTATTTTAATTACTTTGAGTGGCAAGGGTATCATGTATAATGATATTTCTGTGAACACTACCAAATGTAACCCAATGTATGTATAGCGGTTGAGAAGGTCAGAATAATTTTTGCACAGTTCTAGTTTTGTATATATTTTTCTGAATAAAATTTATTTTGATTTAAAAACATGAGTACATGCTGAGGGATTCGCTGAAGCTTGATGCAGCCAATGTCAAGGCTCTGTGGGGGAGGACCTCATTCTAGGGACCATTCACCGTGGGGCATTGAGGGGTAGAGTTGGTGGAGACAGCCCTCAAACAAGGGAGGGGATATCACCCCAGGGGGCCACAAGAGTGGGAATGGTGCTTGTTTTAGGGATAGTTGTGCACACTACCAAATATAAGACTAATGAATGTATGGACACTTTTTGCTCTGTTCTTGTTTTGTATATGTATATATATTTTTATTATTTTGAATAAAGTTTATTTTTTGAAATAATAAAGAAATTGCAGTCCAAAAACTGTATGGTTAAAAACAAAGGCAAATCATCTTTTTTCCTTAAACAGTCAACTATAATGGTTTCTCTTCAACACTGCTGGAGGTTTCAATATTATTAAATTCCCTCTGTTAGTGCTAATCCATTACGATATACAATGAATATATAATTAAAAGTTAATTGGCAAAATATGATAATTGGAACATTCTTTGGTAATGACACTATTAATAATGCTCACAACTGAAGTGAGATGTTATATTTTAGATCACATTATGATACATTAAAGATTTACTTATTCTAACAAAATTTAATTTCACCACTGTGTTAATGGGATTGAAATAGATATATGGACCAATGCATTCTGAAACTACTTACCAGATTGGTCAATGATTTTACTGTCATTCATTATTCTCCTTCAATTGATGATAGATTAATCTGAAACTATACAAATTAATGTTTTGTTAATCATACAATTCTTAGTTTATTTGCATTTTAATTCTAGATCCCCAAGAAACAATCCTTACGCAGGTTTACCTATAACATTAAATTATTTATTTAGGTTTCATATACATTGCACATGCAAACAGAGGCTCCCTTTGCAATGAGAGATCAGGGCATTTACTTAAGACTGAATTCATGTATTCTCTTTTTCATACATATACAAATGTATTCATAAGAAGCAGATGCAGGAGTAAGAAATTCAGCCCTGCTCTGTCATTCAATAAAGCCATGGCTGATCCTCCACATCAGTACCACTTATTTGTATTAATCCAATATCTACTGGTTGTCTGAATATTTAAAAAAAAAAACTATCCTTCCCATCCCCATACTGAACTCTCTGTCCTGGGCCTCCTTCATTGCCAGCGTGAGGTTGCTTGCAAACTGGAGGAATAGCACCGCATATTCCATTTGGATAGCTTACAACCAAATGATATGAACACTGAATTCTCCAAAATTAATTAAGTAACCTACAAACAACCTTCCCCCCCCACACACACACTATTTCCCCCCTCTCTTCCCTGTGCCCAACCTGGATCACACCCATTTCTCCCTTTCATCCCTCAACGTTGCCTTCCTCCTTTCCACCTTCATCCCGTCCACTGTATTCATATTTCATGTTTCTTCGAAACTGGTCTTCTTATCTCGATTGTTTATCTTTTCGTATCTGGCCTTTATCCATCCATCTCCCAGTCAACTCCCATCCATCTCAGCTGTATCCACATCACATGCAGGGCTTTGTCCTGCTCCCACCTCTCTTCCAGCCTTAAATTCCCCCCCCCCCCCCCCCCCCCCACACAATTGTGGCGCTTTCACGCCCACGTTGGTTTTGCGTACAGCCAGTTACCTCTGGCGACTCGCCAGTAGCCTCACAAGAAGGTCCAGCCACAAGAGCTCAATAACAACTCCAAGATCAGACGCACTAATTGGCCTTATCTGCATACTGGTTATGATCAGTGAGAATTAAGGTAAAAAGGGGCTTCTGGAATAAACGACACACAAGGTGTCTGGCTCAGCTAAGTGTTGTTTGTTCTTTACTTTCCACACAATCAGTCTGAAGAGTCACGACCCATAATGTCGCCTGTTAGCAAGAGAGTCTGGCTTCTCAGACCCTAGTGAGAAAACCCTTCAGGGCACTTCTTCAAATGGGTCATCGGGAAGGGTGCCAACCCTAAATGTCACCTAACCATGTTTTCCAGAGTGCTGCCTGACCTGCTGAATTACTCCAGCACATTGTATCTTTTTCTTTAAACCAGCACCTGCAGTTCTTTGTGTCTACTAATCAGAGGATATATCTATATTTCAAACCACATGAACATTTTCTTTATTTCAATGAGATTACCTCTCATTCTTCTAAATTCTGGGGAGGCTAGTCCAGTCTCTCTTCATATGTTAAATGCACCATCTCACGAATCTCTATACACTGTTCCCTCAGTTGCATGTTCATCATGTGTTCGTTAGAGAGATTAGGGAGATCCATGCACAGGGACATGCAGGTCCCTCTGAACACTTGCACCCTTTAATCTCTCACCATTTAAGAAAAATACTCCAGTTTTCTGTTTTTCACTTTACTTTGTTCCATATTCCATTGTCCATGTGTTCATCCATTTGTTTAATCTGTCAACCTTTTCTAAAGCATCTCTGTGTCTCATTCACAGCCAATACTGCCACGCAGCTTTGCATTATCTGCAACCCTTCACGTATTACATTTGACCACTTCATCAAGATCATGGATATAGCATCTAAACAAGCAGGATCTACTATGTTTCCAAACCTGAAAATGGCCCCTTTAAATCTCCTTTATGTTTTCTATCTAAGCATTCTACAAAACACACTGGTATTAAATCTCCAATCCTATGAGGTCTCACTTTGTTTAATAATCTCTTGTGTGGCACCTTATTGAAGGCATTCCGATGGTCCAAATTAACTATATATTTTATTCATTTGCAGGATCTGAATCGCACTGCCATGGCGAACATTTATTGTCCATCCGTAATTGTCCTTGAACCACCATTTTCCACAACTCCCTGAACAGCTGCAGTCTTTCTGGTGCAGGTACTTTCATAGCGTTATTGGGCTTCACTCTGTGACAATGAAGAATGTGCAACTTAAAGTAATCTGCATGTGTTCTCGTGCATCTGTTGCTATTGGCCTTCTTAGATGTAGAGGTCGAGGGATCTTTCTGAATAGCTCAGTGCATCTTACAGCTGTGTCATGCACCGCAGCCACCAGGTGAAGGTAATAGAGTGAATTAAAGTGCTAGATAGTGGATGAAATTACAATTAACGAAGCTGCTGTATCCAGGTTGGTGTCAAGCATCCTGAGAGTTGATGGAGCTGCACTTGACAAGCAGTGTGGAGTTTATTTCATCACACTCCCAACATGTAGACAGTTTAAATGCCTTGTAGTCATGTTCCATGGGATATTCAGTCTCTGAGGTGCTTTTTGCACCAGGGCATTTATGTGCCTGGTTCATTTGCGATTCTGCCACTATTGATATTGATGGTGGGGAATGTTGCAATGGTAATGTCATTGAATGTCAAGGGCAGGTGGTAAGACTCCTTCCTGATTGAAATGGTTGTTGTAAGGCACTTGTGTGTGATGAAAGTTACTTGCCACTTATCATGCTGTCTAGGTCTTGCTACTTGCAAGCAAAGGCTGTTTCATTCACTGAGGGGTTGTGAATAGAATTGGACATTGTGCAATCATCATCAAACATTTCCCAATATGACATTCTAATGGAAGATTGCTGATAAATCAGTTGAAGATGGTTGGGCCAAGGACATTGCCTAAAAATAATTTGCAGTGAATTCCAGAGCTGGGATGATTGACCTCCAACATCTATCTTTGTTTGTGCAAGATATGACAGACCTTTGGTATGTTTTCCCTTTGACTCCCATTGCCTTCAAGTTTACTTTACTGAAGTGCCATGATGCCTCACCCGATCAAAATGATGCCTTGATATTGAGGCCATTCACGGTCACCTCGGGGGTGGGAGATTGCAACCTTCACGTGGTCCACCCTGTTTCGACTAATGCAATCAACCCGACGTGCACAAACAAATAGATCAAATAGAAATAGAACTTGCAACTTAAGGCTGTGCACGCCATACGCAAGAAGACAGTCACCTCAACTCTAGAATTCAATTTTTTGATCTACATTTGGACCGCAGCTGTGGTGAATACTGGAGCAGAGTGTGCCTGAAGACATCTATACAGGGCACCAGTGAGTAGATTATGGTAAATAAAGCACTGTCCACGAGAGCTTCCATCATTTTGCTGATAATGGCGCTGAATCCAGGCGACTCTGCGTGTTGGTCCCAGATGTGGATCCTGCAAACATTCATTACAATTGCACCACTCTTCTAAATCTCTACTCCAACATCAGAATTTCTTACTCTTAACTATGCTACCCTTTATCTGTACACTGTGGATGGCTTTATTGTAATCATGTATAATCTTTTCTTTGACTGGATAGCACATAACAAAAAAGCTTTTCATTGTACCTCGGTACACGTGACAATAATAAACTAAACTAAACTAATATAAAGTAGTCTGATTGAGAGCAGAATGAGTAGACAGACAGGTTCACCTCATTCATTCATTCCACTTTCATTCATTCTGCTCCTCGTAATGTCAAAAAACAAATTTGTCAAAAATAATTTGTTTCTTAATATTCGGTTAACTCCACTGAATATCATTATTATTTGCCAAGTGCCCTGTTACTACTTCTTAAAAGACAAGTTAATGTTTGCAATTTAAATTCCTACTTTCTGTATCTTCTATCTATCTATCTATCTATCTATCTATCTATCTATCTATCTATCTATCTATCTATCTATCTATCTATCTATCTATCTATCTATCTATCTATTATATATTAAAAGTCTGTGGCTGCCGCCTGCCGTCCACCGTCCGGCTGCCTTTCTGCCTTTTGATTCGTTCCATCGTGTGATGTCACAATGCCCAATACTCGCAGATGTCCAATCGGAATGGATCCATTTACATGGACGGCTGCCGGCCGCCTTTCTTCCTTTGATTCCCTGCAACTCCGAAACCAGACGCAGAATTGCCGACATCTTTTCCATTTCGGTAGAGATTTCACTTTTCTTTCTAAGTATCCGCTCCTCATTACATTTCGTCGTGTTTTTAGTACACGTTTCTAATCATATCCTTCTCCCCCCCCCCCCCCCCCCAATATTTCAAAACTCTCTCCCTCTCCCATCCCTCTCTCCCACCCCCTTCCCTCTCTACCCTGCCCCTGCCCCTTCCCTCTCTCCCCCCCGCCCCTTCCCCCTATCCCTCTGTCCCTCTTCCATCACTCACCCTACCCCTCTCCTCCTCCCTCCCCACTCTTCCACTTCTCTTCCCCCTTCCCCCTTCCCTCCTCCACTCTCCCTCCCTCTCTTCCCCCTCTCCCCCCCCCCTCCTCCTCCCCCCCTCCCTCCCTCTTCCCCTCCCCTCCCTCTTCCCCTCCCCCCTCCCTCCCTCCCCCCCTCCCTCTTCCCCTCCCTTCCCATCCCCCCCTCCCACACATCTCTCTCCCCATCCCCCTCTCTCACCCCCTACCCTGCTCTCCTTTCTCTCCCAAATCTGTCCCGTTTCCTCCTCCTCTCCCCTCCCTCCCCTCCTCCCACCCCCCCTTCCCCCCCCTGTGTGTTTGCGGGGTGGTTAAGGTTAGTGTGAAGCCGCAGCCCCCCCCCCCCCCCCCCCCCCCCCGCAAACGCCGTTGGGGAAACAGACCCAACGGGTCGGCACTTGGTCTAGTTTATAATATATAAACTCTCGCCCCATCCGACCGCCTGCCGTACGGATCCCTTCCTGCCTTTCGATTCGTTCCCGCCGTGCGATGTCACAATGCCCGATGCTCGCGGACGTCCAATCGCGATGCCCGACGCTCGCAGACGTCCAATCGGAATGGATCCATTTGCATGTATGACTTCCGGCCGCGTTTCTTCCTTTGATTCACCGCAACTCCAAAACCGGACGCAGAATCGCCGACGTCTTTTCCATTTCGGTAGAGATTTCGCTTTTCTTTCTAAGTATCCGCTCCTCATTACATTTGGTCGTGTTTAAGTACACTTTTTTTTATCAAATCCTTCACCCCCCCCCCCACCACAATATTTCAAAAATAAACAGGCTTCTCACCCATAGAAGCAGCCCCAGCCCCAGCCCCCTGGTGAATGTTCCATCGTGTGATGTCACAATGCCCAATGCTCAAATACATTGTTGCCATAGAGAATGCTCAGCGATTATTCAAATTCTTCACTAACTGTCATTCTGTCTTTGCTTGTGAAGTGAAAAGTCCTGAATTGCATTTGTCTGATGCAGGAAGATTGTTCCCGATGTTGGGGAAGTCCAGGACAAGCGGGACACGGTTTAAGGATAAAGGGGAAATCCTTTAGTACTGAGATGAGGAAAACATTTTTCACACACATAGTGGTGAGTCTCTGGAACTCTCTGCCACAGAAGGTAGTTGAGGCCAGTTCATTGGCTATATTTAAGAGGGAGTTAGATGTGGCCCTTGTGGCTAAAGGGATCAGGGGGTATGGAGAGAAGGCAGGTACAGGATACTGAGTTGGATGATCAGCCGTGATGATATTGAATGGCGGTGCAGACTCGAAGGGCCGAATGGCCTACTCCTGCACCTATTTTCTATGTTTCTATGTGTCCCTCTCCTCACCCCTCTCCCTCTGCCACCCATCTCTCTCTCTCCCCCACCCCCTTCCCTCTCTACCCCACCCCCTTCCCCTACCACTCTGTCCCTCTTCCACCAGTCTCTCTACCCCTTCCTCCCCACTCTCCCACTTCTCTCCTCTTACCCCACCCCTCTCCCTCCCTCACCCCTCTTTCTACCCTTCCCTGTCACACCCCTTCCCCTACCCCTGTCCCTCTTCCACCACTCCCCCGTCCCTCTTCCACCACTCCCGCTTCCCCTCCCTCCCTGCCCACTCTTCCACTTCTCTCCTCCTTCTCTCCTCCCCCTCTCCTCACCCCTCTCCCACCCCTTCCCTCTCTACCCCACCCCTTCCCTCTCCCCCCCTCACCCCTTCACCCTTCCCCTCTGTCCCTCTTCCACCACCCCCTTCCCCTCCCTCTCCCACTTCTCTCCCCTTACCCCACCCCTCCCCCCCCTCCTCCACCCGTCTCCCCCCTCCCTTCCCCTCTCCCCCCCCCACCCTTCCCCTACCCCTCTGTCCCTCTTCCACCACTCCCCCTGTCCCTCTTCCACCATTCCTGCTACCCCTCCCCCCCTCCCTCCCTCCCTCCCCCCTCCCCCACTCTTCCACTTCTCTCCCCCCCCCCACACTCTTTCCCCTCTCTCCCCCCCCCCCTCTCCCCCACCCATCCCACTCCCCCCTCCCTCCCACACTCTTCCCCCCCTCTCCCTCCTCATTCCTTTACCGTGCACAGTCTCTGCCTTTAAGAAGGAACTATATATGCTGGAAAATCGATGGTCGACATAAAAAAAGCTGGATAAACACAGCGGGTGCGGCAGCATCTATGGAGCGAATTGAATGGTCAACGTTTTTGGCCGAAACCCTTCTTCTGGGTTTCGGCCAAAAACGTTGCCCTTTTCCTTCGGTCCATAGATGCTGCTGCACCGGCTGAGTTTATCCAGCTTTTTTGTTGTTGTTCCAGCCTCTCTCTCTCTCTCTGCCCTTCTCTCTTCTCTCGACTCAAGCACACCCGCTCCAACCCCTCCCCCCCCCCCCTCTCTCTCCTTCCCCCTCCCCTCCTCCCCCTCTTCTTCTCCTCCCCCCCCCCCTCCCCCTCTCCACCCTCCTCCTCCCCTTCCTCACACAATATTTTTTGTGGGGGCGGGTCCACAGTGCGTGTGACTGTTTGTGGAGGCAGCCACGCGCTCTCCATTCAAGAAGACGCTCATCTGTTTGTGGAGGTGCGAGCTTAGTGTGTGACCAAAGATCTTATAGCAGAGCTCACCGCTACAAGATCTTTGTGCGTGACGACACACGCTCTCCCCCCCCCCCCCCCCCCCCTTTGGTGCAGGAGGCGCGCGCGCAGCATCTGAACGTTCAGCGATTGTTCGAATTCTTCACTAACCGTCATTCTGACTTTGCTTGTGAAGAGAAAAGTCCTGAATTGCATTTGTCTGATGCAGGAAGATTGTTCCCGATGTTGGGGAAGTCCAGGACAAGCGGGACACAGTTTAAGGATAAAGGTGAAATCCTTTAGTACTGAGATGAGGAAAACATTTTTCACACAGATAGGGTGAGTCTCGGGAACTCTCTGCCACAGAAGGTAGTTGAGGCCAGTTCATTGGCTATATTTAAGAGGGAGTTAGATGTGGCCCATGTGGCTAAAGGGATCAGGGGGTATGGAGAGAAGGCAGGTACAGGATACTGAGTTGGATGATCAGCCATGATCATATTGAATGGTGGTGCAGGCTCAAAGGTCCGAATGGCCTACTCCTGCACTTAATTTCTATGTTTCCCTCTCCCCACCCCTCTCCCTCTCCCACCCATCTCTCTCTCCCCCACCCCTTCCCTCTTCCCTCGCTACCGCCACCCCCTTCTCCCTACCCCTCTGTCCCTCTTTCACCACTCCCCCTACCCCTCCTTCCCCACTCTTCCACTTCTATCCCCTTACCCCACGCCTCTCCCACCCCACCCCTCTCTCTTTCCCCTCCCTTCCCCTCTCTCCCCACCCCATCCCCTACCCCTCTGTCCCTCTTCCACCACTCCCCCCCCTCCCTCTTCTACCACTCCCGCTACCCCTCCCCTCTACCCCATCCTCCCTCCCCACTCTTTCACTTCTCTCCCACTCTCTCCTCCCCCTCTCCTCACCCCTCTCCTCCCATCCCTCTCTCCCCCCCCCCCCCCCTTCCCTGTCTACCCCCACCCCCTTCTCTCTCTCTCCCCCCCCCACCTTCCCCCTATCCCTCTGTCCCTCTTCCATCACTCCGGCTACCCCTCTCCACCTCCCTCCCCACTCTTCCACTTCTCTCTCCCCCTTCCCCTCCACTCTCCCTCCCGACTCTTTCCCCTCTTTCCCCCCACACCTCTCCCCATCCCTCCCTCCTCCCCATCCCCCCTCCCGTACATCTCTCTCCCCATCTCTCACCCCCACCCCTACGCTCTCTCCTTTCCCTCCCAAATCTATCCCGTTTCCTCCTCCTGCCTCCCCTCTTCCTCTTCACACCTCACCCCCCCCTGCCCCCCCCCCCCCCCCCCCCCCCCCCCCAAAACGCTGTTGGGGAAACAGACCCAACGGGTCTGCACTTGGTCTAGTACATAACTAAAGCTCTGATCTTGTCATCTTCTGGTAGCGTGGTCATTCTATTTGTGCAAAACCATTACGCAATAGCGCTACGATTTTTCGCCAGCTTACTCACTGTTCTCCTGCGCTGCGATTGCACCAAGTTTCGTTTCGATCAGTGGCCCAATGTAAACTTTAGCGAGGTTTAAATGTCTTAAAAACCGCGCGTGCGCAGATCGATCTCCTCTCCTGCCGTTCAGCGCCGCGTGGATTAGCCTTTTGTCCTGTCACTCCACGGGACGGTCCGCCCCTTCCTGCGCCATCGCGTCTTTACTGGAGCGGTGGATGGCCGACGGAGGTTTACAACCGGACACAATTTTCGGAGGGACTGGGAATGGCCCAGCCCGGCCCGGAAATGTTGCCAAACAGAAAGCGGAGAATCTGATCTCGGTGGAGAACGACCAGCGACCCAGCAGTCCAGCGACCGCTGTGAGTCCGCTCTAGCCCCTTCCCCTCTGGTCCCCCTCGCTGGCTCCTGGCCCCCTTCCCCGTGATACCCCCCCACAACCCCCGTATTTTTTCTCCAAGCTCTCTCCCCCCCCCGCCCACACATCCCCCTCCCCCTGCCCACCCCCCCCCCCCCCCCAGGCCACACCCGTCCCCCACACACACCCTCCACCGCGCACCCCCCCCCGCCCAAAAACTTCCCCCTCCCCCACACCCCCCCCCTCCCCAACACACTCCCCCCCCTCCCCAACCCAACACACTCCCCCCACCCCCACACACACCGCCTCCTCCACACTCCCCCCACCCCCACACACACACCGCCTCCTCCACACGCACCCCCTCCCCCCACACACACCCCCCCCACACAGACACACCCCCCCCCCCCACACACACACACCCTCCCCCACACACACACCACTCCCCCCACACCCCCCTTCCCCCACACCCGTAAGCTGCGCCTGCGCAGTAATACCTGCGTGTTCTATGTCACAATGAGAACCCAATGGGCGGGAATGGCTGCGCCGCCAGAGAGCCATTAACAGTGGATGGGGGGGTTGATGGGGGATGGAGTGAGTGCATGGAGGGGAGGGTTAGAGGTGGAGTGGGGGGGGGGGGGGTGGTGAGAGGAGGAGGGGGGATCAGGGGCGTCACTACGGTAACCCGTCAGCCGCGGCTGTGCATAGGGGCTATGGGTGAGTGGTGGAATAATGCATTGGGGGAACGGGTTGCGTTGGGGGAACGGGTGAGTGGTGGACTATTGCGTTGGGGAATGGGTTGTGTTGAGGGACCAGGCCTCCCGTGTGAATGGAACCCAACAGGTCCCACTTAGTCTAGTTTCTTATAAAATTTCAAAGAAATGTCTTGGTTATTTTGACTATTATGTTCACTGGTTTTATTCAATATTTCTCAAATCTCATGTTTATCCTTTACTTTTTTTTCTCTTTTTATGATTACATTTTAAATTAGTTTGTTTTTGATCTACACAAATACTGAGTTGTTTGCCTAAAAGTGGGTTGAGTGCTGATGCCACAGGAATAAGTGTAGATGGTGAATGCTGCAATGGTAATGTCATTGAATGTCAAGGGCAGGTGGTAAGATTCTCTCCTTAACAAAATCATGCAACTAAAGACAATGATGCATTCTGCGGAACAAGATAGCAGTGTTTGTGCATGGGGACAGGCATTAATTTGTGAAGAAGGGCTCTAACCCAAAATGTCACCTATTATTTTTCTCCAGAGATGCTGCCCTGACCCGCTGAGTTACTCCAGCATTTTGCGTCTATCTTCGGTATAAATCTGCATCGGCAGTTTCTTTCGACACATTGATTTGTGACGATGGTGTGAAACAATACAGTTGTAGTGAAGAGAGCTGCAGTAATTTACAAAGTGGGAAAGATCTATTGGCTTGTCTTTGCAGCATTGTCATGAACTTGGTCATTCTTGAACAATTCTTCAAGCAGGACAGGGGATAATAAAGTCTTTCCGTGCTCACTGAATTCGACAATGTCAGCATTTCAGATGTTTTGAATTTCAGATTTCCAGCCTTCACTTCACATTTTGCTTATTTCTTTACTGTCTTTACACACTCATCTCTTGTATATAATCTCAAGACCTTTGCTATTGATCTTTCCTCCATACCTGTGGATTTTATTTTGAACTATTCCCACTTTTGTCTTTTTTTTAAATCATGTGTAATGTGACTGAAATTCTTGTTGAAATCAAGTTGTGTCCTTTCACCTGAAATGTTTAATATTTCTCTCTTCACAGATGCTGTGTGTTCTGCAAAGTATTTCCAACGTTTACAGTTTATATTTCACGTTTTTTGCAACGATAATTTAGCAAGGTAAACTCATAAATCTTTTAGTTAAACCTGCACTTAAGATTAAACGAGAACTTACCAGTTTGAAGTTTGATCTTTATTTTATGAGGAGTTACGATGAGCGATTACGTGAAGAAGTCTCGCCAGTCCGCATGCGCGTCAATCTTCAAAGCAGCGATGTGAAATCACAGATATCAGTAGTTGAAGTGACATAGTAAGATTAGAGAAGATCAGAGCTTCCATAGGACCTTTATGATGCGAGGGTTGGGAGCAGAGGGCACGTAATCGCTCATCGTAACTCCTCATAAAATAAAGATCAAACTTCAAACTGGTAAGTTCTCCTTTAATCTTACTATTTTACTTCGGAGTCACGTGAGTGATTCCGTGAGGATTTCAAAGCTCTGTGATTTCATGCCATGGATACGAGTCCATGCGACACACTCCTCGGTTGACACAGGATGAGTAATAACAAATAATGCATTCAAACATGATACAGACTTAAACACGTTGATGCTTTAATTAACAAAGGAAAACAATAACGACCCCTCTCTCCCAGAGGGAAGCTATAAAACAGAGATTTAAAATGGAGTGGGCAAACACCCCCGGTTTGTTATAAAACTTTTGAAATATCAGTTCATTGGATCACGTTGCGGCCGCGAGGATTTGGTCGAGAGGGATGTCCAGTGCCCTCGCTGCTGACGTTGATGCCGCCTTGGTGGAGTGAGATTTAAAAACGTCACTGTCCACTCCGGCACAAGCCAGAACTTGTTTCAGCCACCTTGAAATGGTCTATACCGACACCTTCTTATGAGGCTTTTTGCGACTGATGAATATCGTTAATTCCGAGCCTCTGAGACACTCGGTGAGCTTGATACACTGCTGCAAGTGCGTAGATACACATAGGCGAAGGTCTATGGCGTATGCCATAAAATTAAGTTTATTCCCTGACGTCCCTGGCCTGCTCTGCTTAATTAAATCATAAACATAAAATGTTATGTTACTTACCGATGAAACCATCCTGTCCAGTCGCAGCTTCTGCAATGTCTGGACGCGTTGTGCTGAAACCAGCGCCATGAGCATGACCACTTTAAGAGTGAGTCTGGGCAAAGACAGGGATGTTGCTGGAGCCCATTGGCGAAGCAGCATGAGAACCATACTCACATCCCAGATCTCCGTGTACCTGAGCCTAGGGGAATTGCAGTTAAAAATACCTTTCATGAACCGTGATATTAAAAGGTGAGACCCAGCAGAGTGTTGTCCCGATCCCTGTCACAGGTAGGACGATAATGCACTCTTAGCACTGTTGATGGCACTGTAGCTAAGTTGCTCATCAAAATATAGAGTGGAAAGGAATTCCAACACATCCGGTATGCTTGCCTTGTAATATGATATGTTTGACTGCAAGCAGAACACCTCCCATTTCTTGATATGAGAAATGTATTGTTTTTTATTACTATCCCTCCAGGCCGCAGTAATCACATCCACCGTACGACCTGATAGTCCGAGCACCAGGAGCGGTCTTGTCAGAATCTGCAAATCAACAGATGAATACGATCATGTAGTGGATGGTTCTCCCCAGTCCCAGGGTGAACCAGCAGGTTACTGCATTCGGGGACAGCCATAAAAGGCTGTGTTATTAGCCTCAGAATGACTGGGAACCATGGCTGTGTAGGCCAGTCGGGGACTACCAAAACGCCTGAGGCGGAGTCCTGCTCGATCTATGCAAGCACTGACTGATGAGGCAAAATGGGGAAAATGCATATACAAAAACATTCCACCACAGTGTAGCGAGAATGCATCTACCGCTACTGCCTCTGGATCTGGTTCCACTGTAGTGTTGTCAATTTGAAGTTGAACATGCAAGTCATGCATACTAGTACAATACGCCTTTAAGCCATAGAATGCTGCCAACAACTCTAAATAGTTAATGGCATGTCATTGAAGGATTAATGCCTCATGCATATTCCATCTGCCACCGCAACTAGAGATGGTATCAGTGGCTCCCCATCCCAGAGCACTAACATCAGTTTGTAAGATAATTGAATGTTGATCAATCAGAATTTTACTGGAGCAATGGGAAATATTTGCTATCCATCACTGTAACTCAGCAATGGCTTCAGCTGGTAACCGCATGGGTCTATTAAAATGACCTGCCTGCTCCTTTGCACGTTGCAAATTTTGATAATGTAAAATCCCAAACTGTGCACCTGGGAAAGCAGCCACTAATTTGCCAATTATACTAGCTACCTGTCGAATGGAAGATTGTTGCTCCTCAACGAGATTGTTACAAGCTTCTATTAACTCTAATCTCTTGCCTCGAGGCAGAGTCAAAGACATGTGAATTGAATTAATGGTGAATCCCAAATAATCAATGATTCTAGATGGTATCAATTTGGATTTAACTGGATGGATGAGAAACCCCAATCTCCCAAACATGAGTTTGGTAGCTGAAACCGATAATTCAGCTGATTCCTGAATCTTGCCTATGATTAGGACATCATCCAAATAGGCCATTACAATATGATTCTGAGCCCGAAGTAGACCCAACACCGGTTTTAACAACTTTGTAAATGGTCTAGGAGACAAAGTTAACCCATTAGGCAATGCATTAAACTGCCATAGTTGCCTCATCCAGCTAAATTTCAAATATCTCCAGTGATTGTAATGAATGGGTACTGAATAGAATGCATCTTTAAGATCTATGCATGCCATATAGCATCCTTTGGAAAACAGTTGTTTAGCAGTAACAAAAGTTTCCATTTTGAAATGTTTATACTGGACATAGGAGTTAAGCCGTGTTAGATCAAGAATGATTCGACACCCACCATCCTTCTTTTGTCTAGTAAATATATTAGACACAAATTGGTGAGATTGATTAAACGACTTCTCAATTACTCCTTTTTTAAATAACGTTTCAATTTCAGGTTGTACCTCTAAAGACTCTTGTAGTGAAAAAAACAATGTCCGGCTTGGTCTATGCTGTGTAGGTGGATACAATTTAAAAGGAATTCTATTCGGAACCCTTGTATACTTGTCCAGTACAAACAAATCTTATGTTAAGCAGCAACATTAATTGAAAAACAAATGTAATCTCCCACCAACTTGTAATTGATCCATACATGACATGTTCTGGAAAGAACCAGACCCACTTACCTCCATGGATGTTGGTGGAAACTTCTGCCTCCGAGATCTGGAGGGGAAGATTGTTGGAGTGCGCCAATAGCGCATGGATGGCAAAGCCCGGCTTGGTGCTTGTCCTGAACCAGCTTCAGCGAACCGTTTGTAGGGGTGTTGCCGCCGAAATGGAATTTTGCTAGTCGGCTGGGCTTTTATGAGGTCCACCGTTTTCTCCTTGTCGTCCAATACTCTGACCCGTTTTGATAGATCATCACCGACACGAGGCAGTTTATTTTAAAATGTGTATTGCATATTAGGGCCAGAGCATCCTGCTGCATCTCAGACAGGGGCCCCCCATCGACCGACCTAGCGAAAGTTGTAATGCCAGAAGGAGCAGCTTTAGTATCTTTTGGAGCCTCACTTCCGCTGCTATGATACCCACACCCATGTGACCCCAGATAGCATGGTTCACAGTTGGCACTTTGATCGAGTCACAGTTGGCGGGTGTCGTATTTTTTGGAAGTTTCTTCCATTGTGAGGTCTTGCAGCTGGTGTGAGGTCATGTAGTTTATAGTCATGGCCAAGTCATCATCCAGCGGTTCCCCAGTTCCGATCGGTATGGCAAATCTAGATGCCATGCTTGGCACCCCTGGTTCGCAGCCTTCATGCCTTGGAGTATGCTCACTGGCTATTCCTCCAACCTCGGAGTCAGAACAACACTGCCCCTGTATGCTCTCCTCCTCCGAGAGGGAGACATTATGCAGCCCTTCAACAGGTGCTGCTGCCACGAACCTCCGAGGAGACCCGCGGATATAAGGCTCGTCTTCCTCGAGCACATCGTGATGGAGCATCCTCTCCATCAGGAGCTCCATCCTGGACAGCCGCCCAAAGACGGCATCCATCATGGGAGGAGAATCCTCCTGACCCGACTCATCAGAGTCAACGGGCCTTATCGACTTTTTGGTGGCTTTCCGGCCCACCAGAGTAGCCATAGTGCTTTCCACCGGCACCGTCAGAAGCCACTGGCCGTGCTGCCAGTTACTCTGAAGGTGAGATGGACGGCCGCACGCTACCCGCACTCCCGCGGTCTTCTGTAGCTGCTCTCCCAGCGGACTGCTTCGACCTTCCCTTAATCATCGTCTCCATGGCCGACTTGTTCCTGCAACAAGATTTACCGACCGCAGAAAACGACCTCAGCTAAGTTTAAAACTTACCTCAGGGTTTTTAACTTACCGCTGGTGGAGCTCCACACCTGCCAGCCCGTCGGTGCGCCATGCGTCAGACGTAATGACGTGCATGCGGACTGGCGGGACTTCTTCATGGAATCACTCACGTGACTCCGAAGTAAAATTCTACAATTTGTTTAGGATGGCACATTGGTGAAACTGGTAGAGCTGCCGTCTCGCAGCACCAGAGACCTCAGGTGCTGACAGTCTGGAGTTTGCACATTCTTCCTGTGACCGCACAGGTTTCCTCCGGGTTCTCCGGTTTCCTGCCACATTCTGGAAATGCGCGGGTTTGTAGGTTAATTAGCCTCTGTAATATTTCCCTAAGTGTGTATGGAGTGGATGAGATTGTGAGATAACATAGAACTAGTGTGAATAATCATTATGGACACAGTAGGCCGAAGGGCCTGTTTCCATGCAGTACCTCCCAAGCAATCTCAAACCTTTTCTTGTTCTCACTTGGCATTCGTGAATAGGTCTGCTGTTTGTATGATTAAAAACATTAAAGGTTTTTATCTTGGACGTGGAAAATAATCTTTGCATTGACCATAAATTTAATTAATAAGTGCAGAGGGTTTGTGGCTGCATCATTTCACTTCAGCTATTAGCCACATCATAGACTTTCCATTAAAAACAAATCCATTGAATAGATTAGCTTCGCAAGTGGGTTTATTTAGAGAATTAAGCAAAATATGCAGCATATTAAAACCAGTAGTTCACAGGGGTTTCATCAAACAAATCAGTTAGATATGTTCATTAGAATTTTCGTATATGATTTCAGAGGAATTATTTATCAGTAGGCAAACAACCGACGATATTCATGAATAAAAAGAAATAACATACATATAATCATTAGTAAGCATAAATTACAGATATCACCCTAATATAGAGCAGACAAACATTTGACACGTGGAATGTGCTGACTTTTTATACCTTTAACAGACACTACTGTGGACAGTCTTCACAACAATACCACAAGATTTGCAAGCTATAAATACAAAAGAATGTGGCATCTGATGAGCCTAAATATATGTTAGTCATTTTGATGGCTTAACAATTGTAACAGAAATGTAACATGATATTCTCATTCCTCTAGTTTAGTTTATAGATATGGCATGGAAACAGGCCGTTCAGCCCACCGAGTCCACGCTGACCATCGATCACCCGTTCACACTAGTTCTATGTTATCCCATTTTCTCATCCACTACCTATATACTAGGGGCAATGTACAGAGGCTAATTAACCTACAAACCCACATGTCTTTGGGATATGGAAGGAAACCAGAGCACCGGGAGGAAATCCACCAGGAAAATATGCAAACTCCACATAGACAGGACCCGAGGTCAGGATCGAACAAACCCAGGTCTCTGATGCTGTGAGGTAGCAACTCTACCAGCTGCGCCAATTATTGTTATTGACTCATTCAGCTTTCTTCCTGCAGAACAGTTTAATCAATATGATATGTTGAATTGGACACAAAGTGCTGGAGTAACTCAGTGGGTCAAGCAGCATCTATGGAGAAAAAGGATGGGTGACACCTGCAGTCTGAAGAAGGATCCTGACCCAAAGTGTCACCCATCCTTTTTCTCCAGAAATCCTGCTTGACTCGGTGTGTTACTTCAGCACTTTCTGTCCATCTTTGCTATAAACCAGCTTTTGCAGTTCTTTGTTTCTACTGACATGTTGAATTGTTTCTTTGCTGTGACAATATGATTGATATTTAGATCATTGTGATTTAAATAAATAAAGTCAGAAGCCCTGGGGAAATTTGTCTGCTGCTGTCTTGTGCATGCCCAGATTTGAACAGTTAATTCCTTTCCTGTTTCTCTCTCATTTAGAACAAGGCAATGTCTCACAACATGGTGCATTCTCAGTGTAAAGACAGGACTGATGCATTTGTGATAGGCAAATTGGTGGAGTCAAGGATTTACATTCATGTGGGATTTCCTCCTATTTATTTGCTGCAGGCCCAATCTGGAAGCTGTGTCTCTTAGGATTTAAACAACACAGTCAGAATGTCATGATGGTGTTGCTATCAGGCCCTTCGAGGTGATTAATATTGAAGCTGCATCAAAAGTAAATTATATGTCCTAGTTGCCCCTCAGTGCTTTTTCTACATGATGTTTAATGTGCAGGGCAAGGTAAAACAGAAAGGCTTCATTTCTTTGAGCAGAGTGCTCAGCATCCAGGAGGCATAGGCCTGAGTTATTTTTTAAATAGAATTAGAGGGGAGTTTTGAACCTGATTGAAGTTGGGGACTGGGGAGGGAGTGGGTTGAAGTCTAGAACAGCATATTTTTGGCAGCAAAGAAAGACTATGAGGATAAATAGCTATCAGAAATCACCCTTGCATTGAATTTGGATACAACAAAGACACACCAAATCCAGTCACTTATGGAAAATATTAAATATATAATGTCAAATCTGTAGCGAGCACTGAGGATGTCTGACACAATTTTCTTACTTTCCTGCAATGTCCCAAACAACCGTCCCAGCAGAACAGATTTACCCAAGTTAGTGTTGCAAGACGGAGGGAATGTCTGCAATTATCCAATACGTTTTATTCTTTGTAGAAAAGCAAAGAACTGCAGATGCTGGTTTACACCAAAGATAGACAATAAGTGCAGTGTAACTCAGCAGGTCAGGCAGCATCTCGAGAGAAAAAGGATGTGACATTTCAATTTAGGACCCTTCTTCAGATTGAAAGTGGGCGTCAGGGGAAGGAACTGAAGGCGAGAAAAGACCAGAACAAATCAGTGCTAGCAACAAATGACCTCAGCTGGTTCCCTGGTAGGCCAATTGTTGGCAAGGGAAGGTGTGATCTCAAGAGGGATACAGTTTTGCAAACTGTGGAACTGGTTAAATGACTAGGGTGGAGGAAGGGGGCAAGGAGGGAAGGAGGGAAGGAGGGAAGGCAAGAGGGAGACCAACAATTGGCCTAACGGGAAACTACCTTACTTGAGGTCATCTGTTGCTGGCCCTGATTTTTCCTGGTCTTTTTTTGTTTCCAGTTCTTCCACACCCCCCCCCCCCCATTCCTACTTTCAGTCTGAAGAAGGGTCCCGACCCGAAACATCAATTTTCTCCAGAGATACTGCCTGACCTGCTGAGTTATTCCAGCACTTTGCGTCTATCTTTATTCTATGCATGTTTCATAACATCAACTCCTGCTGATGGCTGCTCCTACCAACCATTCCTCTATCACTTCTGGTACACTTTATATGATGCAGATTATATCATGACACTAGGCCTTTATGTTTATTCTCAGCCAGCCAAAAGCAGTTATTTCTTTCAGCATGGCAAGGTGACCTTGTTTTTGTAACGTCTACACTAAAATGTTGGCAACAAAGAAAGACTATGAAGATAAATAAAGGACGATTTGAGAGGCAGGGAGTATGGAGGGGAAAAAGCAAAAAGGTTCAAAGTAGACAACAGTCGCATTAGATTATCATGATTGCTCTGAATCAGATCAGTTACTGAGGCTGCTTTGGTACATTTTATTCTTTAGACGCTATTGTTAGCAAGAAATATAGGGCAAGAATGCCTCTTTAAAATAGACTAATGAATCCCATGGGAAGATAAAAGTAACAGAATGGTATGAGAAAAGTGAACGTCATATAATTGAAATCTAATCTACATCAAAACATTTCACGGAAGGCAAAGATATAACATCTTCAATACAAGTGCTTTGTGTACTGCTCCTGACTCCAATAAAAGTTTAGAGTCCAGAAATTCCAATTGATAAATTTTGCATAATGTATTTTGCATAATACATCAACCATTTACAATTCAGGATTTTTTCTTCACTGACTTCAAACCACAAAATGGGTTTGCAATGTATAATTGCAAGTATGCTATAGCAAGGTCTTAACCAATAAATGCATGAACTTTGTTGAATTCTTACATTTAAGGGGGCTCGTTTTATTATTTTTCTGATTTTTTAAAAAGTATTTACATTTATTCCTTTTTTTCTAGTCTATTTAGTCCCTCCGGTATTTAAATGTAGCCTGTAAATGTAATCAGAAGTGTTTTGAAGAGATTGGCGCCATCTATTGAATGTACCTTTTAATGCAATGTATCTGTCAAGGCAGATTACAATCCATATTACCCCAAACATATTAATTCTCTTCAACAGCCATTAAACTCTTCATAATTTCTTTCCATTTGGCTGCTATTCCTAAAGATGATAGGTAAGGTTAGGCATGAAGGTCGTAGTCAAAGCACTCTCTTACACTCAGTAGAAAATGCTTTTATTTCATTAGGACAGATGCAGACATTCCTTATACCGCCTCTCTTGGTAGACTGTCAATTTTCTTTACAGATAGCAGCACAATGGGTGGTTACTCATGGTCTCCCCCTGCTGGCCTTCTACCCTCTCTGGACCTTTTTATTTCCAACTGCTGATGCGACAGAAACTGTCTTGAGGGCGCAAAGTGCTGGAGTCACACAGCAGACCAGACAGCATCTCTGGTGAATATGGATAGGTGACGTTTCGGGTCGGGATCCGTCATCAGACCGATGTAATGGTGGGAGTGGGGAGGTCCAAAGCATGGCAGTTAATACGTGGGCACAAGCGAGAGAGAAGGGTATTTTGGTAGCCAGAGATTAAAGCAGAAGGTGTGAGACAGATGGATTGAAGAGTTACAAGTTATGAAGCCAGAGAAAGGAATGTAAGGGGAGGGGATAAATAGGTGTGAGTCCAGGTAGCACACAGGAGAGGGGAGGGGAGGGGAGGGCGGAAAGCAGGAGTATGGGGAAGAAAGTGGGGCGGGAAGGAGAGGAGGGAGTTAGAGGTTACATAAAATTGACGAACTTGGAGAATCAACCACCTTCCCTCCCCTTCCCTCACCCACTCCAATCTCACTCCCTCTGAATGCACTGCCATCCGCGCATTCAGCAATAATCCTAACATCGTTATTAAACCCGCCGACTTGGCACATTTAGAACAACATAGGAGTTACAGCAGCCAAATAACAACAGTGTCTCGTCTAATTTGTGCAGACTTGTGGTGTAAAAAATATTTTCTGTATTTGTCCATAGTATGGTAATGACAATATTTGACTGAGAGAAACTCAGAGATGATTTATAGATATTTTAAAAACTCTCTTATCTACTCCTTTCCCACCACCAGGAGCTGGCTGACCACTTTGCAGGACCTCTGTTACCTTTGCATACTTTGACCCTGAAGATCCAGTTGCCTGCCATTTTAATTCTCCACACCACTCCTCCTCACACCTCTGCGTCCTTGACCTCCAAAGAAACCCAATGTAAGCTTGAAGGAAAGCATCCCATCTTCGGCCTGGGCATGTTGCAACCCTAGGGACTTTATACGGAATTCAACAAATTTGTGCCTGAACTGACTAATTATGACGCAAAGTCGTTAACTTATTACTTTGGAAAAAACACAAAGTGCTGGAGTAACTTAGAGGGTCAGGCGGCATTGCTGGATGACATGGATAGTCAACGTTTTGGCACAGGACCCTTCTTCATACTCTGCAACATTACCTGAGTTTTTCCCCTCTCCCCACGAATATTAAAAGATATGCTAAAAATACTTGCGTACTCATTTATTTCAGATTTCCAACAACTGCTGTTCCAGTCCCAGCATGAGTATTCACCATCTTCCCTTAAGTCAGCAATACTAGCATTTATGTTCTCTACACAACCCTGGTCTCCTCTGTCTCTCCATCCCTCCCTCGCTGTGTGACTTTAAACATCCTTATTTACTCTTTTTCCATTTCTGATGAAAGGTCCTTGGGATTGAAATATTATGGTGCTTTCCTCTCCATAGATGTTGCCTGACCTACCTAGTACCCCAAGCATTTTCTGTTTTATTTTAATTTTTCGCCTTTGCAGCATTTTTGCTTTTCCATTCCCTCCACAGATGACTCATTGAGCTCTTCCAACACTTTATGTTTTGCAAAGATTCCAGCATCTGCTGTCTATTGTGTCTCTATAAAACAATCTTGTCTGGCTTTTTGACATTCAACAACTCAGTTTGCAACTATTTTATAACCATTTCCTTTTAAATTTAGTAATAAAGTTGTATAGCACAGAAACAAGCACTTCGGACCAATTTGCCCCAGCAGACCAAGATGCCCAATCCAAGCTAGTCCTATTTATCTGCATTTGGCCCATATCCCTCGAACCTTTTCCTATCCATGTTCCTGTCTGAGTGTCCTTTAATGCTGTCATAGAACCTGCTTAATCTACCTCATTTTCTCGCTCTTCCACTTTCTCTGCCCATCTAACTGCTTTCTCCATTCACCCAATCCAAATTCTTGGTATCAAGTAGCCAACCTATAACTCACACACATCCTGCTCCACAGGACATGCTCTGAAGCCAGCAGAGGATACTTCTAGTGTTTACTATGTTAGGCTGTTGATCAACCACAGATGAGTTGCAGTCATTAAATTGGAAAGAACGCAGAGAAGATTTAAGAAGATAGGGAAAGGTCTAAAGACTAAGGCTTTATTCCTTAGAGCGCAGGAAGCTCATCTTATACAGGTGAATAAAATCATGAGGGAAATAGATAGGGTGAATTTGCAGTCTTTTACCCAGGGTAGGGGAATGAGGAACCAGTATTGGGGGTATCTTAGAAACATATACATTTCTTAAAGGATTGGACAGGATAGATGCAGGAAAAATGTTCCTGGTGTTGGGGGAGTCCAGAAGCAGGTTAAGAATAAGGGGTAGGCCAATTAGGACTGAGATGAGAAAAAACTTTTTCACCCAGTTGTGAATCTGTGGAATTCTCTGCCACAGAAGGCAATGGAGACTAATTTACTGAATGTTTTCATGAGAGTTAGATTTAGCTCTTAGGGCTAAATTAAGAGATATGGAGAAAAAACAGGAACGGGGTACTGATTTTGTATGATCATCCATGATCATATTGAATGGCGTTGCTGGCTCAAAGGGTCAAATGGTCTATTCCTGCATGTTTTTATACTTCCATGAATAGGAACGGTTTGGAGAGATATATGGGCCAAACACAGGCTGGTGGAACTGCCTTAGAAGAGGACACCATGGTCAGCATGGATAAGTTGGGCTGAAGATCCTGCTTCCGTGTCGTATGACTCGGCAACTTGGACATTTGGTTGTACTAAATAAAAAAATGTTGGAGTAAAGTCAAGAATTACTTTACTATGGTTAGGAATAAGATCAGGAACACATTATTTCAAAAACACACTTGGATTTTTTTTGCCAGGTTTTGAGGAAAGATTCCCGTACATCAGACTTTAGAGATTTATTCTTGTCAAATCCCATTGTAAAGATGATCTACGGTACAATCAGTTGAAAGTTGACACTGCTAATGAGAGTGAGGTGCCCTTCCTATGAAGTTTATATGAATAGGGAGTCTAGGAAAGGGTGGGTAAACGTCCTGCATTTCTAAGGCCTCCTGCTGAAGCACCGGGCTACAATACACGGGGAGGGGAGGGGAGGAGGGGGTACCTGAGCTGCAGCTGCTGTGATCGGGGGTCGCGCCTCCTCCTAGCCGCCTCCGCCAACGACTTCGCCCCAATGTTTCCACCGGCCGCTGCCTGGAACGTAGCCATGGCAACGGCCTCAAACCGTCGCCCTGGCGACCAGAATGCGCCGAGCCGCGCGCGTAACCCCTAACCCCCCACCCACCAACCCTCGCGAGAGGAAGCTGTCAGGTGAGGCAGGGAGCAATGGAGCAACAGGTGAGTCGCCTTCCAGTGTTTTGATTCGTTCTCACACTTGTCTTTCACATTTGTATTCATCTGCAACAATTCTTCTCTTTGGAAAGGTTGCTGTTCGCTTTTCAGTTTGATTACTGGACTTTTCTGTACAATGTACAAGCATCAAGAAATCATCATGTTGCAGCTTTATAAGACTATGGTGAGGTTACATCTGGAGCATTGCATGCAGTTCTGGGTCGTCCCGACAAAGGTATTGACGTGGAGGCTTTGGAAAGGGTGCAGACGAGGTTCATCGGGATGTTGGCTGGATTAGATGATATTAATTACAAAGAAAGTTTAGTCAAACTTGGATTGGTTTCTCTGGAGCTTGAGGCTGAGGGGAGACCTGATAGATGTATACAAAATTATGAGAGGCATATATAGGATAGACATTGAGAACCTTTCCCCCATGATGAAAATGTCAGACTGGAGGGAATAGTTTTAAGGTGAGGGGGGAAACATTTAAAGAAGATGTGCAGGGCAAATCATTTACACAGAGAATGGTGCGTGCCTGAAAAATGCTGGATGGGGTGGTGGTGGAGGCACATGTGAAGGTGGCATTTAAGAGGCATTTAAATAGGCATGTGAAGGGAATGAAGGGATATAGATTATAGTATAGTTTAGTTTATTGTCATGTACAATGAAAAGCTTTTACAAGCATGTGCAAGCAGAGGAGCTCAGTTTATCAGACATCATGTTTGGCACGGACATTATCGGCTGAAGGGGATGTTCCTGTGCTGTATTGTGTCATGGTCTATATTAAAATATATTGAGATATTATGTTGTGTAAATTAGGATAACATGTTTTTAAATGAGTCATGCATTTTAACTATCAATGTTTCCCGGGTTTTTATTGTCCCTAAACCTGGAAAGCCCTCATTTGTTTTCTGGCAAGGAAAAATATATTTTCCTAATTAGGACAGCCTGTCAATTCTTCCAACAACTCTTCAAAATTAAAAAATATATATATTTGTGTATGTTAGTATATTTCTAAAAAACATGGTGGGAAAATTCCATATCTGAAATATTAAGCCATCTCTCACCTTCACATACTGATCATGACTTGTACTGGGAGTACACAACTTTTTATTTATTTAGGTTAAGTGACCAAGATTAGATGGATTCAATAAAGCTTTCAATTAGACAAATGTTTAGGTTCCTGATCACTGCATAATTCTTCCATGGAGGAAATGCTTCTGTTGGTTGTCTGTTATCTCAGATTGAGCAAGAATGGATTTAGATAAGATTTGCCATTTTCTGCACTAATCTGTGAAAGAAATGTGGCTAGTTGGGTATTGTTTCAATTTCTCAGAGCAAAACAAATAGCACAATCGTTCACTCTCTCATCGGGTCTTTATTTTTGAAAGGTTTGTGGCATGAAGGAAATTAGCATCAATTCTGGGTTCATGGTCTCTCCCTGTACCTGGTTAATATTTACTGTTACTGATAAACCAGTGGTTTCAAAAGAACTAATTGAAAATCTTGGTGATTTCTAAAACAAAACACTATAGTCACAGGCGTTTGAACTCATACATTTGAGTTTCTTTGGTTTAACTTCAACATAAGGAGAGTAAAACCTCAGGGGCGGCACAGTGGCGCAGCAGTAGTTGTTACATTAAAGTGTCAGAGACAAGGGTTTGATCCTAACTATAGCTGCTGTCTGTATGGAGTTTGTACATTCTCCCTGTGATGGGTGGATTTTCTCTGGGTGCTCTGGTTTCCTCCTACAATCCAAAGGTTTGTAGGTTAATTGACCAGTAAAATTGTAAATTGTCCCTAGTGTGTGGAATAGTGCTAGTGTACGGGGTGAACTCTGGCTGGCGTGGACAGGGTGAGCCGAATAGCCTTTTTCTGCACTGTAACTCTAAATAAGGAAAGTAAAATCTTAATGTGCGAGATTACTCTAGTAGGGGAATCAAAGTAGGGATGAGAGGAGAAATATTTAGAACATTGAATAGTACAAAGCTATCCCCACTAGTGTTGGACATTTCCACCCTGCAGAAATGTTCTAGCTGTCTACCCTATCTATGCCTCTCATAATTTTATATTCTAAAATGCAATAGGAACCCCAGGGACAACTTTTTCACACAGAGGATATAAAGAATGAGCTGCTAGAGGAGGTAGTAAAGGCAGATACCATGACAACATTTAAACGACATTTGGATGGGTACAAGGATAGGAAAGATTTAGAGGGATATGGTGCCAAATGCGGGTAGGTTGGATTAGTGAAGATGGGGCATCTTCATTGGCATGTGCAAGATTGGCCGAAGAGCCTGTTTCCGAGTTGTATGCCTCTATGGTATTGATTTAGGAGAGAGAATGCTATTGCTTCTTGTGTAGGAAGGAACTGCAGATGCTGTTTTAAACCAAAGACAGACACAAAAAGCTGGAATAACTCAGTGGGTCAGACAGCAGCTCTGGAGAAAAAGAATAGGTGATGTTTTGGGTCGAGACCCTTCTTCAGACTGAGAGCTTGGGGAAATGCTGTTTCTTCTTGTTTGGCTCACTGTTGTCGCTGACCTTACATTAGACCTCGGTAACGTGGGCTCTGTTCATTGCTGGTGCATTTATTAGTTTATCTATGATTTCCTTTTAGGTCGACCCTCAGGGGTGAGGATGACTTGCTTCCACTCTGATGTGGTGAATGAGGCCAATGCAGGAAATGCAGACACTTCCACAGATGGAGGCGGGTGGTGGCTGAGCAGGTGCGTGATGTGTGATATTTCTAATTCAAAATTAAACTTTATTCAGATTAACAAATATATACAAATCAAAAATTGCAAAACCTCTTCCTACCTTCACAGTGTCTATACATTCTATTGCCACTCATGTGTGCCCCCCCCCCCCCCCCCCCCCAGTGTTCATAAATTATAGGAGCGGATCATCAAGTATGATCCACCATACAATTATGGCTGATCTATCATTCCCTCTCAACCCCATTCTCCTGCTATCTCCCCATAACCCCTAACACCCTTACTAATCAAGAATCTGTCAATCTCTGCCTTAAAAATATCCATTGACTTTGTCTCCACAGCTGTCTATGGTAATGATTCCACAGATTCGCCACCCTTTGACTAAATAAATTACTCATCTCCTTTCTAAAGGTTCATCCTTTTATTCTGAGGCTATGGCCTCTGGTCCTAGACTCCCACTAGTGGAAACACCCTCTCCACATCCACACTATCCAAGCCTTTCATATCACCATATCATCATCAGGTGGTATCCCTTCCCTTGTTTGAGGGGTGTCCCCACTAGACCCAATACTAAAGCCAATTAACCTACAAACCTTGGGAGTGTCGCCTAGTGATAGTCATGTAAACAATTTGGCCAGCCGATGTGGCTGATTGAGAGGGGCCTTAATGCTGGATGTTGACCTGGAAGAGACTAGAAAGTGAAGTAGTTCAGATTATTATTGTCACGTGTATGGAGATGCAGTGAAAAGCTTGTTTTGCCGGCTGGCAGCATTGAGCTCCCCCCTGTGGCCAGTATAAGTGTGCATCCTGTATAATAAAAGACAATCAAAGAATTGCAGATGCTGGTAATCTAAAGTAAAGTTAAAAAAGTGTGAGAAACACTCTGCAGGTCAGACAGCATCTGGGGAAAGAGAAACAATATTAATAGTCCAGGTCGACGCAGCGGTAGAGCTGCTGTCTTACAGTGCCAGTGACCCAAGTTTGATCCCAACCAAGGGTGCTTTCAGTACAAAGTTTGTACCTTCACCCTGAGATTTTCTTCGGGTGCTCTGATTGCCTCCCACATACCAAAGATGTACAGGTTTGTAGGTTAATTGACCTCTGTAAATTGTTTTAATGTGTGGAAAAGAACTAGTGCACGGGTGATCGTTGGTTGGCGAGGACCTGGTGGGCCGAAGGGCCTGTTTACATGCTGTGTCTCTAAACTAAACTAAAGTAATTCTGATAAAGGGTCTTCAACCCGAAATACTAACTTTTTTCTTGTTGCATATCCTGTACGGAAGGTCATGCAGGATGTCTCTCGCTCTCCTTCCCTCATTCTGCCACTATTCTTTTCTGAGTTGGGTTCATTGTTTGTATATATGAATTAGAAATGCATCATTCTAAATCGGGGTTCGGCAACCTTGTTCTGCATAGGGGCCAGGACCCATGTCTGTGAGCGGATAGTGGGCCACACCTTTCGCCATGCTTAATAAATTGAAGTAATAATAATACACACTAACTAAATTAATAATTAGTAATAATAAATGCTAATAATACATACTAACTAGTGTGACACTTGATGTTTTTTTTCGCATTAGTTTTCACGTGTTTTTCAGCATGCCCTGGGACTAGCTGCAGTTCCCAGATCCCTCGTGTCCCCGGGACTTGATGGGCCGAATGGCCTAATTTTGCTCCTATGACATATTAATTCATGAAAAGAGTCACCTCGTTTTGGATGCTGGCAAAGTTAGAAAAAGTTGTCAATTGCATCCAATATCTTCAGCATATCATAGAGTAGGAGTTGAAAGGTGTGGAAACTTGACTCTTTGGCCTCTTGTTTTGTCCTCTTTCATGAAGCATATGGGTTTTTTGTTCTGGGTGCACCTGAAAATGGTTATCTACCTCCCAAAGAAAGGAAAATGAGGTAGATACACTCTTTTAAACCTTCCATTTCATTTATATATTTACGACATGATCTGCAAGCTCTTTCAATATTCATTATCTTTGTGTCCAGAAAGCAAACAATCTCCATTGGTATTGGTTTATTATTGTAATGTGTCCTGAAGTACGTTGAAAAAGTTTGGTTTGTGTGCTATCCAATCATTTCAAAGCATACATTCAAGCCACACGTAAGTCTAGGTGCCATTTCAGGTCGGAACCCTTCTTCAGACTGAAGACTGCAGTCACATTGAAGTCTGAAGAAGAATTCCAACCTGAAACATGTTCGAGTATGAAGAAAGGTCCCGACTCAAAATATCATCTGTCCATTCCCTCCACACATGTTACCTGACTCGCTCCAAAGAGATGCTCCATCACTTTGTTTTTTTTCCTCACGATTCCAGCATCTGCAGTTCCATGTACCTCCATGCACAGGTCTAAATGGAAACTGGGGGAATATTAACATTAAGTTTTAAAAGATTTATTTAACAGGTTGAAAATGGTAAACACAGAGCACAATCAGCACATTGGTGATTATATTTACATAAAAAATGGCTATTACTTTATTTTTCATATAACATTAATCTGGAATATTAACATTTACGAACTGAAGCTAATTAATCTTCTGATCATTTCCAGCCTTTTATGTTTATATTTCTGCTTTCCAATATGTGTAATTGTCTAATTTCACTTAACCCTTTAAGTCTCGTTTTGTAGCTGTACATCTAGTTTTAATGAATTATTCATTGTCTCTGTCTGTTTTGTTTTCATTAATCCATTATTTATCCTATTTACCATTGACACTTATGCTGCATTGACACTTACGACTTCCGCCCAGTTGCACTTACCCCCATCATCACCAAGTGCTTCGAGAGGCTGGTCCTGGCACACCTCAAAAGCTGCCTACCCCCCACACTGGATCCCTATCAGTTTACCTACCGCAAGAACAGGAATACAGAGGATGCCATCTCAACGGCACTTCACTCCACCCTCTCCCACCTCGACAACAGAGACACTTACGTAAGAATGCTGTTCATCGATTACAGCTCAGCATTCAACACCATTATACCATCTAAACTGATCACCAAACTCGGTAACCTGGGCATCGATCCCTCCCTCTGCAACTGGATACTGGACTTTCTAACCAACAGACCACAGTCAAGCACACATCTTCAACCCTCACCCTGAACACCGGCGTTCCACAGGGCTGTGTGCTGAGCCCCCTCCTCTACTCCCTCTTCACCTATGACTGCACACCTGTACATGGTACTAACACCATCATCAAGTATGCAGATGATACAACGGTGATTGGCCTCATCAGCAACAACAATGAGTCGGCCTACAGGGAGGAGGTCCAGCACTTAGCAGCATGGTGCGCTGACAACAACCTGGCCCTTAACTCCAAGAAGACCAAGGAGCTCATTGTAGACTTCAGGAAGTCCAGGGGCGGCACGCACACCCCCATTCACATTAACGGGACGGAGGTGGAACGTGGAACGTGTTTCTAGCTTCAGGTTCCTGGGTGTTAACATCTCCGATGACCTCTCTTGGACCCACAATACCTCAACTCTGATCAAGAAGGCTCACCAGCGTCTCTTCTTCCTGAGGAGACTGAAGAAGGTCCATCTGTCTCCTCAGATCCTGGTGAACTTCTACCGCTGCACCATCGAGAGCATCCTTACCAACTGTATCACAGTATGGTATGGCAACTGCTCTGTCTCCGACCGGAAGGCATTGCAGAGGGTGGTGAAAATTGCCCAATGCATCACCGGTTCCTCGCTCCCCTCCATTGAGCCTGTCCAAAGCAAGCGTTGTCTGCGGAGGTCGCTCAGCATCGCCAAGGACTGCTCTCACCCCAACCATGGACTGTTTACCCTCCTATCATCCGGGAGGCACTACAGGTCTCTCTGTTGCCGGACCAGCAGGTCCAGGAACAGCTTCTTCCCAGCGGCTGTCACTCTACTCAACAACGTACCTCGGTGACTGCCAATCACCCCCCCCCCCGGACACTCTTCCCACAGGAAAAACACTATGTCTGTATATATGCTAATGTAAATATTTATTCAAATCATATGCTGTCGCTCTTCCAGGGAGATGCTAAATGCATTTCGTTGTCTCTGTACTGTACACTGACAATGACAATTATAGTTGAATCTGAATCTGCTTATGTTCCTGACTTCTCAGTCCTAGACTCAATTGCTATTAAAACCTACCTTTTCAAATAACTTTTCTATACAATATAACCACAGTTTGTTTAAAGTAAACTGCTGTATAAATTGGAGCTCGAAAGTCAGTGGAGCAAAATGGAAATAACTTTGCACCATCTTCCATTCAAGTTCAATTTTTCTGCATTAGGATTGTTTGAGATAATAGAATGCAATAAATGGACACTTACCAGTCAGGCAGGAATTCATTGTATGATGTGTAGGAAGGAACTGCAGATGCTGGTTTACACCGAAGATAGACACAAAATGCTGGAGCAACACAGCGGGTCAGGCAACATCTGTAGAGAAAAAAGAATAGATGACGTTTTGGGTTGAGACCCTTCATCAGATTCAACTCGCCAGTCTGATGAAGCGTCTGGACCTAAAACATCACCTATTTATTTTCTCGAGATGCTACCTGACCCGCTGGGTTACTCCAACATTTTGTATCTATGTAAGTTATTACATGGGTCTGAAGAAGGGTCCCAAGTTGGGATCACGGAGACATGGCTCCAGGGTGACCAAGGCTGGGAGCTGAACATCCCGGGATATTCAATATTCAGGAGGGATAGAGAGAAAGGAAAAGGAGGTGGGGTAGTGTTGCTGGTTAGAGAGGAGATTAACGCAATGGAAAGGAAGGACATTAGTATGGAGGATGTGGAATCGGTATGGGTAGAGCTGCGAAACAATAAGGGGCAGAAAACGCTGGTGGGTGTTGTGTACAGGCCACCTAACAATAGTAGTGAAGTTGGAGATGGTATCAAACAGGAAATTAGAAATGCTTGCGACAAAGGCAAAGCAGTTATAATGGGTGACTTCAATCTACATATAGATTGGGTGAATCAAACTGGCAGGGGTGCTGAGGAAGAGGATTTCTTGGAATGTATACGGGATAGTTATCTAAACCAACATGTAGAGGAACCAACGAGAGAGCTGGCTATTTTAGACTGGGTATTGAGTAATGAGGAAGGGTTAGTTAGTAGTCTTGTTGTGCGTGGCCCCTTGGGCAAGAGTGACCATAATATGGTTGAGTTCTTCATTAGGATGGAGAGTGACATTGTTAATTCAGAAACAATGGTTTTGAACTTAAAGAAAGGTAACTTTGAGGGTATGAGACGTGAATTGGCCAAGATTGACTGGCAAGTAATTCTAAAAGGGTTGACGGTGGATATGCAATGGAAGGCATTTAAAGACTGCATGGATGAACTACAAAAATTGTTCATCCCAGTTTGGCAAAAGAATAAATCAGGGAAGGTAGTGCATCCATGGATAACAAGGGAAATCAGGGATAGTATCAAAGCAAAGGATGATGCGTACAAACTAGCCAGAAAAAGCAGCATACCGGAGGACTGGGAGAAATTCAGAGACCAGCAGAGGAGGACGAAGGGCTTAATTAGAAAAGGAAAAATGGATTATGAAAGAAAACTGTCAGTGAACATAAAATCTGACTGCAAAAGTTTTTATAGATATGTGAAAAGAAAGAGATTAGTTAAAACAAATGTAGGTCCCTTGCAGTCAGAAACAGGTGAGTTGATCATGGGGAACCAGGATATGGCGGACCAATTGAATAACTACTTTGGTTCCGTCTTCACTAAGGAAGACATAAATGATCTGCCGGAAATAGCAGGGGCCCGCGGGTCAAAGGAGGTGGAGGAATTGAGTGAAATCCAGGCTAGTCGGGAAGTGGTGTTGGGTAAATTGAATGGATTAAAGGGCAATAAATCCCCAGGGCCAGATAGGCTGCATCCCAGAGTACTTAAGGAAGTAGCTCCAGAAATAGTGGATGCATTAGTAATAATCTTTCAAAACTCCTTAGATTCTGGAGTAGTTCCAGAGGATTGGCGGGTAGCAAACGTAACCCCACTTTTTAAGAAGGGAGGGAGAGAGAAAACGGGGAATTACAGACCAGTTAGCCTAACATCGGTAGTGGGGAAACTGCTAGAGTCAGTTATTAAAGATGGGATAGCAGCACATTTAGAAAGTGGTGAAATCATTGGACAAAGTCAGCATGGATTTACGAAAGGTAAATCATGTCTGACGAATCTTATAGAATTTTTCGAGGATGTAACTAGTAGCGTGGATAGGGGAGAACCAGTGGATGTGGTGTATCTGGACTTCCAGAAGGCTTTCGACAAGGTCCCACATAAAAGATTAGTATACAAACTTAAAGCACATGGCATTGGGGGTTCAGTATTGATGTGGATAGAGAACTGGCTGGCAAACAGGAAGCAAAGAGTAGGAGTAAACGGGTCCTTTTCACAATGGCAGGCAGTGACTAGTGGGGTACCGCAAGGCTCAGTACTGGGACCCCAGCTATTTACAATATATATTAATGATCTGGATGAGGGAATTGAAGGCAATATCTCCAAGTTTGCGGATGACACTAAGCTGGGGGGCAGTGTTAGGTGTGAGGAGGATGCTAGGAGACTGCAAGGTGACTTGGATAGGCTGGGTGAGTGGGCAAATGTTTGGCAGATGCAGTTTAATGTGGATAAATGTGAGGTTATCCATTTTGGTGGCAAAAACGGGAAAGCAGATTATTATCTAAACGGTGGCCGATTGGGAAAGGGGGAGATGCAGCGAGACCTGGGTGTCATGGTACACCAGTCATTGAAGGTAGGCATGCAGGTGCAGCAGGCAGTAAAGAAAGCGAATGGCATGTTGGCTTTCATAGCAAGAGGATTTGAGTATAGGAGCAGGGAGGTTCTACTGCAGTTGTATAGGGTCTTGGTGAGACCACACCTGGAGTATTGCGTGCAGTTTTGGTCTCCAAATCTGAGGAAGGACATTATTGCCATAGAGGGAGTGCAGAGAAGGTTCACCAGACTGATTCCTGGGATGTCAGGACTGTCTTATGAAGAAAGACTGGATAGACTTGGTTTATACTCTCTAGAGTTTAGGAGATTGAGAGGGGATCTTATAGAAACTTACAAAATTCTTAAGGGGTTGGACAGGCTAGATGCAGGAAGATTGTTTCCGATGTTGGGGAAGTCCAGGACAAGGGGTCACAGCTTAAGGATAAGGGGGAAATCCTTTAAAACTGAGATGAGGAGAACTTTTTTCACACAGAGAGTGGTGAATCTCTGGAACTCTCTGCCACAGAGGGTAGTTGAGGCCAGTTCATTGGCTATATTTAAGAGGGAGTTAGATGTGGCCCTTGTGGCCAAGGGGATCAGAGGGTATGGAGAAAAGGCAGGTACGGGATACTGAGTTGGATGATCAGCCATGATCATATTGAATGGCGGTGCAGGCCCGAAGGGCCGAATGGCCTACTCCTGCACCTAATTTCTATGTTTCTATGTTTCTAACCCAAAAAGTCACCTATCCATGTTCTCGAGATGCTGCCTGATCTGCTGAGTTACTCCACCACCTTGTGTCTTTTTTTACTTACCCACAATGTTGATTGAATGACTGTATTTGCTTTGATGCTGAACCTCCAGAAGACAGTAATTAAAGTGTGTGTTAAAGCATTAATGCTCTGCTGTTTAGATAATGACTTGACCGTGTACAAATACATAAAGTCACTAATTGCTAATGGGGTGCTATATTGTCCTAGTACGTACATGGGAACTGGAAATGATTTCTGATCTGTCTCTGTCTCTCTCTCTGGTTCAGCAAACTAATTGAACAGTATTTCTGAAGACAAAAGAGACTGGAATCTTGAGCAAAACACAAAGTCTCGGAGGAACTAAATGAGTCAGACAGTTACTGTGAATGAAATGGGCAGATGATGCAAGAGGTCCCGACCCAAAACGTAACCTATCCCTCCACAGATGCTGTCTGACTCATTGAGTTCCTCCAGCACTTTGTGTTTTGGCAGTATTTCTATTCTAGCTCTGGCTGAGATCCACAAATTGGCATAATAAGGTATCAGCAAATAATTTGAACGGTGTAGTATTTGTGAACTTTCTCCTAGTTTTCTTGCCAGCTATATGTTGATAATGGTATGGCAATATGATCTTCAAGCAATGTTCTGGCAATGTTTTGATGGTTAAATTACAATTTGTTCATGTTAGTTAAAGCTTAGTATTTCTGACTTTGTGGCGAAACATTTCTTAATATTTAATTTGTAAAATGTTGGAGTAACTCGGCAGCTCAGGTGTGGAGAACATGGATAAATGATGTTTCGGGACTGGACCCCCCCCCCTCAGTCACTATCCATGTTCTCCAGAGATGCAGCCTGGCCTGCTAAGTTACTCCAGCACTTTGTGTCTGTTTGTATATTGCCTGTTTCAACACGAAGAATTGTTTGGGTCTATCCAACAGATCAAACCTATCAACACTTATGCTGAAACTACATGCATACCATGTTGCTTTACAGGATCACACTCTTGCCGCAGTTCTAATGGCCAAACCTTTACCTTTTCATAGGTTCATAAGTCAAAGGAGCAGAAGTAGGCCAATCGGCCCATTGAGTCTACTCTGTTGTTCAATCATGGCTGATCTATCTTTCCCTCTCAACCCCATTATCCTCCCTTCACCCCATAACCGTTGACACCCTTACTAATTAATAATCTGCCAATCTCGGCCTTATACCCAATAACTTGGCCTTCACAGCCGTCTGTGGCAAAATGAATTTCACAGATTCACCATGCTCTGGCTAAAGAAATTCCGCCTCATCTCCTTTCTAAAGGTCTGTCTTTTTCTTCTGAGGCTGTGCCCTCTGGTCCTAGACTTTCCCACTAGTGGAAACATCTCCACATCCACACTATCGAGGCCTTTCACTATTAGGTAAGTTTCAATGAGGTAATTTTGGAATACTCCATATAGGAAAACATACTGAGCCGTGGAGTCATAGAGTAATGTAGCACAGAAACGGGTCTTACGGCCCGACTTTTCCATGCCAACCATAATGCCCAGTACACGCCACTGACTAAAGAAATTCATCCTCATCTCCTTTCTAATGGTGCGTCCTTTTATTCTGGGGCTATGCCCTCTGGTCCTGGAGCCTCCCACCAGTGGAAACATCCTCTCCGCATCCACTCTATCCAGGCCTTCCACATTATCCTCCTTCCTCCAGCCCTTGGTTATCTAATCAAAACTGCATCCAGCTGCCGCCTCTTTCCTGACGCAACTGTTTGTTTTGGGTGAGGAATTCCTGTAAACAGGCAGGAATTCATGAGATGCCACCAGGTGAGGAATTTCTGCATGAAGAAGTCTTCAACAAAGAATCCCAGTGGGAAGCAGAGAAGTGACTGCCGACAGATCGACTGTGCAGGGGTGCACTGAGCAGTTGCTAGCAGTGATTTATTTGTCAAATTACTGGTTCATTGAATATTTGAGCTGCAAAAGAAAGTGAGGCATATTGATTTGTCTGGCTATGCAGGGTTTCGCCTTTATTCCTTTTATGTCTTGAACTTAGTGGCTGACCTGTCTGGCAGACTCGATTTCTGATAGATTTTCCACAAGCCAGTCTTCCCTTGACATTACAAATAATAACCAAGTAAAATCAATACCGCCGCATGTAATTTTGTGGCATCGAAAGGAGACCAATGTCAGAAGATCGCCTCCCATTTTGGGTTAGAAGAGCACTGTGAGAGATTTCACACTGCACATCTTGGGATGCAATGCTTGTGTGAGGTTCCCATTCCATGCAAGTTCTACCTCAAGAGATCACAGCCAGATGAACTCATGTCCCTCTGATCTGTTTACTCGGAGCTTTTCATAAGTTCTAGTAGCAGAATTAGGCCATTCGGCCCATCGTCTACTACACCATTCAATCATGGCTGATCTATCTTTCCCTCTCAACCCCATTTTCATGCCTTCTCCCCATAAACCCTGACACCCTTGCTAATCAAGAATCTGTTAATCTCTGCCTTAAAAATATCCATTGATGGCCTCCACAGCTGCCTGTGGCAATGAATTCCACAGATTCACCACCTCCTCATCTCCTTTCTAAAGGTGCATCCTTTTATTCTGAGGCTATGGCCTCTGGTCCTAGACTCTCCCACTAGTGGAAACATCCTCTTCACATCCATTACATTCAGGCATTTCACTATTTGGTAATTCATCTCATTCCTTGGGTAGTACAACTTCCCATTACATCTCAAGCCAAGTCAAGTTTATTATACAAGTGCAGTGAAGTACAGGTATAATGAAAACCTTGCTTGAAGCAGCATCACATGGCATGTTGGCTTTCATAACAAGAGGAGTTGAGTATAGGAGCAATGAGGTCCTTCTGCAGTTATGCAGGGCCCTAGTGAGACCACACATGGAGTATTGTGTGCAGTTTTGGTCTGCAAAACTGAGGATGGATATTCTCGCTATTGAGGGAGTGTAGAGTAGGTTCACGAGGTTAGTTCCCGGGATGGCGGGACTGTCATATGTTGAAAGAATGGAACGACTGGGCTTGTATACACTGGAATTTAAAAGGATGAGAGGGGATCTTATAGACACATATAAAATGCTTAAAGGATTGGATTGGCTAGATGCAGAAAAAGTGTTGGGGAAGTCCAGAACCAGGGGCCACAGTTTACGAATAAGGGGTAGGCCATTTAGAATGGAGATGAAAAAAACTTTTTCACCCAGAGAGTTGTGAATCTGTGGAATTCTCTGCCTCAGAAGGCAGTGGAGGCCAATTCTCTGGATGTTTTCAAGAGCGCGTTAGATAGAGCCCCTAAAGAGAGCGGGGTCAAGGGATTTGGGGAGATGGCAGGAACGGGGAACTGATTGTGGATGATCAGCCATGTTCACAAAGAAAATTGCACTAAAGAACAAGGTGTTGGAAAAAAGAACAAGCCTATGGTCACAAAGTGCAGGAGTAACTCAGCGGGTCAGGCAGCATCTCTGGAGAACATGGATAGGTGACGTTTCAGGTTGGGACCCTTTTTTAGATTGAAGTTCTGAAGAAGGGTCTCGACCTGAAACGTCACCTATCCATTTTCTCCACATATGCTGCCTGTCCCATTAAGTTACTTCAGCACTTTGTTCTTTTGTGTAAACCAGCATCTACAGTTCCTTGTTTTTACATAGTGCAAGGGGTAGACCACTTTTGAGGTGGGATTAGGGACGTGAGGGTCTGTTCAAGAAACCAATAATTGTAGGAGAGTAGCTTTCTTCAACTTGGTGATGTGGATCTTCAGGCTCCTGTGTCATCTGCCCAATGGTTGAATTGAGAATAAGGTTTGATTTATGTGGGGGGAGGGGGATTTTTTTTTTGTCAGTTTCTTACTTTGCTGGAGATGGCGAATCTTCGGGTTGCATCTCCAGGTGCTCCGCGGCCTACCATCGATGGAGCTTGAGGCCTCCTCGGGCTGACTGGGCCCCATCGCGGGGCGTGCACTTGCATCGGAGCCGATCCCTTGCCTGGGATCGCTTCAACCGCGACCTGCGCACTTACCATCAAGAGCTCGCAGTCTCGAAAGAGGCTAGTCGAGGTGCTCCAACGACGCAGAGGCTATACCAGCCCCGCCACGGTGTCCGATCGTCTGGTGCGGGGGAGCTGACATCCCCCCGATGCAGCAGCTGATCGCCTCGATGCGGAGGGCCCAAACGCCACCAGCTATGGGAGTCGAGAGCGTCCCATTGTAAATTGCTCGTTCTAAGCTTCCCCAATCCGGGTCTGGTTTCAGTCAAAAACCACTGAATCAAATACTTGTGCAACTAATATTTATTTTGACAAAACACAATTACAATTCAACTACTATACCTAACCACCGCAGGTTCGATCCTCGTATCTGCCTGATCAAGCCCTCTAGGCCTTGCTCAAAATGAGACACTCCAGAAGGTCACGTAGCCTCAAGCGCTTTGCCAGAAGATCGACACAGGACCTCGTGGCAGCGGACTTTTATAGGTCCCTGGACCTCGAGGGGCCGAACCACATGGGGGTGGTCTCTTTACAATCCAATTACAGATATCGATTAACCCCATACATAACAGACATTTCCCTAATCCAATAATACAGCGACTAATACATTGTATAAGATAGAAAGTTCTACAAGGTAGCAAACAAGAACAAACATTGAAACATGTGCCCTGAGATTCAAACAGTTTCTCCAAGGCTCAACAGTTCGACCAATCATCCATTAACAGGATGACCTTCTTGCAACATTATTTATACTATTTATAATGCTTTTGCAGCGATCCAATATAAATTATTCATTTAAGGTTCATCTGCAAAACTGCTATACGTATTATCAATTTAAGAGAAACAAGGAGAACACCTGGACCCCCTCACTATCCTACATACCAGTCTGAGCCTAGACTGGCTGGTGCCAATCAAAGCCTGTAAGGTTCAACTGACAAGGGTTAAGCAATTCTGACAAGTGCAGGGATCCTCCATTTTATGGTGTCTTTAATTTAGCCAATATTAACACCATCAATAGAGGGCTCGAGGCCCTGACCACGGGAGAGCTCAGGAAAGAGATTTGAACTTTTTTCATCACAGTGAGGAATGCGGAGGAGACACTGTGGTGGATGTTTATGTTAAAATGTATTTTGTGTGTTCAGTTGCTTTTTATTTGTATGACTGACTTGGCAAATGAAATTCCTCGTATGTTGCAAAACATACTTGGCTAATAAAGTATTATTGTGATTGTGATTGTTTAGTAGGGATCCTTGATGATACATGCTGCTGTCTTGAGGCAGCGCCTCATGTAAATGCTTTCGAAGGTGGGGACATTTAAAAACACTTCAACAGGGCCTGTTTTCACACTCTGACTCTATGAGATCAGGCAGCAGCAATAAAGAGAAACAGCATTAACATTTCAGGCAATAATCTTGCATCAGAATGTTCTCTCCCAGGAAACTGCAGGAGATGCCCAGCAGTGTGGAGATACAAGGGATTGCAGAAGCTGGAATGCGAGCAAAAGACAAAGTGCGGGAGGAACTCAGAGGCTCAGGCAGTACTTTGGAGGAAATGGACAGATAATGTTTCCGGTTGTGATCCTTCGTTAGACTGAGGAAGGATTCCACAGTCTAAGAATAAAGGGGAAGCCATTTAAAACTGAGATGAGAAAAAACTTTTTGGGGAATTTATGGAATTCTCTGCCACAGAAGGCAGTGGAGGCCAATTCACTAGATGAATTTAAAAGAGAGTTAAATATAGCTCTTGGGGCGAGTGGAATCAAGGGGTATGGAGAGAAGGCAGGCATGGGTTACTGATTGTGGATGATCAGCCATGATCACAATGAATGGCGGTGCTGGCTCAACGGGCCAAATGGCCTCCTCCTGCACCTATTTTCTATGTTTCTATGTAACATTGCTTATCCATTCCTTTCACGGCTGCCTGACCCGCTTCGTCACTCCAGCACTTTGTGTTTTACACAAGATTCGAGCATCTGCAGTTCCTTGTGTCTCTAAATTTAAGCAAGATTCATCTAAAGCTTCAGAGGAACAGCGTTGAACGCTGATGGACACAAAATGCTGGAGTAACTTGGTGGGTGGTGTTTCAGGTCGGGACCCTTTTGTGTCATCTTGTAAATAACCTATCCATGTTCTCCAGAGATACTGCCTGACTTGCTGAGTTACTCCAGCACTTTGTTTCCTATTTTGGTAAACCAGCATCTGCATTTCTTTGTTTAAGAGGGAACTGCAGATGCTGGAGAATCGAACGTTACACAAAAAAGCTGGAGGAACTGAGCGGGTGCAGCAGCATCTATGGAGCGAAGGGAATAGGCAACGTTTCGGGCCGAAACCCTTCTTCAGACTGATCGGGGGCGGGGGTGGGTGGGGACAAGAAAGGGAAAAGGAGGAGGAGCCCGAAGGCTGGGGGATGGGAGGAGACAGCAGGGGGGCTGAGGAAGGGGAGGAGACAGCAAGGACTAACAAAATTGGGAGAATTCGATGTTCATGCCCCCGGGGTGCAGACTCCCAAACGGAATATGAGGTGCTGTTCCTCCAATTTCCGGTGCTGCTCGCTGTGGCCATGGAGGAGACCCAGGACAGAGAGGTCGGAGACGGAGTGGGAGGGGGAGTTGAAGTGCTGAGCCACCGGGAGGTCAGCTTGGTTATTGCGGACCGAGCGGAGGTGTTCGGCGAAACGATCGCCCAAGCTTCCGCTTGGTCTCACTGATATAGATCTGCTGACATCTAGAGCAGTGGACGCAATAGATGAGGTTGGAAGAGATGCAGGTAAAAACCTCTGTCGCACCTGGAACGATTGCTTGGGTCCTTGAACGGAGTCGAGGGGGGAGGTAAAGGGACAAGTGTTGCACAAGGGAAAGTGCCCGGGGAGGGGGTGGACCGAGAGGGAAGGGAAGAATTGACAAGGGAGTTATGGAGGGAGCGGTCTTTGCGGAAGGCAGATATGGGGGGAGATGGGAAGATGTGGCGAGTGGTGGGGTCACGTTGGAGGTGGCGAAACTGACGGAGGATTACTTTTTGTATGTGACGGCTGGTGGGGTGAAAGGTGAGGACTAGGGGGACTCGGCCCTTGTTGCGAGTGCGGGGATGGGGAGAGAGGGGCAGTGTTGCGGGGTATGGAAGAGACCCTGGTGCGAGCCTCATTTATGGTGGAGGAGGGGAACCCCCGTTCCCTGAATAATGAGGACATTTCAGATGTCCTGGTGTGGAACGCCTCATCCGTGGAGCAGATGCGGCGTAGACGGAGGAATTGGGAGTAGGGGATGGAGTCCTTACAGGAAGCAGGGTGGGAAGAAGTGTAGTCCAGATAGCCATGGGAGTCGGTGGGTTTATAGTGTATGTCGGTCAGAAGTCTATCACCTGCAATGGAGATAGTGAGGTCAAGGAATGGTAGGGAAGTGTCGGAGATGGTCCAGGTGTATTTGAGTGCCGGATGGAAGTTAGTGGTGAAGTGGATGAAGTCAGTCAGTTGTGTGCAGGTGCAGGAGGTGGCACCAAAGCAGTCGTCGATGTAGCGGAGGTCGGGGATGGGGCCCTGGTATGTATTGAACAAGGATTGCTCGACGTAACCTGCAAATAGGCAGGCATAGCTGGGGCCCATGCGTGTGCCCATAGCTACGCCTTGTATTTGGAGGAAATGGGAGGAGTCGAACGTGAAGTTATTGAGGGTAAGGACCAGCTCCGCTAGGCGGAGGAGAGTGTCAGTGGCTGGGTATAGGTTGCTTCTCTGGTCGAGGAAGAACCGGAGGGCTATGAGACCATCGTGGTGGGGGATGGAGGTGTAGAGTGATTGGACGTCCATGGTGAAGATGAGGGGGTGAGGGCCTAGAGAATTGAATGCGCGGAGACGACGGAGAGTGTCTGAGGTGTCTTGAACATAGGTAGGGAGGGATTTAACCAAGGGTGATAGGATGGAGTCAAGGTATTTGGAAATGAGTTCTGTGGGGCACGAACAGGCGGAGACAATGGGTCTTCCGGGACAGTCAGGTTTGTGGATTTTAGGGAGAAGGTAAAATCGGGCTGTGCGGGGCTGGGGAACGATGAGGTTGGAGGCTCGGTCGGGTAGGGCCTTGGAGTGGATGAAGTTGGTGATGGTGCTGGAGATGGTGGCCTGGTGCTCGTCAGTGGGGTCATGGTCCAGGGGTAAGTAGGAGGAGGTGTCCGATAGTTGGCGCGTGGCCTCAGCTTTGTAGAGATCGGTGCGCCAGACTACCACGGCACCTCCCTTGTCAGCGGGTTTGATAACCAAATCTGGGTTGTTGCGGAGTGAGTCGATGCATTTCTTTGTTCTATCATCAAACACTTTGAGCTTTACTTGTGGGACTTAAGGAGCTAGAATGAACAGGGGGAAGTAATTAATTGGAGCACTACTTTTTTGCTACATATTAAGGATTTAGATCTGCATTTATTGAGCAAAGCAGAATCTATATCTTCCAGGAACCTTTCATCCAGGGAACAATCAGAGATGTGTCTTTCACTGTCTGTTGGCAGATGGCTTGGCCACTTCTTTCTAAAACATTTCATTGAGACGATCACCCTTTTGGCAGCTGGCATTTCATGGAAACAGAACATTATGTTAACTTGAGTGTTTTATGAAATCATTTTTTGGCACAAGATCAATGTTCTAGGAATGTTTTTATCTTTTAGAAGGCAATTGTATTGATGTCAAAATCATTTTTTGTATTTTCTAGAACTTGATTAACTACTAGTGGGGAGAACTTATTTCACATGCACTCCCTACACACCAAGGGCAATTTTACAGAGGCCAATTAACCTACAAACGTGTACATCATTGGGATGTGGGGGGAAACCGGAGCACCTGGAGGAAACCCACAGAGTCACAGGGAGAACGTGCAAACTCCACCTGAGGTCAGGATCGAAACTGGGTCTCTGGTGCTGTGAGGCAGTGGCTCTAACAGTTGCGCTGCTGTGCCTCTTGTTACAACAGTTCATGCTCTTTTTCTTCATATGCCTTGCATTCTGAGTTTTAACAATATTCAAAGTCACTGATTTACAGATTTTGCAGAGAACCGCAGAATATTGATCAGTACAACTGGCAGAAATCCAACAATGCCATTTAATAAAAACACAATTTGGCTTAATGGGCCACCATAAATCAATGTCTTGCACTGTTATAGTAACAGGCGGCACACCTTTAATGCAAGGCAAGCAATAACCCGGATGGTCTGCCAATATATGATACAAATCCCACAAACATATTTGTAAGGTTGGGTTGGGCAAGCTAGGACTTTATTCCTTTGAGCACAGTAGGCAGAGAGGTGATCTTACAGAGGTGTATAAAAACATGAAGGGAGTAGATGGGGTAAATACATGGGGTATTTTACCTAGGATAGGAGAATCAAAATCAAGAGGACATATGCTTCATAAGGTATAGTGGCAGAATTAGGCCATTCAGCCCATCAGGTTTACTCCATTATTCAACCATGGCTGATCTATCTTTCCCAAAACCCTATTCACCTGCCTTCTCCCCATAACTCCTGACACCCTTACTAATCAAGAAATCTGTCAATCTCTTCCTTAAAAATACCCAATGACTTGGCCTCCAAGCCGTCTGTGGCAATGAATTCCACAGATTCACCGCCCTCTGACTAAAGAAAGTATGCTTAAGGTGAGGGGGGAAGATTTAATACAAACCGGAGGGACAACATTTTCACTCGGGGGTGGTGGGTATATGGAATGAGCTGCCAGAGGATCAGCAGAGGAGGGGTGGCACAGTGGTAGAGTTGCTGCTTAACAGCCCCAGAGACCCGGGTAAAATCGTGACTACGGGTGCTGTCTGTACATAGTTTATATCAAAGATCTTTGGTTTGTATGTTCTCTGCGAATGCTTGGGTTTTTTCCGGGTGTCCCGTTTCCTCCCACACTCCAAAGATGTACAGGTTTATAGGTTGATTGGCTTTGGTCAAATTATAAATTGTCCCTAGTGTGCAGAATAGTGCTAGTGTATGGGGTTGACAAAAATGCCGGAGAAACTCAGCGGGTGAGTCAGCATCTATGGAGCGAAGGAAATAGGCAACGTTTGGGCCGAAACCCTTCTTCAGACTGAGGGGTGGGGGGGCAGGAAGAAGAAAGGAAGAGGAGGAGCCAGAGGGCTAGAGGGAGAGCTGAGAAGGGGAGGAGAAAGTAAGGACTACCTGAAATTAGAGAAGTCAATATTCATATCGCTGGGGTACAAACTTCCCAAGCGAAATATGAAGTGCTGCTCCTCCAATTTACGGTGGTCCTCACTCTGACCATGGAGGAGGCCCAGGACAGAAAGGTTGGATTCGTAATAGATGGGGAAGTTGAAGTGCTGAGCCACTGGGAGATCAAGTTGGTTATTGCGAATTGAGCAGAGGTGTTCGGCGAAGCGATCGCCAAGCCTACACTTGGTCTCACCGACGTAGATCAGCTGACATCTAGAGCAGGGGATGCAATAGATGAGGTTGGCGGAGGTACAAGTGAACCTCTGTCGCACCTGGAAAGACTGCTAGGGTCCTAGAATGGAGTTAAGGGGAGAGGTAAAGCGACAAGTGTAGCATTTCTTGCGGTTGCAAGGGAAAGTGCCTGGAGAGGGGGTGGTTTGGATGGGAAGGGACGAATTGACCAGGGAGTTGCGGAGGGAGCGGTCTCTGCGAAACCAGACAGGGGAGGAGATGAGAAGATATGGCAAGTTGGAGGTGGCGAAAATGACGGAGGATTATTTGTTGTACGTGACGGCTGGTAGGTTGGAAGGTGAGGACTAAGGGGACTCTTGTTCCGAGTGGGGGGATGGGGAGAGAGAGCAGTGTCACGGGATATTGAAGAAACCCTGGTGAGAGCCTCATCTATGGTAAAAGAAGGGAACACCCGTTCCCTGAAGAATGAGGACATCTCCGATGCCTTGGTGTGGAACACTTCATCCTGGGAGCAGATGCGGCGTAGACGGAGGAATTGGGAGTAGGGGATGGAGTCCTCACAGGAAGCAGGGTGGGACAAAGTGTAGTCCAGATAGCCATGGGAGTCAGTGGGTTTATAGTGGATGTCGGTCAGAAGTCTATCACCTGCGATGGAGATAGTGAGGTCCCGAAATGATAGGGAAATGTCGGAAATGGTCCAGGTGTATTTGAGTGCCAGATGGAAGTTAGTGGTGAAGACTAGTGTATACGAAGACTAGTGTATGGGGTGATTGCTGGTCAGCATGGATTCGGTGGGCTGAAGGGCCTGTTTTGGCGCTGCATCTCTAAACGTGATAGTTGAGGCGGGTACGATAACAGCATTTAAAATGTACGTTCTAGAAACGGAACTGCAGACGATGGTTTACAAAAAAGGACAAAGTGCTCGAGTAACTCATCAGGTTAGGTCGCATCTGTGGAAACATCATCTATCCATGAAGGGTTCCAACCTAAAACGTCACCTATTCCTTGTCTCCAGAGATGCTGCCTGACCCGCTGGGTACTCCAGCACTGTGTGTCCTTTAAAAGGCGCTTGGATCGGAAAGGTTTAGAGGGATATGGGGCAAACCCGGGCAAATGGGATTAATTTAGATGGGGCATTTTGGTCGGCATGAACGGGTTGGGCTGAAGGGCCCGTTTCCGTACTGCATGATGATGAATTTATACATTAAATCAAACATTATTGCAAAATGTCATGCATATTAGATTCTTAATTTGGTTAAAATGTAAGAGATCAGTGGTGTTTAAGTACTCAATTAGTGTAGGCTTCCTATCTACAGGTGCCTTGAAAAGGACACATCTCGTCATAAAGTTTATCGAAATAAATATTTGTGGTTCAAAAGTTGCAACCGGATTGGCTTTCCTGAAATTTGCAACCGAGCTGGAATGTGTCGTCGTCTGAAGAGACGGTGTCTGAGATTTAATTGGCCCGAGTCCCCATCTTCCTCGCCTTCGGTGTCTGTTCGGGGGAGTTTTGGACAAAGAGGAAATGATGTGGTAATGAGGGCTTGTTAATTACAGTCTGGGAGAACGATCAGTGGGAGGGAGGGAGAGAAATGGAGAGATTGTCGCTTTAACAAGGCGGAGGGGAGAGTGGGAGAGAGTTTTTTTAAAAAAAGCAACGCAGTGAAAACCACATCGTAGGCTTAGCTTGTCAGCTTCACATTTCATTTAGTCCAGAAGCAATGCGGTGATCGCGATAAGAAAAAAAAAAACCCTCCCAAACTTGAAGCCCTGGAATAGCAATGCCGGCTGAATTTGGGTGACGAGAGTGGAATCGGCACTGCTGCAAGCGGGCGTCTTGTTGGTCTTTCCAAGGCCGGTTCAATGGGTGAACATTGCTTTGAGCAGTGGCGGAGATCGGAGGAAGGTTTACATTGACATCCGCCTCGTTTCCCAGGAGGGAACTTGACTTCGCAAGAGGTAGGTTAAAACTTCTAATAAACTTGATTCCACGATCGGACTTGCGGGGAGGAATCACGAACAACGACACATTTGTTCGCTTAATCTCCAGGTAACCTTGGAATCGATGTTTCCCTTTGTATCCGGGTTGTTGGGGGGTGGGGGGGTAAACAAATCCCGGCCAAGTTATTTTTCAAGTTTTGATCCCGTAGCAAAAGCTGGAATGCCAATTTATTTCTGGCAGCCCCGAACAACTGCGGCCACAGCTGTTACACATTACAGTGCTAAGTTTTAAATTTCTCTACAACGGGGGTGAATGAGGGAGTGTATTCAGACTCCTGGGATCCATGCAGTTAATGCAAACCCTAACCCAACTCACCTCCTGTATCTCTTTCTGGTTTAAATGGCGGCCTGAAGTCTCAACTAACCTGGTTGTGTGTGTCGAATTGCACTCGCCCGCCCTTTCTGTTGCAGGGTCTGAAGTAAATGTCCAGTCTGATCGGGTTCAATGGGTCGTCACTAATTATTGAATGAGTTCAATGAGTGAATGAGTTTCATGGAATATAGCTTGTATTCATGGAATACATGTTATCTTTCCTATTGCACAATATCACAGGCCGTTACTGTACAATTTGACCAAATAACATAAACCTCGATAGTGTTAGTTTGTTTCTCTCAACTAAAACAAAGCGTCTGTCCTCAAAGGGTTAAGCCAATTCGTACTCTGTGCGTGCATTATCAGTATTTTCTGCAGAATTATACAGTGAGGAAAAAAAAGCCCTTCGGCCCAACTTGTCCACACCCACCAACTTGTCCATTTACATTAGTTCTACTTGCACGTTGAGGAAAGGGTGAATAAGGGTCCCAACCCCAAACGTCACCAGGCCATTCCCTCCACAGATATCGCCCGACCTACCGATTTCCGCTACCACTTTGTGTTATATTGCAAGTTTGGGTCAAATTCTACTGTTTGGCAGTTTTGAAGGGAATCCTCTTGGTTTCCTGGATTTCATTCTGTTATTCCTGAAACAGGACTTTGTCCTCGGCTTCCTGTCCAGAAGTTTCAGGAAAGCCCATTGGAGCCCTTGATTTTCCCCACATTGACTACACTGTTCTATGTTCAGTATTTATTTCCAGCTCAGAGCTTGTCTCCCCCCCCACCCGTTCTGTCTAACAAGTCCCAGTATTAAACTGATGTCGGAAACAAAGATACCAGAGGAGCTCCTCTATAATATTTGGTCCGAAATGTCACCTAGCTGATGATTGTTTTTTAAAAAGAAGGGGGGGGGGGGGGGGTTATGAGGATGCAGATGAGCTTTGGGGATGTATATAAAATGATGAGTGGCATAGATGGGGTAGACAGAACATTTTCCCCAGCATGGAAATATTAAAGACTAGAGGGTGTAGCCTTAAGGCGAGAGGGGCAAGGTTTAAAGGAAATGTGCTGAGAGTGGTGAGTGCCTGGAATGTGCTGCCATGGGTGGTGGTAGAGGCAGATACGATAGTGGTGTTTAAGAGGCTTTTAGACAGGAACATGGATATGCAGAGAATGGAGGGATATGGATCACATGCATGCCGATGAGATTAGTTTAATTGGCAACATTTTCAGCATGGATATTGTGGGCCAAAGGGCCTGTTCCTTTGCTACACTGTTTTATGTTCTCTGTAATCAGGTTAGATGGGCAAGAACAATGGGCAAGAACAGATGGAATGTTCAAGAGTATTTCCTCCTAATCTGAGGAAATACATTCTTGCGATAGAGGGAGTACAGAGAAGGTTCACCAGACTGATTCCTGGGATGGCAGGACTTTCATATGAAGAAAGACTGGACACTTGGCTTGTACTCGCTAGAATTTAGAAGATTGAGGGGGGATCTTATAGACTTACAAAATTCTTAAGGGGTTGGACAGGCTAGATGCAAGAAGATTCTTCCTGATGTTGGGAAGTCCAGAACAAGGGGTCACAGTTTAAGGATAAGGGGGAAGTCTTTTAGGACCGAGATGAGAATTTTTTTTCACACAGAGAGTGGTGAATCTGTGGAATTCTCTGCCACAGAAAGTAGTTGAGGCCAGTTCATTGGCTATATTTAAGAGGGAGTTAGATGTGGCCAAAGGGATCAGGGGGTATGGAGAGAAGGCAGGTACAGGATACTGAGTTGGGTGATCAGCCATGATCATATTGAATGGCGGTGCAGGCTCGAAGGGCTGAATGGCCTACTCCTGCATTTATTTTCTATGTTTCTATGTGGGCATCCGCTTAGTAAAATAATAAACTTTTTTTAAATGGCTAGGTATCGGTTTAAAATTAACACCAATGTCCTCTGTACATATATCAGTGAACTATACATATCAGTGAAGTAAAATGCAGGTCCAGAACTGCCTTATTCATAGAAGTCTGATTCAGAATTAGCTTACTCAGAAGACAGATTCAGAACGGCCTTACTCATGGAAGATATTGATGTTTGCGATTACATGTATGTCCAAGTCATTTCTATATGGATAGTAAGTTTGCAGACAACACCAAAATTGGTGGATTTGTGGACGGAGAGAAAGGTCGCGTCAAAGGGTATAGTGGGATATAGAAGTGGCCGGGGAAATGGCAGATTGAGTTTTATTTGAGACAGTGTGATGTGTTGCGTTTTAGGAGATCGAATGTATGGTGAAAGTACATGCGGTTAATGGCAGGACCTTCAACAGCATTGATGTACAGCAGGATCTTGTGGTCCAAGTCCATAGCTCCCAGAAAGTGGCAACATGAGTAGATAGAGTGGTAAAGAAGATGTGTGGTTTGCTTGTCTTCATCGGTCAGGGCATAGAGTAGAACAGTCAGCAAGTTGTGTTGCGACCTTATAGGACTTTGGTAGGCCACGTTTTAATATTGTGTGCAGTTCTGGTCACACAATACAGGAAGGCTTACTGGAGGTCTGGAGATGATGCAGAAGAGGTATAGACAATAGGTGCAGGAGTAGGCCATTCAGCCCTTCGAGCCAGTACCACCATTCAATGTGATCATGGCTGATCATCCACAATCATTACCCCATTCCTGCCTTCTTCCCATATCCCCTGACTCCACTATCCTTAAGAGCCCTATCTAGCTCAGAATTTACCAGAATTTAATTGGGCAAATCGATTGCTCCCTAGAGTATCAGAGATTGTATAACATTTTGAGAGACATAGATTGGGGTAGGACAGTCAGAACCTTTTCCCAGAGTGAAAATATCAAGGACTAGATGTCGTTGCTTTCAGATGAGAGGGGTTAAATATATAGATGTACAGGGAAAGTTTTTTATTTTGTACAGCATGCTGGGTGCCTGGGACGTGCTGACAGGGGTGGGGGAGGTGGAGACAGATACAATTTAGTTTATTGTCACGTGTACCGAGGTACAGTGAAATGCTTTTGTTGCGTGCTTTCCAATCAGCAGAAAGACAATACATGATTGCAATCGAGCCATTTGCAGTGTATAGATACATGATAAAGCAATAACGTTTAGTGCAAGGTAAAGCTAGCAAAGTCTGATCAAGGATAGTCCGAGGGTCACCAATAGTGATAGTAGTTCAGCACTGTTCTCATAAAGTAGTGGTGTTTGAGGCATTTATGGGTATGAGACACATGGGTATGGAGGGATTTGGATGATGTGGAGGCAGAATTTAGCTTAACCTGGCATCATGTCCAGCATGGACATTGTCATAAGATCATAAGTGATAGGAGTAGAATTAGGCCATTTGGCCTATCATGTCCACTACGTCATTCAATCATGGCTGATCTATCTCTGCCTCCTGACCCCATTCTTCTGCCTTCTCCCCATAACCTCTGATACCTGTACTAATCAAAAATCTATCTATTTCTGCCTTAAACATAATCACTGACTTGACCTCCACAGCCTATGTGACCGAAGGGTCTGTTCCTGTGGTGTAATGCTCTTGTGTTCTCTGAATAACAGGCAATTAAGGCAATCAGAATATTGCAACATGATTTAAGTAAGAAAATGGAGGTAGACATGAAGTACTGTAGTAACTCAGTGGATCAGGCAGCATGACTGGAAAAAAAAGGTTGGGTGATGTTTTGAGTCGGGACCCTCCTTCAGACCCTGATTTTCCCCCATCCTTTTTTTCCAGAGATGCTGCCTGACCTGCTGAGTTACTGTGTCTAGCACTATGTGTCTATCATCAGTATAAACCAGCATCTGCAGTTCCTTTCTACATAGAGAATGGAGATGTCTCGTTCCAGTTGAATAGGGTCCTCCTGAGTCCACATCTGGAATATTGACTATTCCTCTCCGGGGAGGAATATGTAACCGTTTAAGGATAAGGTCACAGTTTAAGGATAAGGGGGAAATCTTTTAGGACCGAGATGAGGAAAACTTATTTTCCTGCAATTTCTCTAATATAAACACAGGCCCTTTGGCTCATAAGTCCGTACTACAAGTGATACCAATTTAAACTAATCTCCTCTGTCTGCACATGATCCACACCCTTCCATTCCTTGCATACCCATGTGCCTATCGAAAAGTCTCTTAAATGCCCCCGTCATACCTGCATCTACCACCATGCCTGGCAGAGTATTCCAAGCACCCGCCGCCCACTGCTCTTTCTACAAGTAGAAAAAAAAACTTGCCCTGCACATCTCCTTAAAACTTTGGTCCTCTCACTTTATTGCTATGCCTCCTGTCATTGACATTTCCATCCTTAGGGAAAGAGGTTCTGACTGTCTATCCTATCCAAGCCTCTTATAATTGTATATACTTGTATTGGGTCTCCTCTGAACCTCTGATGTACCTGAGAAAACAAATGCAAGTTTGTCCAACCTCTCCTCTGAGACAGTGGAAGCAAAGAACTGCAGATGCTGGTTAATACACAAAATGACACAAAGTGGTCACTGAACTCATCGGCTCCGGCAGCATCTCTGGAGAACATAGGTGACATTTCAGGGCGAGACGCCGCTTCAGGCTCGTATTCTTTATTCCAGGCAGCATTGTTATCATGCAACTGAACCATCCTACCAACAACTAGAGAGGAGTCTTGAGCTACTATCTACCTCATTAGAGACCCTTGAACTATATTTGATCATACTTTACTGGACATTATCTTGCACTAAAAGTTACTCACCCTTTATCCTGCATCTGTACACGGTGGATGGCTCGATTGTAATCATGTATTGTCCTTCCATTGGCTGGTTAGCATACAACAAAAGCTTTCCACAGTACCCACAGTACCCTGGTACACATGACAAACTAAACTAAACATTGTGGTAAACCTCTTCTGCACCCACCCCAAATCCTTCACATCCTACTATGTGGTTAGATTTGTTATGACTAGTAAACGAGGATTAATTTGCTGTGGCCAAATAACCTCTCATCCAGCATGTTTTTGGGATGTGGAGCACTGCAGGGGTGGGAATTCCTGGAGAGAGCCTGTAAATTCCACAGACACCACTGAATGATCAAGATTGAACAGGAGTCGCTTTGCTTTTTCGGATCTTGGCCATCCGTGCTCCTTGTTCCCGGGCCTCTGCTTTTTGTAATTTTGTGCTTTTCCCAATGTTCATGGCATATGGCCTATTCGGCAATATTTGGTTCCTCTGCCCTTCAACTGCTCTTTCCACGGTTGAAAAAAAGATCTTAAACTGGCAAGTTTAACCAAGCATTTGCTATCGTCTTCTAACTCCTAAACTTTCTTTATTGTCACATGTATCAGGTACAGTGAAATACATTTTTTGCATGCAGCTCAGCAAGACTATCACCGTACACAAGCACAGTATCTCAGTTGGTACAGAACAACCCAGTGAGTCTTTGTGCAAGAAGGTCCATTTTACAGTCCCAGCTGCAGCTGCAGCTGACCACAAAGGCCCATTCGGCCGTCGGCTCCATCTGGTTGTCCCGCGAACTGATTTCTATGATCTGAATTAAAAATTCTGGAGTTACTTGACAAGTTAGGTGGGTTCTGTGGAGAGTGAAATAGAACTACCATTTTGGGTAATTGTGTGAAAGCTCCTCATTCTTCTTTCAACTAATTCTTGAAATTCTTCTTTCAACTAGTGAATAAACTAACATTTTCCCAAGTTATAAGTCCGCCACCTACTCACACGCTCACGTAATCCACCTACATCACTTTCAGGACTTTCTGTGACTTCTTCACAGCTCATTGAAACTTACTGAATAGTGAAAGGCTCGGATAGAGTGGATATGGAGAGGATGCTTGCTCTAGTGGGAGAGTCAAGGACCAGAGGGCACAGCCTCAAAATAAAAAGACACATGTTTAGAAACATGAGGAGGAATTTCTTTAGTCAGAAGGTGGCGAATGTGTGAAATTAATTGCCACAGACGGTTGTGGAGGCCAAGTCGTTGGGGTATTTTTAAGGCGAGTTTGACAGATCCTTGATTTGTAACGGCATCAAAGGTTAGGGGGAGAAGGCAGGAGAATGGGATTGAAAGGGAAAGATAGATCAGCCATGATTGAATGGTGGAATAAACTGGGCTGAATGGCCTAGTTCTGCTCGTATGATTAAAAGCCCTGTCCCATGGTACAAGTTCATTCCAAGAGCTCTCCCAAGTTTGCCCTGATTCGAACTCAATTTACGGTAATGGCCACTCGGCGGTACTCGGGGCTCTCGTGGACATTTTTCAACATGTTGAAAAATCGTCAGGAGTCTTCCCGTGCTTACATGCCGTTAGCGAGTCTTCCCGAGGACCTGCTGTTAGCGGTATGAGCCGCTAAGAGGCGTCCCCGAGCTCCGACGTACCCGCTACGTTCATTCTCCGTGCTTACCACGAGTTGGATTTATTTTAAACTCAGGAGAGCTCTTGGAATGAACTCGTACCACGGGACAGGGCTTTTAGTGTCAACTAGTATTGCATCTGTCCCTGTGATCTCTGTAATTCATTAATGGGATATGGATGTTGCCAAAGTCAGCAGTTGCTGCTCATCTCTAATAACCCATGAAAGGAATGTTGATTCTCACCTTGAATCACTATATGCTTTATGCTGAAGGTATTTCAGATTGGGGACGTCCAGAATTTGGGCTCAGTGACAAGGGGTTGGCAATTATCTGTCTAAATCAGGCTGGTGTAAAGTTTGGTGGGGGAAATCTGCAGGAGATGGTGTCCCAAAGAACATCCTCCCCTTGAATGTCAGGTGTGCTAACGGATGGTGTTGTCCAAGTTCTGACAATTTGTCACAAAACTTACTGCAGACGGTACAAATTACAACCATGGGGATCTTTCTTTCCGTCTGTGTAATGCAAAACTTCATTTAAATCCAAGAGCTGATACAGTAGACATTAAATGTTGATGCATGATGGTTTTGCCACTAGCTTTTATGTTTCATGGAAACTACTTTTTATCGGACCCGTCACATCTGTCCATAGAAAGGCACAAAGCGCTGGAGTAGCTCAGAGGGTCAGGCAGCATCTCTGGAGGAAAAGGCATAGGTGCATTTCAGGTCTGGACCCTTCTTCAGACTGGGGATCTCCAGCGATGCTGCCTGACTTGCTGAGCTGCTCCAGCACCGTGTGTCTTTTTCTTTTGCAACTGCAGATCCTTGTGTCTCCATTTTCTTTTCTTTTTTTAATGATTTTGAAATGATAAGAACGTACTGCAAGGGTTGAAGGAAGAACAATGGAATGATCCTTGGACTTGAGGTAATCAAAGACATTTGAGATTACAACATGCAGTGTTTCTAAATGAGGAAATTATAATTCAAATTGATGGATTTTTTTGAAATGCAAAAGTTGTTTTCCAGCTACAGAGAAATTGAGGAACCCCTTAAACTTTTTTGACTAATGCATTTAATGCTGATTATTAAAATACCACCACTCTTTCTTTTCTGTACCCCAACACATAAAATGGCCAGAGCATTTAAAATAATGGATGTGGTGTCAGAATAGAGGGTCAGATTTCTGAGGCTGCAATCAAGTTTAATTGTTTTTCATGATAACTGTGAATCTGTAGAACCTCTTCCCTGGTGAGCTACACTCGTGTTGGTGCAGTCAAATATGCTGAAAAATGGAGGGTCTGGGGTTCAGATAATAAAGCACTTGGAAGATCACTTTATTACCTTATTGGATACCACAGCAATTCCTATTTCCTGCTGCCCTAAATAATTGGATATGAATATTTTGTTAAGGGCAGGATCAGAGTTATAGATTACAATATGAGCACTTCAACATGGAGGGCAGTTATGCTGAGCTATTGGCTTACTTGTTCAACGTTTGAGATACAGCACGGAAACAGGCCCTTCGGCCCACCGAGTCCGTGCCAACCAACGATCACCCGCAACGCAAATTTACACTAGAGACAATTTACAAGTTTACTGAAGCCAATTAACATACAACCTATACATTCTTTGGAATGTGGGAAGAAACTGGAGCACCCAGAGAAAACCCATGGGGTCACAGGGAGAACATACAAACTCCCTACAGACATCTCCCACAGTCGGGATCAGGGTTTCTGGCGCTGTAAGCGGCCAGGGCTCTAGAACTCCGGACAAGCTGGAGCCGGCAGACCCGTTCCCATGGTTGACTTCCAAGACCGAGTTTGTGGGCCGATAGTCAAGTCGAGAGTTTATTGTCACGTGTCCCAGATAGGACAATGAAAATCTTGCTTTGCTTCAGCACAACAGAATATAGTAGGCATGAATACAGAACATATCAGTGTGTCCATATACCATTATATAAATATATACACACACCAATAAATAAGCAGATAAAGTGAAAATAAACTGATAATGGTCTATTAATATTCGGAGATTTGTTTCAGTTGAGTTTAATAGCCTGATGGCTGGGGAAATAGCTATTTCTGAACCTGGACATAGAAACATAGAAAATTTGAAAATAGGTGCAGGAGGAGGCCATTCGGCTCTTCGAGCCAGCACCGCCATTCATTGTGATCATGGCTGATCGTCCCCTATCAATAACCCGTGCCTGCCTACTCCCTATATCCCTTGACTCCACTAGTCCCTAGAGCTCTATCTAACTTTCTCTTAAATCCATCCAGTGATTCGGCATCCACTGCCCTCTGTGGCAGGGAATTCCATAAATTCACAACTCTCTGGGTGAAATTTTTTTTTCTCAACTCAGTCTTAAATTACGTCCCCTTTATTCTAAGACTGTGGCCCCTGGTTCTGGACTAGCCCAACATTGGACACATTTTTCCTGCATCTAGCTTGTCCAGTCCTTTTATAATTTTATATGTTTCTATAAGATACCCCCGCATCCTTCTAAACTCCTGTGAATACAAGCCTAGTCTTTTCAATCTTTCCTCGTATGACAGTCCCGCCATCTCAGGGATCAATCTCGTGAACCTACGCTGCACTGCCTCAATCACACGGATGTCCTTCTTCAAATTGGGAGACCAAAACTGTACACACTAGGGACAATTTTCAGAGAGCAATTAATCTACAAACCCACACGCCTTTGGGATGTGGGAGGAAAATGGAGCAAATGGACGTTGCAGTCTTCAGGCTCCTGTACCTTGTAGCTGGGAGATGAGTGTGTGGCCAGGATGGTGTGGGTCCTTGATGATGCTGCCAGCCTTTTTGAGGCAGCGACTACGATAGATCCCCTCGATGGTAGGGAGGTCAGAGCCGATGATGGACTGGGCAGTGTTTACTACTTTTGTAGTCTTTTCTGCTCCTGGGCGCTCAAGTTGCCGAACCAAGCCACGATGCAACCGGTCAGCATGCTCCCTACTGTACACCTGTAGAAGTTAGAGTCTTTCTTGACATACCGACTCTCTGTAATCTTCTCAGGAAGTAGAGTCACTGATGTGCTTTCTTAATAATTGCATCAGTGTTCTTGGACCAGGAGAGATCTTCAGATATATGCACACCCAGGAATTTGAAGCTCTTGACCCTCTTCACCGTACAAACTGGATTGTGGGTCCCCACCCTACACCTTCCAAAGTCCACAATCAGTTCCTTGGTTTTGCTGGTGTTGAGTGCCAGGTTATTGTGCTGGCACCATTTTGTCGGTCGGTCGATCTCACTTCTATACTCTGACTCATCCCCATCAGTGATACGTCCCACAATGTAGTTTTTGTTATTTTTTGTTGGGGTGTGTGTGTGGGGGGGTGGGGGTGGGGTGGGGGGGGGGGGGGAAACTTTTTTAATCTCTCCCTGCACTGGAGACCCGACCTTTTCTCGTCGGGATTCCGTTGTCGTTGGGGCCGCAACGAGGAGCGGCCTCCAACAGGAAGAAGCCGGGGACTCTGGTGCTACTCACCGTCGCCGTCGCGGGGCTGGCCGAGTCCAGAGCGGTGGAGGAGCGCTGCTGCTGCCGCTGCTGCTGCTGCTGCTGCCGATGCCGCTGCTGAGTCGGAGGCTGCTACTGCGGGTCTGCGGACGGCGGCACCGGGAGCCCGCGGATCCCTGGAGGGAGACCGCTTTTCGGGGCTCCTGCAACGGCGAATTCTCTCGCCCGTGTTGCGGGGTTGAAGAGCTCCTGGAGCGGGGCCTGACACCACTGCCCCGCGCGGCTGGAATGGCCGCGGGACTTTGCGAGCGCACACCGGGGGCTCCAACACCAAGACCCGGTGAGCGACCTCGCACCACCCGGCGTGGCTTCAATGGCCGCGGGACAATCGCCATCGCCAGCCGGGGGCTTTGACTTTGACTCTGACATCGGGGGGGGGGGAGAGTGCAGTGGAGAGATAAGTTTTTTTTTGGCCTTCCATCACAGCTATGTGATGGATGTTTATGTAAAATGTAATTATGTTGTGTCTGGGGTCTATTTGTGTGTAATGTATGGCTGCAGAAACGGCATTTCGTTTGGACCTCCAGGGGTCCAAATGACAATTAAATTGACTCTTGACTCTTGAACAGTGATGTCATAAGCGAACTTGATGGTGGAGTTCGCACTATGACCGGCTACGCAGTCATGAGTATAGAGTGAGTACAGCAGGGGGCTGGGTGCTCCCGTGCTGATTGTTATCGAGTCTGACACATTTCCACCAATACGAACAATCTGTGGTCTTTGAATGAGGAAGTCAAGGATCCAATTGCAGAGGGATGCACAGAGACCCCGATCTGAGAGCTTGGTAACCAGCTTGGAGGGGATGATTATATTAAATGCAGAGCTGTAATCAATGAATAACAGCCTGACATATGAGTGGGGCCGATGAATCTGTTCCCATAGCCGACTTTGCGGGCCCATTGGTGGACTGTTTGGTGACGTTGGACTCCTCTCGGAGGCCGTGCTCTGATCTAGCAACATGGATAATCCTGAAAGTCTCTGGAACCAAGGGTGCTGGAAAATCACCCATAAAATTCCTTTATCCTACAAACGAGGGACAGTTTACCAAAGCCAATTAACCTATGCTCGTATTTGGAATGATGGGGGAATCCGGAGCACCCGGAAAGAACCCACGCGGTGACAGAGATCAGACTAACTCTGTACAGACAGCACCCTTAGTCAGGATCGAACGCGTGGTAAAGCAGCAACTCTAATGCTGCTCCACAGTGTCGCCCCAAACAGTCGACATAAAATCTCCCACTTATCCTATTATTCTTACAGCCATCTGAAATCTCTTACACAAGAGCTTCTAAACAACGCCTTTTTAAAAACTGGCCCTCATTGCTAATCTGAAATTCATTTGCAGTTTTGAATTCTACTTGCACTCGAACTACTACAATAGTTGTCTAATCCAATGGGATTTAAAGTGAGTTTCAGTTTTCAACTGGTGTGGCTGCAAATGCGATTTGCGGTAAGAAATTAAGTTTTGAGTTGTGAGGTCCAAGCGCGAGTAATTTGAGTTGAGCCAAGTTATCTGATACCTGGACTAATCGCTCCTGGTTAGCAGTGGAATCAAACAATTCGTTTTCCTTTTGTTGGGTAAGCTTTTGGAAATAATACAACTCGACTTGAGTCGGCTTGTGCTGCTGAAGTGTGTGCTTGCCTCCTTTTTGAACAACAACTTGAAGCTGTGCAGTCAACAGAATGGACAGATTCATGGAGATTATTTTAAAAGCTTCGACATCATATTTTCAATGTAAGATTTATCAAATCTTCCATGTGAGATGGAGGTTCACATGCACCTGCTCTAACCTCATCTACAGCACATGGTGTGGGCACCTGTACATCGGTACAAAACTTAGACATGCCGACCGTTTTTCCGAACACTTGTGTTCGGTCTGCCAAGGCCTGCTGGAACTCCTCGTGGCGAACCACTTTAATTCCCCTTCCCAATCCCATGCTGACCTTTCTGTCCTCCATTGCTAGAATGAAGCCACATGCAAATTGGAAGAACAGCATCTCGTATTTCGCTTGGGTAGCTTGCAACCCAGTGGTATGAATGTTAAATTATCCACATTTAGGTAACTTCTACAACTTACCTCACTTCCCCCTCAGCTCCCCTCGAAAAATCAGTTAGTCAGTTGCACAGTTTGCAATGATGTATGCCTCTTGGGCTTGCACCATCTCTAGCCAATAATTGACCTCTTGCCTGACGTCATCAGTAACTGGTTCCCATCCGTCCTGTTTTTTTTCTCGCTTCCAGCACCCCCCCCCCCCCCCCCCCCCCCCCCCCCCCCCCCCCCCCCCCCCCCCCCCCCCCCCCCATCCCACTCAATCAATCTGAAGTAGTCCCGACTTGAACCATTGCCTATTCATTTTCTCCAAAGATGCTCCCAGAACCGCTGAGTTGCTCCAACCCTTTTTTTTGTAAACCAGCATCAGTAGTTTCTTGTATCCGCATGTTTCTTTAAATTCGTGAGTTTAGTCATATTTTCCATAGGAGCTCTGCCAACTTTGTATTGAATTAAGCTGTTTGCGACTTGTACAGTGCCCTCCATAATGTTTAGGACAAAGACCCATCATTTATATATTTGCCTCTGTACTCCACAATTTGAGATTTGAAATAGAAAAAATCACATGTGGTTAAAATGGACATTGTCAGATAATAAATGCCATTTTTATACATTTTGGTTTCACCATGTAGAGATTACAGCCTTGCTTATACATAGTCCCCCCCATTTCAAGGCACCATGATGTTTGGGACACAGCAATGTCATGTAAATGAAAGTAGTCATGTTTAGTATTTTGTTGCATGTCCTTTGCATGCAATGACTGCTTGAAGTCTGCAATTCATGGACATCACCAGTTGCTGGGTGTCTTCTCTGGTGATGCTCTGCCAGGCCTGTATTGCAGCCATCTTTAGCTTACGCTTGTTTTGATGGCGAGTTCTATCCAAGGTCTAATACCCGGGCATCCTTTAGTTTTTTTTCCTGTATTTGCTGAAGTTTCTTATTCAATTAAGTTGAAACTGTGTCGATCTCTGATTTGTGAAAGTGTCAGGATGATATTGCTTTCCAAACAAGAAAAGTAGTTAACGGGCAGTGGTGCATCTTTAAGCCTGGAGTTTGTGCTTATTGTATCTCTTAACGCAATGATGTCGATTGAAAGTGTGATCATGTTATCACAGATATTCAGTTTGTCAATATTTTGAGGTCTGCCTTGAAATTAACCTTCTGCTCTGTCTTAATGTTTTAATAGAATGGTACTGTGGAGTAAACGGATTGGAAGAGATGTTTTGTTTTCCTTGCACAGTTTTGCACAAATATAATGTGATCATATTCCTTCTATAAGTTTCACTTGGCTTTTAGAATGCAATGCATTATAATTTCAAGGTAAATGCTAGAAACGCTTGTGTTTAGTCCCAGGCACAGTGGTGCAGGGGTAGAGCTGCGGTCTTACAGACTCTGGTTCGATATTGATTTTGGGTGCTGCCTGTACGGAGTTTGTACGTTCTCCTTGTGATCGCCTGGGGTTTCTCCTGGTGCTCTGGTTTCCTCCCATACTCCAAAGACGTACAGGATTGTAGGTTAATTGTCTTTGATAAAATTTAAAATTGTCGCTAGTGTGTAGGATAGTGTTGGTGTATGGGGTGATTGGTGGTGGACGTGAACTCAGTGGGCCGAAGTGTCTGTTTCCGAACTCTATTTCTCTAAAGCCTGCTGGATCTCCTGGTTGCTTCCCATTTTAATTCCTCCACATTTCCATACTAAATTTTCTGAACCATTATCCAGTTGTTAATCCTGGCCAAATTGGAGAGGCTAGGACTTTAAAATGAGGTAAAAGCTTCAGGGCTGCTAGCAGATTTGGTCAATTTGGAATTGCTCTGCAGAACTGGGGCAAGCTGCGGAGTGGTGCCAGTGTGTCTAGAGCTTAGATACAAGTTGCAAGAAAAGAATAAGAACATCTGCAGACCCAGTCAATTAGGTGCAAAATGCATAGAATGGATTGGATGGCTGCAAACCAGATATACACCTTGTAAATAATTGTAAATGTTGCAGAGTGGTGGTGGTGAAGTCAGATACAGTGCATTCAGAAAGTATTCAGATCCCTTCACTTTTTCCACATTTTGTTACTTGACAGCCTTATTTTAGAATGGATTAAATTCTTTTTAATCATCAATCTACACACAGTACCCCAGAATGAAGAAGCGAAAACAGGAGTTTAGAAATTCTTGCGAAGTAGTAAAGAAATAACTGAAATATCACATTAACGTAAGTATTCAGACCCTTTGCTATGATACTCAAAATTGAACTTGGGTTCATCCTGTTTCCATTGATTATCCTTGAGATGTTTCTACAACTTGATTGGAGTCCGTGGTAAATTAAATTGATTGGACATGATTTGCAAAGGCACAAATCTGTCTATATAAGGTCCCACAGTTGACGGTGCATGTCAGAGCAAAAACAAAGCCATGAAGACGAAGGAATTGTCCGTAGACCTCCGAGACAGGATTGTGCCGGGACACAGATCTGGGAAAGGGTATAAAACAATTTCTGCAGCATTGCAGGTCCCGAACAGCACAGTGACCTCTGTTATTCTTAAATGGAAGAACTTTGGAATCACCAGGACTCTACATAGAGCTGGCTGCCCAGCCAAACTGAGCAATCGGAGGAGAAGGGCCGTGGTCAAGGAGGTGACTCACTCTGACAGAGCTCCAGAGTTTCTCTGTGGAGATGGGAGAACCTTCCAGAAGGACAACTATATCTGCAGCGCTCCACCAATCAGGCCTTTATGGTAGAGTGGCCGGACGGAAGCCACTCCTCAGTAAAAGGCACATGACAGCCCGCTTGGAGTTTGCCAAAAGTCATGAGGAACAAGATTCTCGGGTCTGATGAAACCAAGATTGAACTCTTTGGCCTGAATGCCAAGCGTCATGTCTGGAGGAAACCAGGCACCGCTCATCACCTGGCTAATACCATAACTAGGGTGAAGCATGGTGGCGGCAGCATCATGCTGTGGGGATGTTTTTCAGCGGCAGGAACTGGGAGACTATTCAGGATCGAGGGAAAGATGAACAGAACAAAGTACAGGGCGATCCTTGATGAAAACCTGCTCCAGAGTGTTCTGGACCTCAGACTGGGGTGGAGGTTCACCTTCCAACAGGACAACGACCCTAAGCACACAGCCAAGACAACGCAGGCGTGGCTTTGTGACAAGTCTCCTTGAGTGTCAAGGTTTCGTGTCCTTGAGTGGCCCAGCTAGATCCCAGACTCGAATCCAATCGAACGTCTCTGGAGGAACCTGAAAATAGCTGTGCATCGACTGCTCCCTATCCAACCTGACAGAGTTTGAGAGGATCTGCAGAGAAGAATGGGAGTAATTTCCCAAATACAGGTGTGCCAAGCTTGTAGCATCATACCCAAGAAGACTTGAGGCTGTAATCTCTGCCAAAGGTACCTCAACAAAGTACTGAATAAAGGGTCTAAATACTTATGTAAATGTGATATTTCCGTTATTTATTTTTAATTACTTTGCAAAAATTTCTAAACGCCTGTTTTCGCTTTTTTATTATGGGGTATTGTGTGTAGATTGATGATTTAAAAAAAAAAAATTAATCCATTTTAGAATAAGGCTGTAATGTAACGAAAAGTGGAAAAAATGAAGGGGTTTAAATACTTTCTGAATGCACTGTACGATGGTGGCATTTAAGAGGCTTTTAGAATAGCACATGGAAGAGTAGGGAATAGATCGTTATGGAGCACACACTGGCAGATAGGATAACCTTAACGGCGTCATGTTCGGCACAAACAATGTGGACTTGCTTGTTCCATCTATGTTCAACAACTGTTCAATGAATCTATGACTTTTCATTAGAGCGCATCTCTTTTTGAACCATTTTGTGTTTCGGGGCAGTTTTTGTCATCAATGCCCCTGCTCAAACCAATGTATTTTCTGTCTGTTATTTGAAAAGTGCCCTTTTGATTGTGCAGACGACCAATGGAGATGGATAATTAGCAGTTGCTTTTGTGAAAGAGGCTGAGGGTTGCATTACAATTTTACAAGACATTGGTGAGGCTGCATTTGAAGTATTGCGAGCAGTTTTGGTCACCCTCCTATAGGAAAGATGTCATTAAGCTGGAAAGAGTGCAGAGAAGATTTATGAGGATGTTGCCAGGACGAGGGCCTGAGCTATAGGTAGAGGTTCGGCAGGCTAGGACTTTATTTCTTGGAGTGCAGGAGACAGAGGGGATATCTTACACAGAGGTGTATATAAATCATGAGGGTGAATGAAGTATTTTTCCCAGGGTAGTGGAATTGAGAGCTACAGGGCATAGGTTTACGATGAGAGGGGAAAGATGTAATAGCAACCTGAAGGACGACACAAAATTGTGGTTTATGGAATGACCTGCCAGAGGAAGTTGCTGGGACAGGTACTTAACTTATAAAGGCATATATAGGAAACGTTGAGAGGGATATGGTCTAGATATGTGCAAATGGGAATAGCTGGGATGGAGCCTCTTGGTTGGCAGGGATGATTTGGGCAAAAGTGCCTGTTTCTGTGCTATATTTACACATCATTTGTAATGGCCCTTCTCATTTTTTCATTGCAAAGGATGGATTACAAAACATTTTGACCTTAGTGCACGACCCAGTCCATTATAGTAGTTTAAAAGCAGCTGTTTTTCTTGCAAATGATTATTTATGGAGAGTGACCTCATTGCAGATATTAAATGCTTGTACAAAATTTAGTTGAAACGAACCTTCAGAGCAGCCCCATGCATATTTAATTTTGCTCAGGCCTTTTCTGTTCTGTTTAGTTTAGAGAGACAGTGTGGGGGGGGAAAAAGGCCCTTCGGCCCACTGATCCGCCCCGATCCCGATGCGCTAGTTTTATCCTAAACACCAGGGGCAATATACAGTAGCCAATTAACCTACGAACTTGCACGTTTTTTGAATGTGGGAGAAAACCCATGCGGTCACATGGGGTTGAGAGGGAAAGAAAGATCAGGCATGATTTAATGGCGCAGTGGACTTGGATGGGCAGAGTGTCCTAAATCTGCTTTCAGGTGAGGCAGAGGTTCACTTGCACCTCCTCCAACCTCCTCTACTGTAGGTGTCAACTTCTGTACATCGGCGAGACCAAGCGCAGGTCGTTTCGCTGAACACCTTCGCTCAGTCTGCCTTAACCTACCTGAGCTCCCGGTTGTTCAGCACTTTAACTCCCCCTCCCACCTTTTCTGTCCTGGGCCCCCTCCATTGTCAGAGTGAGGTCCAGTGCAAATTGGAGGAACAGCACCTCGTATTTTGCTTGGGCAGCTTGCACCCCAGCGGTATGAACATTGACTTCTCTAACTTCAAGTAACCCTTACTTTCCCTCTCTCTCCATCCCCTCCCCCATCTCCGTTCTCCCACCAGTCTTACTGTCTTCGACTACAATCTATCTCTATCCCGCCCACTCCCCTGACATCCGTCTGAATAAGGGTCTCGACCCGAAACGTCACCCATTCCTTCTCTCCAGAGATGCTGCCTGGCCCACTGAGTTACTTCAGCATTTTGTGTCTAACACAATCTAATGTTGTTTAACACAATCTATCACCTTGTAACTTCATATAACACAATCTAATGTCATATAACACAATCTATATCATAGAACATAATCTAACAGATAACACAATCTAACATCATGTAGCGTCATTTAACAATCTGTCATATAACACACTCTGATATATAACACATAACGTCATATAACACATTCTAACATCAGAATCTAACTTCGTATAACACAATCTAACATCATGTAACATAATATAAGTAACTGAAAGTAAGCATGCAGGTACAGCAGGCAGTGAAGAAAGCTAATGGCATGTTGGACTTCATTGCAAGAGGATTTGAGTTTAGGAGCAAGGAGGTCCTACTGCAGTTGTACAGGGCCCTGGTGAGACCGCATCTGGAGTATTGTGTGCATTTTTGGTCTCCTAATTTGAGGAAGGACATTCTTGCTATTGAGGGAATGCAGTATAGGTTCACCAGGTTAATTCCGGGATAGCGAGTACACCGGAGTTTGGTGTAGGAGATCTTGTTGATGAGTATTCTGGACCCGCTGGCCACTACTTTAGATTTTGTATCTCATCCCATTTGTGGTCGGCATTGACACAGTGAGATGAAGGACCTGTTTCAATGCTCAATCAATCACATCAAAAATCTGGCATTAATTGTGTTTTGCAGTATAGTCAGGTGGAATATTTATTTGTTACATTTTGCATACAAACTGTCCACATGAAGCAACCTATATATTTCATATGTAGAAACAAGGAATTGCAGATGCTGATTTACAAAAAAAGACAAAGTGCTGGAATAACACAGCGGGTCCAGTAACATCTCTGTAGACCATGGATAGGTGACGTTTCGAGTCGGGGCCCTTCTTCAAACTTGCTATACTTCTTCAAAAGTATCTTTAATACTTCGGTTTTGGTTGAGATCAGTTACATTTGGTTTGCATAAGGAGTAAAACCTGTTGCAGTGCCTGCTTCAATTCCACTGAATTAAATACTAGAATTGTTTTCCTCCATTGGTTTATCTACGTCTTTTCAGATTTTGCAGAATATTTGCTCTATAGATTAAAAAAAGATCAAACTGATTCAAGTAACCATTTAAATATTCCTTACACATGTGTGTGGCTTGATTTTATTTAATTTAGTTTATTATTGTCACATGTACTGTGATGCGGTGAAAAACTTGTTTGTGTGCTGTCTAGTCCATAAAAAAAGGCTATCCACAAGCCGTCCACAGTGCAAAGATAAAGTGATCGTGTGGGTTTTCCTCGGGTGCTCCGGTTTCCTCCTGCATTCCAAAGAAGTGCAGGTTTGTAGGTTAATTGACCCTCTGTAAATTGCCCCTAGTGTGAGTGTGGGATGCAAAACTAGCATAACATAGAACTAGTGTGCAGGTAATCGATGGTCCGTGTTGACTCTGTGGGCTGCAGGCCTGTTTCCATGCTCTATCTCTTAACTACCATGTGTATACCTAGATCTCAGAATCTACCATGCTTATTTTTCATAATCCCAGGGTGATATTCTAACTCCACTACGCCAGTGCTTGGTTTGTGATGTTAAAAAAAAAACCCAATGGGATGGTTTAATGTTTGTTTGTTTACCGAATGTAAATCGTGACATTGATTTTGAAATGTGAAAATAGTCTCAAACAAACATTTGACCAAATGTGACCAGAACTTAAAGAAAGGTAACTTTGAGGGTATGAGACGTGAATTGGCCAAGATTGACTGGCAATTAATTCTAAAAGGGTTGACGGTGGATATGCAATGGAAGACATTTAAAGACTGCATGGATGAACTACAAAAATTGTTCATCCCAGTTTGGCAAAAGAATAAATCAGGGAAGGTAGTGCATCCGTGGATAACAAGGAAAATCAGGGATAGTATCAAAGCGAAGGATGATGCGTACAAATTAGCCAGAAAAAACAGCATACCGGAGGACTGGGAGAAATTCAGAGACCAGCAGAGGAGGACGAAGGGCTTAATTAGGAAAGGAAAAATGGATTATGAAAGAAAACTGGCAGGGAACATAAAAACTGACAGCAAAGGTTTTTATAGATATGTGAAAAGAAAGAGATTAGTTAAAACAAATGTAGGTCCCTTGCAGTCAGAAACAGGTGAGTTGATCATGGGGAACAAGGATATGGCGGACCAATTGAATAACTACTTTGGTTCCGTCTTCACTAAGGAAGACATAAATAATCTGCCAGAAATAGCAGGGGACTGCGGGTCAAAGGAGTTGGAGGAATTGAGTGAAATCCAGGTTAGTCGGGAAGTGGTGTTGGGTAAATTGAATGGATTAAAGGCCAATAAATCCCCAGGGCCAGATAGGCTGCATCCCAGAGTACTTGAGGAAGTAGCTCCAGAAATAGTGGATGCATTAGTAATAATCTTTCAAAACTCTTTAGATTCTGGAGTAGTTCCAGAGGATTGGTGGGTAGCAAACCATAACCCCACTTTTTAAGAAGGGAGGGAGAGAGAAAATGGGGAATTACAGACCAGTTAGTCTAACATCGGTAGTGGGGAAACTGCTAGAGTCAGTTATTAAAGATGGGATAGCAGCACATTTGGAAAGTGGTGAAATCATTGGACAAAGTCAGCATGGATTTACGAAAGGTAAATCATGTCTGACGAATCTTATAAAATTTTTCGAGGATGTAACTAGTAGCGTGGATAGGGGAGAACCAGTGGATGTGGTGTATCTGGACTTCCAGAAGGCTTTCGACAAGGTCCCACATAAGAGATTAGTATACAAACTTAAAGCACACGGCATTGGGGGTTCAGTATTGATGTGGATAGAGAACTGGCTGGCAAACAGGAAGCAAAGAGTAGGAGTAAACTGGTCCCTTTTCACAATGGCAGGCAGTGACTAGTGGGGTACCGCAAGGCTCAGTGCTGGGACCCCAGCTATTTACAATATATATTAATGATCTGGATGAGGGAATTGAAGGCAATATCTCCAAGTTTGCGGATGACACTAAGCTGGGGGGCAGTGTTAGCTGTGAGGAGGATGCTAGGAGACTGCAAGGTGACTTGGATAGGCTGGGTGAGTGGGCAAATGTTTGGCAGATGCAGTATAATGTGGATAAATGTGAGGTTATCCATTTTGGTGGCAAAAACGGGAAAGCAGACTATTATCTAAATGGTGGCCGATTGGGAAAGGGGGAGATGCAGCGAGACCTGGGTGTCATGGTACACCAGTCATTGAAGGTAGGCATGCAGGTGCAGCAGGCAGTAAAGAAAGCGAATGGTATGTTGGCTTTCATAGCAAAAGGATTTGAGTATAGGAGCAGGGAGGTTCTACTGCAGTTGTACAGGGTCTTGGTGAGACCACACCTGGAGTTTTGCCTACAGTTTTGGTCTCCAAATCTGAGGAAGGACATTATTGCCATAGAGGGAGTGCAGAGAAGGTTCACCAGACTGATTCCTGGGATGTCAGGACTGTCTTATGAAGAAAGACTAGACAGACTTGGTTTATACTCTCTAGAATTTAGGAGATTGAGAGGGGATCTTATAGAAACTTACAAAATTCTTAAGGGGTTGGACGGGCTAGATGCAGGAAGATTGTTCCCGATGTTGGGGAAGTCCAGGACAAGGGGTCACAGCTTAAAGATAAGGGGGAAATCTTTTAAAACCGAGATGAGAAGAACTTTTTTCACACGGAGAATGGTGAATCTCTGGAACTCTCTGCCACAGAGGGTAGTCGAGGCCAATTCATTGGCTATATTTAAGAGGGAGTTAGATGTGGCCCTTGTGGCTAAGGGGATCAGAGGGTATGGAGAGAAGGCAGGTACAGGATACTTAGTTGGATGATCAGCCATGATCATATTGAATGGCGGTGCAGGCTCGAAGGGCCGAATGGCCTACTCCTGCACCTAATTTCCATGTTTCTATGTGGCTGCCTAATGCACAGATCCAACAGCAGACATCCTGAAATTCAGAAACATGATTTCAGCAGTAGTTGGGCTTCTGATAGTGGTTTCATCTTTTAAGAGCTTCGGCAGCCCAAAGTGCTGTACCATCCACCTTCCCCAGCCTTGACTGTAAAAACTGGAGGCTATTTTATTTTTCATGTTTATTCAAGCATTGTTAACTTTATGTTCTGTAGGCTTTCGGGCTACTGATTTCATTGGGACTCGTTAATAGCTTAGAATCGAGAGTGTTTAATTGTCATATGTACTGACAACAGAAAAATGAAACTCCAACTTGCTGTAGCTTAACAAGTGTGTAAATGTAATAAGGTGTAGATATAATCATAATACAATAAACTAACAACTAATATTAGTTTACAAAACCAAAGTCCTTAGTGCAACCATTATTCCCGTTATCCTGTATCTGTACACTGAATGGCTCGATGGTAGTCGTGTATTTCAGCTGACTGGATAGCACCCAACAAAAAGCTTTTCACTGCACCTTGATATATGTGACAATAAACTAAACCAGATATATAGTCTATAAGATCATTGTTGTTGAGTTTGTGTATTGTTTATTGTACAGTATTTGGAGTCTAATGGTTGTTGGGAAGAAGCTGTTCTTGAACCTAGTGGTCACGATTTTCAGGCTCTTGTACCTTCATCCCGATGGCCGGAGTGAAATGGGAGTGTGGCCAGGGTGGTGTGGGTCTTTTGATATTGGCTGCCCTTTTGAGGCAGTGTTTCTTATAGACTTTGTTGGTTTGGTTTTTATACCTAGTGTGTATTTCTACACCAGACTTTGTTCTGAACCACGGAGTCCAAAACTTGGGTTCATCTTTGGAGTGTTGGGAATTGTGTGTGTTGTCTCTCTCTCCTTGTTTACCATTCCCCCATCTCTAATCCCAGAGAGCATTTACCAAAGACTGATTGGCTTTGAATATCTAGTACAGGGAGTTGTCTTGGATACAGAGCTGGTTACAGCTTCTAGAGTTTGCACAGTAGGTTGAGTCATGCAAGTCTGGCCCAGGCATGCATAATTGCATTGACTTGTGACACTATTATCATATGAGCAATTGTGTTTTTAGAGTTTATCTGCAGCAGAAAACATTTTTTACTGTAGAAGTGGAGAGTTTGTGATTTTTAAATGAAAAAAAATAAACTTTACATAGAACATGGAAAATTATAGCACAGGAACAGGCCGTTCGGCCTACAATATCTGTAGGTATGTTGCAAAGCCTACCTGAAGCGTCGCTGAAAATCTGTCCCAGCCCGTGTGCGCGATTTTGGCGCCGTTTAGAGGGGGGCGGGTTTAAAACGCGACTTTTCACTAGGCTGTTCAAATCGAGGTTTTTCAGCCTAGTTAATTATTAACGAAAAATCGCTGGAAGATTCCGTAGCTGGAGCTAGTTTTAGTTTTAAGGGCTTTCTATACTTGTTATAGTAGGTTAAAAATTAACCTCTAAACCCCCGACCGCCGGCAACGGGTCGGATCTCATACAGCAGACAACAGAAGGTAGGCTGTTTATTTTTACATTAAAAAGGGCTTCTTAAGATCCCTTTATACAAAGTTTAAAGTTGCGAGTAGCTAATTTTGGGCCCATTATATCCCGCAGTATTTTTCTGGGCATTTGAGGGCACAAATCTACCGCAATGTGAACGTTCTAAACCAGCGCGTTCACAGGAACCCACTAGAAAGCTGATTTAAATGGACTTTAATTTACAGCAATTGAACACTAAATTCCTTCCATTTGGCCTATAAATTGATGTAAATGAGACTTAAAAATCATGTTTTATTGTGAATTATTTGTGAATATTATTTGGACTCTTAGGCTATTTAAAAATGTTAATCATTTATTAAGAAATGGATAGATGTTTAGATCTAGTAATTGGTCGGAAATTAGCTACAATTGGGTAACTAACTAATTATATGCTTTAATTTCAGGTCATCCAAGTAAGATTATTTTATATTTGTTTCAGAATGCTTCAATCGATGATAACTGAAAATTTCATTCAGTTCTCTTAATTTTTAAGAAAGTTATGGGCTTTTGACTGTCCACGATCACAGTTTTTTTGTTATGTCCATAGAAAATCAATAGGGAACAAGATGCTAATTTCTGAGTATGAAAATGGCCATAACCTTTTAAATACTTGAGATATGAAAGTGAATTATGTGTCAAATTAAACTTATTTTTATGCTTTATCTGATGGGATAAATTGCAGACTTGATTTTTTAAATCTCAAAATTTTGTAACATTGCTAATATCTGTGCCCCGCACATCATTAAACTTTGTCCCTCTCACAAAGCTATGGTGTTTGACATTTTCCACCCCGGGTAAAAAGATTCTGACTGTCTAACCGATCCATGCCTTTCATAATTATCCCCTCAAACTGTTGTGGAAAAAATGTCAAATTGTGTCCACCTTCCTCTTATAAGCTACAGCCCCTAATCCAAGCATCATTCTGGTAAACTTCCTCTGCACCCTCTCCAAAGCCTCCACATCCTGTAATGAGGCGACCAGAACTGCCCACAGGGCCTCCATATTGTTGTTCATGAAAAATATATTCAAAAAAAAATATTGCAAAGCTCTTTATATATTTTTAGTGGTAGTCTGTACATAATGTGGCAACAATATATACATAAGAAAACAGTGCAAAGTTATTTATTTATTTTTAGTAGACATAAATGCTGGAGAAACTCAGCGGGAGAGGCAGCATCTATGGAGCGAAGGAATAGGTGATGTTTCGGGACCCGAAACGTCACCTATTCCTTCGCTCCATAGATGCTGCCTCACCCGCTGAGTTTCTCCAGCATTTTTGTCTACCTTTGATTTTTCCAGCATCTGCAGTTCTTTCTTAAACGTATATATTTTTAGTGGTGGACCCTACATAGCGTGGCTGGCTTTTGTAAATGGTAGAGTTAGTGCATATGCTTTGTACATGCCCCCCTTGGGTGGTAACCCCATCTGTGTTTTGAGTGGAGTCGGGGGAGGGCCCCCTCTGGCCCTCGACGTAGAGGCTGGGACCCTGGGTGTCCTGCTGGGTGCTGCATATGGAGCCACGAGTCTTGCAGGTAGTGAAGGTTGTTCTCCCATTTACTTTGTGGGGCTGCGCTGTTCTTCGGTGACCAAGTCTCAAGTGACACACAATTTGAATAGAATGCACCACTGAGCCTGTTTCTGCTCCCACAGCCTACTCTTTGGATGGCTGCCATTTTCCCTTGTTAATGAAGGCAAGCAGAGGGCAAGGGTGTTCAGCACTGAAATATAACTTGCTTCCTTTTGCATCAGGGTTATTAAAAAAAAATCTCTTGGTTAAATATTTGGCATGTTAACATTTTTAAAGATCTTTGGTAACCGTGAATGTGAAATCTGGTGGGTTTCAGCATTATCTCAGTCAAGTGGTGACCAGCTGAATGCTGACAGTTTCCAAATCTGTGGCGAGCTTTCAGCTGTCTAAACACAGAGTTGGATGGAGCCAGATAACCTATTTTGAGAAAAATCACATTGTGAAGCATGCAAGCTGGTTGGATAACTGGGACTGTGGTTTCAAAAATATCCCGGGGCTAGGGTGTGTTTGGATGACACAAATATAATGTCTATGTCTGTATTTGTGGATTGCAATTGTTTCTTCATTTGCTGGTACATTATCCCCTTTGGAATTTTAGAAAACTATCCTGACGAGGTAAAGATTATTTAAATTGACCTCGTAATTTGTTTTTTGTTTTAGTTCTACAATGCTGACTGGTACGATGATTCTTCCTCTGATGACGACGCTGGCTTTTCTAAGTGTTCGTTGTGAAGGTAAGGCATAACAATTAACTATAGAAAGACACAAAGTGTTGGAGTAACCCAGCAGGTCAGATAGCATCTCTAGAGAACATGATAGGTGACGTTTCATGGTCAGACTGACAACTATCAACTATCTGTGGTTCTCCGGGGATGCTGCCTGACCCGCTGAGTTTCTTTAGCATTTTGTGTATTTATTTGGTATAAACCAGCATCTGCAATTCCTTGTTTGCTACAATTAACTGTTGCATGTTAACATTATAGCAAGTGCACAGTGAAGCATCTCAAGGTGGCTCATCAAACAAAACCATGGCCTCCAGTCTAACATAATGCATTTGGTGTTTACAACATGTGGCCGCCCATGGTGCCGGAGAAACCGGAACCAGATCATTTTCGTGGAGAACCTGAATTCAGACCATTCAGACAGAAATGAGTTGGAACTTTAGTTTTAATTCTATTCCCAATCCCCACTCTGACCTACCTATGTGGCATTTGGTGCTGCTATAACAATGCCCAAGGTAAACGTGTCCAAGAAGGAACTGCAGATGCTAGAAAATCGAAGGTACACAAAAATGCTGGAAAAACTCAGCGGGTGCAGCAGCATCTATGGAGCGAAGTCTGAAGAAGGGTTTCGGCCCGAAACGTCACCTATTTCCTTTGCTCCAAAGATGCTGCTGCACCCGCTGAGTTTCTCCAGCATTTTTGTGTACCTCCCAAGGTAAACCTGTTAGGCCTTTTGGGCACATTGCAGTCTTCCAGACTTGATTGAATTCTATAACTTGATAACTTTCTTTCTAACTGAATTAGAACCGGCCTTTTTTGATGCAGTGTAATCCATTTGTGAGATTGATTCTTTTTTTTTCTCTCCTCTCCATCAGCACAATCTGTTCTGCACTGTCAGTGTTAATTACTTTATTTGTATTTTTCACTCTCCGGGTTCCTTCCATCTCTTACCTTTTGTTCATTTCCTTTCTGAAGGGCCTGTTCCTGTGTTGGTGTATGTTCATTGGTGTACATCCAAATTATGGATAAAAAAGGTTTAGAGGGAATGTGCAGGAAGGAATTGCAGATGCTGGTTTACATCGAAGATGGACACAAAATACTGGAGTAACTGTGGGTCAGGCAGCACCTCTGGAGAAAATAAATAAGTGACACTTCAGAACCCTTCTTCAGACTGAAAGTAGAGATCCCTATTCTCCAGAGATGCTGCCTGACCCGCTGAGTTACTCCAGTATCTTGTGTCCATCTAAAGTTTAGAGAGATATGGACTAAACATGGGAAAATGTGTCTATTCTAGATGGGGCATCTTGGTTGGCATAGATGGGTTGGGCCAGAGGGCCTGTTTCTGTGCCGTGTGACTCTATGCTTCGAAAGAGTTAACATGTCAAATGCTCATTATTTTCGCCGAAACTAACTAGCATTTGAAAAGGTACACAAAAATGCTGGAGAAACTCAGCGGCTCAGGCAGCATCTCTTAGCATTTGAAAATTATAGTTGTGATTCTTTGAGATTCTTATCTAACATTGACCAATTAGGGAAAATTTAGCTTCCATACATCTTTGTCTTCATTCTTGGTAAAGCATCTATAAATTTGGTTGCGTGTTTAATTGACTGGAGTCCGAAGTCTGCTCATCAAGTGATGTTTCGAATTTTGCTTCATAGATAAGGAAAAAAAGCTGAAGACCAATCATTTCAAATGCGTGTGTGAAGGGATGTTTTGTGGAGGAGAGAACCAGTGTGTTGGACAACAGTGCTTTGCATCGCTCAGCATAAATGACGGACATCCTGTTTATCAGAAAGGTTGCTTTGAAGTGTATGAACAGGGCAAGCTAACGTGCAAAACTCCACCATCAGCAGATCAAACAGTCGTGTGTTGCCGGGGCTATTTGTGTAATATGAACATCACAGCTCAACTGCCATCAAAAGGTAAAACCTATCTCTTTTCCTTCATTCCTTGGATCATTAATGGTTTCCAAAAAACAATTGGCAGGGACGGCACAGTGGCGTAGATGATAGAGCTGCTGACACTCAGTGTCAGAAACCGGGGTTCAATCCTGACCTCAGCCGCTGTCTGTGTGTGGAGTTTGTACGTTCTCCCTGTGACCGCGTGGGTTTTCTCTGTGTGGTATAGTGCTAATGTTCGGGGTGATTGCTGGTCGGCACGAAGGGCCTGTTTCCACACTCCATCTTTGAAGTCAAAGGTTGAAAGTAACTCCCAAAGTCGTGAGGGTTTATAGGTTAATTGGCCTCTGTAAATTGCCTCTAGTGTGTATGGAGTGGATGAGAAAGTGGGATAACACAGTACTCATGTGAAAGGCTGTATCTCTAAACTAAACTTTTATATTTGGATATTTGCTATCTGTTAAAACACTGCTTTTACATGTGGTAGGCCAACATGTAATATACAAAGTCCTAATTGGCACGCTGTCGTATCAGGGAGACTTTATCTATGAGGCATAGACTTAGCTCAGTACATTGTCTTGAATTAACTGGACTCAAAGGATGTACTCTCGTGCCATTTGCAAACTTTTTGTTCTTCTGAAAGTTTTGAAGAATGCAATGATAAAGCTCAGGAGAGACAGGAGACGGATGCAAAATGCTGGAGTAACTCAGCGTGTTAGGCAGCATCTCTGGAGAAAAGGAACCCAGGAGACTGTTGGAATGATTTATTTTAAATTGTGCACTGTGGTATAGCAGGGCTCTCACTTTTTTTCCCTGTTGCCAGCCGGGCAACCTCGGCAGCTTTTTAGGTTGCCAAATGCAGGGCTGCCAACTCTCACGCTTTGAGCGTGAGAATCACGCCCTCAAGCAAACTCTCACGCCCTCACGCTGATCAGAAATTTCTCACGCTCTATGGTAATTCGGTGATCACTGAAAATTTCAAATCTCTGATAAATTGCATGGTCCGCGGGTGTTGAAGAGCCGGGGCTGAGGGAGGGATGGAAGCAGAACCAGCCGCGGGAAAAGATGCGGGGAGCCGGGACTGGTGAGTGTTTGCGGGGCTGTCGAGTCAGACGTTCGCTGCAGCTCCGGCCATGGAGCACTCCGGACAGTGCAAGAGTCCCCGGGCCGTCGGAGGCATCGATAGCTTTGCGCCGCTGCCGCTGCTGCAAGAGTCTCTGTGCTGAAGGGACAGACTCTCAAAGGGAGATGGAGAGAGAGAGAGAGAGGGGAAGGAGACAGGGAGACAGTGAGGAGAGAGAGAGGGGAGAGACAGAGCGGGAGTGAATGGAGAGAGAGAGGGGGGAGAGGGGGGGAGAGAGGGGGTGAGAGTGAGGGGTGGAGGGGGGGGGAGAGAGAGAGGGGAGAGGGGTGAGGGGGTCGAGAGGGAGGAGAGGTTAGGAGAGAGGGGTGGTAAAAGGGAGAGGGGTGGTAAAAGAGAGGGGTAAGAGAAACGGCGGAGAGAGATGGGGGGGCAAACAGAAAAGAGATAGACAGGAGAAAGAGGGAGGGGAGAGAGAGCCAGGGGGAGAGTGAGGTGAGGGAGAAATGAGAGAGGAGGAGGAGAGAGATGAGAGAGGGGGAAGAGAGATAGGTGTGAGGAGAAACAGAGTGTGTGGAGAGGGGGAGATGGAGAGAGGGGGAAGCAAGAGGGAGAAGAAAGAGGGGGGAGAGAGGGAGGGGAGAGTGAGGTGGGAGGGAGAGGGGACGAGAGAGAGAGGGGAAGAGAGAGGGGGGAGAGAGAAGAGAGGGGAGGGGGGAGAGGAGAGACCGAGAGACAGAGAGGGGAAGGAGAGGGGGAGAGATAGAGGGGGTTGAGAGAGGAGAGCGAGCGGAAGAGGGGGGAGAGCGAGTCTTTGTGCCAAATTCGCCCAGGTGACCGGCATGGATCAGGCTGCAGCTCGGTGCATCCTGGAGGACAACCAGTGGCTGCTGGAAGTAAGTACCAAGCACTGGGTAGAAACGGTGGAAGATAGTGGACTTCAAATGGGGGTGGTTGGAGAAAGCATCCTGCTTGCCTGCTAGATTTTCACTTACTGTAACTGCAGGAAAAATGTTCCCGATGTTGGGGGCGTTCAGAACCATGGGTCACAGTTTAAGAATAAAGGGGGGGCCAGTTAGGACTGAGATGAGAACAAACTTTCTTCACGCAGAGAGTTGTGAATCTGTGGAATTCTCTGCCACAGAATGCAGTGCAGGCCAATTCACTGGATGTTTTCAAGAGAGAGTTACATTTAGTTCTTGGGGCTAACGACATCAAGGGATATGGGGAAAAACAGGAAAGAGGTACTGATTTTAGATGAATAGCCATGATCAAATTGAATGGCAGTGCTGGCTCGAAGGGCCGATGGCCTATTCCTGCATCTATTTTCTATGTTTCTATGCTTCAGTATATGGCAATAAAACTCGATCACTTGATTTTGAAGCATTCATGCATGGTGGAGGTATAATGTAGTCATAGAGTGATACAGTGTGAAAACAGGCCCTTCGGCGCAATTTTCCCACACCCGCCAACATGTCCCAGCTACGCTACCTGCTTTTGGTCCATACCTCCAAACCTGTCCTAGCCATGTATCAGTCTAACTTTTTCTTAAATGTTGGGATGGTCCGTGCCTCAACTACCTCCTCTGGCAGCTTGTTCCATACACCTATCACCCTTTGTGTGGATAAAGTTACCCCTTAAAAAGTTACCTCTATAAAAATACTTCATACAAGAAACATTGAAATCATACTTCTACAGTGCACTAAAACATGATATTAATACATCAAATTTCAAAAAGTTCCTACCGTGGGAAGGGGGACACCCTTCTTCCACACCCTCTCCCCACTCGGTTGCTCCACTCCTTCACTGGGTACCCCCAAGGCCAGTGATCAGTGATCGCTCAGCCTCCCCCCTTTCAAAAACGCTCCAATCCAATTTAAAGCATATATATTGCATTCAAGTGTAAGTTAAAAGACTCGCTACAGTATACACCATATTGCACAATTTCAAGCTTAAAACATGCAAACGTACCGCACCAATGGGAGGGGGACACCCCCACCCCCCTCCTCCCGGTCGCTATGCTCCCTCAGGCTTGGTCTCGCAATTTCTCACTCCCAACTCTCACCCAATGTTGGCAGCCCTGCAAATGACAGTTTAGGTGGTCATTTAAGACGGCTTGCATGACGCGTGCGATAATGTGCTCAGAGCATGATTCCACTAGTGAGAGAGTCTCGGACCAGAGGGCACAGCCTCAGAATGAAAGGATGCACTTTCAGAATGGAGATGAAGATGTTCTTTAATCAGAGTGTGGTGAATCTGTCGATTCATTGCCACAATTGGCTGTGGAGATCGTTGCTGGGTATTTTTAAAGCAGAGATTCATAGATTATTGGCTAGTACAGGTGTCAAAGATTAGGCAGGAGAATAGGGTTGAGAGAGAAAAGTAGATCAGCCATGATTTGAATGGTGAAGTAGACGCGAGGGGCTGAATGGCCTAATTCTCCTATGCCCTATGATCTTTTGGTTATTGAACCTGCAATAACTAGCTCACCTGGCAGTTCATTTCATATAACCTACTGCTTCAGGCATCTTCATTTACTGTGGTTTTGAAGTATAATTGGGTGGGGCAACCAGCTGTATTTAATTATTTTTTTTTTCTCTTTGGTTTTGCAAGTTAAAAGTCTTTTAATTTAGTTTCTTGTCACGTGTACCGAGATAGTGAAAAGCTTTTTATTGCGTGCTAACCAGTCAGCGGAAAGACTATACATAATTGCAATCAAGCCACCCACAGTGTACAGCTACGCGATAAAGGGAATAACTTTTAGTGCAATAAGTTAATCTCTTGGTTAATGGTTCTTGGCAAAGTTTTTCTTCTGAGACCACATGCATGAGTCGCGAGATTTTGGCACCATGTCTAAAACTTGCGCTCGGCCATCTGGTGTTGAACAAGATACCTCAATACCACAGATCGGAGAGGAATATAAAATAAATATTCTTTATCTGCAACATCTATACAACCAATGTCTGTCCAAACATTTCCTGTAGCTAATAGCCTCTAAACCAGGCTGCATTCTGGCAAACCCCCTCTGCATCCTTTCCAATGCCTTGACTTTAGACTTGCAGGGCTATAAATTAATATATATTATCCGACAATAGATTAATTAATAAAATAAATAGAATAAATTAACATGCCCTTTGGCCCACTGAGTCTGCACTGACCAGCAATCGGCCCTTCACAATTCTACCACAACTAGAGAGCGGTCCTGAATTACTATCTATCTCATTGGTGACCCTCAAACTATCTTTGATCGGACTATTGGCTTTTATCTTGCGCTAAACTTTAATCCCTTCATCATGTATCTGTACTCTGTGGATGGCTCGATTGTAATCGTGTATTGTCTTTCTGCTGACTGGTTAGCATGCAACTAAAGCTTTTACCTGTAGCCCAGTCGGTACACGTGACAATAAACTAAACTGAACTGAGCTCTGTACACTAGCACTATGCTGCACACAATCCCAGGGACACCTTTAGATTCTGCAGTCTGAAGTAGGGTGCCGACCCGAAATGCTACCCGGCCTTTTTCTCCAGAGATGCTGCCAGACCCGCTGAGTTACTCCGGCATTTTGTGTCAATCTTTGGTATAAACCAGCATCTGTAGTTCCTTCTCGACACACAATTCTTCCTCTGACCCATATTTGCAATTGCACAGTCTATTGTTCCACCAGGTAGTAATGGGTATACTTTTCACTAACTATGGAAGTATGCACCAGCAGGGCTATAAATTAATATATATTATCTGACAATAGATTAATTAATAAAATAGAATAAATTAATAGTTTATTTAAACCCAATTCATAACGCAATATCATCAAGCTACTTAGTTAAAATGAAAAACATGTATTCAATAGTTATGTTCCTGCCAATTTTAGTGTTTATTAGCTCGGCAGAAGATCTATAGCTGGTGATTATTCCTTTACAAAGCTCAATTGATCATTTGTGTCCATGCAGAGTTGAATTCCTTTAATTCTTTTAGCAAGCAGCACTACAAAGCTAGTGTATGTAATCACTTTTCTAAATAGAAAAAATGTAAACTGCTACCTTTGAATTGTGTTTCTTGAAAAAAAGATTGGAATCTAATTGAAATTGGTGAGAACATAAAAAGAAGTAGGATAGACGTAGGTTCCAACGTCAGCAATGAGGTAGAGGTGACTCGAACGGTACCCTGGCTTATGGAAGGACCGTTCGGAAGCATGATAGCAGAGGGGAAGGAGCTGTTCCTGAGTCTGGTGGGGCATGCTTTCAAGCTTCTGTATTTCCTGTCTGATGTGAGCGGGGAGAAGAAGAAATGACCGGGGTGGGAAGTTCTTTGATTATGTTGATCTTTCCCGAGGCAATGTGAAGCATAGGTGGAGTGAATGGTGGGAAGTCTGGTCTGTGTGATGGACTAGGCTACATCTACAACTCTGCAATTTCTTGCGGTCTAGGGGAGAGCTGTTCCCAGACCAAGCTAGAATGCAATATGACAGAATTGTTTCGACAGTGCAACTGTGGAAGTGTGTGAGAGTCATTATCTTTTCATTATGCACTTGTACAATTTGTGCATTCACTTGTTTCTTTTCTTTCTTCTCAGGAGCACCGGTGGGCTACAGTGCAAGAACCCTGGCTATGGTTGTTGTTGCTCCAGTAATTGTGCTAACCATTGTCACCATGGTGACAGTGGTCATATTGCGAAAGCTTCACCAGAATCAGATGCAAAGACTAAATGCCCGAGAAGCTGAATATGGTGCCATTGATGGATTGATTGCCTCCAATGTTGGTGACAGCACGCTAGCTGTAAGCATTTCGTTTAAAATTTCCACTTTGTTTGTTTCCCGCCCCCTCTTGTCAAAAGCACTATTACCCCTTGTCTATTGTTAATATCAGCATTTCTGCTTTTGTTGCAGTAATTTGAAAACTGGCCAGACTTTATAAACCATTGGCACACGTTCAAGCTAACTTGGAGGTGGGAGGAGGTGATAGGAAATTCTAATCTCTTTTGGGAAATATAGAGTCGTATTTCCAACCCCCTGAATTATACACGCGTCATTTGTTATTAAGGGGCTTGGAATTTGCAATGATAAAATTACGGAGGAGAGCTCATTATTGATAGCGTTTTATGTACACCCAGACTGTGCCACCCACTTGGTTCTTACTTTCAACCTTGAAACCACTAAATTAATATTTGAGCAAGTTTGCAATTTTGGCACATACAAATGTCAGAACATAAGAAACAGGAACAGGCCATTTTTCCTCTTAGGCCTGCCCCACATTCAATGTAATCCTTGCTGATCTACCCTGGGCTCGTGCTCTACACCCCTTCCTGATAGCCCTCATACATGTTTGAAAATAGTGTCCACTTTATATATTTTTTTAAAATCCCCTACGACTTACACGATAGAGTTGCAGAGGTTAATCATTTTCTGTGAGAGGTTCCTACACATCTCTGCTACAAGGGCGGCACAATGGTGCAGCAGTAGAGTTGCTGTCGTGCAGTGCCAGAGTCCCAGGTTTGATCCTGATTATGGGTGCTGTCTGTACGGAGTTTTACGTTCTCCCGGTGTGGCTTTTCTCCGAGTGCACCGGTTTCCTTCCACACTCCATAGATGTAGAGGTTTGTAGGATAATTGGCTTTGATTAAAACATTGTAAATTGTCCCCAGTGCCTAGGATAATGTTAGTGTGCGGGATGAAAGGGTGAATCTAGTGTGAAAGGGTGATCATTGGTCAGCGTGGACAGGAAAATAGCAGATGGAGTTTAACTCAAGCAAGTGTGAAGTGCTGCACTTTGGGAGGTTGAATGGAAGGAGAAAGTATACAGTTCATGGCAAGACCTTTAACAGCATTGATGTAGAGAAGGATCTTGGTGTCCAAATCTATAGCTCCCTGAAAGTGGCAACACAAGTTGATAGAATGGTAAAAAAGGTGTCTGGTATGCTTGCTTCAACAGTCAGGGCATTGAGTATAGCAGTAAAAGAGTCAGGAAGTCATGTTGCATCTTTATAAAACTTTGGTTTGGTTGCATTTGTTTTGGTTAGGAGGAATGTGCAAGCTTTAGAGATGAAGTTAACCAAAGGAGACATTGGCCAGATTTGGATTGTCTTCCTTGGATTGTTGAAGTTTAGAGGAGATCTGATAGAAGTATATAAAATTATGAGACAAATATAATATAGACAGTCAGAACCTTTTTCCCAGGTGGAAAGTTCAACTAGAGAGCGTAGTTTTAAGGTCAGAGGGGGAAAGTTTAAAGGGAATGTGTGGGTGTTTTCTTACACAGAGAGTGGCGAAGGCCTGGAATACACTGCCAGTGGTGGTGGTGGAGGCAGATACAATAGTGGCATTTAAGAGATTTTTAGACAGGCGCATGGATTTGCAGGGAATGGAGGGATATGGATCACTAGCAGGTTGAGGATTTATCTTGCCATCATGTTTGGCACATTGTGAGCCAAAGGGTCAGTTCGTGCACTGTACTCTTCTACTTTCTATCTTGACATCTACTCAATCATGCCATTTTAGGGTCTTGCGTCACTAAGATCATCTCTCATTCTAATTCTAAACTCTAAGGAATATAAAACTAATTTCTTGAGCTGCTCATGGTAGGAGGATACTTCCCCTGTAGCTTTATTCCCTTTGAAGCTGTTTAAGTTAGTTTAGAGATAAAGCGTGGAAATGGGGCCCTTTGGGCCACAGGGACCGTGCTGACCAGCGATCACCCGTACACTAGTTCTACCCTACCCACTAGGGACAATTTACAGAGCGCCATTTAATCTACAAACCTGCAGGTCTTTAGGATGTGGGAGGAAACCGGAGCACCTGGGGAAAACTTGCAAGGTGAACGCCCAAACTCTGTACAGACAGCATCCCTAGTCAGGATCGAACCCGGGCCTCTGGCACTGTAAGGCAGCAACTCTACCACTGTGCTGCCACTGTACAATATGTGATCTGGTGAAACAGTAATGGGAGCCTTCAACTTCACTTTCTTCATCGAAAGATGGCCAGAGGAAATAATTGTGTGGGGTAAATGTTGTTTAAGCTGTAACTTGTCTCAAGAATGAACAATCTTGCCTGCCTTACGAAAACCAGCAATTGCGGTTCATTTTGTAGGATCATCTCTTTTTCTCACAGGATCTGCTGGATCACTCCTGCACCTCAGGCAGCGGATCGGGGCTTCCCTTCCTCATACAGAGAACAGTAGCTCGACAGATCACCCTGGTGGAATGTGTGGGTGAGTTACTTTAGTTTAATGATACAGCATGGAAACGGGCACCAGCTCACTGACTCCACGCCCACCATCAATCACCCATCCACTACCAAATCTATGTTATCCAACTTTGCTCTACAAGCCCCAAAATACACGAGGGGCAATTTACAAGGGACAGTTAATCTGCAGATAGTACCTGAGCTCAAGATCAAACCCGGGACTCTAGCGCTGTGAGACAGCAGCTCTACCAGCTGCACCACTGTGTCGTCCTGCACCAGCTGCACCACTGTCGCCCTGTGTACTATTGTTGCAACACTGAATAAGCAAATTTATATTTTGGGCAATGTGCTGCTTTCCTCACTTTGGGCTTTGTCTTGTTCTATTGTCTCTTCCTATGTATGTTACGGGTTCTAGGCCACCAAAGAACTGCAATAAATTAAAAACTATCGGGACTAATATTTCAGGCTCAAAATGCTGCTAGTTTAGGAGAAGAAACTAATGCTTTACAGCAAAGTGTAAGTAATCTTGGATGCACCTGAACACTTAACATATAATTGAGAGGCATAGATACAGTAGACAGTCAGAATCTTTTTTGCCAGGGTGGAAATGTCAAAGACTAGAGGGCATAGCTATAAGGTGAGAGGGGCATAGTTTAAGGGGCATGTGTGGGGAAAGGTTTATTTTATTCAGTGTGGTGGCTGCCTGAAAAGGGGTGCCAAGTGTAGCGCAGAAAGGAACTCCAGATGCTGGTTTATACCGCAGAAGACTAAGTCTGAAGAAGAGAGTTCAATAAGAGTTTATTGTCCTGTGTCCCTGATAGAACAATGAAATTCTTGCTTTGCTTTAGCACACCAGAACATAGTAGACATGAATACAGAACAGACCAGTGTGTCTATATACCATTGTATAAATATATACACACATGAATAAATAAACTGATAAAGTGCAAATAAACAGATTATGGGCTATTAATGTTCAGAGTTTTGTCCGAGCCGAGTTTAATAGCCTGATGGCTGTGGGGAAGTAGCTATTCCTGAACCTGGTCGTTGCAGTCTTCTTCAGGCTCCTGAAGAAGGATCCCCAACTCGAAACTTCGCCCCTCCATGTTCTCCAGAGATGCTGCCTAACCCGCTGAGTTACTTCAGCATTTCGTGCCAAGGATAGTGGTAATGGTGGCAGGTGCAATGGTTCAGTTTATTAAAGTCACATTTAACGAGGTACAGTGAAAAACTTTTTGTTGCGTGCTATCCAGTCAGCAAAAAGACTATACATGATTACAATCGTCATCCACAGGATAAAGAGAGTAACGTTTAATGCAAGATAAAGTCTAGTAAAGTCCAATTAAAGATAGTGAGAAGGTCTTCAGTGAGGTTAGATGGTAGGTCAGGACAGCTCTCTAGTTGGTGATAGGATAGCACTTTTAATGTTTGTTGTGTTTAGAGATACAGCGTGGAGACGGGCCCTCCGGCTCATTGAGTCTGCGTCGACCAACCCGTACACTTGTCCTATGTTAAACTAGTTTCGCATCCCACACACTAGGGGCAACTTTGCAGAAGCCATTTAACCTACAAACTTGTACATCTTTGGAATATGATTAAAAAACCGGAGCACCCGTAGAAAACCCACGTGTCACAGGGAGAATATGCAAACTCTGCACTGACAGCACCTGTAGTCAGGATTATAACTGGGTATGTGACGGTGTAAGGCAGCAACTCAAATGCTGGGTCACTGCCACCATGATCTCTTGAGAGAAATTACAGGTCAAGCTGCTAATGTGTTGCAATGTTAAATGTTCTGCTTAATTGATGGTGGTGTATCTCTTATGCTCTATTTCCTAGGCAAAGGGCGCTTTGGAGAGGTTTGGCGTGGCCAATGGCAAGGAGAAAATGTTGCAGTCAAAATATTTTCTTCCAGAGATGAAAAATCCTGGTTTAGAGAGACCGAGATCTACAACAGTGTACTCCTGAGAAATGAGAACATCTTAGGTGAGTGTGTTATTGGCTTGTAATCTTCAGCTGATATATTACTTTTATTTTAGAGATACAGCGCAGAAATAGGCCCTTCGGCCTACTGAGTTTGCACCGACCAGCGATCTCCATACGCTAGAACTCTCCAACATATTGCAGACAATTTACAATTTTACTGATGCCAATTAACTAACAAACCTATACGCCTTTGCCATGTGAGAGGAAACGGGAGAACCTAGAGAAAACCCACGCGGTCACAAGAAGAAAGTACAAATGCCGGAGATCCGGGTTCGATCCTGACTATGGGTGCGATCTGTACAGAGTTTGTAAGTTCTCCCTGTGCTCGCGTGGATTTTCTCCGGGTGCTCTGGCTTTGGTAAAATTGTAAAAATTGTAAAAATGTCCCATTGTGTCTAGAATAGAGCTAGTGTATGGGGTGATCGCTGGTCGGTGTGGACTCGGTGGGCTGAAGGGCCTGTTTCCATGCTGTCTCTCGCTCGCTCGCTCGCTCTGTCTGTGTGTCTCTCTCTAAACTCTATACAGACAGCATCCGTAATCAGGATCGAACCCGGGTCTCTGGCGCAGTAAGGCAGCAACTCTACCATTGCGCCGCCCCCAACTGGCTTATGCCCGATTGGTTTATTGGCTTATGAACAACGCCCATGATGTTACTGAGATTTGCTTAGTAATTGTGAAACTCAAGATCTGTCTCTGTCTCCAGGGTTTATTGCTTCAGATATGACATCCAGAAATTCCAGCACACAGCTGTGGCTAATTACCCACTACCATGAGCTGGGCTCCCTCTATGACCACTTGCAACACACCGCACTGGACACTGTGGGCTGTTTGCGGATATCGCTGTCCATTGCCAGTGGTCTGACACATCTGCACACGGAAATAATCGGGACGCAGGGCAAAGTTGCAATTGCACATCGAGACCTTAAAAGCAAAAACATCCTTGTTAAGGAGAATGGGCAATGCTGCATTGCAGACTTGGGTAGGTACTTTTATCCATGTTTTTCACTTTATACTGACTTATAGTCATTCAGGTTCCAAGGGCCTGTTTACATGCTGTATGACTGAGTGTACTTTAGTAATTTTAAATGTCTATCTTGTGTTCTATCAGTGATGAAAACACCCACTTAATGTCTTAAAATGTACAATGGCAATTTCAGACTCACAAACCACCATTGCCCAATTCATCGTCAAACCTTCTGCCATTATTGCACTCTTGAACTTAATGGGTTTGCTGTAAGAACATGATACAAATGTCTGCTGTGTATTCGCCCCTAATTCAATTGGTTGTAAAGAACTTTGAGCTGCCTAATCCTACAGAGTACCTTTTTTAACAAAGAATGGTGATGTCAATTTGGTAATTTAAGAAAGATTGCTTATCAAGTTGTATTGGCTGTGGAGTCGATGTTGACTGAGGCACTCCATTCCATTCTCCATGTAATCTCAATTCTTGGCAATAGCGGAGTTTCTTAAAGCTGCCAACAATGGCAGATAGGATTCTGTTACATCTATAATAGTAAATTCTGAACTGTTTGTTCAGGGAATTGCCAACAGGAATTATCTATTCGTATCACTGGTGGTCTGTGAACCTATCAGTTTCTCCTTCACTTGGCGAAATGGCTACGCTAAGATTGATATCTGATCACCTCTGGTCCTGTGGTTTCAAAACTCCATGCCCTGATGCCTCGAGCATGCCTCACAATCGACTATCCCAGTCTTGTTCCACATACCTACTATTCACTGGTCCCTTCCTAATGTGAACAGCTTGTTGTTTGCATGCATGCTGTAACTTGCTGCCTTTTCTGTACACCAGCATCTAAAGCTGAGATGTCATGCAGCCTGTCTCTGCCGGAACAAATGGAATTTAACCCCCAAAATGTGTGGCTTGGGAACCAGTAGATAATAGTTCTTAAGTTATAGGAGCAGACTTAGGCCATTTGGCCCATCAAGTCTACTTCACCTTTCAATCATGGCTGATCTATCTTTCCCTCAACCCCGTTCTCCTGCCTTTTCCCCATAACCCCTTATAGCCATACTAATTAAGAATCCGTCAATCTCAGCCTTAAAAATATCCGATGACTTGCCTCCGCAGCCATCTATGGCAATAAATTCCACATGTGTTCTGTTCCAGGCAAGGAAATTGTTCCAATTATGTTTATTCACTCTTGTTACATTCATCTAACACGACTAATGAAGTATTCCAAGAATTCCTATCGTCGTTTTTCCTCCTAATTCTCATGATCACAGGACGGATGTGTGTGAACGTCACGCTGATAATGCTGAAGGTTGGGATCCAACCAAGGTCCCAGAAGCCTTGAGGCAACGGGTATTAGCTTTTGGTGTTGGCCAATAATCAGAGAAACTATTCTGGACTCTTGTGTGAGAAGGACTTTCAACCTGTTCTCTTTGTCAGTGTGTTATTCTTCTGGTTTGTCCCAGCTTCCATAGATTTCTTATTACAATTATTATAAAGTAGTGAGCACTGCCCATTCCTTCACTGGTACTGACCTCTCCACCGTCTAAGGGATCTACAGGAGTCTCTGCTTCAGAAAGGCAGCCAGCATCATCAGAGACCCACACCACCCTGGCCACGCTCTCATTCCACTCCTGCTATCCTGTACTAAGAAGGTACAGGAGTCTGAAAATTCAGGAGCAGCTTCTTTCCTACAATCATCAGACTATTAAACACTACAACCGCCAAATAAAGCTCTGAAAAACAAAGACTTGGGGACATTACAGAGTATTATATTTACATATCTGTTATGCTGCTGCAAGTAGGAACTTACAGGATATGAAAATATAAACCATCACGGAGGTTCAGGACAAGTCCGCAGCAATTCTTTTTCCCCTTAGTCAATGCATCATACTATTAAACAATCCCTTCTCACCAACCGCCAAATTTATTTCTGAAATGATACCAAAGACTTCCACTGGACATTCCACACAGTCTTTGAAGTTCCCCCTCATATTACCCCTAAATTCTGTCCCTTATTTCTGAAGTCATGTCCTCTTGTTTGAATTTTTCTCAAAGGAAAAGCTTGTCCACATCAACTTTCTCATTTTTAAAGGTCTATCAAGTCAACCTTACTGCGCTCCAGAGAATAAAGACCTAACTTATTCACATATCTCTGTAACTTATGCTGCTGGCAAGTAGGAACTTCATTGTTCCGTTTCAGGACGCATGACAATAAAACACTCTTGATAATTGATGCTGTTGGACTAAAACAATTCCTGTACTCAAATTTTCAATCCAATGATAGCAGGTAAAAATAGGATGAAGTAGTAAATGGAAAAGGCTTTTATATGCTTGTACAGTGCTCCAGTGTTGCTGACAGATTAAAGAACTAGTGAGTGGGGTATATCTTGACAATAGTTTTTCATGCTGTTAAGACATTTTTTGGTGGTCACTACGATTTAATTATCCCCTCAGCTCTAGGCTGATGTCTTTCTTTATTAAATCTTTCCTCTCCTTGTGGTGCCACACTCTCTTGATTGCTATCTTTATTCCTTGACTATGAATGGTCCTATTAAAACCATATTCCCTGTCTATGTATAGCATTGTTCAAATGCTGAACTGGTTTTGCACAGAATATTGTAGGAAAAAACAAATGAAGCCAGAATTGCTAATTGAAACTTCAAGTTAATTAGATTAGATTAGATTAGATTAGATTAGATTAGACTTATTAACTTATTATTCCAGTCTCCAATGAAATATTTAGGGATTTTGGAGTTTAGGGGTACAATGTGAAACCAGGCCTTTGGCCCGCTGAATCCACACCGACCATCGATAACCCGTACACTAGTTCAATGCTATACCATCCAACATACTATGGGCAAATTAACGTACAAACCTGAACATCTATGGATGTGGGAGGAAACTGGAACACCCAGAGAAAACCCACGTGGTCACAGGGGAAACATACAAACTTTGCACAGACAGTACCCCTAGTCAGGATTGAACCCAGGTCTCTGGTGCGGTGAGGCAGCAACTCTACACCTGCGCCATTGTGCTGCTTGTATTCCTGCCCTCACTAGCATGTGGCACTGGGAATAATCCAGGGATTATTCCACGAGTTCCGGCTTTTGAATCTCCTTTCCTAACTCCATAAGGACCTCATCCTCACTTTCCTAACCATGCCATTCCTCACCCCACACTAATTGTCAATAACCTTCATTGTTTATGATGCCTCCTATTTCAGTCCTATTTGAGACTTAAAGCCCTGTCCCACTGTACGAGTTCATTCAAAGAGTTCTCCTGAATTTGCCCTGTTTCGAACTCGGAGATTTACGGTAATGGCTGCTCGTAGGTACTCTGGGCTCTCGCGGACATTTTTCAACATGAGTCTTCCCGAGCTTACCGCGTTTCCAGAATACCTGCCGTTAGCGTTACGAGCCGCTAAGAGACGCCCCCGAGCTCTGACGTACCCGCTACGTACATTCTACGTGGTTAACACGAGTTTGATTTTTTTTAAACTCGGGAGAGCAATTGAATGAACTCGTATAGTGGGACAGAGCTTCTACGATCGCTTTTAACAGCGTCCTCTGATTCCTCGCCATCTCCCTTGAGAGCGTTCTACAACCACTCCGAGACCTCCTTGACCCTGGACCCAGGTTTGGTGAGGCAGCAGGTCTACCAGCTACGAAGCCCAAATTTTCTTGTGATATTTGTTGTTTGCTTTTCTCCTAGGTCTTGCGGTGATGCATTCCCAATGCACTAACCATTTAGATGTAGGCAATAATCCTAGGGTAGGCACCAAACGATATATGGCTCCTGAAGTTTTGGATGAATCCATGCAGGTGAACCTCTTTGACTCCCACAGGAGAGTTGACATCTGGGCCTTTGGTCTTGTCCTGTGGGAGGTTGCGAGGAGGACAGTGAGCAATGGTAAGTGTATTGCAACCTATTTTGAGTTTCAACTGTTTTCTGAAGAAAATCATTTTTTTCACTAACGGCTCTTTCCGAACTTCATTTCAAGTTTAGAATTTTTTTTTCTTTATCCCACGGTCTCTCTTTAGTAAAATCCACAAACACCGTGTTGATATGTTTTAATTATAACATTTCAGTTTTAGTTTAGCGATACAGCGCGGAAACGGGTCCTTGGGGCCCACTGAGTCCGCGTCAACCAGTGTTCACTCATGCACTAGCTCTAACCTACACATAAGGGACAATTTACAGAAGCCAATTCATCTATAGCACAAGTACCTTGTGTTTTAATTGGTATCCAAATCCTCACATCTTTGGAAGGTGTGAGGAAACCCACATGGTCACAGGGAGAATGTACAAACTCCACACAGAGAGCCCCAGAGGTCTGGATCGAACCCGGCTCTCTAACTCTGAGGCAGCAGCTCTACCTCTGTGTCACTGTGCCCACCTTATGTTAGATATGTAACATGCAGTTGTGTTCTTTATATTTTAAATGCCGATTACAGTGAGGCACGCGGTAGATCTTTGCATAGCATATATCTCACGGTCAGGTTGTTCAAACCAATCATGTGTTTCACAGTGATTGAGGTCATTTATACATCAAAAGAACTGCACTGGCTTAAATCTGAAATATAAATATAAAATTGTAGAAAATTCTACCGCCAGTATTGCAACGTTTAAGAAACATTTAGACTGGTACATGGATAGGATGGGTTTAGAGAGAGATGTGGGTCAAATGCAGGCAGGTGGGACTAGTGTAGATGGGACATGTTTGTTGGTGTGGGCAAGTTGGGCCTAAGGGCCTGTTTCCACGCTATATGACTATGACACTCTGAGAGCTCCTGACCTTTGACCCAGATGCAATGCACCATCCTGGTGTCTTGTTTGTGGCCACAGGATCTTCTGCCTGCCCCCCCTAACTATTGAGGTTCTTATCTCTATTGCTCTATCTGACTCCACCCTACCTTGCTGAGCATCGGAGCTAGCCAGACCTCACTGCTTTTCTGCCGCCCTCTGAAATATCATCCCTCCCCAGCAGTCGTTGTGGCTATCCCTCAAAGTCGAGGATGATGGTCTACGTTCTGTTGTTTTTATGTACTCTCCGGTGGCTTATGAGTCCAATCCTGGCTTTGAATCCTTCCCCAACAGTATACAAGGAGGTAAGGAGGAGGGGAATGAGCACAGGGGAATCTTCCATCTGTCTCTGCCCTTTACTACAGCTATGTGTCTCACAACCTCATGGAGGGTATATTCAAAGTAGTGATGGAATGTATTCTCCACAAGATCTGCTGTGGTCTCCATGCTACTGTGTACATGGAGCAAATTTAGTCAAAATTTTCTCTCGGGGAAGATAGCAAGGCAACCAAGCCTAACCGGGTATATGCCCGGTAATGGCACTGAGTTGCTCTAAAGGATTGATGCATAATCCTCTCCTCACACCCAGCTCGTATTCTGCCACCCAGCCTCTCCATGCTAAGAATAATGTTCCGATACAACTCGTCCATGTCAACCAAAGGGCTCCACCTATGTTCATCCCATTTGCCTGCATTTAGCTCTGATCCATGTACCTGCCCAAGCGTCTGTTAAATGTGGTTACAGTACCTGCCTCAACAGCCTCCTCTGGCAGCTTGGCCCATGCACCCACAACGCCCTGTGTGACAAGTGTTTCATGTTTCTAATCTTTTCCCTCACCATAGACCTATATCCTCTGATTCTTAACTTCTTAAGTCATAGAAAAAGAATTGGGCCATTCGGCCCATCGAGTCCGCTCCACTATTCGATTATGGCTGATCTGTCTTTCCCTCTCAACTGCATTTTCCTGCCTTCTCCCCATAACCCTTGACTCCTTTACTAATCAAGAATCTGTTAATCTCAGCTAGAGGACTTGAAGTGCTGGAGTTTCTCTGACTTCTTTCCCTCGAGTACAGGACCACCACCAATTTTCCGGCAACTTGTGTTCTGGCGCCTCCTTTAATCCAGACAAAATTACGAGAGTGCACTTGAAACCCCTCTTCCCCCCCCCCCCCCCCCCCCCCCCTATGCCCCCCACTCAGGAGGTCCCCCATGATAAAGTGGAGTCTACGCTTTGCGGCTGGTCTTGACCTCATTGGGACATCCGTGAGGATCAGCGGGTTGAATATTCCCACTGTGGCTGGGGCTCCAGAACCATAGCCGACTTCCAAGACTGAATTTGTGGGCCGGTATCTCCCCAGTGGCCAAGGCGGACCATTCCTGTACGGTTGGATTCCACTTGCAGGCCGTGAACTCTGTTGGATCCAACTCTGGAACCCCGGGTGCCGGAAAATCAGTGGTGGACCTGTACAAGAAAAAATGTTTTAACTTCAATTTCTAAAGAAACTGAGTTGCTGATTTGCAATGAAGTCTGTGTTCTTGCGCTTCATTTATGTAATGCATTCCACTCAATGATAAGTAAGCCTTGATCTGAAAGTTGACCAGTCAAGGCTACATGGAGATGACTGATATTGAATATTTAGAGCTGCTGTTCCATGTACACTTGATGGCTTTGTCAGTGTTTTTTTATGATTTGGGAAGCTTTTTTTTTCTTCTTTTTTTTTTTAAAGAGAAATACAAAGTAATACACCATGGAAACAGGCCCTTAGCCCTACCTAAGTACATCCCATTTGCCTGCTTTTGACCCATATCCCACTAAACATTTAATATCCATGTACCTGTCTAAATGTCTTTTAAATGCTTTTCCAACTTGCTTCAACTACCTCCTCTGGCATCTCAATCCATATCCCTTGGATTTCTATTAAATTTCCCCCCTCACCTTAAGCCTGTGTCCTCTAGTTCTTGAACCCCCTCCACTGAGAAAAATACTATATTCACCCTGCACTCATCTATTCCCCACCTTAGGTTAAGCACATCTTCGAGATCACCCCTCTGTGTACTATGCCCCAAGGAATAAAGTCCCAGCCTGCCCAACCTCTCCTTGTATCTCAAGCCTTCAAATCCTGGCAACATCCTTGTAAATCTTCTCTGCACTCTTCCCACGTGGGATATGGGCCAATCACGAGCAAGTGGGGCATCTTGGTCAATGTGGATGAGTTGGGTCCATGGGCAGTGCTGCATGACTTGTGGTGAACAGGTGATATATTGTGGAAAATTGGTTAGGTTTATAATTTCTTAATGCTTAGCATTGTATTTAGTTTTGTGGAATTAGTTTGCTTCATTGTCAAAATTGTTCATTTTTTAAAAAAGGCCTTTTTCTTGCAAATGTAATTTTAAAAGCTATTTTTAATTATTGGCATCTCGTTTTGTAGACATTAGCAGGTCTAGAAGAAGCAGGTTGATTATTGAATGACAACCCTGGCATTTCCAGCACTTGCTGCTGGTCCAATATCCTGACAAGAAGGTGGCACTAGTTCCTCATTTTAACCTATTGCGGTTGATATACTCCACAAGGGGGCAGCGCAGTGGTAGAGTTGCTGCCTCACAGCACTGGGAGACGTGGGTTCAATCCTGACTTTTGGTGCTGTCTGTACGTTTTCCCTGTGACCGTGTAGGTTTTCTCTGGGTGCTCCGGTTTCCTCCCACATTTCAAAACCGTGCAGGTTTGTAGGTTAATTGGCTTTGGTAAAAATTGTCCCTAGTGTGTGGGATGGAACTAGTGTACAGGGTGATTGTTGGTCAGTGCTGACTCGGTGGGCCGAAGCACCTGTATCTCTACATTAAACTAGACGAATACAATGGACAATTACAAGATTTTGACATTGTGGTGCAAAATAAAATTATTAGTCAGGGATTGCATAATTAACTTAGTATAGAGATACAGCATGGAAACAGGCCCTTTGGTCCACCGAGTCAACGGCAATCATCGCTCACCCTGTTCACATACTAGTTCCAAGTGGTCACACTTTCCCAACCACTCCTTACACACCAGGGGCGATTTTACAGAGGCCAATTAACCTAAAAAGAACTGCAAATTTTTGGGATGCGGGAGGAAACCCATGCAGTCACGGGGAGAACGTGCAAACTCCACACATAGATGGCATCTGAGGTCAGGATTGAACCAGGGTCTCTGGCACTTTGAGGTAGCTGCTATACCCACTGCACCACTCTGATGTCTTTTTCAATTTATTTAGATTAATTTAGTTTTTGAAAAGGGTGAATTTTCCTCTGGGCAATCAAAAGAGCATGGCAGAAAAGGAAATTGATTAAAATTACTTTCCTGGCTGAGAATCTATTGCCTAACCTAATGTTGAAGACAAGAGAAACTGCAGGTGCTGGAATCTTGAGCAAAAACGCAAAGTGCTGGAGTAACTCAGCAGGTCAGGCAGCATCTGTAGAGAGACAGATAGATGACAATTAGGGACATTTTTTTGTATCAAAAAATAATTTATTTAATTTCAACACAATACAAAAACAAAAAAAAACAAACGTTTGTGACAAACCCACCACCATGTTACAAATTCATCAAACTATGTTACAAATATTCTAATAACTTCTATACAACCCCAGTCAAGGGGCATTTAGGGACATTTAGGGTAGGGATCCTTATTCAGACGTGCTAATGTTTAATTTTCTGATATATTCCAGGATTACAGTACTCAAATGAATGTTTTCCATATTAGAATCCAACTTTAGTACTCTGTTCAAATGCAATGCTGATTAATTTAGTATTAACTTGCACAGTATTAATATCCCTCATTTGCGACATGTCCTTGCAATGTTTATTTTTGTTCAGGAATTATTGAAGATTACAAGCCCCCGTTTTATGATCTTGTTCCCAATGACCCTGGTTTTGATGATATGAAAAAGGTGATTTGTGTGGATCAACAAAGACCAAATATTCCAAACAGATGGTTTTCCGACCCAGTAAGTATCGGTAACGTTTCGATTAGTTTTACATTGAAAATGTTTCCACCTGGGACACAAAATTCATTTTAGAGTTGTGCATTATGGCAATGGATGGAATTCTGTACATGTTTGATATATAGTATGAACACACATGAAGTTACCTCCTTTTAGTCATAACTTGCATAACTACTATTAATCTGATAATATTTCATTTTGCACAAAATTAGAGCACAGTCACACAGGACAGAAAAAGGCGCTTCTGTCCAACACGTCCATGCTGACCAAGATGCCCCATCTAAGCAAGTCCTATTTGTCTACATTTGGCCCATATCCCTCTAAACCATTCCTATCCATGTACCGGAGTAAATGTAATGTAAAATCTACATTGTAAATTGTTATGTACCTGCTTCAATTACTACCTCCTGGCAGCTCATTCCATATACCCACCAGTGGGATAAAATTGCTCCTCGGGTCCCTATTAAATCTTTCCCCTCTCACCTTAAACCTATGCACTCTGGTTCTTGATTCCCCTACTCTGGGTAAAAGCATTCTCCCTATCTATTCCGTCATGATCTTAAACACCTCTATAAGATCACTCCTTAACCTCCTGCGCACCAAGGAGTAACATCCTAGCCTGCCCAACCTCTCCCTACAGCTCAGGCCCTTGAGTCCTGGCAACATCCTGTTGCTAAACATGTGCCCAACTGTGTAAAGTTAAATGCAGTGCTTCTTTTGTACACAAAGTGCCAGGATGCATAATTAATAAACATATGTGTCACATGGCTGGAATGCTCTGAAGAAGTACAGAACTTTAAGACTATTGAGTAGCAATGGAAAACGTTTTAATGATGATCTTCTACCACATCTTTCTCAACAGACGTTAACATCCCTTGCGAAGGTGATGAGAGAATGCTGGTATCAAAATCCATCGGCAAGACTCACTGCCCTGCGCATTCGAAAAACTCTTTCCAAAATCGACAACTCATTCGATAAGTTTAAAATGGATTGCTGAGTATTGTTTTCCAATGACTGCCCAACAGGCATATTACCACGTAAAGGGATGCAGCGGACAAAAGAGAGAGAATGTTTCAGTTTCTGGGTTGAAGCTTTTTAAGACTCTAATCAGTGTGGTAAAATAGAAACAGAAAATGTCGGAATAATCGGCATCGTAAAGCATTTGAAGATAAGATGAATATTTTGGTCGCACGTAGTTGCCAGACCTAATTTTTCTAACTATGTGCATTCTTAAGACAACCTTTTCCAAGAAAAATGTTACTGATGCAATGTTAACAAGGTTATATAGCATGTGAAACTATGGAGAAACCAGCATATCACTATAGCTACTTAATGTGTAACCATTAAGAGGAAGTTGAAGATGCATTACAAATAATTCTTGCAGAAAAAAACATTCTATGGTGCATCGGAAGAGAAATGTACTCGTATAAAATCAGAATGGTTTCATTCTTTGTGGCTTAATATTTATATTCTATATGTTATACTTGTTTCCCTTCCATCATTATTTTGCACTAGCAATTTTTGCTTTCTTTATGTATACTATACATAATAGATTTGAATGCCTAAAACAATCCAACAAGCCAAATATTATGAGTTTAACACCTAATTGATGGTAATTATGTATTTTTACAGTCTTGAGATATAATTAATTGCTTTGACTATTAGTACATACAATTTGCACTGATATTAACGCAACTATTTTCTGGCCCAAATAGATCACACCAGTCTTTGCAAATGTGTGTTATTTATTGCTCTGTCAATACTAACTTGTTTTCCGAAATTGTGAAATGATATAGCAGTTTGATTTTCTTGTATAGGTAGATTATAATATGTATTCCACAATATTTATATTTGAAAATATTCTGCCTGAAATTTAGTTCATAAACTACACCAACCTGTATTTTGTGCTTTGTGCATATTGTAAATGCTGTCACAGAAGCGAGAATAATTTAAGTGCACTAAACTTAAGTTTTTATAGCAATGAAATATCATTTTTTGGAAGCTTTGTGGTACAAGGTGTTATCTGTAAAATCTACATTGTACATTTTACCAGAGTATTAACTACTGTATTTTGTTTTACCTAAATTTTATACTTACTTCATGTGGTATAACTAATTAGAAGTTGGAGGATACTCATTAATTTTTGCTCTGCATAATGTGATTTACCACAATTTTATTACCACTCTTTCTGTCTGAAGAAGGTTCCTGATCAGAAACGTCACCCATCCTTTTTCTCCAGAGATGCTGCCTGACCCACTTTGTGTCTTATCTTCAGTACAAACCAGCATCTGCAGTTCTTTCTGCACTTTTATTTGTTTCCTTTATAAAAGGTTTTTAGTTTAGAGATGGAAACAGGCCCACTCAGTCAATGCTGACCATTGATCATCCTTTCACACTAGTTATATAATCCCGCTTTCTCATCCACACCCAACGCACTAGTTTAAGAAGCTTTTTTGTCAGGACAAGGAATGGAGGAATGTAGATCACATGCAGATGGAGGAGATTAGTTAAACTTGGCATGATGTTTGGCATAGACATTGTGGGCCAAAAGGTCTGGTCCTGTACTGTGCTAGGGTTCTTGGGAAGGGTAATGACATTTATTGCAAATAAAGGGTGTCAAGATTTTCTCTTGTTGAACTTTGGTGCTGTTTAGTTTAGAGACACAGTGCAGAAACAATCCTACTCACTGGGGACAATTTACAATCTTTTTACTGAAGCCAATTAACCTTAAAAACCTGGATGACTTTGGAGTGTGGGAGGAAACCGGAGCACCCGGAGAAAACCCATGCAGACATAGGGAAAGCGTACAAGCCCCCATTTATATCATATTGTATTTTGCTTGGGCAGCATACAACCCAGGGGTATGAATATTGATTTATCTATCCTCAAGTAACCCGTGCATTCCCCCTCTATCCATCCCTTCCCCACCCATATCACACCAGCTTTCATACTCTCATATCTACAGCTCACGATGGCCTGTTTCCATCATTTAGAAAACAGGATAGTTTGGGCACAGGCTCTTCTGCCCACGATGTCTGTGCTGAACAGTTTGCCAAATTAAATTGAATACTTTGTCACATGTGATAAGTCGCAGTGAAATTCTTTGCTTGCCATTAAGGGCACTTAGAGTTACAAATTCTCCCCGTCCCCCGCGGCCTGTCACCCCCCCCCTCACGACGATCCCCCCCCCCCCCCCCCCCCAGGACGGGTACTCCATTGCTCCTCCATTGCTCCGTTGGTCGGCACCAGCATTGTCCGCTACACCAGCCCATCCACTAATGTGGCCGGGTCCTCTCCAGATACCTCGACCAAGGGGTCGGCCGTGGGCTCGCCAGCCAACCCACGAGACTCCAGCCTCGGCTTCTCAGCAGCAACTCCGGATGGCGACTGGCACTGCGGCACCTCCAGAAGGCATCAACAACATTCTCCCTCCCTCTACTCTATCCATCTGAAGGAGGGTCCCAACCCCAAGCGTTGCCTGTCTATTCACTCCGCAGATGATACCTGTAACACAGTTCATCCAGCACTGTTCTTATTATACATTTAGGGAAAACATTAAATTAACAACCACTGGAGGGCAGACCCGATCACTGAAAACAAAAAGTAAAACTATTTCAAATTAGTTTTATTACTGGTCATTGACATTATATTAAGAAAGGTGGATAAGATTATTGTTAAATACCTTGGAACATCCTAATGTAGTTGATAAGTTGTAGGAGCAGCCCTATCAACACTTATGCTGAAACTACATGTATACCATGTTGCTTTACAGGATCACACTCCTTCTAATTGCCTAATTTCTAATGTTTCAAGCGTTTACCTTTTTATAGGTTCATAACTCAAAGTAGGCCAATCTGCCCATTAGGTCAACTCTGCCATTCAATCATGGCTGATCTATCTTTCGCTCTCAACCCAATTCTCCTGCCTTCTCCCCATAACCTTTGACACCCTTACTAATCAAAAGCCTGTCAATCTCTGTTTTAAAAATACCCAATGACTTGGCCTCCATAGCCGTCTGTGGCAACCAATTCCATGGATTCACCACCTTCTCTCTAAAAAACAAACAAAAAAAACAATGCTCCTCATCTCCTTCCTAGACTCCCACTAGTAGAAACATCCTCTCCACATCCACTCTATCCAGGCCTTTCACTAATCGGTACGTTTCAATGAGGTCCCCCCTCATTCTTCTAAAACTCCAGCTAGTACAGGCCCAGTGCCATCAAACGCTCATCATGTGTTAACCAAATTATTCCTGTGCACAATGCAATGCAGCTTCTCATTTTCATATTTTGCTCACAATGCCAAAACGTAAGAAAATGTTGGTAATTTTTCTTTAGCTGAAATTGTCTGGCAAAATTGGTTTTAAAGGAAAACGGATAGGCATTTTCATAGCACCTTCCATCATCTCACGATTTTCATAGTGATTTCAAATCAATGACTAGTTTTCAAGCACAAATGCAGTTTACAACAGCGGCTAAGCGGTAAGGTTGTTGCCTCACAGCGCCAGGGACTCTGGTTCGATCCTGACCTTGGGTGCTGTCTACGGAGTTTACACGTTTTCCCCGTGACCGTGTGGGTTTCCTCCGGGTGCTTTGGTTTCCTCCCACTTCCTAAAGATGTGCGGGTTTGTAGGTTTAATTGGCCCTCTGTAAAATTGCCCCAGGTGTGTAGGGTGTGGATGAGAAAGTGGGATAACATAGAACTAGTGTGAACAGTTGATCGATGGTCGGCATGGACTCCGTGGGCTGATGAGTCTGTTTCCATGTTTTATCTTAAAGTAAATTAAGTTGAAATAAAATAAATCTCTCATCCAATTTGCACATAACGAACACACTTAAATGCCAAAGTGATAATGAGCAGAGAATCGGTTTTAAAATGAAATCAAAACAAATAATTACAGATGCTGGAAATTTAGAATAAAAGTTGACAATGAATTAATGTTTTAATTCAAGGTCCTTCGGGTTTGGTTTAGTTTGGAGATACTGTGTGGAAACGGGCATTTCAGCCCAACAAGTTCACACCGACCATTGATTGCCCATTCGCACTAGTTGTATGTTATCCCAACTTCACATCCACTCCCTACACATTTTGCTTTACCGAGCGATTGGTCAAGGCAGCAGGATATGTCTTCAGAGTCTGAAGGGTCCTATGCCAAAACGTCACTTGTCTATGTATTCCAACGATGCTGCCTGACCCGCTGAGTTATTCCAGCACTACGCAAGCTTCTAGCATATGAGAACTTGCGTATTTCAGACTTGTGTACCTCCTTCCCGATGGCAGGAGTGAAATGAGAGTGTGGCCAGGATGATGTGGGTCCTTGATGATGCTGGTTGGCTTTATGAGGCAGCGCCTCTAGCACAACCCTTTGAAGGTGGGGAGGTCGGTCACCATGATGGATACGTTGACAAGTGTTGTTATCTCCATTTGTGTAAAATGTCCAGTGTATTTTCTTAGCTCCTTCAAGTCAATTGCTGCAATAATTATTTTCTGCTAAGCATTAAAAGCTGAAGGGACTCAATAGATCAGGCAGCATGTTTGGGGGATGTACTGACAATGTTTTGGGTTGGGACCCTTTAGAAGGGCAGCACAGTGGTGTAGCGGTTGAATTACTGCCTTACAGCGCCAGAGACTTGGGATCGATCCTGACTGAGTACTGTCTGTATGGAGTTTGTACGTTCTTCCTGTGAGCGTATGGGTTTTCTCCCGGTGCTCCGGTTTCCTCCAACATTCCAACGACGTACTGGTTTGTTGGTTAATTGGCTTCTGTCAATTGTCCCTAGAGTGGATGATAGAACTAGTGTATGGGTGATTACTGGTTGGCACAGAATATACCGCAGGACTTGTTTCCACACTCTATCTCTAAAATAAACTAAAACAAGCTGACGATGTGTATAATGAATTAGAACATTTTAAATGAATACTTTCTCAAGGTACAAATAAAATAATTTATGTTTTAAATAAATATCAATGTGCTGAGCTCAGTAGTGTCGAACTCGCTCTCAATTTATGGAAACATCTCAATTTTTAAAAATCATCCATTTTACTGGTTTAAAAAATTATGTTTACAGTTTGTTTCTCCTATTTATGTTCATAGGTTACAGGAGTAGAGTTAGGCTATTCAGCCCATCCAGTCTTCTCTGCCATTCAATCTTAGCTGATCTATCTTTCCCTCTCAACCCCATTCTCCTGTTTTCTCATAACCCCTGGCGCCCGTACTAATGAACCCGTGGTTTTCACAATCCACTTCACTTCATTTTCCAGATGCTGATGGGACCTATTCCACCTAGTTACAGTAATATCTGCATTTCGTCATTATTTACAAAGGACGAAATTAGGTTATTTAATTTTGAGAATTTTTCTCTGGAAAAAAATCAAACTCTACACTTTTGAGCAGTGTGTTGTGAATGTCAAAAGAAGAAAGATTCAGTCAAGGGCAAGCAGGGTGCAGAGAAGATTTACAAGGATGTTTTCAGGGCTCGAGGGCCTGAGCTATAGGGAGAGGTTGGGCAGGCTAGAACTCCTTGGAGTGCAAGATATTAAGGGATGGTCTTATCGTGGTGTGCAAGATCATAGAAACATAGAAAATAGGTGCAGGAGTGGCCATTCGGCCCTTCGAGCCTGCACCGCCATTCAATATGATCATGGCTGATCATCCAACTCAGTATCCTGTACCTGCCTTCTCTCCATACCCCCTGATCCCTTTAGCCACAAGGGCCACATCTAACTACCTCTTAAATATAGCCAATGAACTGGCCTCAACTACATTCTGTGGCAGAGAATTCCAGAGATTCACCACTCTCTGTGTAAAAAATGTATTTCTCATCTCAGTCCTAAAAGATTTCCCCTTTATTCTTAAACTGTGACCCCCTTGTTCTGGACTTCCCCAACATGTTGGAGATAGACAAGGTGAATGCACACAGTTTTGTTAACCCAGGATAGGGGATTCAAGAACCAGTGGACATCGGTTTAAGGTGAGAGGGACAAGACTTAATAGGAACCTGAGAGGTACTTTGAGGGGGGTGGGTATATGGAACAAACTGCCAGATGAGGTAGTTGAGGTACGTACTATAACAACATTTAAAATACATGCAAGTACATGGATAGGAGGCACAAGGAACTGCAGATGCTGCTTTACAAAAAAAAAATACATAGTGCTGAAGTAACTCAGTAGGTCAGGCAGCATCTCTGGAGAACCTGGATAAGTGGTGCTTTATCAGGAAACTTCTTCAGGAAAGATTTAGAAGCAGATGGGACAAAGACGGGCAAATGGAACTGGCTTAGATGGAGTATCTTGGTCCGCATGGGCGAGTTGGGCTGAAGGGCCTGTTTCCGTGCTGTATGACTACAAAATCTATTATACTTCTATTTTCAGGTTACCCACTACTTTTTCAAAGACTATAGCCAGGACAATATTTTTTTGCGAAACTGCAGTAAAAGGAGAATTTGGTGAAATTCGCCGTGGCATGTGGAATGGGGAAGATGAAGCAATTAAAATTGTCTTCACATGTTATGAGAAGTCATGGACAGAAAGGTGGGAATCTACCAAACTGCCTTGCTACGCCTTGCTATGAAAATATCTTTAGTTTCATTGCTGCTGATAATAAAGGTAATACATTTATTCAAAGTCAATCTAGAGTGGCACGGTGGCACTACGGTAGAGTTGCTGCTTTACAGCTCCAGATACCTGGATTCAATCCTGACTACGGGTGCTGTCTGTACAGAGTTTGTACGTTCCCCCATGTCCAGGGAGGGTTTTCTCCAAGCACTCCGGTTTCCTCCCACACTCCAAAGACGTACAGGTTTGTAGGTTAATTAACCTGTAAAATTGTAAATTGTCCCTGGTGTGTAGGATAGTGTGTAGGTACGCGAGTCGCTGGTCGGCACGGACACAGTGGGCGAAAGGGCCTGTTTCTGCAGTGTATCTCTAAGCAAGACTAGTAATGTTTAAGTGAAACTTATTTTGCAGATAAGAACTTCATGTAATTTGCTACACCAATTGTACAAATTGCACATGAAATCAAAGACCCACACGGCTTAAAAATACTGAGGAAGTTGATGTTCTGTTTCAATATAAAGTGATAAATGGAAAGATCCCATTTTCAAGAGGAAAAAGCATCTCAGGGCGGCATGTTGGCACAGCGGTAGAGTTGCTGCCTTACAGCGCCAGAGACCTAGGTTCGATCCTGACTACTGGTGCCGTCTGTACAGAGTTTGTACATTCTCCCCATGACCTTGTGGGTTTTCTCCAGTTTCCTTGCACATTCCAAAGACATGCGGGTTTGTAAATTGTCTTGTCTTTGTAATTGGCTTCTGTAAATTGTCCTCTAGTGTGTAGGATAGAACTAGTGTACGGGGTGATTGTTGGTCAGCGTAGACCCGGTGAGTCGAAGGCCCTGTTTCCGTGCTCTATCTCTAAACTAAACTAAACTAAAATATTCTGCTTGGGTATCTTACAACCCAATGGTATCAACATTGAATTCTCCAATTTCAGATAATGGACCTACAATCAACTGTCCCACCTTCCCCCCCCTTATTCCCCCCCCCCCCCCCCCCCCCCCCCCCCCCTTCCCTGTCCCCACCTGCATGTGCACTAATTTCTCCCCTTCCCCCTCCCCATTCCACCTATATTCCTTCCTCTGGCTTCATGTTTTGTGCCTCTTCTGTCCTATTCTCACACTTTTTAATCTAATCATTTCTGACCTTTGCCCAACCATCTGCCTATCAAAACCTCATCCTCACTTGTACCCGCCTATCACTCATCAGGATATGACCTGCCCCCACCTCGCTCTTCCAGCTCCCCCCCCCCCACACAACCATTCTGAAGAAGAGCCCTGACATTAAACGTCACCTATCCATGTTCTCCAGAGGTCAGAGGTATTGTCTGCCCCACTGAGTTAGCAGTTCCTTCTGTCCTTCAAGATGTCTCTGGCGCTGTGAGGCAGCGGCTCTACCAGCTGCACCTCTGTGCCGCCCTATCAGTTAACTAGGATTATATATAGAAACTAGTCTAAGTGGGACCCATTGGGTTCCACCTCTCCACCAATTCCAATATTGGTGGCCAGTGGGGGGGCTTTCTGGAGCGCTAGTATTGGTGTTGTGCGCTGAAGGGACTGGTTTCTAGAGGGCTAGTATGGACGTTGTGGGCCGAATGGATTCTTGAGCTGGTGGCTCAGTCACTAAAGCCTGTTGTGCTGGCAGCTCACTCACAACTGGTGGGCTAGCAGTTGACTCATGGCTATTCCTTGAAATTCCATTTCAAACAGGGTGCAAGGCCACTAAAGACAGCGAGTCGTGACCTCTCCCTCCCCCATCCTGCAGAGACTGAGCAACACCCACACTTCCGGGTTTTATAGTCCCTCCCCTCCCACCAGAAGGCCTTCATGGCGTGATTGACAGGAGAGAGAATCTCCAGCGGAGGGGGACTCCGAGTAAGATGGCCAAAATCACAGCCGTACGTGGTAGTGTTTTTTCTAAAATCAATATAAAGCGCAAACAGGAAGTGGTTAAGATTAGCCTTTTAATTATATATAAGGCAAGGCAGCTCTAATTAGGCAAGGCAGCTCTAATTAGGCAAGGCAGCTCTAATTAGGCAAGGCTTTAGCACTTTCAAAACCAAAGGCAAGGAATGTGCTGAGGAGTTAGCAGATGTGCTAACAGACATCTTTAACATCTCCCTTAGTCAAGCCATTGGCCCCACATGCCTCAAAACTTCCACGATAATCCCCATAGCGAAGAAACCAGTGGTTGCCTGCCTAAATGACTGTCGCCCTGACTCCATTAATAATGAAGTGTTTTGAACGCCTGGTGAAACCCCACATTACTGCCAGCCTCCCCTCATCGTTAGACCCCCTCCAGTTTGCCTATCGCCCCAACCGTTCTACAGAGGATGCCATTACTACCACGCTGCACACAGTACTCACGAATCTGGAAAACAAAAACACATACGCCAGAATCCTGTACATTGACTTCAGCTCAGCGTTTAACACCATCATCCTACAGAGACTTGTGGAGAAACTAACCCTGCTGGGCCTCAACACCACCCTGTGTCACTGGATCTTGGATTTTCTGACAGAGAGACCGCAGTCAGTCCGTGTTGGCAAGAACACTTCAGGCTCGATCACGCTGAGCACCAGCTCCCCTCAAGGCTGTGTGCTCAGCCTGCTGTTGTTCACATTGCTCACACATGACTGTGCTGCCAGATTCAGGGACAATAAGATCATAAAATTCGCGGATGACACTACAGTGGTGGGACTCATCAGCGGCGATGACGAATCAATGTACAGGGAGGAAGTAGAACAACTGGTGTACTGGTGCGGCAAAAATAATATAGAATTAAATGTCGACAAAACGAAGGAGATGGTTGTCGACTTCAGGAGGGCGCAGCCAAAGCATACACCCCTCAACATCAGTGGCACTGCAGTGGAGAGCATAAAGTTCCTCGGTGTGCAAATTACAGACAGCCTCACCTGGTCCAGGAACACCACTGGGACCGTCAAACGGGCCCATCAGCGACTGCACTTCCTGAGGAAACTAAAACAGGCCTCACTCCCCACCAACATCCTCAGGACTTTCTACAGGGGTACGGTGGAGTCTGTACTCGCGTACTGCATAAATACATGGTACTCCACCTGCAACTGCTCGGACAGGAAGGTTCTGCAGAGGGTAGTGAGGGGAGCAGAGAGGATCATTGGCATCTCCCTACCCTCGGTACAAGAACTGTTCCAGAGCCGCTGTCTGAAAAAAGCTCAGAGAATTGCTAAGGACAAACTTCACTCCCTCCACATACACCTGGATCTCCTGCCATCAGGCAAGAGATATCAAAGCATCAAAGCCCGTACTACAAGACTGCTAAACAGCTTCCTACCACAGGCTGTGAGGCTGCTAAACAGTCACTCTGTAATAACTGGCACTGGCCACTCAAATCAGCTGCCCCGGACCAAACCAAAACACACTTTTGCATTTTCAAACCACATTAAGGGCACTGACAGATCAGTAAAACCACTCACAGTTTAGTAGACATGTGTTCAGTGTTATTCACAGCTCAGACTAAGAATTGCGACCTCTCGTTCCCCATCTTGCAGAGAACTGAGGCACCTCCACATTTCCGGGTTTTATAGTCCCTCTGGAAGGAGCGTCGCCCTCAGGAGAGAGAATCTCAACATTTTTTAAACACTAATAACTCTTATTTTTTTTAACGATGGGGAAAATCCTCTTGTCCTGCGCAGCAGAGGGGGACTCTGAGTAAGATGGCCAAAAATCACAGCCGTAAGTGGCAGCGTTTTTCCTAAAATTAATATACAGAACAACAGGAAGTGGTCAAGATCAGACTTTTAGTCATATAGATGTTTTTTTGATTTTCTGCAGGATAATTTCATCAGACTTCTTCTCAGTTTCATTTGGCATTTTTAGAGCAAGATGTGTTCCCCTTATTTACAAAGGATTCCCATAATTTGCAATTTTTTTAAAGATTGGATTGCCTCAATAGTAAAATGCCAGGCAAATAGTGACTACCTGCGAAACAGTTTAAAGTTGTGATTGAACGATTCAATATTTGAACGATACTTTATTGTCACATGTACCTAGGGACAGTAAAATGCTTTATTTCTGCATACAACATGGCAAGATCATACAACAGACCTCACGTAGGTAGTACACAATGAGTCACCATGTTACTGGCGGTGACAAACGTACAAACGTTCATTGAACTGTATTATATTCTTGCAGCGGTGTATAGGCTCGCCGTCGCACATGGACGCAGGTGGCCCCAACTCAGGTACCCGCCTTTGTTCCCAGTGACCCCCACGCCGGGTTCCCCTTTGTCCTCAGGATACATTTTTCCCCGTTTATATGTTTCTGCTTTTGCACAACAGAGCAAAGGCATATTGGGTGGTGACCATGAAACAGGGCGTGTGCTGCCCACACACTTCCTCTATGAACTGAGCAGAAAGTTGTCAAACTGTAAGAGATTCTATTTAAATAAACGTTAAACCCTGCCCCATTGCCTGCAGGGTTGACATTAAGATACAGGCTGCCTTCATTAAAATTTAGCACTTGATTGTCGTGTAATTTGAAGTTAAAGGTTTTAAATTCTTTATTAATATACTGCTAATTGAAGCATATCTAGAAATGGAAGGTCACAGGCCTCTCAATGATTCACAAAAAAAGAGATTAACTTCCTCTTTGCTGTTTATAAACAGTGGTTTTGATCAATCAATCAATCAACCTTTATTGTCATCTTGCAAGCAACAGTTGTACAGTGCAAAATGAAAAGACGTTTCCCAGGGAATAGCGGAGCATCGCACATGAAATTTAAAACATTTCACACATAATAACACTAAAAACAATCCAGTCCCTGATGGAACAGTATAAATAGTTAAAAGCAGGTAAAACACAACGTTAAAATACAATAAACCAATCATAAAAATGTCCGGGGCAGCTGATTTGAGTGGCCAGTGCCAGTTATTAAAGTGTTCGTGCCAGCCGCAGAATCAAGTGACTGAGTACAGAGTGAAAACAGGACAGCAGACTATTATCTAAATGGTAGCCGATTGGGAAAGGGGGAGATGCAGCGAGACCTGGATGTCATGGTACACCAGTCATTGAAGGTAGGCATGCAGGTGCAGCAGGCAGTAAAGAAAGCGAATGGTATGTTAGCTTTCATTGCAAAAGGATTTGAGTATAGGAGCAGAGAGGTTCTACTGCAGTTGTACAGGGTCTTGGTGAGACCACACCTGGAGTATTGCGTACAGTTTTGGTCTCCAAATCTGAGGAAGGACATTATTGCCATAGAGGGAGTGCAGAGACGGTTCACCAGACTGATTCCTGGGATGTCAGGACTGTCTTATGAAGAAAGACTGGATAGACTTGGTTTATACTCTCTAGAATTTAGAAGATTGAGAGGGGATCTTATAGAAACTTACAAAATTCTTAAGGGGTTGGACAGGCTAGATGCAGGAAGATTGTTCCCGATGTTAGGGTAGTCCAGGACAAGGGGTCACAGCTTAAGGATAAAGGGGAAATCCTTTAAAACCGAGATGAGAAGAACTTTTTTCACGCAGAGAGTGGTGAATCTCTGGAACTCTCTGCCACAGAGGGTAGTTGAGGCCAGTTCATTGGCTATATTTAAGAGGGAGTTAGATGTGGCCCTTGTGGCTAAGGGGATCAGGGGGTATGGTACGGGATACTGAGTTGGATGATCAGCCATGATCATATTGAATGGCGGTGCAGGCTCGAAGGGCCAAATGGCCTACTCCTGCACCTAATTTCTATGTTTCTATGTTTCTATGAGTGACTGTTTAGCAGCCTCACAGCCTGTGGTAGGAAGCTGTTTAGCAGTCTTGTAGCAGATTGGCTCCATTTAGTTAGTAGGATAACAAAACCATACAAAGATTAACCGAGTGGAATATGAGTTGAACATGATTCCTTGCTGAAATTTTAATTCCATAATTCACTGTCGGAAGAAGGGACCTGCCATGAAATGTCACCTAATTTCCACCTGTAAGGGCAACACAGTGGCCAGGTGGTAGAGTTGCTGCCTTACAGCACCAGAGACCTAGGTTCAATCCTAACCACGGACGCTGTCAGTACGCCAGGTTTTTCTCCGAGTGCTCCAGTTTCCTTCAACATTGCAAAGACGTGCAGGTTTGTTGGTAAAATTTTGAAATTGTCCCTAGCGTCTAAGATAGCGTTAGTTAAGGAGGAGATCACTCGTCGGCACAGACTTGGTGGGCCTGTCTCTGCACTGTATCACTAAAGTTTAAAGTTAAGTCAAAAGTAATTGTCTGGATTAGGTCCACAGGTGTTGCTTGACCTGCTGAGGTCCTCCTGCACTTTGTGATTTGCTTAAAGATTCCAGCATCTACAGTTCCTTGTGTCTCCATCATACCTTTACAGTCATGATTGTTCTGTATCCTTCTGAACTATTTCTTTCTGGGTCCTCTTGTCCATATGAACACCCTATCTATTCTCCTCGTGATTTTATGCACCTCTATAAGATCACCCCCCAGCTCCTGCGCTCCAAGGAATATATTTTTAATCTACGCTATCTTCACTAATCCTATTTAATAGAGCAAAGAGCATAAAACAGTACAGGCAGGAACGGGCCTTTCGGCCCACATTGTTTGTGCCAGATATGATGCCACGTTAAACTGATCTAATCTGCATGTACACGATCCATGACCCTCTATTCCCTGCGCTTCCATGTGCCTTTCAATAAGGCTCTTATATGCAACTGTTGTATCTGCCTCCACCAACACCCCTGGCAACGTATTCCAGGCCCCCACCGCTTTCTGTGTAAAAAAACATGCCTCTCACATCTCCGGTAAACATTCCCCCTCTCACCTATTAGTGATGGGGTAATTTACAGTGGGCCAGTTAGCCTACAAACCTGCATTTCTTTGGGATGTGGGAGGAATCTGAAGCACCCAGAGAAAACCCACGTAGTCACAGGGAGAATGACATGCAAACTCCGTACAGACAGCACCCGTAGTCAGGATCGACCCCGGGTCCCCAGCAACTTTACTGCTGCGCCACTGTGCCACCACATTGATAGATAGATCAAAATTGGGCAAAAGACAAAATTAAATAGCTGGCCGTTCACATCCGAGAGATCTGCTGAGCATCAAAAATATGGGCGGCATAGTGGTGTAGTGGTAGAGTTGCTTCCTTAGACCGCCAAAGGCCCGGGTTCGATCCTGTCTATACGTGGTTTATACGTTCTCTCCAGGAGCCTCGGTTTCCTCCCACACTCCAAAGACATATAGGTTTTTGAGGGTTAATTGTGGCTTCGGCAAGAATTGTAAATTGTCCGTAGTGTGTGGATAGTGTTAGTATATGGGGTGATCATTAACTGGTGCGTACTCGAAGGGCCTGTTTCCATGCTGTATCGTCAAACTAAAATAAAATAAAATAAAATAACTTTAATGCAAATAAGTTAAAACTATGAACAGATAAAAAGGTTACACATTAAGAGGTTGACTTACCATCCTCTCCCAAAATGCAAAAGGTTATTGTTCAATTAGAAAATAATAAAATTAATTCAATGATGTGATGCCTTAGATTTAAGATCTAAATCAGAATTTAAACCTGAAGTATTTTGCTGATGAGATGGTTTGTTGGTTTCAGATTTACTAAGTCACGGCTGCATCAATGAATGATTTTAACTGATTGTTATTTGTGGCTTTAGTTACTGGAAGTGTTCAGCTTTCTTGTCATTTGTTTTTTGCTTTTCTAGCTAATTCACATACAATGGACCAAAAGGAAGAAGTTCGCATCTTGTGAAATTCCTTGAACAGGAAATAGAAATTACCGTCAAACAAGTTTCATTACGGATATACTGTAAAGAGAGCAGGAAGTGAAGTGCTGGAAAAACTCAGGGCATCAGGCAGTATGTTTGGAGGGAATGGACAGTCAATTTTTTTTGTTATACCGCTGTCTGAAGAAGGGTCCCGACCTGAAACGTCATCTGCCCATTCACTCTATTGATGCTGCCTGACCCACTGAGTTCTTCCGGCACTTTTGTTTTTTTACACAAGATTCCTGCATCTTGTGTTTCGAAATTATTGATGAGATATTCACAAAAGTATTTCTGAAACCAGCTTTAAAACACAGCTTTATCTAGCTCAACTGGGCAGCTAATATTCTAAGAGATGCACTCGATCCCGACCATGCTCCCTGGTCTTCTACCATTGGGCATGTGGTACAGATGTCCATGAAACATGACCTCCAGGTTCAAGAACAGTTGTGGATTTCAGCAAGACATTTGTTGAGGTTCCACATGGTAGTCTGCTCTAGAAGGTTAGATTGCATGGGATGAAAGGAGAGCTAGACAATTAGATGGAGAATTGGCTTCAGCGAAGGAAGCAGAGGGGGTTGGTGGAAGCTGTTTGTTTGGACTGGAGGCCTGTGACGGGGTGTGCCTCGGGGATCAGTGCTGGACCCATTGATCAACGATTTGGATAAGAATGTAGAAGGCATGATTAGTAAGTTTGCAGATTGCACTAAAGTGGGTGGTATTGTAGATAACGAAGATGGTTATCAAAAATTACAGCCGGATCGTGTTCAGTTGGGGAAAGTTGGCTGAGGAAAGGTTAATGGAGTTTAATGCAGATAAATGCAAAGTGTTACATTTTCAGAAGTCAAACCAGGGTGGCAACTTTACAGTGAATGCTAGGGTCCTGGGGAGTGTTGTAGAGCAGGTACATAGTTCATTGAAAGTAGCGTCACAAGTGGATAGGATGGTTTTGGTACAGTGGCCTTAATTATTCAGAAATTTTGAGCATAGAGGTTTGCATGTTATGTTGCAGTTGTACAAGACGTTGGTGAAGCTGCATGTGGAATATTGTGTTCAGTTTTGATCACTGTGCTATAGGAAGGAAGCTGTTAAGCTAGAAAGAGCAGAGAAGATTTACGAGAATGTTGCCAGGCTACGGCTTTATTCCTTGGAGTGCAGGAGGCTGAATGGTGATCTGATAGAGGTGCATAAGATCATGAGGGAAATAGAACCAGAGCCCTAAGGACATGCTGACCATCAATCACCTGTCCACTAGTTCTATGCTACCCCACTTTTGTATCCTACACACTGTGGGCAATTTGCAGAAGTCAATTAACCTACAAACTTGCACGTCTTTGGAATGTGTAAGGAAACCTACACGGTCACAGGGTGAACATACAAACTATGTACAGACAGCACCCATAGTCAAGATCAAACCCGGGTCTCTGGCACTGTGAGGCAGCAACTCTACAGATGTGCCTCTGTGCTACCCTTTAATAAGAACCTGATGGGCAACTTTTACACACAGTGGGTACATGGGATGAACTGCCAGAGGAGGTAGTTGAGGCAGCTACAATTATAACATTTGGAAGATGTTTGGACAGGTACATGGATAGGAAAGGTTTGGATGGATCTGGGCTAAATGCAGGCAGGTGACGCTAGTGTGGATGGGGCATCTTGGTCAGCATGGGCAAGTTGGCCCGAAGGATCTGTCTCGATGGTGTGTGACTCGATGGTTCTAACAGCTTCGTGCCATCAACCATCAGGTTGTTGAACCACCCTGCACGCCTCTAACCACATCCCTACCCACTGCGGGCTTGAACTGCAGTGGCTGCTCTCCATACTCTGGGACTTTGCACTATCATAATGCAGTTTACTTAGAATAACGGATTATTTTATTATATATCAATAGTGGTCGATGGGTCATCTTGGATGCCATGGGAATGTTGGGCCGAAGGGCCTGATTCTATGTTGGTTGACTATATTTATTGTTGGTGTTGCATTTAATGTGTCTTTGAAGCTGAAGCAAGTAGGAATTTGACTGTTCCATTCCCGATGCTCTTGACAAATAAACTCTCCTGATTCCTGAGGTCGGGCAACATTTGTGGTGTGAATTCAGTGAGAACGAAGTTTCAGGTGAGCGACCTTACATCAGAAATGGAAAAAGCCTTTGACATGAAACGTTAACCGTGTTTCCGTTTCCACAGATGCCTCTTGACCTCTTGACCCCTTGACCCAAGTATTTTCTTCCTTAATTTCAGATCCCCTATCTGCAACTTTCTTTTCAACATCGGGCGGCACAGTGGCGCAGCGTTGGTGTTCGTGCCTTACACCGCCAAAGACCTGGCTGCGATCCTGACTACAGGTGCTGTCTGTACGGAGTTTGCATGTTCTCCCCATGACCTCGTGGGTTTTTGTCCGGTTGCTCCGGTTTCCACCCACACTCTAAAGACATACAGGTTTGTAGGTTTGCAGGTCAATTGGCTTCCGTAAGAATTGTAAATTGTCCCTACTGTGCTAGTATGCACGGATCGCTGGCCAGCACAGACTCACTGGGCCGAAGGGCCTGTTTCCACTCTAAACTAAACTAAACCAAACCACAAAGGAGGGGCAAATTAACCTACTTATTACGACAGGGATAGAAGCTGTTTTCCCATTGGGTTCCCAAAGAGCAGGCCCATCATTCATATACCCCCTTCCTTGTTACTCTGTAGCCATGCCATTTTTTTTTCCTATCAGTGCCCATTAACTTCTGCTTAATTATTTTAACATATAATGAAACAAGGAACTGCAGATGCTGGTTTATAAAAAATAAAGTGCAGGAGTAACTCGGAGGGTCAGGTAGTATCTCTGGAGAATGTGGATAGATAATCTCATTCTGAAGAAGGATTCCGACTCAAAACATCACCTATCCATGTTCTCCAGAGATGCTGCCTGATCTGCTGAGCTACCCCAGCACTGTGTTTTTGAAAAAAAGTTATTTTGATACCTACAAGCCCTAAATTTGATACTAACGCATGTAGCACGAGACTCGGGAACAGTTTCTTCCCGTCTGTTATCAGACGTCTGAACAGTCTTTTCATAACCGTTCAGAGTACAGTCGTGATCTTCTAACCTACCTCATTGCGGACACTGGACTACTTCTCTGGAACTGTTACAATGCTGAGAAACTACACTCTGCCCTGTGATACTTTTCCATTTCCTCCACTTGTTGTACTTTTGTTGGCTTGATTGTACTCGTATATAGTACTTTCTGATTTGATTGAATAGTACGCAAATAAAAGCTTTTCACTCTTTCAATACATGTGTCAACAATAAGCCAATTCCAATATCAAGACACCAATGGGTACATTTTCAGTGGTCCATTAACTTTTCAGCTGATTAAGTCATGGAATCATACAGCATGGAAACGGGGCCATTGGTCCAACTCTTGCCCCATCTAAGCTAGCCCATATACCCATGTTTGGTCCATATCCCTCTAACCTTTCCTATCATCTTTGGGGTGTGGGAAGAAACCAGAGCACCTGGCAGAAATCCACCTAGTAATGGGGGTGAATATGCAAACTCCACACAGACAACATCGGAGGTCAGGATCTAACCCGGGTCTCCGGAGATGTGAGGCAACGGTAGTTAACTCTATTCCGACCCATCTGCAAGATATCACATGATAGAGATCAATGTAGCATTACACATGTTGCTGAGTCAAATGTAAAATCGCTGTGATCTACAATGCATTGTACAGAGACCATCAATCAACCAGAGATACCAGAGATCAAAGAAAATAATCCCAGGAATGAGTGGGTTAACATAAACTGAGCATTTGACGGCACAAGGCCTGGACTAGTTGGAATTTAGCAGGATGAGGGGAGACCTCATTGAACCTTACCGAATAATGATAGGCCAGGATAAAGTAACTGTGGAGAGGTTATTTCCACTAGTGTAAGAGTTTAGGACCAGAGGCCATAGACTCAGAATAAAAGGACGTACCTATAGAAAAGAGATGAGGGGGAGGTGAATCTTTAGTCAGAGGGTGGTGAATCTGCGGAATTCATTGCCACAAACAGCTGTGGAGGCCGTCACTGGATATTGTTAAAACAGAGATTGACAGATTCTTGTTTAGTAAGGGTGTCAGGGTTATGGGGAGAAGGCAGGAGAATGGGGTTGAGAGGGAAAGATAGAGCAGCCATGATTGAATGGTGGAGTAGACTTAATGGGCTTAATTTTTTTCCTACAACTTATGAGCTTGTACAGGTTTAACAGTGCATGAATCTTTAAAGGTTTGCAACCAGAGCAACAGAAACACACCTGATCATCTGAAGCATTCGGGTTCTTTTCTTTCATTCCTACCAAGCTTGGTTTTATAATTGCAGATGCAGTTTAACATACAAAAATACACAAAATGCTGCAGTAACTCAGCAGGTCAGGCAGCATATCTGGAGAATGTGGATAGGTGACGTTTCGGGTTGGGACCATTCTGAGTTGATTTATGGGATTTAATTGTTTTGAAATGTCTTAGTGCATTAAAAAAACATTTTAAGGGGTTGTGGGCCAAATGTGAGCAAATGGGACTGGCTTAGATGGGGTATCTTGGTCGACGTGGACAATTTCAGCTGAAGTGCCTGTTTCTGTGATGTATGATAACGACCGTTTTCTGAACAACTCTGACAGTCTCAAGAGTAATACAGTAGGTGACATTGTCTTAACATCAACATATCACCAAACTCAGGAACAACTTCTTCCCTGCTGCTATCAAACTATCGAAACTAGGGTTTCGTCCCAATCTTCCAACCTACCTCACTGCCGACCGTGGACTTTTCCTCTGTAACTGTAATGCTATAATGTTGTAACACTACATTTTGCTGTCTTTTTTTCCTCTTTGTACCATCAGCTGTACTACTTTATGGTTTGTTCCCATGTATAATAAGCTTTATTGTACTCATTTTCGTTTAGTTTAGAGATAAAGAACGGAAACTGGCCCTTCAGCCTACTGAGTCTGTGCCGACCAGCGATCACCCGTACACCAGCACTATCCCACACACATGGGAAATTTGAAAATTTTACTGAAGTAAATTAACCTACAAATCTGTACGCCTTTGGTTTGTGGTAAGAAATCGGAGCTCCCAGAGAATCCCACGCGGCCACAGGGAGAGCGTACAAAAACTCCATACAAACACCACCCGTAGTCAGAATCGAGCGCAGGTCTCTGACACTGTAAAGGGCCTGTCCCACGAGCATGCGACTGCATGCGGCAAGCGTGACCAAACCAGAAGCGGGGGACGCGCGGAGGTCGAGTGATCCCGTACCAGTTGACGTGAAGTTCGAGCGAAGTCCGCGGGATGTTCGCGCTAGGCATACACCGTCAAGATGCTGCGTATAGCGTTGAGACGCTGCGCACGCCCGTCGAGGCGGTGCGTACAGCCTCAATGCAGCTGCGGGCCGGCAGGCTGTTGCCGCGCGGAATTCTTGGACAGTGTCAGTTTTTCGGAGCCCCGCGCGATGTCGGGACCAGATCCGCACAACTCCATACGGCTTCGGCGATCGAAGTGGGACCGGCACCGCGAGGCCGTACGGCTCGAGGGACCACGTTAGCTGTTGCATGCTCCTGGGACAGGCCCTTAAGGCAGCAACTCTACCGCATTAAGAATTAACGCTGAGAATTAAGGGACAGAAGTTGAGGGGGAACTTCTTTACTCAGAGAGTGGCAGCTGTGTGGAATGAGCTTCCAGTGGAAGTGGTGGAGGCAGGTTCGATTTTATCATTTAAAAATAAATTGGATAGGTATATGGATGGAAAAGGAATGGAGGGTTATGGTCTGAGTGCAGTTAGATGGGACTAGGGGAAAGTAAGTGTTCGGCACGGACTTGAAGGGCCGAGATGGCCTGTTTCCGTGCTGTAATTGTTATATGGTTTATATGGTTACCACTGCGCCACTGTGCTGCCCCAATGTATGTGCTATGTATAGGATGTATTGTACTATGTATAGTATGATTTGATTTGTTTGGATAGCACGCAACTGAACTAAATTAAAATAAACCTAATTGACCAAGACCCCAGGAAACACGGGTGCAGAGAGAGGAGGTTTTGATCTCTTAGTACTACCTCGAAATAGTTTTTTTCTCTCTGCACTTCGTTAGAGTGTTCCTGCAATGCACACTTTGCAGAGTGCTGATTGCAAAGATAGGCTTCAAACCGTGCTTAAATCCTTGATTAAATTGCCAATGCTTGGACTATGCGAGTGCCTGAGCTAGGAGGTTTGCAGAAAGTTAGCAGAAGGCTTCAGACGTTTCACTGTGCACCCTAGAAACGACAGAGGTGTAGCACTGACATGCCCACAAAACTCATCACATGACTCAGATTTCCGACCTGACACTTATGTTGAGGTCGATTTCAGTTTTGCTCAACTGGGTGGAGACAAGTTTGCAGCAATGAGTTGTTCTGAAAGCTAAAGCAGCAGTTTTGAGAGAGCTCTTTGCACTGAATGGCAATAGGACTTACATGGCAACGAGTCCCATGTCACCCGGCTACGATTCCGAGAGCTCCAGCGGCAGTCACCTTGGAGGAACTGCTAACAGACAGATCCAGGTCTTTGGCACCCTGCCACGGAGGCACAAACAGGTAAACAATTCAATCAACGGCTGAACCACAGATACACACATAGTGCTGGAGTAACTTAGCAGGTCAGGCAGCATCTCTGGGGGGGAAAAGGGTGGGTTCAGACTGAAGAAGGGTCCCACCCCGAAACATCATCCATCCTTTCTCTCCAGAGATGCTGCCTGACCCGCTGAGTTCCTTCAGCCCTTTGTGTCTATCTTCTGTATATACTAACATCTGAGATAAACCATCTTGTTTCTAGTCCTGACTTAAGATACAGTTAGACAAAGAACTGCAGATGCTGGTTTACAAAAAAAAAAAGACACAAAGTGCTGGAGTAACTCGGTGGATCGGGCAGCATCTCTGGAGAACATGGGTGCTGCCTGACCCACTGAGTTACTCCAGAATTTTGTGACCAAATTATTTTTATTTTTCAAGAGATCTCTGTATGAGTGCATTGTGGTTCAAAGAATAAAGTTCTGAAGGCTCTGCAAATGCTGGAATCTTGAGTATAGCACAAAGAGCTAAGGGAACTCAGTGGGTCAGACAACATCTCTGGAGGACATGGATAGGCAACTTTTCGGGTCGGGACCCTTCTTCACAACAGCATAGTTCTGAATATTTGATTGAGTTCCTTGCAGAATAAGTTAGCAGAAATGCAAAGGTGACAAGATTAAAACAGGGTATGGAAAAGCATTAGCTTGGAAATATATGTCTGAAGAAGGCTCCCGACCTGAAACATCTGTCCATTCCCTCCACAGGTGCTACCTGACCCACTGAGTTCCTCCATCACTTTGTGTTTTGCTCAAGATTCCCGCATCTTTAGTTCACGTTTACCCATTTTCAGTATTGTTTTAGTTTGTTTCCGTATTTAAGTAATTGCCAAATTAATATAAACTCCCGAAACTGAAAATTTCTGCAGTCTTACAGCATACAGAATGAATGGGATTTTGGTGAAATGAACATTGGTCTGGTTTTGATATGAAGTGTAATAGATTCAGTTAAATACAGGCACTTTAATAAAAATTCAAGTTTTTGGAGATAACAATAATTTTGACTACTTCCTTTACAGCTTGCTTTGACTAAATCAAACCCTTTGGCAACGAGTCCCATGTCACCCAGCTACGATTCCGAGAGGTCCAGCGGCAGTCACCTTGGAGGAACTGATAACAGACAGATCCAGGTCTTGGCCACTCTGCCACGGAGGCACAAACAGGTAAACAACTCAATCAACGGCTGAACCAAAGATACACACAAAGTGCTGGAGTAACTCAGCAGGTCAGGCAGCATCTCTAGGGGAAAAGGATGGGTTCAGACTGAAGAAGGGTCCCGACCCGAAACATCATCCATCCTTTCTCTCCTTGCCTGACCCACTGAGTTCCTTCAGCCCTTTGTGTCTATCTTCTGTATATACTAACATCTGCAGTCCCTTTCTACACACGAGATAAACCATCTTGTTTCTAGTCCTGACTTAAGATGCAGTTAGACAAGGAACTGCAGATGCTGGTTTACCAAAAAAAAGACACAAAGTGCTGGAGTAACTCGGTGGATCGGGCAGCATCTCTGGAGAACATGGGTGCTGCCTGACCCACTGAGTTACTCCAGAATTTTGTGACCAAATTATTTTTATTTTTCAAGAGGTCTCTGTATGAGTGCATTGTGGTTCAACGAATAAAGTTCTGAAGGCTCTGCAAATGCTGGAATCTTGAGTATAGCACAAAGAGCTAGAGGAACTCAGTGGGTCAGACAACATCTCTGGAGGACATGGATAGGCAACTTTTCGGGTTGGGACCCTTCTTCACAACAGCATAGTTCTGAATATTTGATTGAGTTCCTTGCAGAATAAGTTAGCAGAAATACAAAGGTGACAAGATTAAAACAGGGTATGGAAAAGCATTAGCCTGGAAATATATGTCTGAAGAAGGCTCCCGACCTGAAACATCTGTCCATTCCCTCCACAGGTGCTACCTGACCCACTGAGTTCCTCCATCACTTTGTGTTTTGCTCAAGATTCCCGCATCTGCAGTTCACGTTTACCCATTTTCAGTATTATTTTCATTTGTTTCCATATTTATCTCATTGCCAAATCAATATAAACTCCCGAAACGGAAGATTTCTGCAGTCTTACAGCGTACAGAATGAATGGGATTTTGGTGAAATGAACATTGGTCTGGTTTTGATATGAAGTGTAATAGATTCAGTTAAACACAGGCACTATAATAAAAATTCAAGTTATTGGAGATAACAATAATTTTGACTACTTCTTTTACAGCTTGCTTTGACCAAATCAAACCCTTTGGCAGATACTTCAGATTGTCAAAAGTAAGATATACTTTAAATTCATTGTTTAGTGATAATAATCATATAGAAAAAAATCTGAATTAAAAAAAAAAAAGCTGATTTGGTATGGGAAAGAGTGTTGGTACTGTCAGTGTGAATATATATGAATATAATTGTATGTAACCCCTGCATTCCCCTCTCCCCCCCCCCCCCCCCCCCCCCCCCCCCCCCACCCCCCCCCCCCCCGTTTCTCCACCCTTGTCGTCCTACTAGCTTCACAGTTTGCATCCTTCTATCCCTTGTTATCACCTCTTCCCCAGCCAACAATGGGCCATTATGGGGTCCCACCCTTCAACCTCCAATTCCCCCCCCCCCCCCCCCCCCCACACTCTATACTTTCAGAAGAACGGTTTGGACCCAAAAAATCACTCAGACCTGACCTGCTGAGTTACTCCAGCACTTTGTGCCTGACTTCTTATAAATAGTGTATGCGTGGGTGGATACTTGTTGCTGTAGAAGTGATGATGGGTTATTAAGGTGTCTGTGGTCCCTTGCATACAAGGGAAATATTAAATATTTCACAGAGAGCCATTGTAATAACAAAAACAAAAGATGCTGGAAAGACTCTGCAGGTCAGGCAGCCTCTGTGGAAAAAGAGACACGAAGTGCTAAAGCAACACAGCGGGTCAGGCAGCTTCTCTGGAGAAAGGGAATAGGTGACATTTCAGGTTGGGGCCCTTCTTCAGACCCTGTGGAAATAGACACAGCTCCCTTTTTGCAGGTCAAAAGAAAATCAATCTGAAATATTAATCCATTTATCTTTCCACAAATAAGGGTTCCCAGCATTTTCTGCTTTTTAATTTTTTTGTATAATATTTGCACAACTGTAGTTTACTCTGAAAGAATGAAATTAGTAAAATGAAAATAAACATTAACATTTTTTTTCCCGAATAGAACGATGATTGTTATAAATAAACAGGATAATGAAACTTTTGGATTTGAGATTCAGGTGAGGAATTTATTGCACATCCTGTATTAAATTTAATAAAAATGAAGGATAAGTGTTTGCAATGTTTCTGTAATACCAGTACAGCACAGTAACTGGCCCTTCATCCCACAATGTCTTTGCCAAACATTTTACCAAGTTAAATTAATCTCCTCTGCCTGCACATGATCCATTCCCCTCCATTCCATGCATATCCATGTGCCCATACAAAAGCCTCTTAGACACCATTATTGTATCTGCCTCCACCACCACCCTTGGCAACGCATTACAGGCACCCACATTGTCTGTGTAAATAAAACCTACTCAGCATATCTCCTTTAAACTTTGCTCTTCTCACTTAAAGCTCTGCCTCTGGTCTTTGATATTTCCACCTTGGGAAAAAGGTTCTGGCTGTCCACCCAAATAATTGCCTCTCATAATTTCATATATATATATATATATATATATATATCACGTCTCCTGTCAGCCTCTGACGTTCGAGAGAAAACAACCTGATTTTGTCCTACCTGTCCTTATAGTTAATAGCCTCTAATCTAGGTCGAAATCTGATAAATCTCTTCTGTAGCCTCCACATCCTTCCTGTAATGGGGCAATCAGAACTACATGCAATACTCCAAATGAGGCCTAACCAAAATAGAGCTGCAACTTGTCTTCCTGACTCTTATATTCAATGCCCCCCGACCTATGAAGGTAACCACACCTTATGCCCTTTTTACCGCTCTGTATACTCAGAGCCGCTTTCTTCCCAGCTGTTATCAGGCAACTGAATCATCCTACCACAACCAGAAAGCAGTGCTGAACTACTATCTACCTCTTTGGTGACCCTCAAACTATCCTTGATCGGTCTTTGCTGGATTTACATTGCACTAAACGTTATTCCCTTATCATGTGTATATACACTGTAAATAGATCAATTGTAATCATGTATTGTCTTTCTGCTGACTGGTTAGCATGTAACAAAAGCTTTTCACTGTACCTCGTTACACGTGTCAAGAAACTAAACTGAAACTGAATACTTGTCTTGCCACTTTCAGGACACGGTGCTATGATGTTTTTTCTGCTCTTATTTAGACCCTTGGAGTGAACCAGCGGAATGTTAATACGGTAGAGAGGTACACTTGTGTCTGCAAGGTGCATGAGAACAGTCCGTCTTGCTGTGCAGGGTTGAAGCCTGGTATGTATTCGCTTCCTCTCCTGGTTGGTTTGGTTTTGCCTCTCTCACATGTCCGCAATAATCACAAGAAGCACATTAAACAGTTTCCTCAATGCTTCAATGGTGCATTATTGTCACGTGCAAATGCACGGTGGAGTTCTTTTCTTGCATACAGCCCAGTACAGTATTCCCATACAGATCTCCAGATTAGCAAAGTGTTCACAAAATAGTCTACTGAGCCCAAGTCCCGTCCACACTCTAGTTCTTATGAGCAGTGCCCGAACCAGGCGAGCTCCAGGCTGCTACAGGGCCTTCAGCCATCGCCTTCCTTGGACTTGTGGATCGATTAGCAAACGCACGTCCCTCTCCTCGCCCATCCCGTGTTTGTGCCCCAGGGGGGTGCCTCGTACAGCCGACCTCAAAGGCGCAGTAGACCAGTCCCCTGTCCCTCATCTACCAGCCTTCTCCTTGTCCATCACGTCTGTCGTCGTCCGGGGCCGGCTCAGCGGCTTCCTGCCAACAGGCCGCACGCGGCACACGGGGACCTTCTACCGCTGCAAACTGGACAGCAACTCACTTTATTTTTCAATCATAGGTGATATACTGATTAACATCAATGGAACAAGCACCGAAGGCTGTAGTCATCGTGAAATCGTTAACCTAATTAAGTCAGCTGGCAATATTTTAAGGTAAGGATCACGTGTTAAGAGTGTCTAAATGTCATATGTACCGACAACTGAACAATGACATCCTTACTTGCAGCAGCTTAACGGGCTGGTAATCACAGCACATAGATAACATAATAAACAACACAATATTCAATAAATTAAAAGCCCCAATATTCAATAAACTAAAAGCCCCAGAGTCCTAATTGCAACCAAAGCTGTTCATAAAATGCCGGAGTAACTAGGTGGGTCAGGCAACATCTCTGGAGAACATGGAGATGCTGCCTGATCCGCTGAGTTACTCCAGCATTTTCTATCTTTCTTTTGGTAATTCACCATTTGCATTTCCTTGTTATTAGTTTAGTTGGTGTTGGTTGTGTTCAAGAGCTTAATGGTTGTTGGGAAGAAACATAGAAAACATAGAAACATAGAAATTAGGTGCAGGAGTAGGCCATTCGGCCCTTCGAGCCTGCACCGCCATTTAATATGATCATGGCTGATCATCCAACTCAGTATCCCGTACCTGCCTTTTCTCCATACCCTCTGATCCCCTTGGCCACAAGGGCCACATCTAACTCCCTCTTAAATATAGCCAATGAACTGGCCTCAACTACCCTCTGTGGCAGAGAGTTCCAGAGATTCACCACTCTCTGTGTGAAAAAAGTTCTCCTCATCTCGGTTTTAAAGGATTTCCCCCTTATCCTTAAGCTGTGACCCCTTGTCCTGGACTTCCCCAACATCGGAAACAATCTTCCTGCATCTAGCCTGTCCAACCCCTTAAGAATTTTGTAAGTTTCTATAAGATCCCCTCTCAATCTCCTAAACTCTAGAGAGTATAAAACAAGTCTATCCAGTCTTTCTTCATAAGACAGTCCTGACATCCCAGGAATCAGTCTGGTGAACCTTCTCTGCACTCCCTCTATGGCAATAATGTCCTTCCTCAGATTTGGAGACCAAAACTGCACGCAATACTCCAGGTGTGGTCTCACCAAGACCCTATACAACTGCAGTAGAACCTCCCTGCTCCTATACTCAAATCCTCTTGCTATGAAAGCCAACATGCCATTCGCTTTCTTTACTGCCTGCTGCACCTGCATGCCTACCTTCAATGACTGGTGTACCATGACACCCAGGTCTCGCTGCATCTCCCCCTTTCCCAATCGGCCACCGTTTAGATAATAATCTGCTTTCCCGTTTTTGCCACCAAAATGGATAACCTCACATTTATCCACATTAAACTGCATCTGCCAAACATTTGCCCACTCACCCAGCCTATCCAAGTCACCTTGCAGTCTCCTAGCATCCTCCTCACACCTAACACTGCCCCCCAGCTTAGTGTCATCCGCAAACTTGGAGATATTGCCTTCAATTCCCTCATCCAGATCATTAATATATATTGTAAATAGCTGGGGTCCCAGTACTGAGCCTTGCGGTACCCCACTAGTCACTGCCTGCCATTGTGAAAAGGACCCGTTTACTCCTACTCTTTGCTTCCTGTTTGCCAGCCAGTTCTCTATCCACATCAATACTGAACCCCCAATGCCGTGTGCTTTAAGTTTGTATACTAATCTCTTATGTGGGACCTTGTCGAAAGCCTTCTGGAAGTCCAGATACACCACATCCACTGGTTCCCCCCTATCCACGCTACTAGTTACATCCTCGAAAAATTCTATAAGATTCGTCAGACATGATTTACCTTTCGTAAATCCATGCTGACTTTGTCCAATGATTTCACCACTTTCTAAATGTGCTGCTATCCCATCTTTAATAACTGACTCTAGCAGTTTCCCCACTACCGATGTTAGGCTAACTGGTCTGTAATTCCCCGTTTTCTCTCTCCCTCCCTCCCTTCTTAAAAAGTGGGGTTACGTTTGCTACCCGCCAATCCTCTGGAACTACTCCAGAATCTAAAGAGTTTTGAAAGATTATTACTAATGCATCCACTATTTCTGGAGCTACTTCCTTAAGTACTCTGGGATGCAGCCTATCTGGCCCTGGGATTTATCGGCCTTTAATCCATTCAATTTACCCAACACCACTTCCCGACTAACCTGGATTTCACTCAATTCCTCCACCTCCTTTGACCCGCGGGCCCCTGCTATTTCCGGCAGATCATTTATGTCTTCCTTAGTGAAGACGGAACCAAAGTAGTTATTCAATTGGTCCGCCATATCCTGGTTCCCCATGATCAACTCACCTGTTTCTGACTGCAAGGGACCTACATTTGTTTTAACTAATCTCTTTCTTTTCACATATCTATAAAAACGTTTGCAGTCAGATTTTATGTTCACTGCCAGTTTTCTTTCATAATCCATTTTTCCTTTTCTAATTAAGCCCTTCGTCCTCCTCTGCTGGTCTCTGAATTTCTCCCAGTCCTCCGGTATGCTGCTTTTTCTGGCTAGTTTGTACGCATCATCCTTTGCTTTGATACTATCCCTGATTTCCCTTGTTATCCATGGATGCACTACCTTCCCTGATTTATTCTTTTGCCAAACTGGGATGAACAATTTTTGTAGTTCATCCATGCAGTCTTTAAATGCCTTCCATTGCATATCCACCGTCAACCCTTTTAGAATTAATTGCCAGTCATCTTGGCCAATTCACGTCTCATACCCTCAAAGTTACCTTTCTTTAAGTTCAAAACCATTGTTTCTGAATTAACAATGTCACTCTCCATCCTAATGAAGAACTCAACCATATTATGGTCACTCTTGCCCAAGGGGCCATGCACAACAAGACTACTAACTAACCCTTCCTCATTACTCAATACCCAGTCTAAAATAGCCAGCTCTCTCGTTGGTTCCTCTACATGTTTGTTTAGATAACTATCCCGTATACATTCCAAGAAATTCTCTTCCTCAGCACCCCTGCCAGTTTGATTCACCCAATCTATATGTAGATTGAAGTCACCCATTATAACTGCTTTGCCTTTGTCGCAAGCATTTCTAATTTCCTGTTTGATGCCATCCCCAACTTCACTACTACTGTTAGGTGGCCTGTACACAACACCCACCAGCGTTTTCTGCCCCTTATTGTTTCGCAGCTCTACCCATACCGATTCCACATCCTCCAAACTAATGTCCTTCCTTTCCATTGCGTTAATCTCCTCTCTAACCAGCAACACTACCCCACCCCCTTTTCCTTTCTCTCTATCCCTCCTGAATATTGAATATCCCGGGATGTTCAGCTCCCAGCCTTGGTCACCCTGGAGCCATGTCTCCGTGATCCCAACTATATCATAATCATTAATGGCTATCTGCACGTTCAACTCATCCACCTTATTACGAATACTCCTTGCATTGAGACACAAAGCCTTCAGGCTTGTTTTTACAACGCTCTTACCCCTTATACAATTATGTTGAAAAGTGGCCCTTTTTGATTTTTGCCCTGGTTTTGTCTGCCTGCCACTTTTACTTTTCACCTTGCTACCTATTGCTTCTACCTTCATTTTACACCCCCCTGCCCCTCTGCTCTTGTACCCATCCCCCTGCCACATTAGTTTAAGAAGCTGGTCTTAGAATCATAGAGTCATACAGTGTGGAAACAGACCCTTCGGTCCAACTTGCCCATGCCAACCAACATGCCCCATGTACTCTAGTCCCACCTGCCTGTGCTTGGCCCATATCCCTCTAAACCTATCCTACCCATGTACCTGTCTAAACGTTTCTTGAACGTTGTGATAGCACCTGTCTCAACTTCCTCCTCCTCGTTGCAAACACCCACCACCCCTTGTGTAAAACAATTACCCCTCAGGTTTTTCTTAAATCTTTCTGAAGAATACACTTCATAATTCCATAAGTGATAATTCCAATGGGTTACCTTCTCTTGATTAGTCTCATCCACATTTGGTTTCACATCCCATTAATTTAGTTTAGAGATACAGCACAGAAACAGGCCCTTCGTCCCACCGAGTCTGCACCGGCCAGCATTCCCGCACACTAACACTATCCTACCCACTAAGGAGTATTTACAATTCTGCCAAGCCAATTAACCTACAAACCCGCAAGTCTTTGGAGAGTAGGAGGAAACCAGAGCACCCAGAGAAATCCCACGCAGTTCACGGGGAGAACGTACAAACTCCGCACAGACAGCACCCGAGGTCAGGATTGAACCTGGGTCTCTGGCGTTGTAAAGAAGCAACTCTGCCACCGTGCCACCCTCTCTGGATGTGTCTCATCCACATTTAGTTTCACACCTCATTCTGCAATTGGCAGCGCAGCAGAGCATTTGTCATAGGTATAAATGCATGATATTATGATGAGAGGGATAGACAGAGTTGACGTGGATAAGCTTTTCCCACTGAGAGTAGGGAAGATTCAAACAAGGGGACATGACTTGAGAATAAAGGGACAGAAGTTTAAGGGTAACATGAGGGGGAACTTCTTTACTCAGAGAGTGGTGGCTGTGTGGAATGAACTTCCAGTGAAGGTGGTGGAGGCAGGTTCGTTTTTATCATTTAAAAATAAATTGTATAGTTATATGGACGGGAAAGGAATGGAGGGTTATGGTCTGAGCGCAGGTATATGGGACTAGGGGAGAATACGTGTTCGGCACGGACTAGAAGGGTCGAGATGGCCTGTTTCCATGCTGTAAGTGTTATATGGTTATATATTACATGAACTGTTCACAGAAAACTTTGCTTATGACCAATCATGCTGATGTACTGCTACAGTAGTTATAATTGTGCAATAGTTTTGGAACAATACTAGAAACAACAATTTCAATTACAACAATCTGTACTTGGAGCCACAGTTTGAGTTTAGTTTATTAACAAAGGCCAATTAACCTACAATCCTGCACGTCTTGGGATGTGGGAGGAAACCGGAGCACCCAGAGGAAACCCACGCGGTCACTGGGAGAACGTAAAAAATTCCGTACAGATAGCACCCGAGGTCAGGATCGAACCAGGGTCTCTGGTGCTGCAAGGCAGCAGCCATACCCACTGTGCTGCTCATAGTTCTCAGCATTGTGGCGCATCAGTTCCAGAGACAAAGTCCAATGACACCAATGGGGTAGAGGTGAATCAGACAGTACCTTGGCTTATGGAAGGACTGTTCAGAAGGCTGATAACAGAGGGGAAGAAGCTGTTTGTGAGTGCATTGAGCTTCTTGAATGTGATGGTGTACACTTCAAGTTTCTGCCCTTAATTTTTCTTCACGGTAAAGGGACTCTTGAGGTATGGTGGCTCATTGACGCAGTACATCCTGTAGAATGTACATCGGTAGGCATGGACGTCAATGGTGGTTAAACGTGCATATCCTCTAAGCACAAGATTGCATAGGATAATGATTTCAGTATTCACACTTGAACATTCTATCTCCTTGCAGCCTTCTGACCATGAACAAAAACTCTGTAAAAAAAAGTGAACTTGAAACAAGACTGTACTTTTTAAAGGTATATTTTTCAATGTTTTTCCTTATATTAGCAGTTATAAAAACAAAATATGTGCAAATAGTTAATACGGCAAATTCTTTATGTAAAACCATGCAAACTAATTTTCCTTTAAAACTCAAAGAGAAAGTTGAGTGAATGCAAGTGAATCTATTTGTAGATATATTTGACTGAAGGATCACTTTTGTTTTGCTTTCTACTATATTGCATGAAATCCTCACAGTATATATTTAGCATTTATTAACACCATCTTCCGGTGTCTCACAGAAAACTCTTCAAGAGAAATGGGTGGAGTACAAATCGCTTTTATTGCAGGAACAACGCCTTGTTCATGGTGAGTTCCTACTAACTGCAGCACAAATTTTAAATGGGCATTGAAACCTTTTTATATCATGAGATACTTAAAGTAAAAAATGAGAATAATGTGGGTCAAAATTCTTGGTAGTTTTGTTTCTGATGAGTTTGTGTTCAAGATAGGGGATCTCAGTACTGGGATTTCACCTGAAGTACTGAGAATGCAAACTTGTGCATTAAAGATCGCAACGTCTACAAGGTACAAATATGTCGAGCAATGCTTCATCAAACCACACTTACAATGTAATTTTCTTTCCAGTCTTTTATAAATTACTGGTTTAGTTTACTTTAGAGATACTGCGCGGAAACAGCCCCTTCGGCCCACTGAGCCCGTGCCGACCAGTGATCCCCGCACACAAACACTATCCTACACACTAGGGACAACTTACAATTTTACTGAAGCCAATTAACCTCAAACCTGTACATCTTTGGAATGTGGGATGAAACCGAAGCACCCGAAGAAAACCCATGCGGTCACAGGAAGAACAAACAAACCTCATACAGACAGCACCCATAGTCAAGATTGAACGCAGGTCTCCGGCTCTGTAAGGCAGCAACTCTACCGCTGTGCCACTGTGCTGCCCCTATGGGATGTGTGAGTGCTATTGACCTTTCCCTCTCACCCTTATTCTCCTGACTTCTCCTGTAACCATTGACATCTTGACTAATCTAGAAATGTGCCCACCTAAAAGCTGCTTAAATTCCCCTGTCTTGTTCACCTCCACCATCATCATCCCAGCCAGCGCATTCTAGGCATCCACCACTCTCTATGTAAAAATAAAACTTGCCCGCACATCTCCTTCAAATTTTGTCTTTCTCACCTTAAAACTGTGCATTCTTGTCTTTCATATTTCCACCGTGGGGAAAATAGGTTCTGACCCTGCCCATGCATATCTTCATTTTATACAATTCTATCGGGTCTTCCCCCAGTCTCCGACATTCCAGAGAAAACAGTCAGTGTAGAAAACACTCGGTACCTGGATGTGGCATCGAAGGACGAGAAGCCGAAGCAAAGAAGTGGAAGCTAATTAACCGAACGGAAACAAAGCCCGAAACGCCAAATAACCGAAAGCGTATGAAGCCGAAATGCCAACTAACCAAAAGGGTGGGACGCCTAAAAGAAAATTCACTGAAAGAGTGGGACCCCTAAAAGAAAAGCCGTTCTGCCAAAATGCCCACTCACCTGAAAAGGCTGCGTCACCTACAAGCCAACTCACCGATTAGCCGCTCAGCTGAAAAGTCAAATAACGGACATGACGTCGCCGGGGGGATGACTTGTCAGCGATTGGTCCAGACCCCCGTGTCCATCACATCACTGGCTGATGGAGACGGGAGGGTGGTCATTTTCCCCCACAAGCCATAGGTGACTGGGCACTCTGAACCCGAGCACCAAGTTGTAAGTGGCCACAGGAGCGCATCCCTCGGGACAGCCCCCACTCTCCCACGGCCGCGACCGCCCTCCGCCTCGTCTTCCCCATGCAGCCGCACTGTGATGGGCTGTGTGTCGGCAGCGCTGGGTGGAGCAGAGGTGAAAGATCAGCACCTACCAACAATGAAGGCACAATGAAACCAGCTGACGCAAGCCCTTCCCACAGGAGGGGGTCGGCATTAAAACTCAAAAAAGAGTTACTGATTTAAAAACAAAAATGTTACATGTGGAAATGGTTCTTACATTCAGGAACCTGGTTAATTAAGATGGATAGCGGTGATGGCGATGGCGATGGCGATGGCGATGCCTTCCAGGGGGGGGGGGGAGATAGCGGGGCCGATGCCCCCCAGCAGCAGAGCGCCGCACTCACCCACTGTGCGAACTCTTCACCAACACGATCTGCCGCTGGCATTGCTGCTGCAAGTTGGTCAGAGGCGGCAGGTGACCACCACCGCTCTTTGACAGCGGGAATATCCAGCTCATTGCTGGAGGTGTTTCGGGGGTGATTCTGGCTCGGCAGCTGATCCGGCGCATTAATCCAGACCGCCGGCTATCCTGGGGTGTGACCTCCGGCAGCAATCAATCGTCCGTCGCCATCATCCGATCGACACACAACCCGTCACAGTGCGGCCGCACGGGGGAGACGAGGCGGAGGGCGGCCGTGGCCCTGGGCGAGTGGGGGCTGTCCCGAGGGATGCGCTCCTTCGGCCGCTTACAACTTGGTGCTCGGGTTCAGAGTGCCCAGTCACTTATGGCTTGTGTGGGGAAAATGACCCCCACCCTCCCGTCTCCACCGGCCAGTGATGTGATGGAGACGGGGGGTCTGAACCAATCGCTGACAAGTCCCACCCCCCCCGGCGACGTCATTGTCCGTTATTTGACTTTTCAGCAGAGCGGCCATTCGGTGAGTTGGCTTGTAGGCGACGCAACCTTTCGGTGAGTTGGCGTTTTGGCAGAACGGCCTTTCGGTGAGTTTGCTTTTAGGCGTCCAACTCTTTCGGCTAGCTGGCGTTTCGGCTTCATACATTTTTGGTTATTTGACGTTTTGGCTTAGTTTCCATTCAGTTATTTGGCTTCCACTTCTTTGCTTTGGCTTCTCGTTCTTTGAAGCCACGTCCGCACACGGTGGCCTCGGTGGACCGAAGGGCCTGCTCCCATGCTGCATCCTCCAATTCAAAAGTCGAGAATGTTTTATTGACACATGTCCCAAAGCAGATGTAAGTATGTACGGTGTTGTAGCAGTACGTTATGGTCCACAGATGTGGTTTACTAAACACAAAGAGCTTGGAAGGATATGCCAGGCAAATGGGACTAGCTTAGATGGGGCACCTTGGTCAGTTTGGACAATTGGGCAGAAGGGCCTCTTTCCATGCTGTATCTTTCAATTCAATCATTATATCAGTGTTGACATGGTATGTTCCGCAGTTGAAGTTTACAATGGTTGGCGTGGACTCGTTGGGCTGAAGGGCCTGTTTCCATGCTGCATCTCTAAACTAAACGCATATTTTGAAAGCACTTGGAACTTTAAATTGTGATTATTGTGATTATTAATTGTGTGAAGGAACACAGACTGCTTTCAATAATGTATATGTCCATACATTGTTTCAATTCTTTAGGATTCCTGAGGAACAATAATCTCACAGAGTCTTCCAACTCTTTTCTGTTTGATGATACGGTTTTATTTGGGTCAACGGCACAAAAGAAGGAGAGGTTCTCCAGTGACAGTAGCTGTCGGAGTCAGCTGAGCTTCATGACTGATGACAGTGAGGATCGAGTTTTCCAGCCCGGCATGCATGATGACTTGGTCACTGGGAACCACCGCAGGCGCAGCAGCATGGACGAAGATTGCGTCTTCCATAGGGAGGCAGAGATGTTTGCGCCCAAGAGCCAGCTGAGTCGGAGCCGGAGCATCAGCATGACGAGCAGCAGCGGCAGCAGCAGCGTGGCCTCACCGTCGTGGGACGTCAACGGAGGCTACGGGACGATTTCTCGCAAGAGCAGGAGGCCCAGCGTCAGGAAGCGCCTCATGAAGTTCATTCCAGGTTTAAACAGGGCCGATGAGGAGGATGAGAGTCACTTGTAGACCTGCACATTAATCGTGCAACAGTGATCGTGTTGGCTTCAAAGTAGCATTAAGAAGCAATAGGAACGATGGCATTAAATAAGTTCATGTCATAGGAGCAGAATTAGGCCATTTGGCCCATCAAGTCTGCTCCATCGTTCATTCATGGCTGATCCATCTTTCCCTCTCAACCTCATTCTCCTGCCTTCTCCCCGTAACGCAATGACGCCCTTACTAATCAAGAACCTATCAATCTCCGCTTTAAAAATACCCAATGACTTGGCCTCCACAGCCACCTGTAGAAATGAATTCCACAGATCCACCTAAAGAATATCAGGCTAAATATCAGCCTCCTCATCTCCTTTCTAAAGTTATGTGCTTTTATTCTGAGGCTATGCCCTCTGGTCCTGGACTCTCCCACTAGTGGAAGCATCCTCTCCCCATCCACTCTACCAAGCTTTTCACTATTTGGTAAGTTTCAATAAGGTCCCCCCTTATCCTTCTAAACTCTAAATCATTGCACTATTTCACATAGGATCTAGATTTCATCTGGACATCAAACTAGATTTTATCTAAACATTACGACTCGAAACGTCATCCATGAAATATAAATGATAAGAAACTGCAGATGCTGATTAACTAAAAAAGACACATAGTGCAGGGGGAACTCAGCGGGTCAGGCAGCATTTCTGGAGAACATGGGTAGATGATGTAAAAGTGGCGTAATAGGTGAGGTCAGTCTGAACAAGGGCCCCGACCTAAAACATCACCTATCCATGTTCTCCAGAGATGCTGCCTGACCCGCGGAGTTACTCCAGCACTTTGTGTCTTTTTATTGTCAACCGGCATCTGTAGTTCCTTGTGTTGACCCCTTCCCCAACAGCATTTCTTCACCTCTTGTTTTATTTGTTTCCATGAGGTGATATGTGAATAAATCTTATTGTAAAGCCAAGTTGTACATAAGACAGGTAACTCGGCTTGACTTGAAATGGCCTTGGTGCGTTTTTTTAAGACAGTTTGGTATACCTGCCCCTCTATAAAGGTAAAACGTTGTTATTTCATTTTATGACTCCATAACACGATGTTAATTAATTATATGTACCAGTACCCTTTTGTCTACAAACAATAAGCACTGAACAAGCCTTACCGTAAATATACTGTTGAGCATCATTTATATGTAATTATCTTTAAAATGTTTTGTCTCATTGTCAAACGTATACAATAAAGAGCAAGGTTAACATGAGCAATTTGCAAATATCCCTTTTCAAATAACAATCAGTTTTATGTTCATAAGTTATAGGAGCATAATTAGGACATTTGGCTCATGAAGTCTACTCTGCCATTCAATCATGGCTGATCTATGCTTCCCTCTCAACCCCATTTTCCTGCGTTCTCCTCATAACCCCTAATACCCGTAATCAAGAATCTGCCAAATTGCCCCTTAAAAATACCCAATGACTTGGCCGCCACAGCCATCTGTGGTAATGAATTCCACCGATTCACCACACTCCTTTCAGAACCTTAAAACATTTTATTTAGCGATCTTGTGAATAACTACGCTAAACTGAAGCCTCTGTCCCACTTTCCCGAGTTACTCACGAATTCTCCCGAGTTTTCCCCTTGATTCAAACTCGGAGAATGTCCATAGCGAGTCCGTAGGAGTCAGTAGATATTTCATAGCGGCTCGTAATGCCAGCCGTAAGTTCTCGGGGCATCAGGTAAGTCGGGACGTTTTTTCAGCATGTTGAAAAATGTCCACGAGTAAAATAGCCCCGAGTACCTACGGCTGGCATCTCCGAGTTTGAATCGAGGGGAAAACTCGGGAGAATTTGTGTGTAACTCGGGAAAGTGGGACACGGGCTTAAGGACGAATGGTTACTTAGATAACCTGACTATATCAATGTGCCTGAGAATGAAAGTATGAGTAAATTATCCAGATAGTGGCACAGTGGTGCGGTGTAGAGCTGCTGCCTCACAAGCGCCAGAGACCTGGGTCTGATCCTGACTATGGGTGTTGTCTATATGGTATTTGTACGTTCTCTCAGTGTCTGTGTGGGGTTTCTCTGGGTGCTCTGGTTTTCTCCCACATTGCAAAGATGTGTGTGGTTTTGTAGGTTAATTGGCTTCTATAAATTGTCCCTAGGATTGAACTAGTGTATGGGTAATCATTGGTCAGCACTAACGTAGTGGGCCATAGGGGCAGTTTCCACACTCTATGTTATTTCTAAATTAAACTAAATAGGTTAGGGTGAATTGAAGGAGTTCACAAATATATCAGAAGGTCAATTAAAATTGTCTTTGTCTTCATTGTCAATTTGTACTCTAGCAACAATATATTGTTTAATTTGTATAATCACTGGACCCAAGAAACTACAGAAGCTGCTTACAAAAAAAAGACGGAGTGCTGGAGTAACTCATAGTGTCAGGCAGCATCTCTGGAGAACATGGATAGGTGATGTTTCAGGTCAGGACCTTTCTTCAGACTGATTACAGGTAGGGGGAGAAAGCTGAAAGAGGGGTGGGGGTCACATCAAAGCCTGGCGAATGATAGGTGGATACAGACGAGGAGTGGGGAGGCATTGATTGGCAGATGATTGGACAAAGGCCAGAGATGCAAAAAGTTTGAGATAAGTTTGAGATAAGGTCAGACGATGCACAAAATGTCAGAAGATGGGGAAAGAGTTTGTTTTGAGGTATTCGGTGTTTGAAACATTATCGATGCTTTGATGGCTCACTGCCTCATCTGGATAGGATGACCAATTCTTAATTACTAACAAAACACTGACTATCAGCAAGGATATTGCTGATGCTGAAATTTTGAGCATCTGCGATTCCGTGTGTCTTCAGAACTATATTCTGTGAACTACAGGCACTCAGAGAGAAAACTCTTAGAGGGAAAAAAATAAGTTGGTCACAAAGTGCTGGAATAATTCAACAGGTCAGGTAGCATCTATGGAAGGAAATGGACATGCGATGTTTCAGGTGGGGACCATTTTTTTGACTGTGTGAGTTTAAGAGTGCTCGTAAGTGAAATGCTCTTATTGCAAAGTCAGGTCTTGCATATGACATTAAAGTTGTCGACATTGTAAATATACTGTTTTGCTCTGGATCATCTAGAAGTTAGATGAGTAAAAAATACCTGGGAACTGCTTTGCACAAAAAAGTCATTCATTTTTTTTTTTTTTTTTTTTTTTTTTATTAGAAGTTAATACAGCACAAAACAGTACAGTGGCACCTAATTTTAGGTGCCAACTATGTAATACCGTAATCCATTCTATGTACAACCTCTAGTTTTATGTTATAAGAAGGAAGTAAGCAGAACAAGAAAAAGAAAACAATAGAAAGGGGAAAAAGTGGAAAAATAGATGGTAGAGAGTAGAAAAACGTGAAATGTGTATATAAAAAATAAAAAAAGGAAGAGAGAAAGTGGAAAGTAGAAATAGAAGAGAAGGCCCCTTAAAAGAGAATTTTTCAAATCTGTATTCGGAGATGTAGCTCTATCCGCGTCATGAACTGAAATCAGCAATCCTTACGGCACCGCTGCATCACATGATTCCAAAAAGTCGATGAAAGGAGACCCACTCTTTAAGAATTGGGCATATTTATCTATTAGTCGGAGTCTCATTTCTTCAAGGCGTGCTATGTCCATCATATTCCTAATCCACATTTTAACAGTTGGTGTGGTTGTATTTTTCCAAAATTTAAGTATCAATTTCTTTCCAATTATTAACCCATAATTAAAAAAAACATTTTAATCTTTATTTAAATTGGTAGCTTCTCCTATTATTCCAAATATAATCCATTCCGTTTTGGGTTCTATTCTTGACTTAAAAATCTTTGTAAATATATCAAATATATCACTCCAAAATTTATTCAACTTTGTACATCCAACAAATGAGTGTGTTATATTAGCGTTTTGAAACAAACATTTATCGCATCTGGGAGAGACGTTTGGATAAAATTTATTCAACCTCGTTTTTGAATAATATAGTCTATGTAATAATTTGAATTGAATTAAATTATGTCTTGCATTAATAGAACAGTTATGTGTATTCATCAAATACTTTTCCCATCTATCCTTCGAGATCTTTATCATTAGCTCTTGTTCCCAATCTTCCCTTAATGCTTCTGTTGAGGGTGATTCTCTATTTAATATATTATTATAAAAGTATGATATTAATTTTTGTGAATCAGCCTTAATATTCATTGCTTCTTCTAAAGGATCTAAAAATATAGTTTGAAATCTATGTGTATATTTCTTCATAAAGTCACATACCTGTATATATTTAAAATATTGATTATCCTTCAATTTAAATTTTAATTTTAATTGTTGAAATGATAACAGTTTGCCCACTTCATACATGTCCCCTACTTTCCTAATCCCCAGTCTATCCCATTGTTGATATGTGTTGTCGATGAGAGAAGGTTTGAATGCGGGGTTGTTCAATAGTGGGGTTAGTACTGATAAATTATTTAATTTCAAGGATACTTTTATTTGTTTCCAAATTCTTATTATATTGTGAATAATTGGGTTCTTCTTATATATTATACTATTCAATTTTATCGGTGAGAGCAGGATCGTTCCTATATCGTGCGGATAGCACTCCTCTTTCTCCATTCTTATCCACTCCAGCTGCTGAGTGGAACTATCCAGCCAGTATATTATGTTCTTAATATGCACTGCCCAGTAGTAATATATAAAGTTAGGTAATGATAAACCCCCAACTTCTTTAGATTTGCACAAATGCTTTCGTTGAATTCTATGTGTTCTGTAGTCCCATATAAAATTAGTGATAGTGGAATCTAATTTTTTGAAAAAATATTTTGGAATATATATTGGGATCGCTTGAAACAAATATATTAATTGTGGTAAGAAAGTCATTTTTATAGCGTTAATTCTACCTATCAATGAGAGTGGAAGCGTTTTCCAAAATTTAATCGTATCATTCAGTTTATTTAATAGTGGTATAAAATTGGCACTAAATAATGATTTGTGTCTTCTCGTAATTTGAATACCCAGGTACTTGAATTTTTCTGTTGCAATTTTGAAGGGGAATTTTAGTAAGTGTCTCGAATCCTGTGGTTTTAAAGACATAATTTCGCTTTTATTCCAATTTATTCTATATCCTGAAAAAGAGCCGAATTCCTCAATTAGTGTTAATAAGGTGGGTATACTCGTTTGTGTATTAGTAATATATAAAAGGATATCATCAGCGTATAGTGAAATTTTATTCTTTGAGTCCTTGCTGTTATATCCGTGAATATTCGGGTATTCATAATAATCATTCTGCATGTCTCAAAGTTTCTGTGCCCGTTGCTAGTTTTTTTTTGAAGAGTTCATGTAAATGCAGAGAGTTGTGAACGTAGCCCAGTCCATCACTCAGACCAGACTTCCCACTATTGACTCCATCTACACCTCACCCTGCCTTGAAAAAGCAGCCAACATAATCAAAGACTTGTCCCACCCCGGTCATTCCTTCGTCTCACTGATCCATACAGCAGAAGGTACAGAAGCTTGAAAATGCGCACCATCAGACTACGAGCAGCGTCCTCCCCTCTGTTATCAGGTTTCTGAACGGTCCTTCCATAAGCTAGGGCACTGTCTGATTCATCTCTACCCCATTGTGGACATTGGACAGTCTATGGAACTGATGCACTACGATGCTGAGAATTGTGTATCTTCTCCTTTGCTCTATCTATTGTAATGTTTTACTTGATTGTATTTATGTATAGTATTTTTGATCTGACTGGTTAGCATGCAAAACAAAGCTTTTCACAATACCTCGGTACACGTGACAATAATAAACCTAAACCTAGCAAAAGTCCTGGCCATTGGAGTGCTGGGCTGGATATTTCCAGCTGGGATTCATCCCCAACACTGTTGTGATTTCTCATTCGTATTATATTCTCAAGATATTGTCATCAACCTGCATTTTTGACTTCTCAGGTGCTGTCTGTGTGGAGTGTACATCTTCTCCCTGTGACCACGTAGGTTTCCTCTGGTTTCCTCCCACATCCCAGACATGGGGGTTTGTAGGCTAATTGGCCTCTGTAAATTACCCCTAGTACGTAGTGAATGAGAGAGGAAGTGGGATTACATAGAACTAGTGTGGACGGATGATCAATGATCGGCGTGGGCAGCACTCAGAAGAGTAACAGAACCACACGAGACACAAAGAACTTCAGATTTGAAATCTTGAGCAAAACACAAAGTGCTGGAGGAACTCAGTGGGCCAGAGGGAATGGATTGGTGATGTTTTGGGTCAGGACCCTTCTTCAGACCAAACCTACAGACAAGGTACGTATTACGTGAAAACCTAAAAGGCACCTTTACATGAATAGGGACTTTCATGAAGCACACTTTTGTCAAATGTAGTCATGTATCAGAGGAAATGGCTAACAAACTATGGTAAGAGTATAGACACTGGCAATATTCTGAAATTTTTTCATCTGTTTAGGGTATGAACAGCCAATCAAAGGAATTCCAAAACTAATATATTTGTCGGTCTCAATGTTTGGGAGAGCATGCAGAATAATTGCTCTTGAAGATTGAAAATGTGAAACATAGAAACTTAGAAATTAGGTGCAGGAGTAGGCCATTCGGCCCTTCGAGCCTGCACCGCCATTCAATATGATCATGGCTGATCATCCAACTCGGTATCCCGTACCTGCCTTCTCTCCATACCCCCTGATCCCCTTAGCCAGAAGGGCCACATCTAACTCCCTCTTAAATATAGCCAATGAACTGGCCTCAACTACCCTCTGTGGCAGAGAGCTCCAGAGATTCACCACTCTCTGTGTGAAAAAAGTTCTTCTCATCTCGGTTTTAAAGGATTTCCCCCTTATCCTTAAGCTGTGACCCCTTGGCATGGACTTCCCCAACATCGGGAACAATCTTCCTGCATGAGTTTCATCGGGGCAAATTACAAGGGGCAAACAGGGAATAAGCAATGAACAAGGATCTTTCCCTCCCTGGTCATCCTGCTCCCTGCTCCCATCAGCCAGAAGATACAGAAGCTTGAACGAGCATGTCACCAGACTCAGGAACAGCTTCTTCCCCTCTGTTATCAGGCTTCTCAACGGCCCTTCCATTGTCTACGGTACTCTCTGATCTTCCAACCTACCACATTGCAGACATTGGACATTTTCTCTGGAACAGTGCTACGGTGCTGAGAAACTATATTCTGCACTATGGTATTTTTCTCTTTTAATTTAGCATACTTTAGAGAACCAGTGTGGAAACGGGTCCCTTCGGCCCACCGAGTCCACACCGACCAATGATCACCCATACACTAGTTCTATCCTACATCCTTGGGACAATTTTGCAGAAGACAATTAACCTACAAACCTGCATGTTTTTGGGATGTGGGAAGAAACCAGAGCACTGGGAGAAAACTCACGCAGTCACAGGGAGAATGTACAAACTCCGTACAGACAGCACCCATAGTCAGGATCAAACCCAGGTCTCTGGTGCTGTAAGGCAGTGGCTTTACCGCTGCAGCACTGTTCCCCTCTGTTATCAGGTTTCTGAATGGTCCTTCCATAAGCTAGAGTATTGTCCGATCTTCCCACCTACCTCATTGGGGACATTGGACATTGTCAAAGGTTATTGGGAGAAGGCAGGAGAACGGAGTAGAGAGGAAAAGAGATCAGCCATGATTAAATGGCGGAGTAGACTCTCTGGGGAGAATGGCCTAATTCTGCTCGGATGAGTTATGGTCTTATCAAGACCCCAGCAATCTCCTCACTTGCCTCTCCTAATAACCTGAGTTAGATGGCCGATGAAACCTATTGTAGCAATGGGCTAGGAGTGTGCAGGACGCAGCCCAGACCATCACAAAAACCAACCTCTCTTTCCATTGACTATCTACAGTTCATGTTGCCTCGACAAGGCCACTAGCATAATCAAGGGAAAGTTTCACTCTGGTCACTCCCTCTTCTCCCCTCTCCCATCAGGCAAGAGGCACAGAAGTGTGGAAACGCACACCTCCGGATTCAGGGACAGTTGAACCATCCTTTCCCAAACTGGAGAGCAGTCCTGACCTCCCATCCATCTCATTGGAGACCCTTCGATTATCTTTAATCGGACTTTACTAAACTTTATCTTGTACTATATTTTATTTCCGTTATCCTCTATCTGTACACTGTGGACGGTTTGATTGTAATCATGTATAATCTTTCCACTGACTGCATAGCACACAACAAAAAGATTTTCACTGTACCTTGGGACACATGAAAGTAAACTAACTAAACTAAATACTCTTGTTCATCATTGCTATTTCAGTTTGCATTTAAGCAGTGTATTTTCATTTATAAACGGTGCCACTTCTTGTTGCTTCTAACAAATAGTGTGAAATTCTAATGTCATATGACATTGTTAGCAAAACATGAGCAAATATAGTTTCAGCCACCATTAAATTGGTCGAAAAGATAAGATCATTTACATAACCTGCCAGCATATTTTACGCCACATTCAGAAATACTTGCTCCGAGACCAATCTATCAAAATGGAATAACAACTTGATGTATAAAGAAGCTAATTGTCATCTCAAATGATATTTTAAACAGCAAATTTAACAAAGAATGTTTGGATTTACAGTGGTGATCTATTTCAGAGTTCATTCTAATGGGACCATATAGCAAATCAGTTCAATGGAAGGATGCCATTAAGTTAGAAAGGGTGCAGAAGAGATTCACCAGAATGTTACCTGGGCTTTTCAGCTTAGTTTAGAGATACATCGTGAAAATAGGCCCTTCAGCCCACTGAGTCCACACCGAACAGCAATCCCCACACATTAACACTATCCTACACACACTAGGGATCATTTTACAATGTTACCAAGTCAATTAGGGTACAACTGTGTATATCTTTGGAGTGTGGAAGGAAACCGGAACACCCGGAGATAACTCAGGTGGTCACAGGGAAAACGTGCAAACTCCATACAGACAGCACCCATAGTCAGGATCGAACTCGGGTCTCTGGCGCTGTAAGGCAGCAACTTTACTATTGTGCCATCTTGCCACCTGGCTTATGAACTTGAGTTATAGGGAGAGACTGAGAGTGTTTTGTTTGATGTCTTAAGAAGCTGAGAGATGACCTTATTGTGGTGTACAAGATCAGGAGGGGCATGGAAAAAGTGAACGCTCACAGTCGTTTCCACAGGGATGAGGATTCTAAAACCAGAGGCCACTGGCTTAAGGAGAGAGGGGAAAGATTTAATAGGGACCTTCTGCATCTTTTTCACTTGGAGGGTAGTATCCTGTCAGGGGAAATTATAAAAGCAGATCCAGCTATGACTTTTAGAGTCATGCGGCACAGAAACAGGCCCTTCGGCCCAACTCGCCCATGCCGACCACGATGCTCCATTTATGCTGGTCCCACGTGCCCACGTTTGGTCCATATCTCTAAACCTTTCTTATCCATGCACCCTTGAAAGAGATTTGGACAGATATATGGACAGGCCATGGGTCAAATACAGGCAAAAGGGACTATCCATTATGCCAACTTGGTCGGCATGGACAAGGTGGGCTGTGAGGCCTCTGTTTATGCTGCATAGCTCTATGACTCTAAATAATAAAATAGTGCTTTCCACTAATGAACATTTGTCAGAAATGATTTGCTTGAAGGTCATTAATCTACAGTAAACTATGAACCCAAACTTCCTCGGGTCACAAATGCTCTCTGAAAACTGCAAGTTTTCATTATTTTGTGTTTTCTTACGAATATCTATCATTTACGTAGTTTTCGTTTGGCTTCATTAACAATTTTTGAAGGTACTTAAATTCTCACCGCAGTTCTGTCGTTTGAATTAGGACGAGGTATGTATTCTCAATTGAAAACAGGATGTGGTGAGCATGGGTTTCTTTCTCAAGTGTAGGTTTTTTTATTTGCAATATGAAGACTTAGATCAACCTTGTTTCCATGGAAAAAGAAGAAAAAACCAGAAACCCATTTTAAAACTGAACCTTATAACTGGTGCATGTAACATGGGACATACAACATAGAATACATGACACGGGAACAGGCCCTTCAGCCCACAATAACCATGAAGAACACGATGCCAGGATAAACTAATCTCACATGATCCATATCCCTCCATTCTCTGCATATCCATGCGCCTATCTAAAAGCCTCTTAAAAGCCACGATCATGTCTGCCTCCACTACCTCTGGCAGCTTGTTCCAGGCACCCATTGTCCTCGGTGTAAAAAAACACACCTTGCACATTTCCATTCAACTTTGCCCCCTCACCGAAAAGCTATGCCCTCAAGTCTATGACATTTCTACCCAGGAAATACCCTATATGACTGTCTATCTTGTCTACGCCTCTCTTAAATTTATGCACTATATACCACATATGCTTTTATGTACTTCTATCAAGTCTACATACTTAATTGGTAAATGTGGTACAATGTAAATAGTGATCTTGGGGCAAGAACATTTTTCAACAAAATTGAGAAATGTCCAAAGGTTAGAGCAAGCAACAATGAGCCTAATTTTTAGTTTAGTTTTATCAGCTTTAGAGAATCAGCATTGAAACAGGCCCTTTGGCCCACTGTGTCTGTGCTGACCAGCGACCCCTGCACATTAGCACTATCCTACACACTAGGGACAATTTACAATCTTTCCGAAGCAAATTAATCCCAAACCTGTAAGTCTGTGGAGCGTGGGAGTGAAGAAGGGTCTCGATCCGAAACCTACTCATTTTCTCCAGAGATGCTGCCTGACCCGCTGGTAACTCCAGCATTTTGTGTCTATCTTTCTCAATTTGATTGCCACAATGCAACCTGATCTTTTCAGTAAACTGTTCAATGTGATAAGCATCCACATTTCCGTTTAATGTTGCACAGTAGTTTGTTTACTGTGTATAAAGTGAATAACTACACAGGAGATTATTCTAGCCCGTGCTAAATTTTTTTTGTACAGTGTTATTTTTTGTTTATTTTTGACACATGTACTGAGGTACAGTGAAAAGCTTTTTTGTTGCGTGCTATCCAGTTGGCGAAAAGACTTTGCGTGATAACAATCAAGCCATTTTCATATTTTAATATCACAAAAAGATGACTTAAAAAAGTGGAACTGATGGGATGAACGAAACTGATTGGATCTTTATTCAAGAAAGAACCAGAGGGCCTTGAGACCTTCCTGGTGGGGGAAGGAGGTGCAGAGGGATTGGGCGTCCATGGTGAAGATGAAGTAATAGGGGCCTGGAAACTGAAAGTTGTTGCAGAGTATGTGAGGTGCCTCGGATGTTGGTCAGAAGGGACTGGACAAGGGAGAGATAGGAAGGTATTTGGAGACAAATTCTGTGGGGCAGGAGCAGGCAGAAACAATCGTGAACATTTCAAGGGTCAATTTGATGCAGAAGTTAATGCCGCAGAGATATCCTTGTTGGTCTAACCTTTACAAAGGGTGTTGCAAGGTTTGGAATTACTGTAAACATCCTTTAGAACTTAATGTTATTTGTTTAATTAAAGTTAACTAAATGTGCATTAAATGTCTGAATCACGTGCACTCAATAGAGTGCATTAGTTAATGTCAAGGACAAATGAACTCTATCGCGGCATAGTGATGCAGCAATAGAGTTGCTGCCTCACAGCGCCAGAGACCCGGGTTCGATCCTGACTGCGGCTGCTGTCTGTACGGAATTTGTATATTCCCCTTGTGACAGTGTGGGTTTCCCCTAGGTGCTCCGGTTTCCTCCTACACTCCAAAGGCGTACCGGTTCGTAGGTTAATTGGCTTTTGGAAATTGTAAATTGTCTCCAGTGTGTAGGATAGTGCTTGTGTGCAGGGTGATCACTTGTTGGCACGGACTCAGTGGGCCGAAGGGCCTGTTTCCACGCTGTATCTTTAAAGTCTAAAGTGTAATACATCTTGGGCTAGCTGAAGATCAGTGTATTATTAGTAGTGAACAATAATTATTAATTTTACGTTCATCATCCCCTTAAGCATTTCTATTCTACTTGCCATCCAGGTAAGAAACACAAATATCTGCAGAAGCCTCCAGAGAGGCAGTGTTGGGAAATTGCCTTGAATAAACAATGTGCATTATGAACTCTTCTCGTTTCATACATATATATGTCTGCACACTCCTAATGGATTTAGGGTGGCACAGTGGCGCACAGGTGGAGATGCTGCCTTACAGCGCCAGATATCCTGGTTCACCCCTGAATATTGGCGCTGTCTGTATGGAGTTTGTACATTCTCACTGTGACCGCATGGGTTAACTCCGGGTGCTCGGGTTTCCTCCCACATTCCAAGGACGTGCAGTTTTGTAGGTTAATTGACTTTGGTAAATTGTCCCTAGTGTGTTGGATGCGAAACTGGGATAACATAGAACTGGTGTACAGGTAATCGTTTGTCAGCAAAGACTCGGTGGGCCGAAGGGCCTGTTTCCAAATTGCATCTCTAAACTAAACTATATTTCATTTAAGATTAAGAAACCTGTGTGTACACACTTCAGAAATAGTGAGAATTCTCTAATCCCAAGGTTTTAATACACTCAACTAAAATTCAAATTCAAGTTCACATTTATTGTCACATGCACCAATTAAGGTACAGTGATATTTGAGTTACCATGCAGCCATACAATTAAAAGAACACAATACAATTAAAAGAACGATAGAACTTAACATAAACATCCACCACAGTGATCATCGCGATGGAAGGCAATAAAGTTCAGTCAGTCTTCCTCTTTTTGTTTCTTTTATATTCAGCAGATAAAATATTCAGCAGATAAATCCATCATCTCAAGAGTCAAGAGTGTTTAATTGTCATATTGCATCGGTAATAGAACAACAATATTCATTCTAGCTGCAGCTTTACAGGTACGCTGAAGCTCTAACACAGCAAGTAAGTACACAGTGATCAATAATACAATAAATGATTAATAATACGAGGTAACCAGCCCAAACCAATCTACGTAGTGCAGACTCTACATGATCCATGGTACTTTGTTGCTGGGATGTTGTGATTAGTGTTGTGCAGTGTGGTTCAAGTGCCTGATGGAAGGTGGGAAGAAGCTGTTCTTGAACCTATCCTAAACCCTCTTAAATGCCACTATCATATCTGCCTCCACCATCATCCCCGGCAATGCTTTCCAGGCATCCTTGCATCCCAGTGTGTGTATGCTGTATGTTCAATGGTTCAATTATTTTTTTTATTGTCACATATGTACAGCACAGTGAAATTCTTTTGCATAGCCTACAAATGCACAGTCACAATATTTTTGCGCCGTTTACAAAGAAACATACTTGTATATGTGTAAGGGGCGACCGTGGTTGACAAAGGAAGTCAAGGACAGTATAAAAATAAAAGAGAAGAAGTGTAAGATAGCAAAGATGAGCGGGAAGCCAGAGGATTGGGAGACTTTTAAAGAGCAACAGAAGATAACTAAAAAGGCAATACGGGGAGAAATGGTGAGGTACGAAGGTAAGCTAGCCAAGAATATAAAGGAGGATAGTAAAAGCTTCTTTAGGAATGTGAAAAGGAAAAAATTAGTTAAGACCAAAATTGGACCCTTGAAGTCCGAAACAGGTGAATTTATTATAGGGGAACAAGGAAATGGCAGATGAGTTGGTGTTGGGTAGACTGACGGGACTGAAGGCTGATAAATCCCCAGGGCCTGATGGTCTGCATCCCAGGGTATTTAAGGAAGTGGCTCTAGAAATCGTGGACGCATTGGTGATCATTTTCCAATGTTCCATAGATTCTGGATCAGTTCCTGTGGATTGGAGGGTAGCTAATGTTATCCCACTTTTTAAGAAAGGCGGGAGAGAGAATTATAGACCAGTTAGCCTGATATCGGTGATGGGGAAGATGCTAGAGTCAATTATAAAAGATAAAATAGCGGCACATTTGGATAGCAGTAACAGAATCGGTCAGAGTCAGCATGGATTTACGATGGGGAAATGATGCTTGATTAATCTTCTGGAATTTTTTAAGGATCTAACTAGGAAAATGGACAAGGGAGAGCTAGTGGATATAGTGTACCTGGACTTTCAGAAAGCATTTGATAAGATCCCACATAGGAGATTAGTGGGCAAAATTAGAGCACATGGTATTGTGGTAGGGTATTGACATGGATAGAAAATTGGTTGGCAGACAGGAAACAAAGAGTAGGGATTAACGGGACCCTTTCAGATTGGCAGGCAGTGACTAGTGGGGTACCGCTAGGCTTGGCGCTGGAATAGCAGCTATTTACAATATACATTAATGATTTAGATGAATGGATTGAAAGTAACATTAGCAAATTTGCAGATGACACAAAGCTGGGAGCCAGTGTGAACTGTGAGGAGGATGGTATGAGGATGCAGGTTGACTTGGACAGGTTGGGTGAGTGGGCGGATGTATGGCAGATGCAGTTTAATGTGGATAAATATGAGGTTATCCACTTTGGTGGCAAAAATAGGAAGGCATATTATTATCTGAATGGTGTCAAGTTGTGAATAGGGGAAGTTCAAGGAGATCTGGGGGTCCCTGTTCATCACTCACTGAAAGTAAGCATGCAGGTACAGCAGGCAGTGAACAAAGCTAATGGCATGTTGGCCTTCATAACAAGAGGAGTTGAGAATAGGAGCAAAGAGGTCTTTCTGCAGTTGTACAAGGCCCTAGTGAGATCACACCTGGAGTATTGTGTGCAGTTTTGGTCTCCAAATTTGAGGAAGGACATTCTTGAAACTAGAAATTAGAGGGAGGCCATTCGGAGCATAGATGATCATGGCACAAGTATCCCGTCAATTCCCGGGGCCATCTAACTCCCTCTTAAATATAGCGGGACTGTCATACCCTGATGATAGAATGCGTGCGGCTTCTTCTCATCTCGGGGATTTCCCCTTTATCCTTAAGCTGTGACCCCTCCTGGAATTTAGAAGGATGCATCTGCCTGAGAATTTTATTGAAAAGATCCCCTCTCAATCTTCTAAATAAGATTATTAAGGGACAGTTGGACACCCAGCAGTAGGTGAACCGTCTCTGCAGGAATGCATGTTCCTCAGATTTGGAGACCAAAACTGTTCGCAATACTCCAGGTGTGGTCTCACCAAGACCCTGTAGAGCAGCCACTGTTATAAGAATAAGGGGTAGGCCTATTTAGAATGGAGATGAGGAAAGATTCACCTTTTTCACCCATATGTTGATAGAATGGAGCGGCTGGGCTTGTAGACTCTGGAATTTAGAAGGATGAGTGGGGATCTCATTGAAACATACAAGATTATTAAGGGATTGGACACGCTAGAGGCAGGAAACATGTTCCCGATGTTGGGGGAGCCCAGAACCAGGGGCCACAGTTTAAGAATAAGGGTCATTTAGAATGAAGATGAGGAAAAACCTTTTCACCCAGAGTTGTGAATCTGTGGAATTCTCTGCCTCAGAAGGCAGTGGAGGCCAATTCTCTGGATAATTTCAAGAGAGAGTTAGATAGAGCACTTAAAGATTGCAGAGTCAGGGGATATGGAGGGAAGGCAGGAACAGGGTACTGAATGTGGATGATCAGCCATGATCACAGTGGATGGCAGTGCTGGCTCAAAGTGCCGAATGGGTCCCAGCATCACACGGGAGGGCTGGTCCCCCAATGCAATATTCCACCTCTCCACCAATTCCAATATTGGTGGCCAGTGTGGGCGGGGGGGGCGCTTTCTGGAGCGCTAGTATGGGTGTTGCGGGCTGAAGGGACTGGTTTCCAGAGGGCTCGTATGGACATTGTGGGCCAAATGGATTCTTGGGCTGGCGGCTCAGTCACTCAAGCCTGTTGTGCTGGCAGCTCACTCACTCACGGCTGGTGTGTTGGCAGTTGACTCACGGCTATTCCTTGAAATTCCATTTCAAGCAGGGTGCAAGGCCACCAAATTCAAGTGCAGTTTCATACCATTTCAAGCAGGGTGCAAGGCCACTAAAGACAGCGAGTCGTGACCTCTCCCTCCTCCATCTTGCAGAGACTGAGCCACGCCCACACTTCTAGGTTTTGTAGTCCCTCCCCCCCTCCCACCAGAATGGGCATGGCCTTCATGGTGTGCTTGACAGGAGAGAGAATTTTAAACACTAATAACTCTTTTATTTTTCATCAATGGGGAAAATGCTCGGCACCTGATGAGCGGAGGGGGACTCTGAGTAAGATGACCAAAAATCACAGCCGTACATGGTAGCGTTTTTTCTAAAATCAACATAAAGCACAAACAGGAAGTACTCAAGATTAGACTTTTAATTATATAGAAGGCAACTTTAATTAGGTAAGGCAACATTAATTAGGGAAGGCAACTTTAATTAGGCAACACAACTTTAGTATTTCCAAACCAAAGGCAACACAGGTTCAGCAATTCCAAACCAAAGGCAACACAGCTTTAGCGTTTCCAAACCAAAGGCAACACAGCTTAACATTTCCAAACCAAAGGCAACACAACTTTGGCATTTCCAAACCAAAAGCAACACAGCTTTAGCATTTCCAAACTATATTTTCAAACCACATTAAGGGCACTGACAGGTCAGTAAAACCACTCACAGTTTAGTAGACATGTGTTCAGTGTTATTCACAGCTCAGACTGAGCGACGTGACCCTCTCGCTTCCCCCATCTTGCAGAGACTGACTGAGGCATTCAACACTTCCGGGTTTTATAGTCCCTCCGGTAGGGGCGTGGCCTTCAGGAGCGAGAATCTCAACATTTTGTAAACACTAATAACTCTTTTATTTTTCATCGATGGTAAAAATCCTCTTGTCCTGTGCAGCGGAGGGGGACTGAGTAAGATGGCCAAAAATCACAGCCGTAAGTGGTAGAGTTTTTTCTAAAATTAATATACAGAACAACAGGAAGTGGTCAAGATCAGACTTTTAGTAACATAGTGTGTATATATATATATGGATATTTATGTATAAGTGTATGTACATATATATATATGTGTATGTGTATATACCTAGTCCAAGTATCAAAGCAGTGGCTAACCTGGGCTTGAGGAGACCTGTCCTCTTCGTTGGTGAAGGCGCCACTGTGCACCTTTATGATGATTAGCTTCCCTTCCGCATTAGGGTGGAAGAAATTTGCACACAAAGTGATCAGCAGAAGCCTCCAGATACAGAGCAGTAACAGGCCGTTTGGCCTACTAAATCCACACCGACCGGCGATCACCTCGTACACTAACACTGTCCTACACACTAGGGACAATTTTACCTAAGTCAATTAACACACAAACCTGTACACCTTTGGAGTATGGGAGGAAACCGGAGCACCCGGTGAAAATCCACACGGTCACAGGGAGGACATGTACACTCTGTACAGCACTCATGGTCAGGATCGAACCCGGGTCACTGGTGCTGTAAGACAGCAACTCTGAAGTTGCGTCATTGTGCCGCCACTAAGTGGCACAAATCTTCCCTGCAGTTAACTGTAAAAGAAGCATAACTCAGCAACTCATTGTGGTGGTCAGGAAGTGGTGGCACACGGTAATGCTCTGAGTAAAATGGAGAAATGTAATGTTAAATATGCTACTAAATTTCAAATAAAGATGAAACTTGCAGAGAAGCATTTGACATGTGATTTTAACCATTTTTGATACATGCTAATTTATAATAAAATATGAATAAGGTACTCCATTGTTATAATGTGGTTATCCTATATCTACCTGTACCCGGTGATTGTAATCATGTATAGTCTTTTTGTTGACTGGATAGCATGTGACAAAAACGCTTTGCACCCTATCTCGGTACACGTGGCAATAAAATAAACTATCAGCTGCTATTACTATTTTTTCATTTTGTGGGTTGGCACAGTAGCACAGCGGTAGAGTTGCATCTCACAGCGCCAGAGACCCAGGTTCTATCCTGACTATGGGTGCTGTTCGCGTGGAGTTTGCATGTTCTTCCTGTGACCACGTGGGTTTCCTCCGGGTGCTCCGGTATCCTCCCACATCCCAAAGACACGCGGCTAGTAGGCTAATTGGCCTCTGCAAATTGCTCTTTGTGTGCAGGGAGTGGGAAAGTGGGTTAACATAGAACAAGTGAGAACGGGTGATCGATCATCGTCATGGACTCGGTGGGCTGAAAGGCCTGTTTCCATTCTGTAGTTCTAAACAAAACTAAACTGAAACTTAAAAAGTAAAAGAAAAACAATTATTAAAAGGCAGTTTTAGCCGTTCATGAAACTAGATCCTAACTGATCTCTAAGGATAGAGACAAATTGCTGGAGTAACTCAGCGGGACAGGCAGCATCTCTGGACAGAGGAATGGATGATATTTTAGGTCAAAAGCCTTCATCAGGCTGAGCCTAATGATATCTAATTAGATTCCAAACCTTCTTACTTATTGCTGACTACGAGGAAACTTTATCTAAACTTTGGCCCTTATTGCAGTTGCAATCTCATCTCGTGGAAATAACTTACAAACAATTGCACACAGTGCTTTTTATTGTGACAGTTATTTTGTATTACATCTACATGACATGCAGGTTTATTCATCATGCATACCGGCACCTCATTATCGACAATTCAATGATTCAATGATACTTTATTCTCACATGAACCGAGATAGAGAGAAATGTTTAGTTTTGCATACAATCCGGCAAAATCATACAGCAGACCTCGCCTAGGCAGTACACAAAGAGTCGCCACGCTTCCGGCACCGAGAAAGTTACAAAGGTTCACCACAGTTTTATCTTCTGCCTACCGCCGTGCACATGGCAACAGGCGGCCCCTTGTCGGGTCCCCCCCATCGTTCTCGCCCCCCCCCCCCCCCCCCCCCCCCCCCCACCACTGCCGAGTCTCCCCTTCATTCTCAGCAGCCCCTGCCAGGACCCCCTTCATTCTCATTCTCCCCGTAAATAAGTATTAATTGCACCTGTCGTGGTAGCAAGATCGCAAGTAAGTATTCAGCTTGAAATTTTTCAATTGTAAATAGTGAATTGGATCGAACTGAAAGCACAAAACCAGATAGTCTATCGGTCATGGTCCACTGCCTTTTCTGCTCTTCCTTCTCCAGTCCATTGAATTCAACTCTCCTTCCACACGCTCTTCTATTTAAAAGACATTTAATTTAAATGGTATTTGGACAGGTACATGGATAGGAAAGGTTTAGAGGGATAGAATCATAGAGAATCGTAGAGTCATTCAGTGTGGAACCAGGCACTTCGGTCCAACTTGCCCACGCCGGCCAACATGCTCCATCTACACTAGTTCCACCAGCCTGCATTTGGTCCATATCCCTCTAAACCTGTCCTATCCATGTACCTGTCCAAATGTTTCTTAAATGTTGCAATAGTACCTGCCTCAATTACCTCCTCTGGCAGTTCTTCCATACACCGACTCACTCTGTGTAAAAATGTTACCCCAATTTCCCATTAAATCGTTCCCTCCTCACCTTAAACCTACGTCCTCTGGTTCTCTATTCCTCTACTCTGGGTAAATGCACCAGTTTTTTGCCCAATCTATTCCCCTTATGATTTTGTACATCTCTATAAGCCCTGGTCCTTCTGCGCTCCAAGAAAAAAAGCCCTAGCCTGCTCAACTTCTCTCAATAGCTCAGTCCTTTAAGAAAACCCATGCAGTCACAGGGAGAATATACAGACAACACCCACAGTCAGAATCGAACCCACGTCACTGGTACTGTAAAGCAGCAACTCTACCGCTATGCCACCATTCTTTATGTGTAAACCAGCATCTGCAGTTCCTCGTTTCCTAAATTTTTAATGTTCGTGAAAGTTGTTCGTAGCTGATTTGATTTTGACGTTAACTCAGATGAACACTAAAAATTTAAATCTGTAGACATAAGAACAGCAGATGCTAGAATCTGGAGCAAATCACAAAAGTGCTGCAGGCACTCAGAAGGTGAGGCAGTATCTGTGGAGGGAATGGACAGGCGACATTTAAGGTTGGATCCTTTCTTCAGCCTGACCCAAAACATTGCAGAAGATCCACACAAAGTGCTGGAATAACTCAGCGGGTTAGGCAGCATCTTAGTTTAGTTTAGAGATACAGCGCAGAAACTGGCCCCTTGGCCCACCGAGTCTGTACCAACCAGCGATCAATTAACACTATCCTACACACATCAGGGACAATTTACATTTATACCAAGCCAATTAACCTACAAATCTGCACGTCTTTGGAGTGTTGGAGGAAACCGAAGATCTTGGAGCAAACCCACGCGGTCACGGGGAGAACGTACAAACTCCGTACAGACAGAACCCTTAGTCAGGATTGAACCCAGGTCTCTGGTGCTGCAAGCGCTGTAAGGCAGTAATTCAACTGCTGCGCCACCGTGCCTCCAGCTATGGAGAAAAAGGTTGGGTGACGTTTCGGGTCAGGACCCTTCTACAGCGTCACCCATCCTTCTTCTCCAGAGATTCTGCCTGATCCGCTGAGTTACTCCAGCACTTTGTGTCTTTCGTCGGTATACACCAGCATCTGCAGTTCCTTTCCAACCAAAATGGTGCCTGTCCATTCCCTCCACAGATGCTGCCTGACCTTCACATCATGAAGTGAACAGTCCAGCTTTAGACGTCCTCCAGCACTCTTGGGTTTGGCTCGCATTTAAAATTGATTGTATCAAACCTACTTCTACTTTACAGTTCATGTTTATTTATTTGTAGACTAACCCCTAATGCTTCTAAAAAAAAATCACTGGAATTGCATCTCTGTCGTTGTTGCTAACAAGATGACCGGTGTTTCTCTGATGCATGAATGACTGGGAATTTTAATCTCCCGACATAAAACCGTTTTTGCCCGACAACTGAGATACAAGGTGGCTACTCATGAGGAATTAAAGATTTAGAACAATCACTGCATTTTTTCAGGGGTCAAGACACAAAGAGCCATTGTGGTTTCAGTGAAGGCTGGTGTTTACCAATTGGTGCAGCAAGGAATATGAGGCATCAACAGGCATGTGTTCAACTCCTAACACTGCGTATTAATTAAACTGCAAAATGGATCTTTCGCCTCATTGTGCAATCTGATGAATATAATTAAGCATGTGATTGATGATCGGCTGCTGGTTTCCCAGTAAGACGAGAGTTATTCTCTGGGTGGCCTCCCATCTGTCAGTCTCTGATGAGTTCTAACATAACGGACAACATTTAAACAGCTCCTCGTATGTTTGAAACACCTTCCTTTTCTGAATTTGACTGGGATAACAAAGGTGAAGTATATTTTCGAAAGATCTGAAGCCCAGTGGAACAGTTTTATTGGCAGCGAGCAGAGAATGGCTGAAGAAGACTCAAATGTACCTGATTTAGTTGAAACTGATAACACAGTGACCAGTGAAAACCAACCAGATGTGGTCGATGATGTGGAAGGGGCAGGAGGTGCCGTTCAGTCAACAGAAGAAAAAGCCTCATCGGGTGTGGTAAGCGAATGTGTTTTGACTGACAATGTAACACCCAGCAAAGGGTCAAACTCAACTGCAGAAGAATACAGTTCACCTTCAGGTGAGAATGTTACAAGCACCGAGACCATTGCAAGCAATGAGGAAACTACTCCCAACACTGAGGAAGCCACTTCACATCATGAAGTGAACACTCCAGCTTTAGAAGTCATCCCATGTATTGAGGAAGCCAGTTCAGATGTCAAACAGGTTATTACAACTGCTGAAGAAATCACTTATCCCGCTGCTGTGGTTTCTCCAGGTGCTGAAGAAGCCTGTTCGTCTTCGGAGTTAGCCGAGCAATCTGCCGAGATGAATCATTCCACTGCTGATGAGACCACGTCTTCGCCTGCTGAACAGACTGTCACGCCAGTTGCAACTCCGGAGGAAGCACATCAGCCTGCAGTGGAAACGGTCTTAACGACAGAGAATGCTAAATCATTCACAGCAGGAACCTTTACTCCTGAAGTACCATCTATTCAGAGCTCCAGACCAGAATCTGACACAATGCTTTCAAGTCCTTCAACAGAAGAAGAAATAACACCGCAGAATAACACACCAGAAAACTCTGCTGATGATGCAAGGAGTGAAGCAGGTAAAATAGATTAGTTATCTTTTGGTACGGTTTATGGGGTGAAGGCAGGAGAATGGGGTTGAGAGCTAAAGATAAATCAGCCATGCTTGAATGGCGGAGTAGACTTGATGGGCCGAATGGCATAATTCTTGCTCCTATGACTTATACATTTCTGAACTTTTGTTGTGAAGATTGAGTTAAATTTTCATGTCTCTTTCTCACTATATATTTCTGGATGAAAATATTTCCAATAGTAGAATATTAAATGGCATCAGTAATTGTTGTATTAGTGATATTGTAATTGTAATTAGACAATAGGTCAATATTATTACTTGCTATCCAAAACTACAAAAAAATTGCTAGCTAGTGTTTAGAACAAATCCACATGTTCTATGCAACTGAATCTACTTGTCCCAATTGTAGATTAAATAACATGCATTATAGGACACACAGTGATCTGCATCATTTTTGAACAGGGGTATCTTTCATTTATTTTAAAGGGTAAAAATAATATGTGGAGCCAAGAGATTGCTGAAGCTGAAATCCTGAGCAGTGAACAAAGTAGTCATAGATTCATAGAGTGTGGTAACAGGCCATCCGGCCCATCCCAACCAGCATGTCCCATCTATACTAGTCCCACCTGCCTGCGTTTGGCCCATATCCCTCTAAGCTTGCCCTATCCATGTACCTGTTCAAATGTTTCTTAAATGTAACGATACTACCTGCTTCAACTACCTCCAGCTTGCTCGATACATCCACCACCATCTGTGTGAAAAAGTAACCCCTCAGGTTCCAATTAAATCTTTCCCCACTCACCGCAAACCTATGTCCTCTGGTTCTAGATTCCCTTACTTTGGGAAAGAGACTGCGTCTACACAATCTATTCCTCATGGTTTTATGAGGAATAGTTTGCTCATCCTCCTGAGCATTTACTGGAGGATTGTTATGTGGCAACGCTAGACAGGTAACATTGCCAGACCTCCATAAATGTTTTTCTTTGAACACTATGAATACAACAAACAGCAGGAAAGGAATTAATCGTGCTTTGTGTTACAGATTGTGTGCGATTACAACATCTATATGTTGTATTTCGTCAATTATTTTCTTCCATTAATCAGTACAAATAATGGGGCATAGCTTCCCCTTTTATGATCCTGCACAAGGTTAATTTCTATTTAATTTCTATTTACTTGCAAAATCATAAATGAAAAAATATTTTAAAAACATTATTTTCTTTGATCAATTGGCTAATGCTTATATATCTTACAGGCAGAAATGTACTTCAAATTAGATAATTTGATGAGGCGAATAACTACCATTTAGAGTAGCATAACTTTTTCAATAAATCTGGAAATTTTGAAGAAGTATCCTTGTCCCTTTCTGGATCTATTAAATCCAAAGATGTTAAAGCTATTAGATTAGCGATAAAGAATGCTAAAATCTTGTGCCGAACAACAAGAATCCATGAAGCACATAGGATCAGAAGGATGTAATATTTTGGAGCCTTTAGTTTGAAATAAAAGATGAAATAAGTCTGAAGAAACCCAAACCCAAAACGTCACCCCCCACAGATGGTGCCCAACCAACTGAGTTCCTGCAGCACTTTGTGTTTTGCTCAAGATTTCAGCATCTGTAAAGTCAGAGTCATTCTGTGCGAAAACAGGCCCTTCGGCCCAACTTGCCCACACTGACCAACATGTCCCATCTCCACTAGTCGCACCAGCCTGCATTTGGGTCAGATCCCTCTAAACCTATCGTATCTGTAGTCCCTTGTGTCTTCATGAAAATACCGTGTTCAATAACAGGTCTTTCCAAGAATGAGGAAATGGCTGAAGGGCCATTTAAATAGCGACTTCGCTTCACTAAGGGTGTACCAGAAAATAACCTCTTCTTGATAATTAACGTATAATGGGGTTGGGGAGGTGTGGGGCCACGTATCATTTCCTCCAATTATTTAGTTCCCCAGATTTCAACAGAGCTAAATAATGAACTGGACTTAGAGCAGACGGCCTGTATAATGGAGGACACAAAGTGCCAAAGTAAACTCAGGGCTCAGGCAGCATCTCTGGAGAACATGAATGGGTGACATTTCTGGTCGGGACCCTTCTTCAGAATGTCTGAAGAAGGGTCCAGCTTTTTGTGTCTATCTTCTGTCTGAAGAAAAATCCCGACCCGAAACATCATCTATCCATGAGTCTGAAGAAGGGTCTCGACCCAAAACCTCACCCATGCCTTCTCTCCAGAGATGCTGCCTGTCTCGCTGAGTTGCTCCAGCATTTTATGTCTACCTTCGATTTAAACCAGCATCTGCAGTTTTTTCCTACACATCAATCCATGTTCTTCAGGAATGATGCCTGACCTGTTGAGTTACTCTGGCATTTTGTGTCCTTTTTTGTAAACCAGCATCTGCCATTCCTTGGTTCTACAGCTTGTGCAATACCACGTGTTTTGTGCTATTGCCCAGGGTAAACTTCTATCCAATATGTTTGGTATACTTTTACAGCTTAGAACAACTGGGTCATAATATGCCAAGATAATTAAGTGTCATGATTAACAACCATTCAACATTAATGAGGAACTCTTACAATATATTTAAATGAAAATTGCAGACACAAAGAGGGTCATCTAAAAAAACCACACATTAATATTTTAAACATTGGTTCCTACAGTGGAGAATATGATCCTATTACCACCAGAGGAAGATTATAGCGAGAAGGGAGAGCACAGCAATGTAGCGAATCACAATGCCGGTGAGATTGGTGATGTTATGGAGTCTGATGAAGAAGAAATTTACTCAGAAGAATTCCAGCAAGGAAATGACTTGGAGTCGCCTTCATCCAGTCCCATCCAACCAGAGTCACCAACTAATACTGATTGTGTTGAGGAGCAATCAGGATCTTCAAGAAGACCTGACATTGCCAAGCACAGCTACTCCAGGTACAATACTGTCTCTTATCGCAAGATCAAAAAAGGAATCACCAAGCAGCGTATTGATGAATTTGAGTCGATGTTACAAATAACTTAAGCGTGGCAACAAAGCTGCAAGGATAACCACTGTCTCCTGTTATTAAATTGAACTGAATTAATTGACCTAGAAATTGAACAGTGCCTGCAAAGTCTCAGTAATGGGCTGGTGCGCAGTAGGACAACAAACCTTTGTTTGAAGGAACATCATTGTACATTGTGGGGAGTGAATCCTGCTCCTCTGCTGTACTGTTCTCTGCAAGTGTAAGGATGCATCTGTACAGCACAGGTACAGTCCCTACTTCCCACAATGTCCATGTCAAACATGATGCCAAGACCAACTCTTATCTACCTGCACATAATCCACATCCCTCCATTCCCTGCATATCCTGTGCCTATCCAAAAGTCTCTTAATTGCCAATATCGGCCTCTACCACCACCCCTGGCCGTGTGTTCCAGACACTCACCACCCTCTGTAAAAACAAAACTTGTCCCACACATCTCCTTTAAACTTTCCATCCAAGGAAAATGCTTCAGACTGTCTACTGTACATCTGCCTCTCACAATTTTATATATTTCTCTCAGGTCCCCCCTCAGCCTCCAGTGTTCCAAACAAAACAATGAAAGTTTGTCCAACTTCCTCTTGCAGCTAATACACTCTAATCCAGGCAGCATTCTGGTAAACCTCTTTAGCATCCTCTATAGGGAATGGGTGGGGCCGCTCAGTGGTAGAGTTAAGGGCCTGTCCCACGAGCATGCGACTCCATGCGGCAAGCGCGACCTAACGTGGTCGCTTGAGCCGTACGGCCTCGGGAGGCCGGTCCCACTTCGATCGCCGGAGCAGTATGGAGTTGTGCGGAGCTGGTCCCGACATCGCGCGGGGCTCCAAAAAACTGACCGTGTTCAAAAATTCCGCGCGGCAACGGCCTGCCGGCCCGCAACCGCCTCGAAGGCGTACGCACCACCTCGACGCCGTACGTATTCTTGATGCCGTACGTCACGCACGAACTTCCCTTGGACTTCGCTCGAACTTCACGTCACTCACTCGACCTCCGCGCGGACCCCGCTTCCGGTTTGGTCGCGTTTGCCACAAGCAGGTCGCATGCTCGTGGGACAGGCCCTTTACTGCTTTACAGCGCCAGAGATGCGGTTTTGATCCTGACTCCGGTGCTGTCTGTATGGAGTTTGTCCGTTCTCTCTGTGACCGCATGGTTTTTGTCCTGGTTTACTTTAGTTTTGTTTAGAGATACAGCGCGGAAACAGGCCTTTCGGCCCACTGTCCGCGCTGACCAGCAATCCGCGCACATTAACACTATCCTACACTCACCACGGACAATTTATAGCAAGCCGATTAACCTATAAACCTGTGTGTCTTTGGAGTGTGGGAGGAAACCGAAGATCTTCTCCGGTTTTCCCCCACACTCCAGAGGCATACAGGTTTGTAGGTTAATTATCTTTGATAAAATTGTAAATTGTCCCTAGTGTGTAGGTTAGTGCTAGTGTATGGGGTGATCGATGATCAGCACAGACTTGGTGGGCCAAAGGGCCTGTTTCCACGCTGTAAAGTTCTTAAGGACACAACTGTAGAGGGGTGAAAGTTTTGGTAGAGCAAAAAAATTGCACAGGTCCACGAGGGGATTGGTGAGTTGAGCCCCAGTGTTGGTGGGGCTAGGCAGCAGGATGAGGAAAGACACAAACGTTTGATGGGAGATGAGGTATGTTCTGGGCAGTGAACATCATGGGTTGGGACCTGTCAAAACAAAACACAGGCCTCACAGGTAATTGAGTCTTCCAATGTGGAAACCATAAACCTATGTCCTCTGGTTCTCGATTCCTACTCTGGGCAAGAGACTATGCGCATCTAACCAATCTATTTCCCTCACAAATTTGTACACCTCTATAAGATCACCACTCATCCTCCTGTGCTCCAAGGAATAGGGTCCCAGACTGTTCAACCTCTCCCTATAGCTCAGGCCCTCGAGACAAGGCAGCATCCTTGTAAATCTTCTCTGCACCTTTTCCAGTATTGTGATCTTCTGCTTCTGCATAAGTGGACTTCACTATCTGCAGGTCTTTTATGTGTTAACTAGAATCAGTGAAGCAGCATCTGGAGTGCGGTGTTACAGATGCATAAAAGATCTGGAAGGAAAATTGGAAATTACAGCAAATCCTTCTTGAATTTTTACAATAAATTTGATAATGTAAAGCAGAAAAAAACAGGCAATGTACAATTACATTTTAAGGCCATTGTTTTCACTTTTGATTCTATATATTCTAACATGCAATAATTTAATGCAAATATATATATCGCTTATTGAACCTCAAACCAGCAAAGTACATAAAATACATTTATTTTAACAGTAATCCAATGAGAATTGTAACTTGCTTGGTCTACATTTTAACTTTGTTGATTATTATTACTGTGTTAATGTACATCGCAACAATTTCCATCAGGAATTGCTTGATCTATCTTTTAACTTTGTAGATTATTATTACTTTGTTAATATGCACCACAACTCTTTCCATCAGGCAGCTCACAAACAACAAAGCAAAAAACAAAAATGCTTACTCCATCCTATGGACTAAATAAATGATTTATTGAACAAAGTTAAGTAACACAAGGCACCTAAAGGATCAGTATGTTTCTGCAAAAACTTGGTAATGAAATGTAGAACAACTGTGCTTTATACTAGTGGATAATCTGAACTAAACCTTATTCTTTTCATGTGACCATTGTTAATTGGGTCAAATGGATATTATGGTAAATCACTCATGTTTTTGTTCAAGTTTCCTTTATATTTTGAGTAGTATTTATAATCCTGTACTATTTTGTGAACAAGACTATTACAATTAGAAATTCAGTAACTGTTATGAGTGTGACTTAAAACATATATTCATTCTATATTTATACCCAGTTGCTTTACTGCCTTAATTTGGTCCTGTCTCTGCTTATATAATAAATCAGTGCACCCAAGATCTTGAACTATTTTAATTGTTGTCTATTAATTGGTGGTGATTTTCTTTGGAGATATTCTGCATTCATTTGCATCATAAAGTGAAGACCGATTGATAATCTGTGCTGACACCGAAAACACGGTAGGTGTAGGTTTATTTACAGTGAAAAGCTTTGTATTGCATGATATCCAAACAAATCAGATATACCATTTATATCGAATCTGTATCTAAATACAATCAAGTTAAACTCAAGCATGATAAAGCAAAGGGGAAGATTAAACCTTACTTTAGACTTTAGAGATACAGTGTGGAAAGAGGTCCTTTGGCCCAATGAGTCAATGCCAACTAGCAATCACCACATACATGAGCACTATCCTACACACTAGCGACAATTTACAATTTAATGAAGCCAATTAACCTACAAACCTGTACATCTTTGGAGTGTGGGAGGAAACCAAAGCACCCGGAGAAAACTCATGTAGTCACATGGAGAACATACAAACTCCGTACAGACAGGACCCGTAGTCAGGATCGAATCAGGGTGTCTGGCGCTGTATGGCAGCAACTCTACTGCTACGCCACTGTGCCACCCTGCCCCTATCATTTTGGGATTATTTATCACAGCATTGGGCAGAGCTACTCTCAAACCAATCTGTGATGAAAGGTTCAGAGTGCAGAATATAATTCTCAGCATTGTAGTGCATCGGTGCATCATAGACAAAGTCCTATGTCCTCAATGGGGTAGAGGGGAATCGGACCTGTACCCTGGCTTAAGGAAGGACCATTCAGACGCCTATTAACAGAGGGGAAGAAGTTGTTCCTATCTGGTGGTGTACGCTTTCAAACTTCTGTATCTTCTGCCAGGCAGGAGCAGGGATTGGAATGAATGACTGATGTGGGAGATCTTTGATTATGTTGGCTGCTTTTCCGAGGCAGCGTGGAAGTGTAGATGGAGTTGATGATGGGAAGCCTGGTCTGTGTGATGGACTGGGCTACAACTACAACTGTGCAATTTCTCGTGGCCTTGGGCACTGCTGCTCCCAACCCAAGCTGTGATGCAACCCGACAGTATGCTTTCTATGGTGCATCCATGGTTGTTTGTGAGAGTCACTGGAGGTATGCCAAATGCTCTGTCTCCCTCGGGAAGTAGAGTCAACTTTGTTTGTTATTTGTTTGTTACTATATCGAAAATGTGGTTCTTCTCTTTCAAGATCTTGTTCTATCCAATGCCCATATTACATTTCAGTGATACCCAAAAAATACTGGAGTAACTCAGCAGGTTAGGCAGCATCTCTGGAGAAAAGGAGTAGATGATGTTTCACGTCGAGACCATTCTTCAGCTTGAGAATCAGGGGAAAGGGAAACTAGAGGTATGAAAAGATACAGAACAAATCAGAGTAGGCACAGATGACTCAGGAGAGGTGGAGCCCACAGTGGTCGATTGTTGGCTGTGGAAGAGGTTATAAGGTCATCAGGAATAGTAGAATTAGGCCATTCGGCCCATCAAGTCCACCATCATTCAATCATGGCTGATCTATCTCTCCCTCCTAACCCCATCCTCCTGCCTTCTCCACATAACCTCTGACACATGTATTAATCAAGAATCTATCTATCTATCTATCTATCTATCTATCTATCTATCTATCTATCTATCTATCTATCTATCTATCTATCTATCTATCTATCTATCTATCTATCTATCTATCTATCTATCTCTGCCTTAAAAGTATCCACTTACTTGGCCTCCACAGCCTTCTATGGTAAAAAATTCCACAGATTCACCTGTTGTGATAGTCAAGGAAAGAACGTTCACGTCACAGTCCTGTTTCCACCAATCTTCCCATCACCATGCACAAGAAGCGTTAATCAGACACTATTATATGCAGATGCCGAGAGCGTGCTCAGCTCTGGCTGAACAACTTCTAATCTTGTGTGTGGACTCGATAAGAAGAAGACCAACCTCTGACTAAAGAAATTTCTCCGCATCTCCTTTCTAACTGTTTCCATCTTAAATGTTGGAATAGTCCCTGCCTCAACTATTTCCTCTGGTAGCTTGTTCCATACACCCATCACCCTTTGTGTGGAAAAAGTTACCCCTTAAAAAGTTACCTCTTAAAAATACTTCAAACAGAAAACATTGAAATCATATTTCTACAATGCACTAAAACATGATTTTAATACATCAAATTTCAAAAAGTTCCTACCGTGGGAGGGGGGACACCCTCTCCCCACTCCCTCGCCGGTTACCCCCAAGACCAGTGATCGCTCAGCCCCTCCCACTTTCAAAAACGCTCAGTGGCCCCTGGTTCAGACAGAGAGCACTGCCAGATGTGAGCTGGGAACTGAGGCCAGTTGTCCATCATGTCTGGATCCCAATGCTCAACGCTTCGTATTTCAGAGTTGGCTAATGTTATTGATTTGTAATTAGCCTGATTTGTATTAGTTGACAAACCTTAATTTATTAATACGGAATATCCAGGGGGATGGGATAAGTGTAATATTAAAATGACATGCATGGTGTCAGGCTGTCTGTCACAATATACAGCCCTGATAACCCATTATTTCCTTCAGTTAAATATTGGGAATGTAGCACTATAGTCATTTGCCACTCAACTATTATGTTTGTTTACCTCACTGACTATTTCTAACCCCCCCCCCCCACCAAATTCCTTTGACAGGTTGAATAGAAATGTCCCCAATCTCGTTGTTTTATTAATTGAACACATAGATGAACATCCTCAAGGAGTGTAATCAGATGGAAACTGATTCAAATGCAATGTTTAAGAGCTTGTTCAAAGAAGGGGCATATTTTAAAGGAGTGACAGATATACTTGCAGGGGAATGTGTGAGGAGGTTATTATTTGTCTTTAGTTTTAGCTTGAACCAGGACATCTGAAGATTCAAAGTTTAGTATAGTAATTGTGCTGATACTGACTCCAACGAACCACGCATTGAATATCATCCGTTCCGGAGGTTTTATTTTTCTGATGCCATTTAAACTTCACTTGGAATTCAATTACTTCAGTGTAAAAGTAATTGGGAATGGGGAGCATTGGAACAAAAAATTGCCCTCTACATATTAACTGTAATATAATGATGTATGCAGGTTGGTAGGTGTAATCAAAACAAAGATATTTTTTATCATTGTTGTGTTATGAACACCACATAAAATATTATGTACTCTCAACATCACATTGAAAATAATAATATTGATTAAATATATAGTTATTGGACTTTGCATTTCAGAAAATAAGTCTCAGCTGAGAGGAAGAGCAAAATACTGAAAATATTGAGGGTGAAAATGACTTCAGGACAGTTTGTTAGGAAAATGAAGGAAATGATAATAGAATACTTATATAGCTGAGTGAGTATCATTTTATGGATAAGAAATTGTGTTCAACCAATTGATGACTTCTTTGACAAAGTAAATAACATGTTAGATAACAAGGAAGCCAATGGATGTAGCAAATTTTGTTATACAAAATTTGGTCCGTGAAGTACTCCATAAAAGATTACCGCATTAGATGAGCACCTGTGGACTTGAACGTAATAGGTTAAGTCCAGGGGGTCAGATATGGGGCTTTATGTGTGGGCCAGATATATTGTCAGTGCAGAAGGGCTAGGAGCAAGGCCAAGCGTGCATCCAGAGTCAAGGTCTGGAATAGTACTAGGTGTGCAGTCAAAGCTGGGACAATGGGAGTGTTCAGCACTGGGAACCTAAGCAGGAAGCAGCTATGATCAGGGTAGAATAGGGGGCCAGGTGTAAGACTGGATTCAGGGTCAGGAATGAGAGAAGGTATGCAATTTGAGTCAGGGTCAGGAGTAGTACCTGGTGTGCAGTGAGACCCAGGTTGGTCAACATGGGCCAAGTGTTTGATTTTAATCTGATTTCCACACATGAATATACTAAGATCATTCATGTGCTGCACCTGTTGATCAGAGCCTGGCTCTACTGTGGATTGTAATTAGGAATGATATTTAGCCTAACCTTATTCATTGCAAATCCAATTTCAAGCATTAATATTGCATTCAAGTGTAAGTTAAAAGACTCGCTACAGTATGCCCAGATTGCCCAATTTCAAGCTGAAAAATGCAAAAGCCCCGTACCAATGGACACCACCTTCCCACATCCTCCCCCCATCTCGGTCGCTACTCTCCCTCGTGCTTGGTCTCTCTCAATTTCTCACTCCCAACTCTCACCCAATGTTGGCAGCCCTGCCTCTTGTAAATTGGCCCTAGTGTGTAGAGAGTGGATGAAACAATGGGATAACATAGAAGTAATGTGAACGGATGATCGATGGTCGGCATTGTCTCAGTGGGCCGAAGAGCCTGTTTCCATGCTGTTCCTCTAAAATCTATTGTGCTGGTGAACTGTTGCAGTCCTCATGAAGAGGTATTTCCAGTGTTTTTGCAAAGTGATCTTCATGGAAGTAGATCTGATCAAAGTGTAGCAGTGGGCTTCCAAGTCAGGGTGGTGTATGTGATTCAGTGAGAATATTGCCAGGGCTCATGGCCCTGAGCCATAATGAAAGGTTGGGTGGTCTACGGATTTATTTCTTGGATTGCAGAAGGATGAGATGATCTTAGAGGTGTACAAGATCACGAGGGGAATAGATAGGGTAAATTCACAGTATTTTACCCTGAGTAGAGGAATCAAGAACCTGAGGTCATAGGATTAATGAGAGGGCGGCGGGGGGGGGGGGGTTCTGAGAGGCAGCTTTTAAAACGCAGAGGGTGGTGGGTGCATGGAACGAGCTGCAAGAGGAGGTAGTAGAGGCAGGTACTATCACAACATTTGGACAGGTACATGGATAGGATAGATATAGAGGGATATGGGCCAAATGCAGGCAGGTGGATCTGTTTCCACGCTGTATGACTATGAGAATTCTGTAGGTGGTAGAGCTGTAAAGATAGTTCTTGGGATTCTGACTATGGATGAGACTAGCAAGATGAATTAGAGCAAACAAAAAAGGTTATTGCCTGCATTTTGTAGAGAAATCCACATTTAATTTCCAGAATTTCCCTGCTAGTTGTCCGCATGTTTGGGATTCCTCTGCATTAGCATGGATTTCGTTACAGTTCTTCATAACTATTTGACACTGATCTATGGGATACAAAGTTGTGCTCATATCTGTCACCATATTTGCTTGAGCAATTTATGCCAAATTAGATCTTTCACAGAAACACTGCCTCTGTTCTGCACAGCACAAATGAAAAGATCAGATAATTTATAATTAATTTTTGCATTTTTTTAATTTCCAAATTCTTAATTGTTTTGTTTGTATGTGTATGCATTTTGTTTCTTAATTTTACATGAGGCTAAAAGATTGAATGTTTGGATGGTTTCCTAATGCTTTTGAATATTTCTGAAGGTGTAATTGATATCTTTGTCACAGGGCTAAATCAGGGGCTTGGCTTAACTGAATGCCAAAGTCTTTTTCAGCATTTTGGCAGGTAGTGCTTGTTCAATGTAACAATGTTACACTAAAGGGCCTGTCCCACTTAAGCAATTTTTTCGGCGACTTGCTGGCACCCGTCATAGTCGTAGCAGGTCGGTGAAAAATATCAAAATATTGAAAATCCAGTGGTGACCAGAATGGAAGGCTTTGTTGCTGCATGGGTCAGTGATGAGGATGGAGGCATTTCCGTTCAGTAGGTTTAACCCGTGGTCAGTATTGAGCAAGCGCAGACATGCTCTGTTGGATATCGCTGCATGACTTTTTGCGGCACTTTTTTTTATCACAGTTCAGGAGTATCGCAAAATGTTTATCATTATATTAAGGTGGCACAGTGGTAGAGCTGTTGCCTTACAGCCCAAAGACACAGGCTCGATCCTGACGACGGATGCTGCCCATGCAGAGTTCTCCCTGTGACCACGTGGGTTTTGTCCGGTTTCCTCCCACACTCCAAAGACGTGCAGGTTTGTAGGTTAATTGGCTTAAGCAAATTGTAAAAAATGGTCTCTAGCGTGTAGGGCAATGCTAGTGTGATCAATGGTCCCCGTGGACTCGGTGGGCTATAGGATCTGTTTCCATCCTGTATTTCTAAAGTTAACCAAAGTATATTGCACAGTCACTATTGTTATTGACCTATATGATTGACACTGTTTTGCAAAAAGCAAGCTTCCATAAACAACAAGATTATTAACCAGTTCCACCATCCCTCATTACTATTTATGGTTGATGGAGAAAATACTGATTACCACAACAGGATTGCTCTCTGGATAATGGAAATATTCCATAATAATCTTTCATGTAAAAATGTGCATGTCCACTTCGTACATCAAACTACAGTGTTTCGTGAACATCCAAGCAGAAAGAGGTAGATGAACGATCTACAAATTTTTGACTGTCATACTTTGCTACTAATTATTTCTTGTTGATATTTTAAAATAAATTTTGGCAACGGATACAAAGGACATTTATTATCACATACACCAAATTGACTTGCCAATGCAGCACACGAATAAAGATAAGACACATTAAAGAATTTAACAATAAACATAAAAAAACTTCAATGGTTCTTCGTTGTCACGTATGCACTGCACAGTGAAATTTCTTTTGCACACTCACATGCACGAGTCGCCATATTTTGGCACCATTTACAAAAGTCCAAGTCCAGTCCACTTGTACTGGAGTGGCTCCTGATTCAGGTAAGCCCCAGGCAGCTACAGGACCTCCTCCGTCACTCTTGACACACTCGGTCCGCCAACCAATGTCCCTCTCTTTGCCAGATCGTCTGTGTCCCAGGGGCGCCTCCTGCAGCCGACCTTGAATGAGCTGGTCCCTCTCCTACCGGCCCACTCATGTCTATTGTTGCCAGTGGATCCCTCTTCCTTGACTCTCTGGTCTTCGGGGCTGAGCTCAGCGGCTTCAGAGTTTCATTCCTGCAGGCAGTGGCCCACCGGGTCCCTTTTCACAGTGGCGAGCTATATAATCTGTTCTGTATTTTGGAATACCCAATTTCAACTAAAGCATGTCCCCACCAGATCATTCTATTGATCATCCATACTATGCTATGCTTACTAATTGACAGAATTTTAATTCAGTCCAGAAGAACTGGAATTTTCCTAAATCCATTCATTTCAATAATACAAAAGTAAATGTATTTTATTTAAAAATAAAAGTATGCAGTCAGCAAAAAAAGACTCAAAGTGCTGGAGTAACGCAGCATCTTTAGAGAACATAAATAGGTGATGTTTTGGGTCTGGACCCTTCTTCGTACTGAATTCCCAAACTTGCTCTCATTGAAGGTATATTCTCCACTGCCAGAATCTTCCTTGGTGGCAAATCTCAACCATTCGAAGTAACATAATGACATAGTGATGCTGTCTCAAGGCTAAAAATGGCAAAGGCCTGAAACTGTTTCCCTGCTCAACACTTGACAGAAAACGTGATGATCTATTTTGTTCCCCCAGAATTTAAAGACAAAATGAGTAACTTTGTAAAATCAGTAGGGGCTTGGAAAATGATCAGCAAATACTGTGACAATTTGATTTAGCTTTAAAGATCAAATAACAAAAAACATGAAACACTAAACAGCCATGCCAACGATGTGGAACTTTTCAATATTTAATAGTAATAAAAAGAGCATTTCCTGACAAATATCAAGTAGGGAATCACAATAGCAGACATTTACAGTAATGTCTCAAAATTATTGAACTGATTATAGGGCATTAAGTAGAGTTTTACATCTATGACGCCCACACAGAAAACCCTACATCCTCCAGAAAGAAAATATTGTTTATTATTGATGCTGAAGAAATGGCTCCCATTTAATTTTGGCCCTTTTCCATTGTCTGAGTGAAACAGTTCTTTAGACTTTAGAGATACAGTGCGGAAGCAGGGCCTTTGGCCCACCGAGTCTACATCGACCAGCGATCACCGTACACTGGCACTATCCTACACAGTAGGAACAATTTACAATTTTAGCAATCCCAATTAACCTACAAAACTGCATGTTTTTGGAGTGTCGGAGGAAACTGGAGCGCCCGGAGAAAACCAATGTGGTCACAGGGGAACTTACAAACTCCATACAAACAGCAACCAGAATCAGGATCCAACACAGCTTTCTGGCGCTGTAAGGCAGCAACCCTACCACTGCGCCACTGTGCTGCCCTTTCTTTCTTGAGAAATTAACATGCAAATCGTTCTATCAGCCAAGCAGTTGCTTACAATTTAAAGAAGCCAAATTTAAAAAAAGCATTTTATTTCACAGCACTGCAAACATATCTTAACATTAGACATTGCACTGTTTATGGTGTGACTGGGCAACTGTATTTGTAATTAAAAAGTGACCTCCTCTGGCATTCCAACAGTATAACCACGAATGCCACGTTGAAAGCAGGAATATTCCTTTGCTGTTTATTAAATCCACTTCCAAACCAGCAAGTCAACTGTGATTATCAATTGAAAATATTTTTATTATTGCAAAATGTTCCTGAAAGGTTGCAAAGAAAACATCTTGATTCCCACGGCCTCTATTGCTGATGTACTATTCGAATTCCATCACAAACAATATTCGGCCTATTCTTTTGTCACCTGGTATTCTGATCATTATATAGGCATGTTTGTGCTGAACAAGTCCTACAAAGGAGCAACAGGAAAGGCCATTTGACATCATCCTGGTATTCAATAAAATCATGGCCTATGACTTACTGCAGGGTCACCTTCCGATAGTAACCCCATATATCTTAATGTCCTTAATATCTAGACTTCTATCAGTTTCTCCCTCTTTTCAATATACTCAGCAACTGATCACACACACAAGCACTCTTATATGGTGAATCCTAAAGGTTCATCACTTTGGTTGAAGACATTTCTTCTCATCTCAGTTCTGAACAGTCCACCTATTATTTTGAGACATGATTCCTGGTTCCAGACACCCCAGCCAAGGGAAACATCGCCTCTGAATCTTTCCTGTCACACATAGGAATATTTTGTAAGGTTCGGTGATATCACATCTAAGGTACAGGCCTAGTCTGCTCAACATCTCCTCCTAAAAAAAAAGCACCATCATGGGGATCAAACTGAAAACCAACCTACAATATTAATTTTTCATTTTCCATCATTATTATCAATCCCTTTGCCAGTACAGACTTTTTCTGGTAGTTTCTTGGAACACAAGGAACTGCAAATGCTGGAATCTTGAGCAAAACACAAAGTATTGGACTAACTCAGCGGGTCCGACAGTATCTGTGAAGGGAATGGACTGATAACGTTTCGAGTCAGGATTCTTCTTCAGGTCCTGACCGAAATGTCGTATATCCATTTTTTCCACAGAGGCTGTCTGACTCGCAGATTTAATCCAGCACTTTGTATTTTCCTGGTAGTTATTTACTGGATTATTCATTTGAATTACAAATTGTGCAGTGCTTATAGAAGTGCCGCTAATTTCCAATCCTTTCTGATGAACAAATACCTGGCCACTTATGTCAAAAGAAAGCATTTTGCAGATAGATAAACTATTCCAACTCAGAGAATTACAAACAGAATGCTCTTTTTATTGCCAGTTGAACCAAAAAAAATCGTGAAAATCTGAAAGTAGGATTACAGTTTAATTATTTTCTCACCTCATCTTGTCACTTAAAAGCTTTCCTTTTAATACAGGTATTAAAGTATGATTTCAAAACCGCCGATCAAATGAAAAATGTCAAAATTACATTATTTCACAATCGATTTGTGTTTACTTATGTCATAATAAATTAATTTCCATTTTTCTACAAATAAAGAATTACATCACATTAGCTGAACCAAAGTAATGTTTAATTTTTCTGTAAGAACAGAAAAATATCATTGTTCATTCTTACAGCCAAGTATTGCATAATGCCCTGCATTGCAGTTCCTTTTGGCACCCACATGGAAACATTTATCTTGGAAACTTGTTTTCAGGCTATGCAGGGTGGGTTTGAATGTTTTTTGGTCAATGTCATTGGTTTTGGCACCATTCCAAACAAATAATATTTTAGTCAACCTCTTATAATGCTTGCATCACCACAAGCTGACGTTCGATCATTGCCTCCATCAATCCTTGTAATAGTTGGTGAATTTCCATTTCTGGTGTGGATTAGAATGATCACAAGAGTTCATCATTAAGACTTTTCCAAATAGATTACCTTCTAAACACAAAGGAAATTGAGAAATCTCCCAAAGGATATGATCCGTCTACAAAACAAAAAAATGTATTATTTAGCATGTAGACTTTTAGACTTCAGAGATACAACACAGAAACAGGCCCTTCGGTCCACCGTGTCCGTGCCAACCAGCGATCACCCTGTACATTAGCACTATTCCAGCTACTAGCACACGAGAGACAATTTACAATTTTTATCAAAGCCAAATAACCTACAAACCTGTACATTTTTGGAGTGTGCGAATAAACCCACACGGTCACAAGGAGAACATACAAATAGTTGTGCAATAATAATGTGAAACTTATTCCATGACATATAATCAAATAGATGCTGCAGTGAAAAGAAATATAGGCATGCATTACCTTAATTTTTATACATTTTTTCCAATCTGCCCTTACCTTTCTTAATGGTTTTAACCTACAGTATGCTATAGGGATTAAAATTAAAGGGCAAAAGTGTAAAAAATGTACTTATAGGAAGTCTTAAACTTCGTTGAAAGAAGAACCCAAGGAAGGCCAAATTAAGTTGGAGTGGCCCATCGTACATCTGCATTTAATTTCTGTAGAGTGGCTACTCTATTCATGCAAAGCTAAAAGAGTAATCAGCAGCTGGGCAAAGATTAATATCTGAGTTACATTATTTAAATCAGATGAGATAACAGTGCATGCAATAATGGAAAACTACATTATAAATTTCACCCATACTTTACATTTTGACCATTTTAATTCCTACTGAAGAAATCCAAAAACACTGAAACTATGACATTCATTTGAAAGATCGGGGTCCCTCTGCTGGTGGGATGTGGCCATGTTGGAATGAAGTAATGATGACCTGTATCCTTGGTGCTTTGTTAGAGTCCAACTACTTACTGTGTGCACTCTCCACGTTGAAGGAAGGCGCTGTTTACATTACAATTAATTATGATAAACTAATTTACTTTCATCCGGGATGAAGGGAAGAGATTCAGATTTAAATTTATTGCTTGAAAAATAAACTTCAAAGTATTTTAATTACTTACCAATGTTGATTCAGCTGTAAGCGACTCATGGAGCCACCTTAAGTTATTGTTTTTTTTATCACAAGATCTCATCCCAATTTCCCGTTTCATGTCCAACAAAGCTATGCACAAGTCCATGTGTTGAATTAGCCGTAACCACGAATGGCTAAAATGCTGATTCTGTCAAGAAAATAAATATTTTAAATGTTTCTAACAATAGGTGCTTTAAGCCTTTTACAAAGTCTCAGGCATTATAGCATTAACCCCTAATCCAGGCAGCATTTTGGTAAACCTCTTCTGCACCCTCTCCAAAAGCCTCCACATCTTTCCAGTAATGCAGCAATCAGAATCACATACAATATTCCAAATGTGGCCCACTGAAAAATGTACATGGTTTCTTTACTGTTATACTCAATGCGCAACCGATGAAGGCTGTCTTTTTTACCATCGACTTGCGTTGCCACTTTTAGGGAGTTATTGACATACCCCATCAAGCACCCAAGGATTCTGCATTTACTGTACACTTTCCAAAAATTGCTCCAAGCATCGTGCAGAATCCACATTTTCAAGAGTTTCCAAATACTGCTTTGACAATGTTCCACTGTGTGGTTGTGATTATAGTTTGCACAGTTTAGGCACTGTTTATTTATCCAAAATTATGTTGTGTTTCTATGTTACAGAAGTTCATGGACAATATTAATGAAGTCCTTATCTGATTATCAAGGCTTGGACCAAAATTGATGAAGGTACAAAGGAAGTGGTAATATAAAAACAGGATGGTATAAAGGAACAAAATCAGTCCTATATAATTTTGGGAATGTCTTACCTTTTTATTAATATCACATATTTCAAATGAAAACGTGCCATTTTCAACAGCAAGACATTTCCTTGTTCCAACATTAAATAGCTAAAAATTGACAACAAGTGTTAATCAGATACAGAAAATACAGCATATTGTTAAAATACCATTAACAGATGGTAACCATTTAATTATTAATTTTCACCTATCTATAACAATTTTGATTGCAGAGTTGAAATTCACTGACTAAATATCAGCCCAAGACTACAGGAGTGATCGTCAGAATGTTTTATTGATGGAAAGTGGAAACCAAGAAATGTTTGCACATTTTAGGATGGTAAGTAATCCGGGAATCATTGATTCCGCTCATTATCAAAGGCAAGTTAGTTATTTTAAAATTAAACTGTTTGATGAAATTTAGCTGTATGATAGTAAGATGGTGTAAAAACTTTTGTAAAACCATATCCCGTGAAATACTATTCAAAGATTGTAGTGTCTTTATGTCAATGTCGCACGGAATTTCATAAAAATAGTTTCAATTATTTTGAATATATAAAGTATAACAAGAAACATAGAAACAAGGTGTCAATTGGAAAATACAGATGTTGTACTTCTGGAGCAGATATTCATGATAAATATGTCGTACTAAACTGAATTAAATTTTATATCGAGCTATAAATTAATTGTGGAACAATTGAATACCTCTGAGGACATTTACAACCAATTTGTTACAGGTTTTGTTTGCGGCATTGGAAAATAAAGTTACTTTTGTAAAGAAATTGCACTCAGACCGTAAGAGTTACCCTGGTAGCCTACTACTGGAGTTCTAGTAGCCTACTAGTCTGAAGAAGGGTCTCAACCCGAAATGTCACCCATTTCTTCTCTCCAGAAATGCTGTCTGTCCCGCTGAGTTACACCAGCTTTTTGTGTCTATCTTCTAGTAGCCTACTACTTGAATTCATGATTTTGCTTTGACTACTGTCTGCTGCATTATTGCAAACAAGGCCCAATAAAAGCATAAGGAACAACACTAACTTCGGCCTGGGCACAGTAGCATTCAGGACTCAATACTGATAAATACTCAATACTCAAAAACATTATTTTGTTTCACTTTTCCATGCTCTTATAGTCTGGCCGGTTGAACATATCTCACAGCCTTACTATTAGCAAAACATTAGTCATAATCAGCTACTTAACTGTCACAATAAGTCATTTGGTCTCTCTATCATAGATACGTTCTGTGTTCTACCCATCCCTCTCCTATCCTCTTTGCTACTGCAAGCTAACTTTTTTTCTTTCTTTCCGAGTTCTGATAAAGGGTCCTGGACATGAAATGTTACTAATCTCTTTTCACAAGTTTAAGGTTGTTTAAGGGACAAGAATTAGAGTAGCTAAATATTGAAGGATTACAGAGAGGAACAACATTACAGAGACATTTTTAAAGTTGAGATATTTCTGAACCAAGGTGGGCAAGGACATACAAGTTTGATGAAAGTATGGAACTCGATGCAATTTGCATCAAAGGTTTTGATCTATCTTCAGTGTAAACCAACATCTGCAGTTCCTTCCTACACATGAACTCTTAACCATGCCTCTCCCTCATCCTCCAGTTTAATGTTACCATTGGAGGATCATTATCTTTGTTACAGTCATAAATTTCCTTTAAGATCATGATGAGTACTATTTTAGTTATGTGGCTAGCACAAAAATCTGATTGATGGGATTAAAACATGGAACTCCGTGTGCATGCATTTGAAGGCTACGAATAATATTAGCTTTCATGTTTTCTCAGAATACCTTCCGTAAATTTGTAAGAAGTATTGCTTTATCATAAGAACTTACCAAGCCATCAGATTTCACAAAAGATGTTTGTATATCAGGATAAATGTTTTCTAAATACCACTTGAAGCTCTTACATTGAAGCTTTTTCCGGAGTTCTTTTTGCTCACTTAGGTCTCCAATGTTAAATTCAATGTTATTTGTGTTAAGAAGATGGTGGTAACCATGACCATAGAAAACATCGACATATTCATCCAGCCAAACCTCTGCCACACGGGCCAGATTCCGCTCCACAGTCTTAATTCTATCCTTGGGGAATGTATATGGATTGCCATCTCGAAAGATATGGCCCACTCTTGAACAAGGGATAATCTCAATTTCTCCTCCACACATCCAAACCTGTGCCATAAACACAATGAAAAAAAAAGTCTGACAAGTCCAAGAGTGTTTAACTGTCACATGAACCATAACCGGAACAATGCAATTCTTACTTGCTGCAGCTTTAAAGACGCATTAAATTCAACAACAGATCAAATAAATGTACAATTAATGATCATGTATAGTAGGCATGTCAGACCATGATAGTACAAGCCAAATTACGGAGTGCAACCAGGTTCAAGAATAGTTTCTTCCCAACATCAATCACAGTTCCTGATGTTGGGGAAGCCCAGAACAAGGGGTCACAGTTTAAGGATAATGGGGAAATCTTTTAGGACCGAGATGAGAAAAATATTTTTCACACAGAGAGTGGTGAATCTCTGGAATTCTCTGCCACAGAAGGTAGTTGAGGCCAGTTCATTGGCTATATTTAAGAGGGAGTTAGATGTGGCCCTTGTGGCTAAAGGGATCAGGGGGTATGGAGAGAAGGCAGGTACAGGATACTGAGTTGGATGATCAGCCATGATCATATTGAATGGCGGTGCAGGCTCGAAGAGCCGAATGGTCACTCCTGCACCTATCTTCTATGTTTCTATGTCCGTGAACATACACAACACTAACCTCAACTATGAACTATGGACTATCTTTGGTTGCACTGGGGACCTCAGCGTTTTTTTGCATTAGCATTGGAGTGATTAATTTATGGATTTTTTATCTAGGAGTGTGGGTACATAGCTCCTTGAAAATGGTGTCACAGATAGATATTGGCCTTCACTAGACAGAGTATCGAATATAGAAGTTGTGAGGTTACGCTACAGTTGTACATTGGTTAGGCCAGATTTGGAGTATTGTATTCAGTTTTGGTCACCCTGTTATAGGAAAGGTGTTGTTAAGCTGGAAAGGGTGCAGAGAAGATTTATGAGGTTAATGCCATGACTTGAAAGCGGAGCTATTATGAGGTTATGAAAGGAATCAAAAATCAGAGGACGTATGTTTAATCTATGAGGGGGCAACCTTTGGGGGGGGGGGGGGGGGGGGGGGGGGGGGGGGGGGGGGGGGGGGCGGGGCATTTCTTTCTGTACACAAAGGGTGGTAGGTATGTAGAAGGAGCTGCCAGAGGTAGTTGATGCAGATACTGTCACAACTTTAAAAAGATATTTTGACAGGCACATGGATAGGACAGGTTTAGAAGGATGTGGGCCTAATGCAGGCAGATGGGACGAGTGTGGATGGGGGATGTTAGTCGACATGGGCAAGTTGGTTCAAAGGACCCGTTTCCATGCTGTATGACTCTATGATACTTTAAACTCCAAACTTAATTATGTATCAACCACATGTTCCTGTTGTCAAAATACTAAAAGTATAATTCTCTGGAAATTTTAGCTAACTATTTTTTAGTTCTTGACATTTTCTTTAAGTAAATAGAATATGCATATTTCCAACTCCAGACAAATGATCTGTGGAAATACCTTAAATGAGAGTTCCATGTTTTCTCCACCCCAGACTTCCAAGCCTCTATCATAAGTGCCCAGTTCATGAAAGTATTTCTTATCAATTGAAAATAATCCTCCTGCCATTATTGGACATCTAGGGGGAAAAAACGTTATGGACATGAAATAATGGTAGAAAATGTTGCATCAAAAATCATGGGTTCACTTGGAAAATGTGTAAATAGAACATTGAAAACAGTGTTCTAATCTAAAGTTTGGTTTCAATGTTACTCGGCATCTAGGACCTTTCCTAAACTTAAGATTCAAATTTAATCAGAAGAAAGTAATCTTGCATTGAAATAGGTGAGAAACTGATCACACAGATAGGGAACAGGTCTAATACCCTCGTAAAAAAATAATGCTAGACTGATAATGGAAGTTGAAACACACTGATGTTCTACAAAATTGCAACCTATTGTTTATCTATACAACATTGGGTGATAAATTCATATCAGACCATAAACAAGTAAAATGGACAATAATTGTTAGAGTTCTATCTATTTCTTAGCTCAGGTAACTCAGATTTGGAGCTCAGCCCATAAATTCTTCAAGAACTTGCAAAGGTCTGTTTATTGTAAGTCAACTCACTTTATTGGGTCCATTTCTGTTAGATTGTATTTTTTTATAATTCCATCGGGTATCGACTTCCACCCAAAATTCATGGGCCAGGTAAATACTCCTCGTAAAAAACCATTCACTCCTATATAGCTAAATTAGAAACAGACAATTTGGATATTAATAGCAAACACCAATGCATAGTGAAGAAATTCCTAGAAAAAATATTAAGTTAAATGTTCTGAAGTTCACAAATGAAAAGAGGTGAGATAATTTAGGAGGTTGGAGAAGGTCAAAGATTTTAATTCTAAATTTTGCCCTTCTCATCTTAAAGCAATACCCGCTAGTCTTTGACATTTCCACCCTGGGAAGAAGGTTCTGACTGGCTATCCTAACAATGCCTCCCAAAAGTTTTTAAGATTATGCGATAGGAGCAGAATTAGGCCATTCGGGCCATCCATTCAATCATGGCCTCTCAACCCCATTCTCCTACTTTCTTCCCATAACTTTTGATTTCTCCCCTTCTCATTATTTGATATATTTCTATCAGGTCTTGGTACTGTCTCACTGTAATTTACTATTCCTACACGCTTGTACATGATTGTGCCATTGTATAGCACATTTTTCCTGAACTGTATGTAAAAAATGAATTAAGGTTTAACAAGGTACATGTGACATTGAAACAAAGTATCAGGTTTAGCTTCTGCTGTGCCCAGCTCCAAAAACCCACCCGGATTGCTCAGCAGCAGTGTGTACATACTAGTCAGGTGGGGTTAGGTAAGCATAACCTCTAAAGGTAGTCGTGTATCAAGTGTGAACCACGATTAAATATAATGACTGCCTTACTCGGGTTACTGCATCCAGGGGATTCCTGACAATTGTTAAGAGTCTCCAGCATTCCGAAGGAGACGTACATTTTAGGGCAGTGCTATTATCAAGAATTTAGAGCTAGGAAATCAATAATCAGCTTTAGTGCCAGGAACCATGGAGGACCTACATGTTGATTATGGCCAAGAAATTGATAGTTCTAATAAAGGTTATATACCCTACAACTCAACGGTATTGAATTCTCTAATTTAACATTGAATTCTCCAATTTTAGATAACTACTCCCTCCGCCTCCCCCTTCACACACCCCACTTTCTCCCATGCCCCACATGGACTCACGCTCATTTATCTCCTCCTCTGCCCCTTCTACATACATTCCTTCCTCTAGTTTCACAATCTGCAACTCTTCAATCCTTTTGTCTCACACCTTCTGTCTCTGTATCTCTGGCCTTTGTCCAACCAACTGCCTGTCAAAACCCATCCTCACCTATATCCACCTATTACCTGCCACACTTTGTCCTGCATCACCTCTCATCCAGGTTTATTGTTCCCCCTCCCGCCCACCATAATCAATCTGAAGAAAGGTCCTGACCTGAAACATCACCTATCCATGATCTCCAGAGATGTTTCCTGATCCACTGAGTTACTACGGCCCTTTGAGTCTTATTTTTTTTATCCAGCAAGCCTGCCTCCCTCGATGCTAAATACTTTGCTTCTTCCTTCCTTCTGAAGAGAAAATCCCATATGAAGAAGAAATTTCATAATACAGGTGCACAACCTTTTATCCGAAATTCCAAATAACGAAAAGCTCCAAATAGCGGACATTTTTTCGGTCCTTGAAGACATTCACCGAGGGCGGCCCGCAGAGGTGACAGCGGAACCTCCGGTCGGCCCTCGAAGAAAGGGGAACTAAATCCCCATTCATAAAAGAGAAGGTGAGGGTATATTGCGCGGGAGGGTTACAATGTATCAGTGTATCGTGAGTCTTGCGTGGGAACTTTTTAACTCAGCAGGCAGGCAGCAGCAGATTGTCGCTCCCTTCAGTTTCACCCCACCTACACCCCTCTGCTTCCCGGCCATGTGTGTGACCCCTTCCCTCCTCTCTCCAGCTCCCCGCCCATTGCACCGGCGCGGGGGCTTTGCACTGTCTTCACGTCGGCGATGCCAGCAGGTCAGTGCCAGTCACCGGAGACGTCAGGACCAACTGGACACCGACCCCCAGGCCCACTGCAAGCACAGAGATCCCAGAGACCCACAGCCAGCAGCAGCCCAGCCCCGTTCCAACTCCAGAGGAAAACTGCAAACTAGCCGGAGACGTCAGGACCACCAGAAGCCGTTCCCCGATGGGCCGCTACGGCGACAAGTGGCAGTTCGCCCACAGCCCGAGCTGCGCCCCCTCATCGGGACACCGACCCCCAGGCCCACTGCAAGCACGGAGATCCCTGATCAGCAACTCCAGCCCAGCCCTGCTCCAACTCCAGAGGAACACGCTCCCCGTAGGGGCAGAAGCTGATGGTGTGCAAGGTACGTCTTGTTCTTGGGGTGGCGCAGCTCGGGCTGTGGGCGAACTGCCACTTGTCGCCGTAGCGGCCCATCAGAGAGCGGATTCCTCTGCAGTTGGAGGGGGAGGGGGGTATTGTGCTGTTTGATCGCCCCTGCTATCCCAGGGACAGGGAGACACAGCGGCTTTTGAGAATGGTGGGCAATCACTTCCAAAGTTCTGCCCACACAGTCAGTACACCTCTCCTACACTTGTCTCCCGCACTAAGATCATCTCGCAGAGAATGATCCCAGCCTAACCCTCCCTATTCTCTCCTATTCTGCAAGAAAAAACTACATTGAAGACTCAAACTCGCGATCGAGTAACTGCCGGGATCGAGGCGCAAACTCGCGACCTTGCGGATATGAGCCGAGCACTCTACCACTGAGCCAGCCGTTAAAATCTACGCTAAAAATCTTCCATTCCGAAAGCCGAAAAATTCCGAATTACGAAAAGTGTCTGGTCCCAAGGCTTTCGGATAAAAGGTTGTGCACCTGTACTCGCATAACTATAAACTAACGCAGTCAGTGCACGAGTTAGGGCTTGGTGATTGCATATTCTCCGGTTGCAGGAGCATGAAAGGAAGCCGCAGAACCTCACCAATAGTCATAGCAGCAGCCCGATGAAGAAGTCCATATATCTGATCCATGCTTACATTTTTCTAACTAATAAGATAAATTATCCTAGAAATAGGCCTCACATAAATGAGTTTTTCTATGGGTTTTTTAATTTTATCATCTGTTTGGAAGGTTGTGCTATTAACTATGTCATTTTCAACATGTTTACTAAGTGACCTGCCATTTATGCTTTAATCGATGTACAAATCTACATGATGTAATCTTTGCTATACAAATCACTTTAGATAACAAAGATTAGATAGAAAATTTGCACTTAACTAAACATCAGTTTATCTAAACATCTGCCCCATTGAGTTACTCCAGCATTTTGTGTCTAACAGATTTGAACCAGCATTTGCAGCTCTTTCTTACACATCATCCTCATAGACGTCCCTAGCATTCAGGTACTTGTTTAGAAACAACACAGTGGTGCAGCAGCAGAGTTGCTGCCTTATAGCATCAGAGATTCCAGTTTGATCCTGACTACAGGTGCTATCTGTACAGAGTTTGTACGTTCTCCCTGTGACCGCAAGGGTTTTTTCTGAGTGCTCTGGTTTCCTCCCACACTCCAAAGATGTATAGGTTTGTAGGTTAATCATCTTAAACAAATTTGTAAATTGTCCCTAATATGTAGAATAGTGCTGATGTACAGGGGTGATCTCTGGTCGGCGCGGACTCGGTGGGCCGAAGAGCCTGTTTGCATGCTGTATTCCTAACGTCTAAAGTCTAATTCATGAGAAGTTAAATGAGACTGCTTAACAAGGGAAAAAGTGTACCTTATTAATATAATGCTTTTAATGTGGACTACCCAAGATTATATCACAATTCATGACATATAATGGACTGTTCTCCTAGGATATTAACCTGTATACATATGTAAGTTGTAAATCAATGTTTGTGAATAATGAAAGGGATGTCTGTTAAGTCTAACAGAAAAACGCTAACCATTCGATCAATGCCATGCATTGAGGTCAGAAGTATGTTTTCATGACAACAAGTATGGACATATTACCCCGGATTGTAGGACAAAACAGACCATATAATATTACTTCATTTGTGGAATTTGGGTTGACGTGGAGGCTGTGGCTTGGATGCCTTTGCATTTTCGGCATTCTTTTGTCCCAAAGGATTAAGCTGCCCTGCCTGCTAAATAAGAACGTTTTATTTTTGTTTCCAAATAAATTAAAAATGTGTGAATATTTCGAGTTTTAAAAATGTCACGTGGGATTTGACAACTTATGTTTTATATAAAGAGGGGTAGAGAGAATGTAAGTGAACCAGGGAGGAAATGAAAAGGCTGTGAGATGTTTATTCGCCTGTTAGAAGGACACTTGAACGTATATTAATTTATTATGTGCCAGGAAACAGGATGTTACCTATGCAAATGCTACTATTGAATGCAAGATAAAGTTGCAGAACCTGATGTTTTAAGGGCATTGCCTCTTTTAGAGGCTGTCACTGTGAAACTACTGTAAAGCTCTATCATTGGCATGAGCATTAGTGTTTGGTTTCAGCATGGAAATTAATTATATTTACACTTCAAATATTTGCCAAAGTTTCTTTAAAAACCATAAAACAAACCTAGAATTTTTCTTTTCCCCTGTTTTAAGAGTGTGTTCTTTTGTTTTTTTTCTTTTCCCCCTTTGTTATCGGAACTAATACAATTTGCCATAATATGAGATTCCCTTATGTTAAAAATTGTCAATTCGTGCATAATTTGAAATGGCATCTGGGATACTCTTTAAGAACAATTTAGAATAATTTCAAATATTATCTTCCTAAATGAGTTAATAATGAATATTGAATTATTGGTTCAAATGTTCTATTTGATTTCAGATCCCCAAAATAAACCTGATTCGAGTGTTAAAAGTCAAAAATCAATGCAAACAATGGTGTATTGTAATCATACACTGACAATTCGTATTCTGAAATGCTACCAGTGTCAACATAGCGGCAAAAAGATAAATCCTGGCCATTGACAGCCGTTCTGCTCATGGTGTTTAATTTTAAATGATATTTTTCTGAAAACGATTAATTTAAACTCCTGGACACTTATGTCGAGTCGCAATGGACATGGTTATTTATTTTTAACAGGCGACGCTGGCTTTTGAATTACAGGAAGTACATTGAAAGATTCAGGAGCTTTACATTTTTAAGTATTGGTCTGCAAATATCCAATGTAGCAGAAGAACAATTTGGACATGATTTTGCCTGTTTGCACTTAAGATAATCAAGAATTATGATATTTTCTGGGATAAAGCACAAGAAATGTATCTGAAGTCTAAGCTAATAATCAAGACAGACAAAAGTGCTGGAATAACTCAGCGGGACAGACAGCATCTCTGGAGAGAAGGTGACGTTTTGGGTCGAGGCTTCTTCAGATCCGAAACAGCACCCATTCCTTCTCTCCAAACATGCTGCCTGTCCTGCTGAGTTACTCCAGCATCTTGTGTCTATTTTTGGTGTATAACCAGCATCTGCAGTTCGTTCCTACACAATAACGATCAAGTACTAATCTCAAAATTTTAAGACGTGCATTCTGTGATTTTGTTACATTTCAAAGACTAACCCGTTTAACATCAATAACAACATAACATTTAAAAGACAATTGGCCATGTACAGTACATGGATAGGAAAGGTTTAGAAGGATATGGGCCAAATGCGGCAGGTGGGACTAGTGTAGATGGAGCAACTTGGTTGGCACGGACAGTTTGGGCCTAGGGTCCTGGTTCTCTGCTGTATGACTCTATGACTATATGTTGATTTGGGAAACAAACTGAAGTTGCTTGAAACGAAGTGCAAGGACCACTTCTGCAAATACATCAGAACATAAACTGTATGTGATTTACAAGTGGACATACATGATGAACAGAAATACCTTGAGGTCCCATTTATACATCTATTCAAAGTTGCAGCTTATACCCTGTAAACGTTAGGACAGTTGATTGGGAGAATGCTTGAGGAAATTCCCAGAGTAATATTCTAACATTGATTCCACTAATGATAAGCCACTGAATCAAGCCAAATTAAGTGTAAAGATCTAGATATTGTCTAATTGTACCTCATATCTTCATCACTGATAACTTCTATCACAGGACAAGCTACTTTTGTTCGCTTTAAATGGATCCTTTCCAAAAGTGGCTCCAGCCAACCAACATTGCATTCAACATGAGAGTCCAAAAATGTTAGAACGTCTCCTAAAAATAAGAAGAGAAGAATTTGTTTACCATTCTACTGATGTGTTTATTTCAGATTATGGCCAGGCAATTGTACAGCTGTTGTTACATCACCTCGGGTACAGCAAATATACATAACTTGGTTTTACAAAGTGGTTCTGATGAATTATTGGTGGTGCAATGGCCTTTCTCAGCCGTTATCATTTCGCAAAGAAAAATAAACTGCAGATATTAGGTATACAAGTTCAAAAAATGATACAATCATGATACAGATGGTTTTAACCACAGTAACAGATGAACTCTCCATCTCTAGGATTGTCTTTAGACAATAGGTGCAGGAGTAGGCCATTTGGCTCTTCGAGCCAGCATTGTAATGAAAATAATTAGTACATGTTGTTACAAAGTTTGAAACAAATTCTGTTTTTGAACTTCCAAACAAAAAAATAGATATCTTTATTTTATATTCTATTAGTTCGAAGTCTGGTTGATAAGCTGGGAACGTAGATTAATTCTTGGATCGTCCTACTTCATAAGATTTACTAAGCAAATTAAGATGAATAAAGCAAGCTGTAAGTTTAGAGAGATGTACTGCTGATTTATTCATCTGTCAACATGAGACCATCTGTATGCTCCTTCCCTTTGAAAATGCCGACACCTATTTTATGCAATTTCCCTAGTTCCAACTTTTGCTCTCAGGGTAGTACAATCCAAAAACAGCCTTGCACAATAGCAATAACTTTGAAGGACCAGAAATGTGGTGACTCTTTGTGTACTGTCTCTGTAAAGTCTACTATTACACGACAATTGTTGCACTTTTGTACTTATCTAGGATTGTGCTTATCTACTGTATGATTTTACTGGATTGTATGCAAAACAAAGATTTTTCATTGTGCTTAGTCTCATAGGTACTTGTGACAATAAAGTATCAGCAGAATCGCTGAGAGTGTAAGGGATGTGGAGGGGGGGGGGGGGAAGATGGAGGGTCTAGAACAATAACTGCACATGATAAAGCTTTAAAAAAAATTGCCAGACCATTTGGCTTAGCCTGTGAAGTGCGTGCATGTGCGGGGCCTTGGGCCGGCAAGGCCTGCGGATCAGCGATATTTTCCAGGCGCTTTGAAGATGTGTATTACAGAAATGAGTTGCTTAAAGCTTAAATAAAGTTTAAGTAAATTAGAATTTTTCGTTTCCCTCACAACAATTTAAGCAACTCAATCTCAGAAGTTAAGCTGTGTGACATCGAGATGGAGAAACTATTGAAACCACAACGCTTGGATCTGGATCCCAACTCACCTACTGCTGCAAAGGAATGGAAGCACTGGCTTCGTACACTAAATAACTTATTTGATGAGTGTGGCGACAATGCACCAGACAAATTCAGGATATTAATAGAAACATAGAAATTAGGTGCAGCATTATTTGCAGTTAATGCAGAATTAATAAGCTTGGTCTCTTATGATGTATATGATTACGTAGAGGAATGCACAATTTATGATTCTGCTATTAATGTACTAAGCAGACTCTTCGTTAAGACACCCAATATTTGCTCGACACCTTCTTGCTACTCGTAAACAAAAACCTGGTGAGTCACTTGATGAATTTTTACTTCAAAGACTTAGTAAAGACTGTGCCTTCAAAGTAATTACAGCTGATCAATATCGACAGGAACTTATTCGAGACTCTTTTATCAATGGTTTGGCATCGCTTTTAATACGCAGAGACTGTTGGAAAACAAAACCTTGGATTTACAGTCAGCTTACAATCAAGCTTACTCATTAGACTTGGCTCAGAAAAATTCAGATGCTTATGGCTCATCTAATGTGTATTCTGTTGCAACTACTATAAAAGAATCTCACCCAAGTACTAATATGGAGCAAGTTGAAACAATTTCTACTGATAAATGTGTCCTTGCTGCAGCATATACTTATTCAAAAACAATGTGTTACTTTTGCGGGGGTAATATTCATGATAGAAAGACACGTCCTGCTCGAGAGGCAACTTGTAATGGTTGTGACAAGAAGTGACATTATTCTAGAACATGCAAGTCCAAAGCAACTACTAAAAGTATAAATGCTGCCATGTATATGCCCTCTTTATGTGCAATTACAGCTGCATTTCCTCAGAGCTTGTCTCATGTAGCTACAACGGTATCCATCAATGGCCATACACTTAATGTACCACTTGATTGTGGCAGTTCAGAAAGTTTTATAAGTGAACAAGTTGTGTCTCGACTAAATGTAACTATAATTCCTTAAAATAGAAAAATCTCAATGGCTCTGATAATGCTCAATACTCAAATTATTGGATCTTGTATTGTAGACTTTATTCTGAACAAAACTACTTATAAATCTGTATGTCTTGGTATTTTGAAAAATTTGGATGGCGATATAATTCTAGGTCAGGCTTTTCAGAAACAGCACAGATCACTTCAAATAATGTATGAAGGAACTATGCCTGATCTTGTATTGTCAGCCACCAATATTGTGTGTTTTTTCTGCGGCGTCTGTTGAATGTCCTTCATTATTCACTATTTTAATTGTTCTTGATTATTTTATAATCAAATCTATGGAATTAAGCATCAGAGCATTGTCTAAGTAATGACATTGAAGAACAATTGCTAAATTAAGTAACTTCTGCATTTGTGCATATTGGTGCAAAAATCCAAAATCTGCTGCCACTTTTATAGGCAATTTGTCAGTAGTCATGAGTAAAACTACTGGCATTTTCCAGAAAAGAATGTACAATTAATTGTACCCAACAAAGTTCATGCCAATGAGAGAAATTGGATTCAGATTAGATCAATTAAACCTCTCTCATTGGCATGAACTTTGCTGGACAAAACTTTGTTGCATGAATTTTTCATACATTCTTTGTTCCATACATTCTTGCGATCGTACAGTGGAATTAACCTCCATTTTCACAAAAAGCCAGATAAATCATAAAAATGAAACAAATTAAGAAGTGAAGAGCCATCACACTATACCTGTTGCCTTTGCTGTGCCCACAAGTCTGGCTCGAATTAAACCATGCCGCTCCTGTAGGTGAATAACATGAACTTTTGGGAACCGCGACATATATTTGTCTAAATTTTCTTTCAGGTATTCTATATAATAAGGAGAAAAGTAGAGTTTGTGCATTAAATTGATTTCTTCCAAGAAGTAACTGGCTCATCTTTGCATACAGATGCACATTAAACAATGAAGCTTGAGATTCCAATTAATACCCACACTCCCTAATTTACTCAGGAGGCGACTTATGTACACTCGCACCTACGTAAATAATTCTGGCAGTTTGTAATTTCTACAACACCGTACAATAATTCAAGTTTACATCAGAAACAAGCCAGCAATGGTGGCAGTGCTTACCCAGGCAGTGTGCAGCACAAAGTGTCCCCAAAGGCGAGACGTGACTCCAACCGACAATGGCGGCGGTGCTCACCCAGAAGGCCATGCGCCACAGAAAGTGCCCAATGGACACACACAACTCAAGGCAGCAATGCTTACCCAGAAGGTCGCTCGCCACAGAAAGTGCCCCTGAATTCTTTAATTGGAGTTAACTGGACGTGATCTTGCACTAAATGTTATTTCCTTTATAATGTATCTGTACACTATGGATGGCTCGATTGTAATCATGCCGTCTTTCCACTGACTGGTTGGCACACAACAAAAACTTTTCACTGTACCCCTGGTACATGTGACAATAAACTAAACAAAAAAAAAGTGGAAAGTATCAGAGTTTACTGATGATAGCAATGTTATGGAAACTGGATTGTGCGATGAGGGGATGGGTTGTTGATGGGCGTTGGTGGGGAAGTGAGCTATGAAGATGTTGCAGAGAGGTTGTGCAAACAAAAAAAGAAAATTGGTAAATGGAGCTGAATTGGTAAATGGAGCGAAATACACTGAAGACTATTTTTTTAAAAAAGGTGAGACCATAGTCAATGTTAGTGTACAGAGCGCTCTTAGCTCAGGAGTAGCAGATTGTAAATAGCACATGTAAGAAGCAATTAGGAAGGGAAATGGTGTTCAGTGTAAACTTTAGGAGCGAGTGTAGGGGGTGCAGAGAGATTTGAGAGAAAGGTACTGATGATGAACTATTTCCGGTCTACACAGGTATTGGTAAAGCTATTTTATTTAATATTCAAAAAGGTTAGTGAATTCAATAGATGTCGATAAAGCCACTTCCAGAGGCATAAAAGTTTAAGGTGACTGGCAAAAGAACCAGGGGTAAGATGTTAAAAAATGTTTAAACGGTGAATTTCTCTGATTTGCAAAGCATTATTCCGGTTTCCTCCCATACTCCAAAGATGTATAGATTTGTAGGTTAATTGGCTTTGGTAAAAAAATGTAAATTGTCCTTCGAGTGTAGGGTTGTGCCAGTGTATGAAGTAATTGCTAGTTGGGGCTGACTTGGTGGACCGAAGGGCCTGCTTCCGCATTGTATCTCTAAAGTCTAAATTAAACATAAAAGTCTTTCTGAGTAGATCTCTCTAATGAGTATATTAACAGATCACTCTAATGACAGCTCCTAGTGTTAAATGGTAGACAGCTTACAGAACTATAGTGAAGTGCAATGGTTTACAGGAAAGCACACATCCTCAAATGAAGTTCAACACTGAAAAAAAAAAATTTCTTTCCGTCCCTTGTATCTCGAAGTATGTATTCAGAAGTTCTCTGATCAGCCTCTGGCGCTGATCAGCCAGTGTTGTTTTTATAATCTTTTTTAGTCCTTTTATCTCTTGGGAATCAAACAAAATGTTATTTTCCCTGAAGATGACTTTACATTTTCTAAAGCTATTACTTTTGTTTGACCTTGGCTGAAGATCAGCAGCAATACCAACTAGCCACCTTGGTTTTGACCAAGGATATTGTTATAGTCAGAGTCATACAGCATGAAAACAACTTGCCCATGCCAACCAAGATGCCCCATCTGCACTAGACCCACCTGTCCACATTTGGCCCATAACCCACTAAGCCTTTCCCATCCATATGTACCCTATGTTGCTAAGCTGGAGAACCAGGTAAGGAAAATTAAGATCAAATCTGGAGATGAATGGAAGTTAAACATACCACGGGTACAGATAACTCAAGAACTCAGATAAAGTAACTCTAGACGCCTACATTGTAAACATTATTTTGGTGGCTTGGCGGGAATATAAATAATTAAATTCAGCACAGATAAAATAAGTATTTACAATTTAAAAGGTAGATCACGTAAGATTTAGAAATAGAATAGCATTTCACTCAATTTGCAGGCCTACATAGATCTTACTTCCATTTGCATAAACTATTATAGTAGATCTCAAAAATGTTTGGTTTAGTGAAACTAATAAAACCTCCTCTCTTACCTCTAGTGCTAAAGTCATCTACAAGAATAACTTCTTTAATGAGATGAGAAGGTGATCGGTTGAAGATGCTGTGAACAGACCTTAGGAGTGTAGACCACACTTCGTCCACGAAGCACAAGATAATACTGGTGGTTGGAAGGTTGTTGTGAATCATTTGATCAGAGCACCTGTAATAAAACACACAGCCAGAGATATGAAGATTACATGCTAAAGAATCATAGCATGTGCAATGTTGTTACAAAGGCAAATTCATCCGGCATGATCTTGGTCTATTTCTACATCCCTAATTTTGCATTGGAGATAGGGGGAGCAGAAAAAGAGGTAACCGGAGTTTAAAAAAAACAAACCAAGAAAATGCTCCAAAAGCAAAGAACAATGCTGGAATCGTTCAGTGGGTCAAAGAGCAGAAAAGAGAGTGCAGACCAAAGTTGATAAAGCACTAAAAGATAGACACAAAGTGTTGGAGTAACTCAACAGGTCACGCAGCATCTCTGGAGAAAGAAAGGTGGGTGATATTTGGGTCAGAACTCTTCTTCAGCCAATATCTCGATGAAGCAACAACAATTTAATGGAAAAAAAAACAAAACAATAAAATAGAATGGTGAAATTATCAAAGGAAAAAGAATAAAAAGGTGCAGCTTTACCCAACATTGTTACATTCAACATTGTCCTGAAAGCTAAAACATACAGTTAGAAGATGAGTAGCAGTTCCTCAAGCTTACATTGGATATTGTTGGAGTCATGTAGGAGACTGAAGACAGAGAAGGACTGGGACAGAAAATAAAAGTAACAGGACATTGATTGCTCTAGGAGCCTGAACAGTTGATCTGCAAAATGACTATCCAAGCTGCAATTTGTTTCTACATTGTAGAGGAAACCACACCATGAGTACTGCATAATATACTAGATAGAGTAGACAGTCACAATCTCTTCTCCGGGGTAGAAATGTCCAATACTATAGAGGGCATAGATTTAAGTTGAGAGGCGTTTATGGTTTATTCCTTGCACTTCCACGTGCCTATCTAAAAACCTCTATCATATCTGCCTCCAGAGGCATCCCTGGTAATTTAGGCCCCCACCACTCTCTGTGTAAATAAAATTTCCCCACACATCTTCATTGAACTTTCCCCCTCTCACCTCAAAATTCATATCTTATATTTCCATCAGCTTAATATCTAGGCTCATCCCTCCTGTAGAACACAGACAATATAACTTTTTTTTCCAAATATATCTATTCTGCAGAAGCTGGAATAAAAAGTCGTAATAAATGCTGGATTGCAAATTCATTAAAATGAAAATAAGCATTATTCGGGCAATATATAAAATCCCCTTTTAAGAAAGATTACCTTATTTCCAGCTTTTTTAGATAATTGTGCTCTCATTTATTTGACAATATTTTATGTATGTAGCTGGAATGCAGATTCACTGATGTTTTAGGAAATCAAAAGTGCAATCTTTCAAATAATCTTTTGTAATAATGATTACATTATAGCGGTGGATTGATTAAAAATATTAACATTCCTCCATACCACCTCCAAATAATTTGTTTTTAATGTGACATAATTTAATGTCAGAAAATTTAATGTAAAAAAAAAATTAATGTTTTAGTATTAATACACTAAAATCTTGTCTAACTGTGGCAGTATTCAAAGTTAATGATAAATTACAAAATATTTTGTATAAAGACCATAATGAGTAACACACCACCAGAAAGCGTTAGCAACATTATATGCAACCAATGAACTGCATATGCTGGTTTACCACAAAAGAGACACAGTGCTGGAGTAACTCAGCGGGCCAGGTATCATTTTGTGGAACATGGATAGATGACATTTTGGGTCAGGATCCTTCTTCAGGCTGAATATATCATTATATAAACAGCCACCTAACATTTGAAATTACATTTAAACAATATGTACAAAAAAAGGACATGCAGATTTTTTGTAATAGTAATCTCACCCTTTTGGTCTTGTATCTGGGACAGCTCTGTCCAGTGGGATCATGTTACTGAGATATACATTGAAGTGTCCCTCATTCCATTTTTCCTTTGCTCGTCCTTCTTGGTCCTTCGGGACAACTGCTGGTTGCCCAAACTGACCCATGGCTTCTGGGTCCCGTGACGATATAGTCCTGTCAATCGACAAAACTCTGTGTTCCCTTAGAGCAGATCGCAAGTTAACAACTGGTCGTTTTAAAACAGCGTCGTCAATCTGCTGATAATTCATTTCATTGTTTTTGACTGTTAATTTATTATCAATAATAACTGAAAAATCTTTTTTCTCAGTCAGGTTTTTACCTTCAAACAGATTTATTCCAGATTTGTTTGCTTTGAAATTAATTTCTGCGTTTGCCATATTTGTTAGAGGTGTAATTTTCATTATGTTTTGTTTTATTCCACCATTCTTTGAGACAGCAATATTGATAAGTTGACCAGGCATTCCCTTCCAAATCTTACTACCGACAGGAATCTTACTATCCGTAAGGTTGTCAGGTTCACCTTTGACTCCATTAAAATCTTTGCCACCGACAGGAATTTTATTATCCATAAGGATCGCTGGTTCCCTTTTGACTCCATTCCTATATTTGTTTCCAATGGAAATGTTATGATCCATGCTGTTGGCAACTTCACCTTTGACACCACTCAAATCTTTGAAAACAACAGGAATTTTATTATCCAGAAGATTTGCAGGTTCACCTTTAATTCTGTTAAAATCTTTGCCACCGCCAGTAATTTTATTATCCGTAATGTTGACAGATTCACCTTTGTTTCCGTTCCAATCTTTGTTACTGACAGGCATTTTATGATCCATAATATTGGCAGGTTCACCTTTGAATCTATTCCATGTGTCGCCACCGACAGGAATTTCATTATCTATCGGGTTGACAAGTTCAACTTTCACTTCATTCCAATTTTTGATGCCAACAGGAATCTTATTATCAGAAATATTGGCAGCTTCACCTTGGACTCCATTCCGATCTTTGATACCAACTGGATTCTTACTATCAGTACTGTTGGCAGGTTGATCTCCGATTCCATGCCACACTTTGATATCAGGAGGAATTTTATGATCTATAATGTGGGCAGCTTCATCTTTGGCTCCATCCATTTCTTTGCGGTCAATAGGATTTCTCTTATCTACAATGTAAACAAGTTCACGTTTGGCATGGTCCCATGCTTTGCCGCCAACAGGGATTTTAATATCCGAAATGTTAGCAGCATCGTCTTCGACTCCTATCCTACCTTTGAATCCGAAAGGGTTTTTATGAACCTCAATGTTGCCAGATTCACTTTTGACTCCATTCTGATCTTTGACAACAGGGATTGTATGATCCATTATATTGGCAGCTTTATCTTTGGCTCCATGCCCTGCTTTGCCATCCATGGGAGGTTTATGACCCATAATGTTGGCAGCTTCACCTTTGGCTCCATCCAGTGCTTTGCCAGCGACAGGAACGTTATTGTCTATGGGGTTGCCAACTTCTCCTTTGCCTCCAGGCTTCACTTCACCCTGGGTTTGGGTTTTGCTCTGGATCAGCACAGATTTCACCGGTGCCCCCTCCGCCCGGTCACTCGGCCCCTCTGCCCCGGCCTTTCCCCCGCCGCGCTGCGGGCTCTCCCTGCCCTCTGCCCCGGCGCCCACCTCCACCGGGACCCTGACCTCTGGCCCGGGGCGCCCTGTAGTTGCCGGGGCCACGGCGGCGCGAGGCGGCTTCCAGACGGTTCCAGGCGCCGCCAGAAGCGGCCGGTGGTCGTCGAGGGGGGCGGGGGCGGCCGCTCGGGCAGGGAGGTCCTGCTTGTCCGGTGGGTCGCCATGGAGAGGAGCCCGGCCACCCAGCGAGTCACCATGGAGAGGATCCCGCTCCGCCGGGTCGCCATGGAGAGGATCCCGCTCCGCCGGGTCGCCAAGGAGGGGAGCCCGCTCCGCCGGGTCGCCAAGGAGGGGAGCCCGCTCCGCCGGGTCGCCATGGAGAGGAGCCCGGACACCCAGCGAGTCACCATGGAGAGGATCCCGCTCCGCCGGGTCACCATGGAGAGGATCCCGCTCCGCCGGGTTACCCTGGAGAGGATCCCGGACACCCGGCGGGTCACCATGGAGAGGAGCCCCCTCCGCCCGCCGCCCGTCCGGCCTCACCATGGAGACGAGCCCCCTCCGCCCGCTGCCCGTCCGGCCTTCTCCGGAACATCTTGTGCAAGCCCTGGTCCTGCAGCACTTTGGTCCGCAGCCGCTCCAACCGCAGCAACTCCTCCTTGGAAAGTTTACTGTTGATCTCGGTGAAGGAAAACCTCAGCGCTGCCATGTCGAAGATGAGCCAGGCTACGGAAGCGGCGAAAATCAAGCCGAGGATCCTGCCGCTGCCGCGGAACAGCCTCCTGACTCTGTTCATGTTCCCGGTGGACGGGTCGCATGGATTTGCAGCCGCCTGTTGCAGCAACTCCTCACTCTGCCTCTCTTCCTTCCCCGCATCCAGGGAAGTTGGCCTGCCTGCGTGGCATTCCTGCAATGGCCCCGGGACAGTTTGCAAAGGGTCAATTATCAAGGCGCACCTAACACCTTCCAAACCCAATAAATCGCTGCTGACCTAAGTATGTAAATTATTGACTCTATTTTACAAATTGCTCTGCATCAGAAGACCGGGTGTTTCCCTTTTAAGGTGCGCCCCAGAAAGGTCCACGTGTCAATGCTAACGTTGCATCCTTCTTGCTCGGCGCCGGAATCTGTCCAAACTTTTGAGAGACCCAAGGAATTGCAGATGCTGGATTCTTGTGCAAAGCACAAATGCTGGAGGAACTCAACGGGTCAGGCAGCATCTGGATGGGAATGGATAGGTGACGTTTCGGGTCACTTTTGTTTGGTAAAAATTATTCATAGCAAACAAAATAAATACTTAAATGTTTATTTATCAGTGACTATTTCATAAATGCCTTTGCGAGCCACGGGAATTCAAAATGGTTTAATACATCTTAAAGTCCTAAGGAAATCTTGAAAAAACAAAGTTTTAGCAGCTGAAGAAGCCATTCACTGTTTTACATTCATAGTGAGTAAAAAGAGGAAAACAACAAGTAGTCGATATTCATGGTAAGTCCATAAATGTTTGCCGACAATAATGAGGCATAATGTAGAATCAGGTGTTCGATTATTGTCGCATTTGAACCATAATTTATGATTACACGGTATTAATGTAAAAGAGGGCATTCAAAGTGTGCAATTACTTTGCCATTCAAACTCAAACGTGCTGGTTGTTTGCAGCATCGGCATATCGACCTCCGCACCTGGTCGTTACATCTTGGCATTGAGTCACGCCTTGCAGCCAATGATCAGCTGGGATCAGTGGGCTGGGTGTGCACCGATCAAGTTAGTTGGAGAAGTTCCCCGATTCATTCTGACACTTCTATCCCAGGTGTCAATACAGACCTTTCCCATCTAACGAGGAGGGTAACTGTCACCTGTATCTGTCTACCATCTAGCAAAAACAAGGAATTGCAGATGCTGGTTTACAAAAAAACAACACAAAGTGCTGGAGTAACTCAGCGGGTCAGGCAGTGGAGGGAAATGGATGGACAATATTTCAGTTCAGGACCTTCAGCCATTTCTGCCTGACCTGCTTAATTGCTCTAGCACTTTAATTTAGATCAAGATTCCAGCATCTGCAGTCTCATATGTCTGCATTTGACTACTCCACTGCAAAATATCTTCAAAGTATGTCTACTTTGAAGGTTTTTTTAAATTTCAGAGGTACAGTGTGGAAATAGACCCTTCGGCCCACCGATACCGCACAGACCAGCGATCACCCTGTACACTAGCACTATCTTACACACTAGGGACAATTTACTATTTTACTGAAGCAATTACCCTACAAACCCATATGTGTTTGGAATGTGAGAGGAAACCAAAGCACCCTGAGAAAACCCTTGAGGTCACAGGGAGAACGTACACGGTCCGTACATGTGGCAGAAATTTAGAGGGAAATTAAAGGAAAAGCGGTGACTTCGAGGTTTGCTTCAAGAGACTTTATTGCATGATATCATGGAGAGATGGCCGTAGTTAACTGTTCACCAGTTCTCTGACTGCAGCAGATTTAGCCAATACGGTGCAGTAAAGAACTTTTTTTTGTTATTAACAATTATCCTGTTATTACTGTCTACTACATGGATACCAATTATTTTATTAGTCACAACACACTTTTTGTTTATGTCAATCTTAATACGTCAAACATAATAAGGGAGTTCGGTATTCCGACTCCGCATGCCCAGGTCATCGGTCACTCGCTATAAACATTCTCGGCTTCGTTCGCTTTTTCTTTATAGCGAGTGATCTTTGACAATTCCTTGCGCTTTTTGAAATACCAAACACACTTATACAAGGGCATCTTGACATTATTCTATCTCGTCTTTCATATAACCATATAACCATATAACAATTACAGCATGGAAACAGGCCATCTCGGCCCTTCAGGTCCATGCCGAACACTTATTTTCCCCTAGTCCCATTTACCTGCACTCAGACCATAACCCTCCATTCCTTTCCCGTCCATATACCTATCCAATTTATTTTTAAATGATAAAATTGAACCTGCCTCCACCACTTCCACTAGAAGCTCATTCCACACAGCTACCACTCTCTGAGTAAAGAAGTTCCCCCTCATGTTACCCCTAAACGTCTGTCCCTTAATTCTCAAGTCATGTCCTCTTGTTTGAATCTTTCCTACTCTCAATGGGAAAAGCTTATCCACATCAACTCTGTCTATCCCTCTCATCATTTTAAAGACCTCTATCAAGTCCCCCCTTAACCTTCTGCGCTCCAAAGAATAAAGACCTAACTTGTTCAACCTTTCTCTGTAACTTAGTTGCTGAAACCCAGGCAACATTCTAGAAAATCCCCTCTGTACTCTCTCTATTTTGTTGACATCCTTCCTATAATTTCAAGCAGACCCACTGCCTCATCTCCGAGCCAAGCATAAGCTCCCATTCCATCTACTATTGTAATCCAGCATTCTGTAACTTCACTGAGAAAACAGGCTTATCTCTGTCGCATTCCCAGACAAGAGAACAACAGGTATAATGTCAATTCTAGAAGGGATAATGCGTCTGAAACTTATTTTGCCAAATTCTCATGATATTTTGTATCTGGTCAACAAGAGATGCCAATTGCCACATCTCACACTCTTTCGTTTCCTTGTTCAATTCCGACCAAAATTAAGTAAGAAAAGATTTTAATTTTTTCTTCCACAGTAGACAGCACCCATAGTCAGAATCGAACCCAGGTTTCTGGTGCTGTACGGCTGCAGCTCTATCGCTTTGCCACTGTGCTGCCCCTATCTCCTCTGTCCACAGGAGTTCCATGAGACCCTCACTCACTGCTACCTCTCTGTGATTCCTGCCACTCGTCCATTTCCTCCACAGAGTTGGAGATCACAGGGTCTTCAGGGGCTGTGGGGGTCATCATTCTCCATATAAAAAGCAAAGATCCTATAGCAAAGCAAGATAGTGCACTTGACGAAAAAGACGTAGTACAGTCATGGGCAGATTCATGGGTAATATTCGGCCCCATTACCATAACCGGCTTCCGTCTCCGCCATCTTTGTCCGCCATAGCTGAGCAAAGATACTAGTGCGGAGACAGAAGTCGGTTACGGAAACATCCTCGTAAAAATCAAAGATCTTTGGTGAAAATCTTCTCCTCATTTTCTCTCTGCCTCTCTGCCCCTCTGTCCTTTTAAAGAGACTCACTGACGGGGGTAAAGAGGGCGGGCATGAGATCCGAAGCTGAGAACAGACGGCCCTTTGGTTTCTTCCCCCATCACGCTCGCTGCCCAGCTCCCAAACTCCGGACCAGTCTGCACTTCATTACTCCTCTGTGTCGCTGACTGTCGGACATTTATTCTTCTTTCTGCCAAAATGGGTGAGCGCTGGAACGGCTCTTTTGTTCGGCTCGCCCCAGTGCTGCAGCAGTTTGGTGGGGGTCGGGCTCATACTCCAGTGGATTGGAAAGGTCTCCTTTTTACACTCCCATGTGGGCACAGCCTCTTTGCCCTCAGTGCACCCTCCATCCTTGCACAGTCTGATCCCAATCTCGGGGCCTTGAATCCAAAACATTATAAAAGAAAATTAACAGAATTATAATTTATTCACATGTTAATCATTCACAAAAATGATCAGAATTATGAATCATGAATCTAACACTATCACACACACAGACTGTTTCCCCGTAACGCTGATTACACTGCGAGAAGGATATACCAAAGATCCTATAGCAAGCTATAGGATCTTTGGAATATACAAAGACGGGTCCGGTCGGTTCGGGTTTACTGAAATGGCCGACGAAAAGGCTGACGTTCTGCTCCGTTGCGTACTACACGTCAGCCTATTTGTTGTCGCAGGAGTGCACTATCTTGCTTTGCTATAGGATCTTTGATAAAAAAGTATTGAGCCCATCTGGAAGTTATGCATCATTGCCACTTATGCCACCTGGTTTAGACTTGTGTGAGGTAAGAGCATGCAAGCCCTGTCAAAAAGCTCAATGACTCAAATGCGAGCTTGAAATGTTCTTTAGAGTTTGGCAGATAATAATAATAATAATAATAATATCATTTATTGTCATTGCACATCAGTGCAACGAGATTTAGTATGCAGCTTCCAACCGATGTAAAAGAAAAGTAAAATAAATAAATAAGCTGTGTGACAGACCATCCGAGGGAGAGTCCAGGGGGGGTGGGGGGCACTCAGCAGGGCCAGTTCAGAGCTGCTATAGCTCTGGGAATAAAGCTGTTTCTGAGTCTGAAGGTTCAGGCGTAGAAGGCCTTATAACGTCTGCCGGAGGGAAGTAGTTCGAACAGTCCGTTACAAGGGTGTGAGGAGTCTTTATGGATGCTGACGGCCTTCCTGAGGCACCGTGTGTGGTAGATGCCCTCCAAGGCTGGTAGCTGTGTCCCAATAATCCTCTGCGCTCTGTGGACGACGAGCTGAAGAGCTCTCCTCTCCGCCTCCGTGCAGCTGAGATACCACACGGAGATGCCATACGTTAATATGCTCTCTGTGGTGCAACGGTAGAACGTTGTCAGCAGCTGTTGGGGCAGACCAGTCTTTTTTAATGTCCTCAGGAAGAACAGTCGTTGCTGTGCCTACTTGACCAGCGCAGCGGTGTTGGTGGACCATGTGAGGTCCTCTGAAATGCGAGTGCCCAGAAACTTAAAGCTGGACACTCTCTCCACACTTTTCCCATAAATGGAGATTGGGGCATATTCTCCATTATGGGACCTCCTGAAGTCAATAATCAGCTCCTTGGTCTTGGTGGTGTTTAGTGAAGTGTCAGATTTTAGTCAGAATGATGACTCAATCAAGTTTGTAAGATCCGACCTGTACCCCACAAAGCCATGCTCACAATCCCTATTAAGCTGATGCTTTACCAAATGCGAGTAAGCCCTATCAGTAAGAATCTTCTCCAGTAGCTTCCCTACTACTAATGTAAGATACATGAGCATATAATTTGCCGGCTTGCACTTCTTAAACAAATGCATTGGTGGTTCAGTGTTACAAATTCCGCCTGCCACATGGTAGGCCTGGCCGATGCAACAGTGTTTTTTTGGGGGCCCAGTAGCATTGGGTATCATAAAATGGAGGGCAGGTGGTTGAACTGGTCAGTGCTAGCAGTTTTGTTCCATTATCATAAAATTGTATCCTTCTCATTTCTTACTCTCTTTGTATAGCTCCATGTCAGTTTAGCTCCAGTGCTATGCTATTCCTTCCTCCCATCCTTCTTTTTTTCAAATTCTTCTGATCTTGTCCATACAAAACCGGTGAGGGGTACTATCCCCATCAGATTCAGATTCAATCTTTATTGTCATTGTGCTGTGTGCAGAACAGAGACAACAAAATGCAGTTAGCATCTCACCCAGAAGGTCCTGGCAATCTCTTCTCTTCCCTCTCTCAATTAAATAGGATAGATCCAGCAGGCCCGAGGAGCTATTTTTTTTCAAGAGACCCAACACTCCTCTCTGATAAGAACATACCCTAGAATATGATCAAACCCTGCACTGATCCCATGATCCTCCATGTCCTTTTCTTTCATGAATGCTGATGCAAAGTACTTGTTTAGTACCTCGTCACTTCCTCTGGTTCCACGCGTAAATTCCCTCCATGCCCACTAAAGACACTCTCCCCAGCCACCTTGTTGTTAATATATGCTTAAAATACTTCAAGAGTCAAGTGTCCTATCTCCCAAACAGAATAATGAAATTTTGACTTGCATCAGCACAACAGAATATGTACACATAGTACTCTAAACCATTTAATAAACAAAAAAAAGTTCAGTTTTATAGTTATACTAGACCAAGTGGGACCCGTTGGGTCCCTGTCACAATTGGGGGGGGGGGGCTGGTCCTCCAATGCAATCCGTTCCCTCAACGCAACATTCGACCACTCACCCATAGCCCCCACCAGAGGCCTGGTCCGCCAACGCAACCCATTCCCCAAAGTAATATTCCACCACTCACCCGTTCCCCAACCCTAACAATATTCCACCACTCACCTGTTCCCCCAACGCAACCTGTTACCCCAACGTAATATTCCACCACTCACCCATAGCCCCCAACTGCGCAGAATCTGCTCATTTCCCCTTTTTCACCCTCCCTCATTTTAAACTTTATAAAAAATGCAATTACACTTGCTTGGGCTGGCAGGACTCTGTCCTGGGATAGCAACGTTGTAGCGAGCAGGGCTACAATCCCATTGTGATGTCATAGCTGTAAGTGCCAGTGCAAAGGGAAGACAGTTTTGTCAAATTGGGGTTTTTGTAAATGTGAAAATGTGAATAATTTTAAAATATAACATCAATCTGAACGAAACTTGATTCACTACACCACAGGACAATGGCGAGTAAGGTGGTGCAAAACCTGTACCGTTTTGGCATAGTGCAGGTCATGAAAAACACGCTCACAAACAAACACGCAAACTCACACACAAGGTGAGAGTTTTAGTAATATAGAGATAAACCAACTCCGGTCCTGTTTTCTCCAGCAGGGCAGCAATGATGTTGTACTTGAGGCAGGGGCTGTCGGGGGGGGGGGGGGGGGGGGGAGCGTCCTGGAGCCAGGGGCAGGGGTGGGGTTAAGGTGGGGCTGGCGGGTGAGCATTCTGGAGCCGGGGGAGGGCTGTATTGCTTGAACCTGTTGGGGGGGGGGGGGGGGGAGAAGCCGTGGTTACCCAGCCTAGCCTCTCCCCGCCCCGGGTCCCTGCATCTGCTCCGACCCCAGCCCAGGGCCCGGGGGGGGGAGGGCAGAAATTAAAATAGAAGGAAACTTATCCGTGGAGATGGCGGGTCGCCGTTGTGACAGGAAAAAAAGATTGGGGTCTGAAATTGTGCTAGGTAAGGTGGGTCCTAAGTTAGGGACCCATGGGATGTCCTATGTGTCGCATGTCAAGTAAAGACGAGAAGTGAGGGCGGGGCAAGTGGGGGGGCGCTATTTTATTTTTTTCACATTTTAAACGTCAATAACTCGTAAAATATATCATCAATATGAACGAAACTTGTACATCACAGGACAATGGTGGGTAAGGTGGACCAAAAATTGTAGAGCTATCATGTACCGTTTTTGCGCAAGTACAAACCGGGCAAACAAATGGACAAACAAACAAGATGAGAGTTTTAGTAATATACTAGACCAACGCACCCGTTCCCTGCCCGTAGCCCTCATGGGAGGCGTGGTCCTCCAACTAAAGCCTTTACCGAATGTAAGATTCCAGCACTACCCTTGCCTTCCTCAGCAGTAATCTTTAAAAAAAATTCCAATTGCACTTGCCTTGCATGTTGCAATAGCAATTCACCCTCCCCTTGCTATTCGAGCCATTGTGACATTAAAAAAATCCAATTGCACTTGCCCTGCGTGTTGCTGCTAGTCGAGCCATTGTGACGTCATCAGTTGAAGCTGGTCGGTTTGAAATTAAAGGTATTTTGATTTTTTCAAACTTTAATCAGTAATGTCGAGAAATAAAGCATAAAATGTCCAGTGAAAGTGATCTCTGCCTAGAGGGGGAAAATGTGAATCAGAATATGTAAAAATCTTGTGAAAGTTGGCATTTTTAAAGCTTTAATCATGAAAAACATGTCAAATATAGGATCAAATCCTCACTGAGGCTGGTCTCTGCTAGCTGAGCCATTGTGACATCATCATTCGAAGCTGGTGGTTTTAATTTTAAAGTCTTTTGACTTTTTTAGACTTTTAATCAGTAACGAGTCGAGAATCAGGTTATTAAACCTGGCTCGGACAAAACGTTGATTATTAATAACCAATTATCTGTTATTTGCATTTTATCATTTTAGAAACATAGAAACATAGAAATTAGGTGCAGTAGTAGGCCATTCGGCCCTTCGAGCCTGCACCGCCATTCAATATGATCATGGCTGATCATCCAACTCAGTACCCCGTACCTGCCTTCTCTCCATACCCTCTGATCCCCTTAGCCACAAGGGCCACATCTAACTCCCTCTTAAATATAGCCAATGAACTGGCCTTGACTACCCTCTGTGGCAGAGAGTTCCAGAGATTCACCACTCTCTGTGTGAAAAAAGTTCTTCTCATCTCGGTTTTAAAGGATTTCCCCCTTATCCTTAAGCTGTGACCCCTTGTTATTTATTCATGTGTGTATATATTTATATTACGGTATATGGACACATTGATCTGTTTTGTAGTAAATGCCTACTATGCTCTGTGTGCTGAAGCAAAGCAAGAATTTCATTGTCCTACCAGGGACACATGACAATAAACTCACTTGAACTTGATAAGTCGAAAAATAGTAAGATTAAATGAGCTTACCAGTTTGAAGTTTGATCTTTATTTTATGCGGAGTTACGATGAGGGATTACATGAATAAGCCCGTTCAGCCGCACGTGCGTCAATCTTCAAAGCAGCGGTGTGAAATCACAGATACTAATAGTGACTGAAGTATGATAGTAAGATGAAAAAACACTAGAACTACCAGATGATCTTAATGAGGGCTGGGAGCGGAGAGCACGTAATCCCTCATCGTAACTCCTCATAAAATAAAGATCAAACTTCAAACTGGTAAGTTCTCGTTTAATCTTACTATTTTACTTCGGAGTCACGTGAGTGACTACGTGAAGATTTCAAAGCTCTGTGATTTCATGCCGGGAGAAAAAAGTCTACACAACCACAACTGCCTCATTGACAAATGAGGGAAAACATTCATAATGTATATAGTCAAGACATTGATTTAAACATGCTGATGCTGTTAAATAAGCAATAACAATAGCCACATCTCTCATCCGGATGGAACCTATAACAGAACATAAAATAAATTGAGAAATACCCCTGGTCTGGCAACGGGTTATTATAACATGTTTGAAATATTGTTCGTTTGACCACACTACAGCCGTTAGGATGTGGTCCAGCGGAACGTAATTAACTCTTGCTGCTGCTGTTATAGCAGCCCTGGTGGAGTGAGATCCGGATCAGTATCTACTCCTGCATACCTCAACTCCGTTTTAACACCTGGCAAGATCTGAGCAGATAGGTTCTTATAACGTCATTTGTAACTAACAATCATAGTTAGCTCAGAGTCTCAAAGGCTCTTGGTGACCTTGACGTATTGTTGTATATGTGTGTCTCCACATATAACGAAAGGTCCCTGGGTATGTCTTGAACTATTTTGAGACCTGACACCCCTACTGCTCTGCTTAAATTAATTGTAGCATAAAATACTATGCATATATTTGCAGATGTAATCATCCTCTCCTGTCACAATAATGTAGCGTGCGACCTTTGCGCTAACCAGCACCAGGAGGATAACTACCTAATGAGGTCCGATCAAAGCTAAGAATGTAGCTGGAACCCCCTGGTTAAATAGTGTTACACAATGTCAATCTCCCATACTGTATTGTACTAGTCCTGGGAACCCTGTGTAACAGATATCCTTTACTAACTTGATATCCGAGGTGAACCCAACAACTTGGACCTCATTAGGTGCAGTAAGTCTGATGGAAAACCCCTTGGCACAGTTAATGACCCTATAACTCAATATTGTCAAAGACCATTTAAATGAACTGCAATAACTCAGAATCTGTACCATTTTAAATGTAACATGAGCATTAAACAAACACTTCCCATCTCCTGAAGCAGCAAAGTACCGCTTTTTGGTGCCATTCCAGCACTGTGAATACATACAAAATAGGCGTGACAACCCAAGCCGTAAGCAGTCTATTGAGAATCTGTAGAACATATATTGATTTTAACATGCAACGGCTGATCTCTCAAGCCACAGGCTGAACCAGCAAGTTACGTTCAAAATAACCATATAAGGTTGCATTATTATTATTCCCGACAAATCGGGAATCAAACTGCATAGGCCAATTCCACAGCTGGACCTAAAGCGACTCTTGATGACTCTATTTCAAGACCCGACTCATAAAGCAAATTGGAGGAAGACATAAAAGACCATTCCTCATGCTTGTAGCGAGAATGTATCTTTCGCCACTGTTATGCCACACATTTTGCAACCTTTGAATTAGCATGGAAACAACATATCTATATTCGGTGTTGCATTGAATCAGAATTTCATAAATACTGTGTGGACCAACACCCATTCTGTGTTGTCATTGATCTGTACTTAATGATACTCCAGTGGCAAATGAGATTATGTACCTTTTACCGGATCTTTTACCTGATTGCACCCTTGTGCTTATCATATGCCACATCATAGTGTATCAACATGAAGTTGAGCATGCACCTATGCATATTCACTCAATCACTCTTTAACCCATAAAATGCACAGGGTCTATAGATAGTTGATACCAATACTGAAGAGTTAATAACTCATGCAAATCTCCTGCACCTCCAACTAGTGATGACATTCGCATTTTCCCACCTTAAGCCATAGCATAATTTTGCAATATAATGACATATTTATTGATCAACTACTGGAGCAATGCTGAATACTGTTTGTCCATCATAGTGACTTTAGTAGCTTCAGCAGGTAATAGCAATGTTGTATAATCAATGACCTTCATGGCCCTTATAGTCTGCCATTAAGCATGCTGTCAGTTCTCCCACTTGCACAGCTGCATCACATCTATTACATTGCTAGTTAGTCTAATGAATAGAACTGCTTTATAACAACAAGGCTGTTCTAGGTTTCTATTGACTCCAATCTGTTGCCCAGGGCGGAGTCATAGGCCAACTATCCATTTGATAACAACCTAATTTACCTGGATAGGAGAGAACAATTTGAGACTGAAATATTGGATTTTAGCCAAATACAGCATCAAAATATAATCCAAACAATACATCACAAGTGTTTTTGAACTCTGAGTAGTCCTTTGAATGATTTATTATCATACTGTTAAATGGCCTCATCATAGCAATGCCTTCAAATATCTCTGATGATCATTGTACATGGAAAACCCTATGAAATCTGTTTGATCACCCTTCTTTCATAATGAACAGGCCACGCCTGCCATAATTTCGCGTCTGCCCTGAACGGCAACTCTGGCCCGGTTTTGATAATTCTCACATGTCCCAAGACAACTCTTATCATAATTCTGACCTTGCCCTGAAAGACAATTCCCATATCTCCGAGCCTGTCTTGAAGACAAACCTGGCTAAAATACTGGACCTGGCTCAACACTCTTCTAGCCAAATTCCAACCTTCTTGGAATACTAGTAATGTCCAGTTTACCTGGTTAAAATGCCTCTGAGCAGATGACAATGTCTTAATTATTTGTGTATTGCACAACCAATTGTAAATCTTACCAACTTGTTCGTGGTCACTTAGTTGTAGAGCAACCTGGTCAGCTTTAATGCTGCTACCAGCGTCAGTGAACCGCTTCCTGCCGATTAAGCCATGGAGTGCGTTTTCCCCTAAACTATGAATCCTTACTCGTCGTTGGCCTAATTGGTCCAACAGTTTATGCTTCGTCCTCCAGGTTTTGCCTGTGGAATAGGTCTTACCTGAATAGAAGATTCGGCGGGTGGCTCTAACGTCCCCTGATAGTGGTGTTCACTGCATTGTGTTGAGATGACAACCTTGCTGCCAGGAATCGTACCTCTGACATGTGCCCTTCATCCCTTGAGGTATGCTCCACGCTATACCCTCAGCCTCGGCATCAGATTACACTGATCCGGCATGTTATCCTTGTCCATAAGGGATACATTAAGCAGCCCTACTACAAGGCGCTGCTGGCATGACCTCTCCAACAGGCCCACCCTTCAGGGTCAGAAAATGTTCCGGTAAGCTCACCTCCTCCATGAGGGAGACATCATGCAGTCCTTCTACAGGTGCTGCTGCCATACATTTAAGGAGCCCTATTACAAGACGCTGCTGACATGGCCTAGAGCAATAGGCCGGCACTGCCATAGACTCGGCACCCCCATTATGCAGCCCTGTTACAAGGCGCTGCTGGCAAGGGCTCTCATCTGCCCAACACTGCCATAGACTCGGCATCCCCATTATGCAGCCCTGTTACAAGGAAGCCTCTGGAACAAGAGGTTCCTGCAGGGAATAAAACAGGTAAGAAAACCAAGCTTACCTGAGTTTAACTATACCGCGCTGGAGAAGCTCCTGCTGCTCCAAGTGGCCGCCTGCACCAATGCGTCTGACGTAATGACGCACGTGCGGCTGAACGGGCTTCTTCACGTAGTCACTCACGTGACTGTGAAGTAAAATAAAGCATGAAATGTTCAAATAAGGTGAACCCGGCCTCAACGGGAAATATGTCAATCGGAATATGGAAAAATGTAATCGTTACCACGTGTTTTCGCGAAGATGTAAACCAATGCCCCCATGTAGTTTAGAGCTTCTTTGGAGGTTGTTGTGTTTAATAGCCTGTTGGCTGTAGGGAGGAAGCTGTTCCTGAACCTGACTGTTACAGTTTTCAGGCTCCCATATTTTCTTCCTGATGGCAGGAGTGAAATGAGTGTGTGGCCACGATGGTGTGGGTCATAGAAACATAGAAAAAATAGTTGCAGGAATAGGCCATTTGGCCTATTACAACCAATTCACCTGGTTAGTCAGTACCCGTGATGGACCGGGCAGTGTCCACCTCACTTTCTAATCTCCTTCATTAATGGACCTATAAAACTGCAGCAAGTGAGAATTTCAATGTTCCGTTGCCGGTAGATATGACAATTAAAAACTCTTGACATTTTAGTCTTAACCCGTGGAAGATACTGTAGAAGGATATATAATGAAGGGCAGTGGCCCTGTGGCAAGCAGCATGTTAAGTGATAGGAGTGACTTTAATGGGTAGAGGTATTGAATGCAGTCCCTCGTTTCTTCTAAATTCTGGAACAAGTGAATAGTTATCCAAATGTTACTGCGGAAATTTAGTTATTGTTTTGACATGTTGGTGATCATTATGAGTTTTCAATCAAAAAACTCTACAATTTATGTTTATCTTTGTTCTCAATGTCTCAAGATATTTAAAAATCTTTCGAACTATTGCCCTCTCCTCTGCTAGAAATGTTGCGTTATTGAACCTAATTTGAAACTCTATGGGGAAAATAGATATTTGTAATGGGGCCAAAATAGAATTGAATTGATAGATTAAATGTGATGATGTCAATTCACATTCTGGTTTAAATTTACAATATCGGATTGAAAACTATTTCAACTGATAATCAAAATCAACAGGAAGATTTGCTATCGATCTTTTTTTAATGTTGTGGAAATTTAGGGCTTTGGGAAATAACTGTTAATTGCCCATTAATGATCAGAGTGAAAACATTAAAGTTTTTCATGAGATTTCATTTATTTTTCAATAGTGATATGTATAAAGCTCATTGGAATGAACTGAACAATTGGTAAGAGAATAATATTGAACCCCACGGAATACATCATAATGAAGACTGTTTCGAGGCTGCAGGTACCTGTTATGATTATTACTATCTATATAATTTCAGGGCAATAATCTAACTTGATTCAAGAATTGATTATTTGATTTTACTTCTGAGTGATGTTATCAAGTCATTTATTTTGTCAAACATTTCCAAATGTGTTTGGATTTTATCAAAATAAATAAAATCTAAACACATTAATCTTTATCAGTGATATTATTGCTTTGGAATCTATTCTATTCCAAAAGTAATTAAAGTTCTATACATTTGTGATGAGGCCCACATTTTAATATTGTGCTTGCAGTGTCCAATAAGTGGAGAGGGTACAAGAGGGAGTGACCAGAGTCAGCCTCGTCCTTGATTATGCTGGTGGCCTTGCCGAAGAAGCGAAAAATTCAGATGGAGTCAATGGAAGGGAGATTGGTTTGTATGATGGTCTGGGTTTGTCCACAAATCTCTGTGATTTTTTGCATTTCCTCAAGCAAACTTTAAGCACATCCTTGAATCGTCTCCTTTGCCTGCCTCATAATCTTCGATCACAGAGGTCAGAATAGAGATCTCTTACGGGAGTGGCATTTTCCTCTGTAACTAACACTACAAAGCTGTAACACTATATGCTGCATTCTGGTATTTTTCTCTTTGCACTACCTGTTGTACTTGTCTATGGCTTAATTATACTCATTTATGGTATAGCTTGATTTTACGGGATAGTGCACAAACAAAGGCTTTTCACAATATCTCAGTACACATGACAATAATAAACCAATACCAATTTTTTCTGTTGCTTCCCACAACATCCTAGGATATAACCGCTCAGGCCTTAGTGATTTTTGTACCTTTAAACATTTCAAATGTTCAAAAACCTCCTCTTTCATGGAGAAATTACAGCAGTGTTTATACATCCACTAGTGGCGCCACACTGAAGGTAGCCTCTGCCGACAGCCTGTCCTTTTTCTTCTATCTTTTTTAAATTTTAGTTTGTCTTAAAAGTGTGTTTTGTGGATTCTTTACTTTTCTATGTGGGGAGGGGGTTAGGGCAAGGGAGAAATTGTCTTCCAGTTGCTTCCTGGCGAGGACGCGACTATTCTCCGGGTCGCGTCCTCGCCCCCCTCCTCTTGGCCTACCTACTGGATCGGAGCGGCCTTTCCTGCCGGGGGACAGGACCAAAGCTTCAGCAGTGGAGTCGCAGCACTGGATTCACCGTAGAGAGGAGCGGAGCGATGCCTACCTGGATCGCTGTTTGAAGCTCCGGAGTGCTGGGCGGTGCTGACCTCAACATCGCGGAGTCCCTGGAACCCTTTACCGAGGGCCGCCAGCGTGTGTCACACCTGATAGAGATCTCTATTCTGACCTCTGTGATCGAAGATTATGAGGCAGGCAAAGGAGACGATTCAAGGATGTGCTTAAAGTTTGCTTGAGTAAATGCAAAAAATCACAGAGATTTGTGGACAAACCCAGACCATCATACAAATTGCGCGGCCTGTGGACTCCGGGAGCCGCGGACTCTGGTAGGAAGTGGCTGACTTGGAGGTCTATGCCGCGGAGGTTGTTTTCCCGGTTCGACATCGGAGTTCCATCTCGGTGAGCAGGCCTCAATATCGGCCCTCCCATAGTGGCGACTGTGGAGGGCTCAGGAGGACCCGACCACGGGTGAACATTAAGACCAACAGAGGAAGAGGACTGACTTTGGTGCCTTCCCTCACAGTGGGAAACTTTGATTCTGCTGTGTGGGGATGTTTTTATGTTGGACTCTATCGTGTGTTGTGTACTTTATTTTAATTGTATGGCTGTATGGTGAACACACATTTCACTGTGCCAACTGGCACATGTGACAAATAAATGTACCTTGTACATAGTCCCCCCATTTCAGGGCACCATAATGTTTGGGACACAGCAATGTCATGTAAATGAAAGTAGCCTGTTTAGTATTTTGGTGCATATCCTTTGCATGCAATGACTGCTTGAAGTCTGCAATTCATGGACATCACCAGTTGCTGGGTGTCTTCTCTGGTGATGCTCTGCCACGCCTGTATTGCAGCCATCTTTAGCTTATGCTTGTTTTGGGGGCTAGTCCCCTTCAGTTTTCTCTTCAGCATATAAAAGGCATGCTCAATTGGGTTCAAATTGGGTTATTGACTTGGCTACTCAAGAATTGACCATTTTTTAGCTTTGAACAACTGCTTTGTTGCTTTACCAGTATGTTTGGGATCATTGTCTTGCTGTAGAATGAACCGCCGGCCAATGAGTTTTGAGGCATTTGTTTGAACTTGAGCAGATAGGGTGTGTCTATACACTTCAGAATTCATTATGCTACTCCACCAGCAGTTGTATCATCAATGAAGATAAGTGAGCCAGTACCTTCAGCAGCCATACATACCCAGGCCATAACACCCATGTTTCACAGATGAGGTGGTATGCTTTGGATGTTGGGCAGTTCCTTTTCTCCTCCATACTTTGCTCTTGCCGTCACTCTGATACAAGTTAATCTTCGTGTCATCTGTCCACAAGACCTTTTTCCAGAACTGTAGTTGCTCTTTTAAGCACTTCTTGGCAAATTGTAACCTGGCCATCCTATTTTTGCGGAAAACCAGTGGTTTGCATCTTGCAGTGTAGCCTCTGTATTTCTGTTCATGAAGTCTTCTGTGGACAGTGGTCATTGACAAATCCACACCTGACTCCTGAAGAGTGTTTCTAATCTGTCGGACAGGTGTTTGGGGATTTTTCTTTATTACAGATAATTCTTCCATCATCAGCTGTGGAGGTCTTCCTTGGCCTGCCAGTCCCTTTGCGATTAGTAAGCTCACCAATGCTCTCTTTCTTCTTAATGATGTTCCAAACAGTTGATTTTGGTAAGCCTATGCTTTGGCTGACGTCTCTAACAGTTTTATTTTTGTTTCTCAGTCTCATAATGGCTTCTTTGATTTTCATTGGCACAGCTTTGGTCCTCATGTTGATAAACAGCAATAAAAGTTTCCAAAGGTGATGGAAAGACTGGAGGAAAGACTGGGTGCTGAGAGATCTCTTATACCTGCATTAAGGAGGCATTTAAACACACCTGAGCAGTTACAAACACCTGTGAAGCCATGTGTCCAAAACATTATGGTGCCTGAAATGGGGAGACTATGCATAAGCACAGCTGCAATTTCTACATGGTGAAACCAAAATGTATAAAAATACCCTTTAATAAAATCTGACAATGTGCACTTTATCTACATGTGATTTTTTCTATTACAAATCTTAAATTGTACAGAGTACAGAGGCAAATAAATAAATTATGGGTCTTTATCCCAAACATTATGGAGGGCACTGCAAGTGGTAGCAGCTCCATTGCTTTTTTTTGTTTATCATTTCAATGGTTCATATAATAAAATCTAACGTTCACATACACACTCTATTTGTTGACAACCTTCTGATCCTAACTACCATCGTGCGGAAATTCTATAGTTTACAGCGTAGGATTATAATTCAATTTCCAAGCACAGTACCGTGAGTGCCTTGGAATTTCTTGGGCTTTGCTTAACTTTTACAGTAAACATAATAAAATCTTTGTTTACATGCTTGTACTCTGTTTCTGCCAGCACTTTTGGAGAATGTGTGGTATTGCAGAGACAGCTTCCGTGAAATATACAATCATACAGCACCGAAACAGGTCCTTTAGCCCAACTTGCCAATGTTGAACAAGATGCCCGATCTACACTAGTCCCACCTGCTTGCATGGCCCATATCCCTCTAACCTTTCTTATCCATGTACAGTAACTGCAGTGCTGTACGATTGATGTAATTAGAAATTGCTGTACTGTGTTGCAATGTTTAGTTTAGAGATACAGCATGGAAACGCCTTTGTCAACCATAGATCACCTGTTCACACGAGTTCTATGTTATCCCACTTTCTCATCCATTCCATACGCAATAGGGGCAATTTTACAGAGGCTAATTAACCTACAGACTCGCATGTCGTAGGAATGTGGGAGAAACCCAGTGAAAATCTACACGGTCACAGGAATAATGTGCAAACTCCATACCAACAGGATCTGAAGTCAGGATTGAACTCGGGTCACTGGCGCTGTGAGACAGCAGCTTTACCAGCTGCATCACTGCCCCTATTGTGTTGCAAATCCACACCAAATCCTGGCATCACATCACTCCAGTCCTCAAACAACTTCACTGGCTTCCAATCTCCCACCGGATCACTTACAAAATCCTGATCCTCACCTACAAAGCCCTCCACCATCTGGCCCCCCCATATCTCACTGACCTCCTCTCCCCCTACCAACCCTCACGGTCCCTCAGATCCATATCAGCCGGTCTCCTCTCCATCCACAAGTCCAACCTCCGCAGTTTTGGGGACAGAGCCTTCTCCAGGGCAGCTCCCAGGTTCTGGAACTCCCTCCCCCAACTGATCTGCAATTCCGTGTCCCTCACCATCTTCCAGTCCCGCCTCAAGACCCATCTCTTCACCTCTGCCTATCCTTAGCCCCACGTCCCCCTCCCTTTTCATCTGTGCATTAATTGCCTCATTTTTCCCTTTGAGAATAGGGAGGATTCAAACAAGAGGACATGACTTCAGAATTAAGGGACAGAAGTTTAGGGGTAATATGAGGTGGAACTTCTTTACTCAGAGAGTGGTAGCGGTGTGGAATGAGCTTCCAGTGGAAGTGGTGGAGGCAGGTTCATTGGTATCATTTAAAAATAAATTGGATAGGCATATGGATGAGAAGGGAATGGAGGGTTATGGTATGAGTGCAGGCAGGTGGGACTAAGGGGGAAAAAAAATTTGTTCGGCACGGACTTGTAGGGCCGAGCTGGCCTGTTTCCGTGCTGTAATTGTTATATGGTTATATGGTTATGGTTATTGTGTTTTGAATTGAATTCTGTCTTTACTTTGTGTACTAGTCATGTCTCTACTATTTATTTCATTCCCCTTACATGTTTTTCCTCTACCTGCTAAATTTTTGTAAGGTGTCCTTGAGACGCTTGAAAGGCGCCCATAAATAAAATTTATTATTATTATTATTGCGATAAATTCTTGATCTAATTTGAGGTTAAATGAATTGTTGCAATAAATGAAGAAGTTTCAAACTGAATAATTTGCAGACATTTAAAAGACTTGCAGCTATCATTAATATCACAATCAAAAAGCAGCCTTAGCAATCTTGTTAATCCTGAAGGACGTTGAATAATTTCTTCTAAGTACCATCTGAGTAAAGGTATCTGAGGGATACAAATTGCAGATGACACAAAGCTGGGTGGAGGATGCTATGAGAATGCAGGGTGACTTGGACAGGTTGGGTGAGTGGGTAGAAGCATGGCAGATGCAGTTTAATGTGGATAAATGTGAGGTTATCCACTTTGGTAGCAAAAACAGTAAATAAGATTATTATCTAAATGGTGTCAAATTGGGAATAGGGGAAGTACAACGGGATCAGGGGGACCTTGTTCATCAGTCAATGAAAGTAAGTATGCAGGTACAGTAGGCAGTGAAGAAAGCGAATGGCATGTTGCCCTTCATAACAAGAGGAGTTGACTATAGGAGCAAAGAGGTCCTTCTGCAGTTGTACATGGCCCTAGTGAGACCACACCCGGAGTATTGTGTGCAGTTTTGGTCTCCAAATTTTAAGGAAGGACATTCTTGCTATTGAGGGAGTGCAGCGTAGGTTCACTTGGTTAATTCCCGGGATGGCGGGACTGTAATATGTAGATAGAATGGAGCGGCTGGGCTTGTATACTCTGGAATTTAGAAGGGTGAGAGGGAATCCTATTGAAACATACAAGATGAATAGACTAGGTGGGAGTCGTTGGGTCCCATGTACACACGGGAGGGCTGGTCCCCCGATGTTATATTCCACCTCTCCACCAATTCCAATATTGCTGGCCAGTGGTGGGGGGGGTTTCTGGAGTGCAAGAATGGGTGTTGTGGGCTGAAGGGACTGGTTTCCAGAGGGCTAGTATGGACATTGTGGGCCAAATGGATTCTTGGGCTGGCAGCTCAATCACTCAGGCCTGGTGGGCCGGCAGCTCAATCACTCAGGCCTGGTGGGCTGGCAGCTCAGTCACTCAGGCCTGGTGGGCTGGCAGCTCAGAAACTGCCAGAAATTCTGCCCAAAACAGGCGAGTGATTCTGTGAGAGAGAGAGAGAGAGAGAGAGAGAGAGAGAGAGAGAGAGAGAAGGGGGAGAGGGAGGAGAATCAATTTTAGACATTTTTCATATTTTTCTGCAGATCACAGCATGAAGGAAAGTCTATCCTGGCCTGGATCTCACAAGGAGCAAATGAAGGGAGGGAGAAAAATACTGGGGTGAGGATTAATACTTGCATATGGAATACTTACTGATGGGCCCAAGGGACACCTGGGCTAGTACAGGCTTGATGGGTCGAAGGGACTTAAAAAAAATCTGAGTGAAATCTCAGTGAAAGGCACTTTTTGGGACTTTTGCTGGCCTGGCACGGGCCTGTTGGGCCAAAATGCTCCTCCTGGGCCAATACGGGCATTTTGGTCAAAGGGGACTGGTTTCTTGGCTAATAGGGGCTAACAGCTGATTGCATTTTCACTTCATTGCCATTGCACTTTTAAACATAGGGCAGGTCCAAGCCGAACAGCTGATTGCATTTTCACTTAATTTCCATTGCCATTGCACTTTCAAGCTCAGGGTAGGCTCAAGCCAAACAGCTGATTGCATTTTCACTTCATTTCCATTGCCATTGCACTTCCAAGCATAGGGCAGGCTCAAGCCAAACAGCTCATTGCATTTTCACTTGATTTCCATTGCCATTGCGGTTTCAAGCATAGGGCAGGCCAAACAATTCATTTCATTTTCATTAAGGGCTAACAAATCATTTATTCAAGTACATTGCATACTCACAGTGTTCTGTAGTTTCCCAGCTCAGATAGGAAGTCATGACCTCTCCCTCGCCATCTTGCAGACAGATTGAGGCACGCCCACACTTCCGGGTTTTATAGTCCCTCCCCACTCCCACCGGAAGGGGTGTGGCCTTCATGAGAGAGGAGAGAGAATCTCAAGATTTTTTAAACACTTATTAAAGTCTTTTATTGATGGGAAAAATCCTCGGGGCCTGCGCAGCGGAGGAGAATTCTGAGTAAAATGGCCAAAATAAATCCCAGCTATATGTGGTAGCGTTTTTTTTATAAAATCAAAGCACAGTTCAAACAGGAAGTGGTCAAGATGAGACTTTTTAATTATATAGATTAAGGGTTTGGATACACTAGAGGTAGGAAACATGTTCCCGATGTTGGGGGAGTCCAGAACCAGGGGCCACAGTTTAAGAATAAGGGGTAAGCCATTTAGAACGGAGATGAGGAAACACTTTTTCACACAGAGAGTTGTGAATCTGTGGAATTCTACACCTCAGAGGGCGGTGGAGGCCGGCTCTCTGGATACTTTCAAGAGAGCGTTAGATAGGGCTCTTGAAGATAGCGCAGGGGATATGGGGAGAAGGAAGGAACGGGGTACTTATTGTGGATGATCAGCCATGATCACATTGAATGGCGGCGCTGGCTTGAAGGGCCGAATGGCCTACTCTTGCAACTATTGTCTCTTGTCTATTGATATGATAGCTAGAGAAAAGTCACAATAACTAATTGTTTTTCATTTCTGCACATTACAGAAATGTGCATCTGTTTCTATGCCATGAAAAATACCAAAAGCCTGCATTACCCTTGCTTGCCAGATAGTGGCAGTATAGTTATGAGTTTTATTGACTGTAACAGTCAATTTTATTGACTATCAGGCTGTTTTTACTTATTTCTCTTGACTGTGGAACTAAAAATACGAAGAGCTTATTTATAGTTATTATTTAATGGCATAAATATTTCGCCCAGATAAATGATCTCAATTTAAACTATCTACAAAACAAATTAAAAAGTGCACAGAATTCTGAGATTAGGGATATAGGCAAGATGTCATAGGCATTTTTTTTGTCAGACTTACCCACATTTATTGACATGACTTTGGGTGTAAATTTCAAATTAAATTTGAAAATGTAAATTTATTTAGACTATTATTTACATTGGAAATCTAACAGATCAGGCATAAATTGTCAAATTTGTGAAATGGTTGTGACAAATACTTGGAATGATCAAGAAGTAAGGGATAAAATAATATTTGACTAAATTATTTTTGTGCTCATATTTTGTGCAGTCGTATCTAGATTCTGATGTTTCTTCTAAACAGCATTCCAACTGTAAATAAACTAAAGCAATATTTTTGTTAATGAATGTAAGTCAGGAACTTGCTTTTGATCATTTTAGTCTGAAGAGAAGGTACTTATGCATGTTCTATTAACCGTAAAAGAAAAGTCAAAATATATAGTGAAAAATATTCAAATTTACAATTAGCAACCTGTAGGATTATCTATCATATCTATATCTACCTTGGATGTGTATGTGTTATTACATCTTCGCTCTGGGGGCTCTGCGTAAGTGGATAGGGCGGGGGATGGGGGAAAAGGAGCAAATGAATAATATTAATATAATATCAAGGGGGGTGGTTAGTGTGTGTGACGCCGCAGGCCGCCCCCCCCCTCCGCAACCGCGCGTTGAGGGGACGGGACCCAACGGGTCCCACTTGGTCTAGTGTATTATAAAATCATGCAAATAATACCCAAGACAAAAATATTGATTGATTGAAATACAACATGGAAACAGGCCCGTTGGCCCATCATGTCCATGTCAAATATCGATCACCCATTCACACTAGTTATGTTATCCCACTTTCACATCTGCTCCCTACACACTAGGGGCAATTTACAGAGAATAATTAACTTACATCTTGCATGTTTTTGGGTTGTGAGAGGAAACCCACTCAGTCACAGGGAGAACATGCAAACAGCATCCAGCCAACACCAGACGTCAGGATCAAACCCAGGCATCTGGCGCTGTGAGGCAGCAGCCCCCCCTAACCAGCTCTGTACAATCCTCACCACCCAACTGTGCTCTTAAGTCGCCATTTATAAGCAGGAAGAAGGAGCACAGACAGGTGGTCCGATTTTCCAAAGTGTGGATGAGGAATGAAGCGATAGGCTTTACTGACGGCAGAGTAGAAGTTTCTGACGATACTGAGCTTCAGTTTCCTTGATGTAGGATGACCAGTCTTGGCCCAGCACACATATGTATTCACTAAAAAGGTGCACCTACAAATGCACTAACAAACTGCTACAGATGTTCTGTGAAGAGTATCCTGATTATTTGCATCATGGCCTGGTACAGCAATTTCAATGCACACAAATGAAAGTGGCTGTAGAGAGTACACAAAAAAGCTGGAGAAACTCAGAGGGTGCAGCAGCATCTATGGAGCGAAGGAAATAGGCAACGTTTCGGGCCGAAACCCTTCTTCAGACTGATGGGGGGTGGGGGAGCGGGGAGATGAAAGGAAAAAAGGAGGAGGAGCCCGAAGGCTGGGGGATGTGAGGAGACAGCAGGAGGGTTGAGGAAGGGGAGGAGACAGCAAGGACTAACAAAATTGGGAGAATTCAATGTTCATGCCCCCAGGATGCAGACTCCCCAAGCGGAATATGAGGTGCTGTTCCTCCAATTTACGGTGTTGCTCGCTCTGGCCATGGAGGAGACCCAGGACAGAGAGGTCGGATACGGAGTGGGAGGGGGAGTTGAAGTGCTGAGCCACCGGGAGGTCAGGTGAGTTATTGCAGACCGAGCGGAGGTGTTCGGCGAAACGATCGCCCAACCTCCGCTTGGTCTCACCGATATAGATCTGCTGACATCTATGGCAGCGGATGCAATAGATGAGGTTCGAGGAGGTGCAGGTAAACCTCTGTCGCACCTTAAACGACTGCTTGGGTCCTTGAATGGAGTCGAGGGGGGAGGTAAAGGGACAAGTGTTGCATCTCCAACGGAAAGTGCCCGGGGAGGGGGTCGCACGGGAGGGAAGGGAAGAATTGACAAGGGAGTTATGGAGGGAGCGGTCTTTGCGGAAGGCAGATATGGGGGGAGATGGGAAGATGTGGCGAGTGGTGGGGTCACGTTGGAGGTGGCAAAACTGATGGAGGATTACTTGTTGTATGTGACGGCTGGTGGGGTGAAAAGTGAGGACTAGGGGGACTCTGCCCTTGTTGTGATTGGGGGGATGGGGAGAGAGAGCTGTGCTGCGGGGTATGGAAGAGACCTTGCTGCAAGCCTCATCTATGGTGGAGGAGGGGAACCCCCGTTCCCTGAAGAATGAGAACATTTCAGATGCCCTGGTGTGGAACGCCTCATCCTGGGAGCAGATGCGGCGTAGACGGAGGAATTGGGAGTAGGGGATGGAGTCCTTACAGGAAGCAGGGTGGGAAGCAGTGTAGTCCAGATAGCCATGGGAGTCAGTAGGGTTATAGTGGATGTCGGTCAGAAGTCTATCACCTGCAATGGAGATAGTGAGGTCAAGGAATGGTAGGGAAGTGTCGGAAATGGTCCAGGTGTATTTGAGTGCCGGATGGAAGTTAGTGGTGAAGTGGATGAAGTCAGTCAGTTGTGTGTGGGTGCAGGAGGTGGCACCAAAGCAGTCGTCGATGTAGCGGAGGTAGAGGTCGGGGTTGGGGCCCTGGTACGTATTGAACAAGGATTGCTCGACGTAACCGACAAAGAGGCAGGCGTAGCTGGGGCCCATGCATGTGCCCATAGCTACGCCTTGTATTTGGAGGAAATGGGAGGAGTCAAACGTGAAGTTATTGAGGGTAAGGACCAGCTCCACTAGGTGGAGGAGAGTGTCAGTGGCCGGGTATAGGTTGCTTCTCTGGTTGAGGAAGAACCGGAGGGCTTTGAGACCATCCTGGTGCGGGATGGAGGTGTAGATTGACTGGACGGCCATGGTGAAGATGAGGGGGTGAGGGCCTAGAGAATGGAATGCGCGGAGACGACAGAGAGTGTCTGAGGTGTCTTGAACATAGGTAGGGAGGGATTTAACCAAGGGGGATAGGATGGAGTCAAGGTATTTGGAAATGAGTTCGGTGGGGCACGAACAGACAGATCTATATCGGTGAGACCAAGCGGAGGTTGGGCGATCGTTTCGCCGAACACCTCCGCTCGGTCCGCAATAACCAACCTGACCTCCCGGTGGCTCAGCACTTCAACTTCCCCTCCCACTCCGTATCCGACCTCTCTGTCCTGGGTCTCCTCCATGGCCAGAGCGAGCAACATCGGAAATTGGAGGAACAGCACCTCATATTCCGCTTGGGGAGTCTGCATCCTGGAGGCATGAACATTGAATTCTCCCAATTTTGTTAATCCTTGCTGTCTCCTCCCATCCCCCAGCCTTCAGGCTGCTCCTACTTTTTCCTTTCTTCTCCCCGCCCCTCCCCACCCCCCATCAGTATGAAGAAGGGTTTCGGCCCGAAACGTTGTCTATTTCCTTTGCTCTATAGATGCTGCTGCACCCGCTGAGCTTCTCCAGCTTTTTTGTGTACCTTCGATTTTCCAGCATCCGCAGTTCCTTCTTGAACAGGCTGCCGAAAGTGATGGGCACAACCCCTGCCTCGTCAAAAACATCTACATGGGGTGCTGTCTCAAGATGATGGCATCTATCATCAAGAAAGCACCATCCTCTAGGCCATGCCCTCTTCTTGCTGCTACTGTCGGGCAGAAGGTATAGAGGCCTGAAGTCCCACTGAAGGAACAGCAATTTCTTACAGCCATCACGTTCTGGAACCGATCTGCACAACCCTAATTGTACTTCAATAATGAAACACTCTGACCATCTCTTGCACTTTCAATGAATTTGTTTTCTAATTGTATTTTTTGCAGTAATGTCTTATTTTTTGCAGTCCTTACCTTTTTACAGTCTTGTAGAATTTCTGTATAATGAATGTATAATTGTACATCACACGTGCACATGACAATAAATTACTTGCATTTTTTTTTTAAGTCAAGAATACTGTTAACAAGTTTTTTCACCTCAGGTTCATATTTTGAACCTTATTTTATGTTGGAATGACTGCATAATCCAATTGAGTAGAATTAAATAAAACCAACATTACTTGAAAAAAAGACATTGTTATAGTTATTTACTAAAACACAGGTAGAAAATCTGGAATTCACTCATTCCCTCAGGACATCCCCATTCCCCAACCTTCCTGCAGTTTTACAGGCATTTTTGTATCTAACAAAATGTCAAGTAGTCATAGATTCGTACAGCATGTAAGCCAGCCCTTCGGCCCAACTCGTTCGTGCCAACCATAATGTCCCATCTAAGGCTGCCATATTTGCCCACATATGGCCCATATACCTAAACCTTTCATATCCATGTATCTGTCCAGTGTCTTTTAAGTGCTGTTATAGTACATGCCTCAACTACCTTCTCTTGCAGCTAATTCCATATACCCATCAACCTCTGAATGAAAAATTTGCCTTTCAGGGTCCTATTAAATCTATACCCTCTCACCTTAAACCTATATCCTCTTGTTGTTGATATCCCTATGCTGGGTAAAAGGCTGTGTGCATTCTGTGACACCAACTTGACTGTTACTCTTCCCACAGATCAGGTCTAACCTGCTGAGAAAACCCATTATTTTCCGTTATTTTTTAGATTTTTAAAAATTTCAATAACATAGTGTTTCACAAGAATAAGGGAGTGAGGTCATCTCTTAATATTCATGTATTGCAGGGTAAAGAAAAGATAATTCCAAAGAAACCCGCTGCCTGAAATTACTACCTTTCCCTTGGAACAGAGATATTCCTCAGGACCCACTGGGGAATATTTATTTTCATCAAGTATATAGCAAGCTCTGTGAATCTAAGACATAAGATATAATTCATAGGAGTAGAATTAGACCATTTGGCCCATCAACTCTACTCTGCCATTCAATCATGGCTCATCTATTTTTCGGTCTCAACCCCAATCTCCTACCTCTACCCTTTGGTGCCCTTATCAATCAAGAACCTATCAATCTCCGCTTTAAAAATATCCAGTGAATGACTGCAAATAGTATATATTCATATAGCCTATGGACAAGATTGAACCAAGGCTGATGTTGAATAAAAAAATGGGAGAGTGCGATTTTGCTTGTACGACAGTTTGCAATAAGTCAATTAACTTCCCTTCAGGAAGATGGGTTCTGACCTGAAACATCACCTATCCATGTTCTCCACAGGTGCTGCCTGACCTGCTGAGTTACTCCAGCATTTTATTTCCATCTTTGGTATAAATTGGCATCTGCAGTTCATATTTACTACATTTTATCTCGTTCTTCTGCCTTCTACCCGTATCCTTTGACGCCCTTGCTAATCAAGAACTTATCTATCTCCGCTTTAAAAATACCCCACAGCAGTCTGTGGCAATGAATTCCACAGATTCACCACCCAACGGCTAAAATAATTCCACCTCTTCATTCAAAAGGTGGGTCTTGGGGAAATGCCTGTAAAAATGAGTTTCTCCTCAAGGTGGCAGTGTAATGGGAGGAGTCACCTCAAATGAAACACAACCCAAAGAGGCTGGGGTGCTCTGACCTGCTTGCATGAGAATGATGCATGCAAGGGAATACAGTTAATAATCTGCAAAGTAAATGCACAATTTTTTTTTTAGACCACTTAAAATATTCATGTTAAATCATTTAAAGTTTATCAACCATATTAACATTGAAAATCACATAACAGTTCAATGACCTTCATATAAATTTAGTTCATAGCCTTTTCTTGGCTTGTTTGAAAACGATTGCCTCAGGACTAATTATAGCTGAGTATGTATTCACTTCTGCATCATTTAATAAAACGTGGCATTCTACAGTACAGAATAAATACAAGAATCTTGAAGAACTAAAAAAACCCCAAAGAACTGTGGATTGAAGTTGCATCCTTTGATCAGAGATCTTTGTACCTTTACGCGATGGCATAGAGTTCGCAGAAGGGAATCTTTGAAATATATGGGCTTATGATGTTGCCAGCTTGGGCAATATCATCTCAGGAGTATTTCAAACAAGCGTTTGAAGCACGATACACTCAGATTTACATGAAAGGAGCAGTAAATAAAGAAGCTGTGATTTTGGACCTGCCTCGTTAATTACACTTTTGCTCCTATTTACAATGATCCAAGAAAATGATTTGCTATCTTAGTTCTAGCTTATAGATGATTTGATTTTCTGTTACATAATATTTTCTTCAACATATGGAAAGTGGGGTGGAGACTTTTCTTTATAATATATATACCGGCAGACAGTGGGTGGGTGCTTTGATCATCCTTCATGGTTGGGTGTCATTTGAAGATGAGAGTAGAATGGGCACAAGGTATGGTCAATGTTGGTGGTGTGCTAATTGTGAAAGCTCATCACAAAGGAAACTCCAGCTGTCAAAGGTGAGGGATACATTCCAAGCATAATCGGCGAAAGGAAATTATTGAGGCCTTCCGATTCTCTCATGCAACCATGAGATCATGAAGCAGTTAATAATTAGTAGAATTTGTCCGCACAGTGGTGAAGCTGGTAGAGTTGCTGCCTCACAGCGCAAGAGACCTGGGTTTGATCCTGATCTCGGTTGCTGTCTATGCGGAATTTGCACGTTCTCCCTGTGACTGCGTGGTTTAGTGGGCCGAAGTTTCCTTGCTGTATCTCTAAGCTAAACTAAACAAGTGTTTCATAAAATAGAGGGCAGGTTGTTGAGCTGGTCAGTGCTAGCAGTTTTGTTACAATGCCAGAAAATCGTATCCTCTCATCTCTTATTCTCTTTGTATATCTCCATGCCAGATTAGCTCCATTGCTATTCCTCCCTCCATACAAAACTTTGAGGTCTACTATCCCCACAACAGCACAGTGGCGCAGCGTTAGAATTGCTGCCTCACAGCATCAGAGACCCAGGTTCATTCCTGACTACGGATGGTGCCTGTACAGAGTCTGTAGATTGTTGATATGGGTGCTCCGGTTTTCTCCCACATTTCGAAGATGTGCAGGTTTGTAGGTTAATTGGCTTCTGTAAATTGTCCCTAGAGTGAAGGATAGAACTGGGGTACAGGTGATCGCTGGTTGGCGTGGACTCGGTAGACTGAAGGGCCTGACTCCACGCTGTATCTTTAATAATGGAATCCAGAGGCAAGCGCCAGTAATGACAGCAGTATTCAGGGACTGACAGGTTGCAGGGGAAGCAACTAATTAGTCAATAGGATCAAATTAACGTTGCATCAAAAAGAATCACTGACTTTCTTCAGGCCAAACAGAAGCACATTATTTTGATTGATCTGACACAGCAACGCATGGTCGTGCATTCGCTCTTGTTAAACAGGTATGGGGGAAAAGATTTAATGGGAACCTGAGGGACAACTTTTTTTACACAAAGGCTGGTAAGTATATGAAACGAGCTGCCAGAGGAGGTAGTTGAGGCAAATACTATCACAACGATTTAAGAAACATTTAGGCAGGTACATGGATAGGATAAATTTAGAGGGATATGGGACAAATGCAGGCAGAGACTAGTGTAGATGAGGCAAGTTTGTCGGCGAGGCCAAGTTGGAGCTGTTTATGACCAATGTGACCAATTCTCAATTCTTTGTTTCTTTTCTACTTTGTGAAATATATTTTAACAGTATCCTGTCAATCGCTATGCCTCATCCCTGTGCTTTGTCTTTGTAACACATACTCCATTAAATGAGAGACAGGAACCACATGACCTGCAGCTATTTTCACGGTACCATAAAAAAGGGACTCGACCTGAAACATCGCCTATCCATTTCCCTCCACAGATTGTGCCTGACCTGCTGTGTTCCTCCAGCACTCTGTGTTTTACTCAAGATTCCAGCATCTGCAGCTCCTAGTCTCACTATGTAATTATCAAAAAGCTGATAAACCTATAGTCATACAGCAAGGAAACAAACCCTTCATCCCATTCAGTCCAAACTGTCCATCAAGCACCCAATTAATCTGACACCAATGTCATTTTATTCTCTCCATCGTACCACAAACTTTGCATGATTCTACCATGTACCTACATGTACCGTGGGTGATTCATTGTGGCCAATTAAACTACTGACTCAAGAATACACAAAGTGCTGGAGTAACTCAGTGGGTCAGGCAGCATCGCTTGAGAACATGGATAGGTGACGTTTCGGGTTGGGAACCTTCTTCAAACCTAAGAGTCCTGACCTGAAGCATTGCCTGTTTCCATGCTGTATCTCTGAACTCTAAACTATACTAAGCTATTCTCAATTGCATTTTATGCAGTAATAAGCTTTAATTGACTCACGCATGTTTCTTTTTTTTTCTCTTACCCTCTATTCAAACAGTTATTGAAGGTGAGTCTGAAGAATTGAGTCTGAAGAAGGGTCCTGACCTGAAACAGTCTCTGGAGAGACTGCATGATCTGCTGAGTTATTCCAGCGCTTTGTGTCTTCTTTTCTAAACCGGCAACTGCAGTTCCTTGTTTCTACATTTCTAAAGTACCAACTCACATAACTTTAGGAGGAAAGTGGAGCACCCTGAGGACAAGACTGCAGATCAGTGGTGAACCAGGGTCACTGGATCTGTGAGACAGCAGCTGTACTAACTGTCCCGCTGTGCTGCACAAGTAACATGTTCCTTTTAATTGGGATGTTCTTGTCTGAGCAAGTTGCCAAAACTAGAGTCCACCTTCAATAATTAGTTGGGTAGAGAATAAGACAAAAAAAGGAAGCTCATGTGCGACATTTAAAGATTATTACTGCGTAAAATGCAGTAGGGAATAGATAAGAGATACAGCATGGAAACAGGCCCTTCTGCCCACCGAGTCCATGCCAGCCATTGATCACCCATTCACGGTCATTCTATGTTATCCCACTTTCTCACCCACTCCCTGCACACAAGGGGCAGTTTGCAGGGGCCAATTAATGTACAAACCTGCACTGGCACTGCCAGGATGCAGCTTTACCAGCTGCTCCACTGCCGTCCTTGAAATTCAGAAGAAAACTCGGAAAGCAAATATACAAAATACAGCAAGTAAATGGGCAGCACAGTGGTACAATGGTAGAGTTGCTACCTTATAACGTCAGAGACCCAGGTTCAATCCTGACTATGGGTGCTGTCTTTACAAAGTTCGTACGTTCTGCTTGTGACCTGTGTGGTTTTTCTCCAGGTGCTACAGATTCCACCCACACTCCAAAGACACACAGGTTTGTAGGATAGTGTTCAAAAAGGAACTGCATATGCTGGAAGATCGAAGGTACACAAAAATGCTGGAGAAACTCAGCGGGTGCAGCAGCATCTATGGAGCGAAGGAGTGAGTCTGAAGAAGGGTTTCGGCCCGAAACGCCTCCTATTTCCTTCGCTCCATAGATGCTGCTGCACCCGCTGAGTTTCTCCAGCATTTTTGTGTACCTTCAGGTTTGTAGGATAATTGAGTTTGGTAAAATTGTAAATTGCCCCTCGTGTATAGGATAATGTTAATGTGCGGGGATCGCTGGTCATCGCGGACTCTGTGGGCTGAAGGGTCTGTTTTCGTGATGTATCTCTAAACTAAACTAAACTAAAATCAAAGAGTTTTTAAAAGGATATAAAGAGAAAGAATCAAAAGAAATACATGATAAAGGCCTGAAAGATGACCAAGCAGCTTGCTTCATGTACTATGCACTGACAGCACAAGCTACTACTCATTCAGGAGGGTATGTATTTCTATTTGTGGTGTTTGGGACAGTGCTGACGACTTTTGTAAAAGGATTCTCATAACTCATTTAGGTCGGGTTTGTAGGATTAACAGCATGGGTGTGGGTGGTTTCAATATGGGTGTGGTAGGTATTAACAGGAGAAATGAATATCACTGTTATTTGCAAACATGTCTTTCTGGGTCACAATTTCCTTGATAAAATACGTGCAAGTTGTCTAAACAAAGTAAGCTTCCTTTATTCCCTTCTGCTGTCAGTAGAGTTTAGAGATACAGCCAGTCCGTGCCGACCAACGATCATCTAAACACTACAGTACTTTTGTTATCCCAGTTTTGCATCCTACACACCAGGGGCAATTTTACAGTCCCAATTAACCCTACAAACTTGCACGTCTTTGGAATGTGGGAGGAAACCCACGCACGCAGGGAGAAGGTACAAACTGTGTACGGATAGCGCCCATTGGCAGGATCAAACCAGTCATACATGTGATTCTTGTCATAACATTAGTACTAACCCTTTTTGCCTATGTTAATATGAATCTTCTTAAAATCCCTCTTCGAGCAACAGCCAAACAGGGTTCTCTTGAGATTTCATGCTCGAGCCACTAACATTTCTCCAGAGCATTGTTTGAAATTAGAAATTAATGTTAATTCATACATTGCATTTATCTCTGCAAACTCCCTTTTCCATTGGGCGCTATAAATTCTGAAAATAAAATGTAGAATCGTCCTCCTTAAGTTTTTATGCAAAATTTTAATGTATAATCTACTTAATAAAAATCTTGCAAAATCAATTTGAGTATTGAATGTCACCGATGTGCAGATATCCTGTTTACAAGTTTGAAAATACCAATACATTAATAGTTTGTTGGCAATCCATCTTTCTTCTATGTCCTTCACTTTTTACATTTATTTTTTGCATTAACATTTAAACTGTGTTTTATGCATTTGTTTCATATTTATATGTAGTTAAACTACAAAATTGTCAACAAAGCTCTGAAAACCAACATAAAGAGAATCATATGCCTCTAATTTAGCATACATATTGAAATCTGGTATGTGAATAAGTTTAGGATCGTTTTCGGTAAATGTTGCAATAATTTTTACAGAAGGTTTATTGGGCATGAATTCTTGAAATATTACTTTTGTATTGAATGTTTATGTGTGAAATGTGGAAGAGCGAGAATTACATTTTTAACTTTCTAGATAATGAACTTCAAGGTGATAACATTCCCAACAAAAAGAAGCAGAATGTTGAAGCCTCACATATATCCTGCTTCTCTACAGATGAACCCTTTGTCTTCTCACGACCTTCAGAAGGTATGGCATGCTTTTAGCATCGTATTTTATAATTATACTGAGCCAGAATATTCAAAAGGATATTGAGTAAATCACAATGAAAATAAATGGGAGGTTTGATTGAATCTAGATGTCCAATTAACAAAAACCTTTTACCGTATTTTCAGAAACACAAATATAATCGGACTCAAGATATGAAGTAGTTGTGCTTGCTACAAGGAGAACTACAAATTGAGTTCTGTACATTTTTTAAAGTGTGTCGAAATGTTATTTAAAAGGTTATGTTTCTTAAATGGAATCATGACATGGATATTTGCACTTTTTATTAGTCGGTGATGCAAAGTTGAAAAACTTGTTCATTTTGTTGCGAAAGAATGAATAAAATTTATGAAACTTGAATATATTATTCACTTTGATTGGTTTTTCCATGTAATAGGACTTTTTTTGTTTGTGGGGCTTTAGTATTTATGGTGATTCCATCTTATCACATGGTGCAGAGGAATGATATGGTAATTTAAAATTGGATTTAAGTTGTAGCTCAGTGTGAATTATGGAATTATTGTCCTTGCTATCTCAATGAAGAAAAGGCAGTAATTTAAAAACAGAAAGTCAGCCTTAGCTCTAAATTAGCACTTGTAAAATGGTTGTCTTAGGATCAAACAAGAAGCTGCTTTACAATAGGAACCATGACATAACGGTTTGTAAGAAACTGACAGCATCAACTTAAATAATAAAGAGTTAACTAATTCCCATCAGCTTCTTTGTAAAGATGGACTATGAATAATTCTTAATTCATTCACATTGACAGAATAAAGACACAGGATTTAAAGGTTTGTATGATTCAATTCTGTCAGATAAATGTCAAAGTATCCAGTTACCATCCACAAAAGTCGAAGAATACCATTAATGACCTGTAAGTGCTTGCAGTTACCATTCGTTTGGTTTCCGTATGATTTGCATGGAACCATTCTTTATAGAGTTTCTGGCTTTTATCCTTTAACCCTTGCTTAATGTCACTGGCATTTTTTAAAATGTAGTTTTGTTCCATGTTCTTTAATGTCCCAATGAATGGATGTAATAAAGTAAAACATTGAAGTTATAATGATAAAAGTATAAAAATGGTCACATATATATAATATGCAGAAACAGAAGTGGTGCAAAAATATTACCTGTACCATCCAAGTTAGAATCCCTAAATTGATGTTACATTTTATGAGAATACGCAAAAATCTAATTTTTGGCACACCAAGAGTTAACACTAGTTGCTGTTGGAGACTGATTCTGAAAAAAAACCTCTGTCATTTGTGGAATATCAATCATAAATATGTAACCAACAGACTCATTATACAAATATTCAATTGTATTTCACAGTTCTTATTAGATTTAATACAAGTCTGGCTTATAGTTTGATTTGAAGTGAGCAACATCATGTATATCAAGAATTCACTGCTGCAAATGTATTTTACCCTGTGAATTATACGTTGTTAATAAATGAGAAGTAATTCTCCGTATCTGGGTATATGCAAAATGATTTATTTTTCATATTTTTTAATAATGTGTATTGTAAAGACCAGTTTTAATGCAGCTTTCTTAATATGTTATAAGATCACACAAGGATGTTCAATAGTTGTGTGATTAATTCCATCACAGAGAGCTTAGGAACATGCTAATCAGTGTCTAGAATTAAAATAACAACAGTGGATCGGTGTAATTTGCATAGAGGTCATGTTTTTTCTAATATGTGTCTTGTAGTAACAGTTAGCATGTAAAAGAGGATGGTAAAATCTGACCCACTGACATTTTTAAATTTCAAATTATGCATAAAGTGTGCATTAAATTAATTAGGGAATTCATTAAGAAATAAAGGTACAAGAAACAGACTAGTGGCTTGTAATATCTTAGTAATGTAAAGTCATTTAGTATAATTGTTGAAGTCAAATTGTTACATAAAAAAATTCTCATTGTTAAATTATTATATCAGTCTACAATTTCTGAAGCTGATTAACATTACTATTAATTACTATTTAAGGAAGACAGTAGATCTTTTAGTGATAATAAAGAAAAGTGTGCAGGCAGATGGTCGAAATTAGGAGAACATATTCATTGTAAATGTGCCTACATTGTAATGTACTGATACACTGTGATGTAGGAAATTCATGATAATAGTTACCTTCATAAATATTGACCATCTAAAGTTTGGTATAACATCAGAAAGATTAATGACAGCAAACCTGGGGCAAATGTATTTTGAGGAAAACAATGGAATAATTAGCATTCAGTGAACTGTGATTATCAATAGGTCGAGGGATGGGATTAAAATGATTATTGTATGATCAGAGATCAGACTGTGACATCCATAATGATCAGTTTAATTCAACAACGTTTGTTCAGATGTCAAATTCAAGAATAAAACATTAACCAGGACATAAACAACAGTTTTCCCTGTTGTCATTCATTTCAGTATTGATATTATTGAAAAACTATTAACTGAATTAGCCAAAGTACTTTAAAAACACTGTGATAAATGGGACTTATAACAGTCAATGAAGATTACTTTCAATTCCAAGCAATTTCTTTATCTGAGACAATAGTGCAATGTTTAATTTTAGGTTTATTATTGTCATATGTACCAAGGTACAGTGAACACTCTATTTTGCATGCTATCCAAACAGATATACCATACATAAATATACTCGTCAAACGCAAGTACAATAGATGGAGCAAAGGGGAAGATACTGAGTGCAGAATATAGTTCTCAGCATTGTACACATAAGTCCCATAGATGTTAAGTCTTGTACATTCAGTGAGGAAGTTGGTGACTGACATAATACAAAGTTGCTCTGCCTAACCAGAGTATTTGAGCCCTGCCTCTCCATAATTCTAGTTCCAGACACACTTTATGTTCATTAAGATTCCATACTTTTTCCTAATTATGAGCTATAAAATAGGGGATTTTAAGGTAATACCCTTAAAAATGCCTGGTACAATGAGTTGGTTTCTCACTTAAAGGCTGTTAACATGGTAGAATTTTATGGTAGTGATATAATAGTCACTTGCTCAAGGAAGGTACAATGGATTGTCATTATGCAGAAAAAAGAACGTGGAGATTTTGAAAATTATTAGTACTTTTCTAAATAGGTACCAAGGGGATGAAATCTTCCCAATGAATTGAGAGATGCATTGTTATTTTGAAGCTCTTAAGTGTAATTGAAAATCCAAAGCAACCATAAAATTTCTTGTTTAATGTTGTTGGCAGAATTTTAATGATGCATTGTTGCTGTGTTTAATTTTTTAATCAATTTGCTAGTTCAGCCAGTTTGATTTTTGCATCACAGCAATTTCTGATTGTTTTTCATTTTGCTTGTGTTAAACTACAAAATTTCAAATATTCCTTTCCTATGGGATTGATATTACCTTTTGCAGCATGTGGGGAATAGAAAGGAGTGTTCACATAGAAATTATTTTTTATTTTATGAATAATATTGCAATAGTTCATCACAAGACAGGTTGATCTTGAAAATTATTTGTGATGATAATATATTGATTTTTCTCTCAGAAAACAATTTGAATGTTTTTCATTTTTAACATTATTGTTTTCAATATTTCTTGGTAAATGTCTGAAAAATGAACTTTGAACATAGAAAAGTACAGCTTCAGCCCACTTGTTCCAATCATTGTTATCTTTGTTAACAGCGTAATTAATTAATAATCTAATGGCCATAAAGACAATCTTAATTTTCTGGAAGGAAATCAATCTTTAGCTCTTTGGGTGAGTAAATTTATAAAACTACAGGGAAACTACATATGGTAACATTTCTTCCTCATTTATGTGATTTTGAAACTAATAGTTTAAGTGTTTGCAAACTAAATAATCTCTTTAACTTTTCAAAAATGTTTATTCTATAAAGGTCACTGATGTCTAGATGTGCATCACTTTTTCATTACCAAGGTAATTCTTCAAGGGTTAAGTGTCCTTTTAGGAAATGATTGTAAACATTTTTAAGGTGTAAGGTAAGTAACCATTTTTTGAGTAATTAGCTTGATGACCATATTCGTGGCAACCCGCAACTGTTACTCATGAAATCTTGCAGTTGATTATTCAAGATAGACACACCATGTTGGAGTATCTCAGCGGGTCAAGCAGCATCTTTGGAGAAATAGGTGATGATTTGGGTCGAGACCCTTCTTGAAGGTTCTCTTTCCTTTCTATATCAATGATTTGGATGAGAACATACAGGGCAAGATTAGCAAGTTTGCTGATGATACAAAAGTGAGTGGTTTTGCAGATAGTAAAGATGGTTGTGAAAGATTGCAGCAGGATCTGGATCGATTGGCCAGGTGGGCTGAGGAATGGTTGATGGAATTTAATACAGTAAAGTATGAGGTGTTGCATTTTGGGACATCTAACAAGGGCAGGACCTACACATTAAATGGCAAAGATCCTATAGCAAGCATGATAGTGTACTCGACAAAAAAGACGTAGTAGGGTCATGGGCAGATTCATGGGTAATCTTCGCCCCATTTCCGTAACCGGCTTCCGTTTCCGCACTCCTATTTTTGCTTTGGCCATGGCGTCCACATCTTGTGAACAGTGTGATCAAATGAATTACAGAGTGCAAGTGTAATACAAACATCAACTCAAACACAGCACATGAGCCATTTAAAAAGAGATTTTTTTTTAAACTTAAAAAAAAGAAAATTTAAAAAAAAACATTAAAAAAAGAAAATGAACAGAATTATAATTTATTGACATATTAATAATTAACAAAAAATAGAAAAATTATGAATAATGGGTCTAACACTATATCACACACACAAACTGTCCCCCTGCAACGTTGATTACACTGCGAGAGGGATATACAAAGTCGGGTCGGGTCGGGTTTACTGAAATGGCCGACAAAAAGGCTGACGTTCTGCTCCGTAGCATACTACCCGTCAGCCCATTGGTTTTAGCAGGAGTGCACTATCTTGCTTGCTATAGGATCTTTGGTAAATGGTAGGCCTCTAGGGAGTGTTGTAGAGCAGAGGGATCTAGGAGTGCAGGTTCATGGTTCATTGAAGATCGAGTTGCAGGTAGATAAGGTGGTGAAAGAGGTTTTTGGCACATTGGCCTCCATCAGTCAGAGTATTGAGTATAGAAGTAGGGAGATCATGTTGCAGTTGTATGAGACCTTGGTGAGACAACATTTAGAGTATTGTGTTCAGTTCTGGGCACCATGCTATAAGAAAGATATTGTCAAGCTTGAAAGGGTTCATAAAAGATGTTTGAGGATGTTGCCAGGACTAAAGGGTGTGAGCTATAGGGAGAGGTTGAGTAGGCTGGGTCTCTATTCCTTGGAGCGCAGGAGAATGAGGGGTGATCTTTAGAGGTGTACAAAATCATGAAAGGAATAGATCGGGTAGATGCACAGAGTATTTTGCCCAGAGTAGGGGAATCGAGGACCAGAGGACATAAGTTCAAGGTGAAGGGTAAAAGATTTATTAGGAATCCGAGGGGTAATTTTTTCACACAGAGGGCGGTCGGTGTATGGAACAAGCTACCAGAGGAGGTAGTTGAGGCTGGGACTATCCTATCATTTAAGAAGTAGTTGGACAAGCACATGGATAGGACAGGTTTGGAGTGATATGGACCAAGCGCAGGCAGGTTGGATTAGTGTAGTTGGGACATGTAGGCTGGTGTAGGCAAGTTGGGCCGAAGGGCCTGTTTCCACACCATATCACTATTAATCTATGACACAGTTGACTATTCAATGTAGACATTGAATAGAATTGCCATTTACAAAACAGGGAGTGATTTAAAACAGTTTGGCTTACGATTACACTTTTAAATTTCAATCTACTCCACGATTAATTAAGAAAATGAATGCAAATATGTCACTACCTGGCTTAAATGCTCATTGATTGGTGCTATATTTGATACTTCTACACTGTGGCGGATTTAACATTACCAGTATTTTAGCTGCTGTGAAATCGATTGATGTGTGACATCTACTGCTAAAGAATTTAGAAGTTTGCAACCAAACAATGAATTATAATTTGAAAATGTTTATTGCTTTTTTTGTTCATGTGTCACTTCAAAATGTTACCTGTCTTATGAATAAATCAGGGAGAAGGACTTGAGTTTTTTTGAAAGTTGAATGCTTTTGTTAAATTTGTATGAAGGAAATTCACAAACAAATGATTTATATTATCTCATTATTACAAAAGGGAGCTGAGACGATACTATTCAGATTAACTTTTTCACAAATGAAATCATTCTTTTCTTTATGTTACTTTCATCTGGCTTTGGTCTTGTTGCAGAATCTTTTTTCTATTTCTCTTGCAGTCATCTATTGTGCCCTTTCCTTGATCTGATAGCATTAAACATATAATTAAGTCATAAAGGAGGGAACTGATGAGTATAGCAGATGGTAATTGCCTCCTACATTTGAATTAAATGATATGCATTGCTACAATTTACAGCCCTTGCCTCATATTTTATTCAGCAACCTTTTATCTCTTTTCCTGCAGAATTATTCTGCAATAAATTTAGACATCTTATCAATAACTCTACTGATATCAGCAGCAGAAATTCAGCACAACAGAAGAAAATGGAACCTGTACATTTTAATGCTGTTTTAAATAATTTTCCATAATAATTGAATTATCAACAGATAAAAATCTCAGAGTATCTCAGCTCTTTTACCTTTGAGTAGGTTAGGTGGAATAAGGAAAGTAAGAGAATTTTTTGCTGCAATTAAAATTGAGGAAACATTAAAATTAGTTTGATATTTGTTTGTATGCTCAGGGTGAATGCTTGTAATTCAAATGGTGTTTTTTCTCTTTAAAGTATACTCGTGGAAACATTACGCCCTTACACGATCAGCAGTTAGACCCCTGATAAATAATGAAAACAACTTGAAGAGGGTAGATAATTAAAAGTAATACGAGTACAAATCAGAACATTGACAATAAAATCTTTTTTTTAATTCTATCGAGTTCCGAAAAAGTATGAGACTCGGGGCAAGATTTGTAAATTTACAGAAATAAGGCAGGGAAAGTGGGAAACAAACCGAATGTAATGCATTATCAGAAAGACGGCAAATAAACAGACGGAGGAGGCAGGTGGAAGAAGAAAAAGTGAGAGGGGCCACATAAAAGTGTAATTAGCACAAAGATCAGTGTGTAAAATGAAGTATATAATAGCATAAAACACAAGGTGCTGGAGTAACTTAGCAGATCAGGCCACATCTGTGGAAGGAATGGACACACGATGCTTCAGGTTGGGACTCTTCTTCAGAATATATTCAAAATAATAGCATTCTCATCATGTTAAGTTTATTGCATATACAATTTCAATTGTCTTTAATATTCACAACGATGCTTGCTATCATTGTCCAGCCAAATTAAGTCTCAGTAATGATGAGCTGTGCAGGCCATTAAATCATTGGTCGGGCTCAGCCTATTGTCTCGTATGTCTCCAGTATTAGAGCATGCAGATGCCTGTGCCTGTAATTTGCCTAAAGAGCTGGTATTAACGAAATAGACTTAGAATCCAATCAATACCCAGAACTATGCAGAAATTTCTGCCCTGATATCTTCATCTGTTTATGAAAAGATAAAAAATCTATACTCTTGACAGTGTTAATAACAGGTAGCTTGGATAGGTTAGAATCCACTAACATTAGCAATAGCGTTTAAATAACACTGTAAATCACACAACTAATGTTTGCGTAAATTAAAATTATCCTCTAAACCTAAAGGCTCTACAATATTACTCTGGAGTTGTGGATCTTTAATAAACATTGTTAATAATTTCAATAGCCGAGGTGTTATGCTATTGATTTGTAATAATGCTCACATTAAAGTGTTAAAGTTGGGGAAGTCATTGCAGCATGTTTATACAAAACAAACATTGAATTCAATGCCAGCGTATATTACATACCCACTATTATTTCCCCTGTTCAACTTGTTTACATTACTTACATATATTTTGATGTACTCCCAATGAAACAACTAATAGTTTCCCAAACATGTTTTGTTCTCCATTGCTACTGAAAGTTTTTTATTGTCCTTCTCTATTTTGTTTCACAATTTTAATGAGCTCATTGACCTTGAGTTTCAAGAGTGCCAATGTAGTAGACTGGAAATTATGTTAAATACTCTGACATTGTTAAAATTTTGTGGCTTTGAGGGATGGTGCAGGCAGAACGTAGAATATAGAACAGTACAACACAAGAACAGCACAGTGGCATAGTAGAGTTGCTGCTTACAGCGCCAGAGGCCTGTGTTTGATCCCCACTACGGCTGCTGTCTGTACGGAGTTTGTACAACCTCCCTGTGACCGTATGGTTTTTATCTGGGTTCTCAGTTTCCGCCAACATTTCAAAGACATACAGGTTTATAGGTTAACTGGTTTCTGTAAAATTCCCCCTAGTGTATGGGATGCAAAACTGGGATAACGTAGAACTAGTGTACTGGTGTGGACTCAGTGGGCCTTCAGGGCCTGTTTCAACGCTGTATCACTAAACTAAACTAATTAAACTAAACAGTCCTTTTGACCACCAATGTCTGGGCCGAACATGATGCATAACCCATATCCTTCCATTCCCTGTATATCTACACGGCTGTCCAAAAATCTTTAAATGACTCTAATGTACCTGGTTCAACCAACACCCTCGGCAGCATGTTCCAGGCATTCATCACCCACTGTGTGTAAAAAAAAAAAAACTTGCCTCACACTTCTTTAAACTTTGCCCCTCTCACCTTAAAGCAATGCTCTCTAGTATTTCAATTTTCCATCCTGGGAAAAAGATTCTGAGTGTTTCAGATATCTGATGAAAGGTTGGCAGAGGTGAACTAAATTTCTGTTGCGTTTTCTTTTCGAGGCAAGCTGTTTCTACTGAGGAACTGGGAGCATTATCATGAGGAATTCAACTGGGGAATTATCACATATCTAGGAGGCAGATTGCTTTCTTATGGACTGGAACCTGTAATTATGCAGGCATGATACGTACACACAAGAAAATCCTATTAGCACATCACATGGCTATAGGTTTCACCTATTTTTAAAAAAGCAGGAGATTTGACCTTTAGTCTTGAAGATACTTTTAAATTACATCTTATGTTACAGCTCAAATGACTAACAGAAACATTAATTCTAAAAGGCTTCCACTGTGCATTGTGAATTTTATCATCAAAGTAACTTTCGTCAGTGCATAATAGAAAATGCTCACTTGACAACAAATAGTAGCCTAGTGATGCCTTTTATGTGGTTCATGGCTGATTTATAGTGTAAAATTGATTATGAACTTTCAATTGCATGTACCTTTGCAAGTTGCATACCCATACAGGAGTCCAAGAAAGCATGCACTGGATGACATCAATCCATTTTGCAGGAATCAGTTTTCATGCAAAAAGTGATTTTTGCAAACGCAATTCAGAACCAACATAGATCAGTGACAGAAAACGGGTCTGAGTAGTAAACCTGTTGTCTTTAAAAGGAATAGTATCAAAGGCATACCACCCACTCTTGCTTTTGAAAAAGGAACGGTTCAGTTTTCGTTCGCCTCTATCAAAGTGAACATAGAAATTAGGTGCCACTCTAGTCCATTCGGACCTCGAGGCTTCTTCAATATGATCATGGCTATCATCCAACTCAGTAAGGTTCTCTCCATACCCCCTGATTTAGCCACAGGGCGCACATCTCTACCCCTCTTAAATTGCAAATATAGGACATTGGACTTTATCTAAGGAACTGATTCTCTACAATGTTGAGAACTATATTGTGCACCCTGCATCTTCCCCATTGCTCTCTCTTGTATGTGTTTGAACCGATTGCATCTATGCATGGCACATCTGATATGTTGAAACAAGGAACTGCATATGCTGGTTTATGGCTGCCTCGCCAACAGTCTGTCTGACCCTTCCTTCTTTGTTATTTGTTCGTATGTGTTAAATGTATGTTTTTAGTGTTCTTTAACTTGTTTTATGTGTGAGGGGGTTTGGGGGAAACTTTTTCTAATCTCTTACCTCGACGGATATGCAATTTCTTTCCATATCGTATTTCCATCCGCACTGCGGCCTAACATCGAGGAGTTGGCGGCCTTTGCTGGAGACCTTTTCGGGAGCTTCACTGCTGAAGCATGTGGACGTACCAGCATGGAGCTCCCGATCCCTTTACCAGGGATCGACCTCTGGGCTCCAACTGGGCTGTGGGGCCTGTGGACTAACATCGCAGAGCTCGCGGTCTCTGGTTAGAGACCGACTTCGGGAATTCCACGCCGCAGGAGCTTCGATCGCCCCGATGCGGTAGCTTTAATCGCCCTGTCGAGGGGGCTTCGACTGCCAGCTGCGAGAGCTTCGAGGGCCCCTACTGTGGATGGTTTGACTGCCCCGACCGCGGGAGAAGAAAATTGGTCTTTATTGCCTTCCACCACAGTGAGGAATGTGGGGAATCCGCTGTGGTGGATGTTTATGTTAACTTTTATGTAGTTGTGTGTTTGTTGCTTTTTTTTTGAGTATGGCTGTATGGTAATTCGATTTTCACTGTACCTTAATTGGTACATTGACAATAAAATGAACCTTGACCTTGACACCGTGATAGACACAAAGTGCTGGAGTAACTCAGTGGGTCAGGCAGCATCTCTGGAGAACAAAGATGGGTGACTTTTCGGTTGGCACCCTTCTTCGGTCAAGATCCTGAGTTTGATATATAAATGGTGAAAAGACTATAGAAGCCAAGAAATCACTCCCTCAACTGATTGCCAGCCTCTGGCCTGTTACAACCACAATGGTAAGTGATTAATGCAGTTATGTTTGTAGTCTATAGTGGAGTCATAAAGTCAGAGAGTTGCAGCATGGAAACAGGTCCTTTAGCCCAACTATTCCATGCAACCATTGTTTAAACGAGCTAATCTGATGTCTGTGCCTGGTCCATAGCCCTCCGACCCTTACCAATCCATGCACCTGTCCAAGTGTCTTTTAAATGTCATAATTATAGCCTCCTCAATCACTCCCTCTGGCAGTTCGTTCCATAGATGCATCACCCTCTGTGTGGACAAATTTGCACCTCGGGTCCCTTTTAAGTCTTTCTCCTCAGGTTTTTTACACCACTACACTGGGAAAAGGATGTGGCTATTCATCTTATCTTTAACCCTTATGATTTTGCATAACTCTACAAGATCACTCATCAGCCTCCTTTGCTCCACAGAAAACAGACCCAGACTATCCAGCCACTTATAGCTCAAATTCTCCAGTCCCACTAACATCCTCATAAATCTTTTTTGCACCCGTTCCAGTTTAATGACATATAGCAAGGTGATCAGAACTGTACACAGTACTTCAAATACGGCCTTACCAATGTCGAGTACAGCTGTAACAAAATGTGTAGGGAAGAACCGTAGGTGCTGGTTTAAACCGCAGACAGACACAAATAACTGGATTAACTCAATGGTTCAGGCAGCATCTCTGGCGAAAAGGAATAGGTGACGTTTTGGATCGAGACCCTTCTTCACATTGAGCTTCAGGGTAAATGGGAGCAAGAGATATACAAGTACTTAAGACAAATGAATGGAAGATTTGAAGCTACCCCTTCCCCAGATACCTTCCCCTGCAACCCCAGGAGATACGACACCTGTCCCTTTACCTCCTCCCTCGATTCTATCCAGGGACCCCAACAGTCCTTTCAGGTGAGACAGAGGTGCACTAGCACCTCCTCCAACCTCATCTACTGTATCCGCTGTTCTAGGTGTGGACACCTATATATTGCCGAGACCAAGCGCAGATGATTGCTTCGCTGAACATCTTCGCTCAGACTGCCTCGGCCTATGTGATCTCCTGGTTACCAAACACTTTGACTCCCCTTCTCATTCCCATACTGACCACCCTGTCCTGGGCCTCCTCTATTGTCAGAGTGAGGCCAAATGGCAATTGGGGAAACAGCACCTCATAGTTTCCTTGAGCATCTTACAACCCAGCGGTATGATTTTGATTTCTCTAACTTCAGGTAACCCTTGCATTCCCTCTCTCTCCGTCCCTCCCCCACCCTAGACGTCGTACTAGTTTTAATAATAATAATAATAATCTTATTTATATAGCACATTTTCAGTCAACTTGCATTGACCCCAAAGTGCTTCACATAATTACATTACATTTACACACAGGCAAAGGTGGGTGAAGTGTCTTGCCCCAAGGACACAACGACAGTATGCACTCCAAGCGGGATTCGAACCGGCTACCTTCCGGTCGCCAGCCGAACAATTAGCCCATTGCGCCATCTGCCGTCCCACTTGAGTTGTCGTCCCGTTGAGTTCCACTGTCTGTATTAACGGGGATCACCTATCCAAGCCAACAATAAATCATTGTGGGCACAACATTTCCTTGATTATTGTTGCTTTCTGCATATCTTCCATTCATTTGTCCTGAGTACCATCTCTTGTTCCCCTTTTCTCCAACCCACTGAGACCACGCCCTTCACACTAGGGGCAATTTACAGAGGCCAATTAACCTACAAACCCGCACATCTTCGAGATGTGGAAGGAAATTGGAGCAGCCGGAGGAATCCCACCCGGTCACCGGGAAAACGTGTTAACTCCACATACACAACCCCTGAGGGCAGGATTGAACCCGGTTCTCTGGGGTTGATGAGACAGTGGCTCTACCAGCTGAGCCACTGTGCCGCCTGTGTTATTTGTCTGAATATTTTTGGGTTTGTTACATGCAGTAATACACTGCTTCATTACCTGAAGAACAGAGAAGGTAAGTAAACATCGACAAACATCGCTGCTTCTGGCATCACGGTGAGAAGCCCAGCAGTAGAACAGTTGATGGTAGTTAGGCCTGCGGCATTGCACTGGGAACTTCAGCAGCAATGTTCTACGGCTGAAAAGACTGACCTCCAATAGTGCTGATAATCTTTCTTTATTCTTGGTACAATTCCAGCTAGTGGAGAGTTTCCTCCTGAGGTCTAATGTCCTCAATTTTACTTGGGCTCCTTGATGCCATCCTTGTTCAAATGCTGCTTAGATGTCAAAGGTGGTTATTCTCAATTCACTTCTGCGCTTTTGTTCGTGTTTGAACCAAGTCTATAGCGAGGTTTAGTTTATTATTGTCATGTGTACCGAGATACAATGAAAATCTTTTTGTTGCGTTCTATCCAGTCAACAAAAACATTACAATCAAGCCTTCCACGGTGTACAGATACAAGATAAAGGGTCTTTATTTATTTATTTATTTATTTATTTTATTTATTCCGAACAAGTAAAGACATTAAATACATTAATAGTAACAAAATCGAAATTATCAAACAATTGGACATTACAATCAATATTTACAAGCAATGAAAAGAACAAAAAGCAAATTTCCAATGTCCAACTTTGTGTCTGTACAAGCTCGAAAAGGAGTGAGAAGAAGAATAACTTATTAAATCTCACCCCTTTTCCCCAACACTTCTACCATATTTAAAAATCAATTAATTAATAATAATAATAATAATACTACTAGTAATACTACTACTATTCAATTCAATGCAAGATAAAATCCAATAAAGCCCAATTAAATCAAAGTTCAAAGGTCTCCAATGAGGTAGATGGGAGGTCAGGATCACACTCTAGCTGGTGAGAGGACGGTTCAGTTGCCTAATAACAGCTGGGACGAAAATATCCCTGAATCTGGAGGTATGCATTTTCTAACTTCTGTACCATTTACCGAATGGTAGGGAGATGAAGAGGGAGTGACCGAGATGATCCTGGTCCTTGATTATGCTGGTGGCCTTGCCAAGGTGTTGTGAAGTGTAGATGGAGTCAATGGGAGTGAGGTTGGTTTGCGTAATGGTCTGGGCTACGTCCGCACTCTCTGCAATTTCTTGCGTTCTTGGATGGAACTGTTCCCAGACCAGACCCAGACCATCGCAATAACATGCTTTCTACGGTGCATCTGTATGGTGAAAGTTGGTGGGGACATGCCAAACATCCTAAGGCTTCTAATAGAATAGAAGCGTTGGTGTGCTTTCTTGGTCATTGCTCTGGAGCAAAATGGTCCTTGTGAAATCTTAAAGGAGTATCAGTGCCAGGTTATTGTTGAATTAGTGCTAGTTATTAACACTCGTAACAAATACATCAGTTTTGCTGCTATTTGGGACAGTAACCAATTTTGTTAGGTTTGACCTGATTTTTCAGTCCCGGACAGGATATATAATATTCCCAGATAGATGGCACTGTTGTAGTTATACTGAAACTGCTGTGATTTCCCTCTGCATATTTTACAACAAGATATATTTCCCAGCTAAATTTTTCAGATGAATAAAACCACAGAAAAGCAGGAAATATTATTACTGGAAATTCAATTGCTTAACATTTTTCTCAATGTTTTAAGAATGTGAAAGTGGTGAGCCTGAGCTCTAGGGGGGTTTTGGGCAGGCTAGGACTTTATCCCTTGAAGCACTGATGGATGAGGGTTGATCATACAGAGAATTATCAAATCATGAGGGGAATATATACAGGGTGAATGCACAGAGGCTTTCACCTAGGGTGGATGAATCAAGAACCAGAGGACATAGGTTTAAGGTGAGAGAGGAAAGCTTTAATACGAATGGACAGAGGAGATTTAGAAACATAGAAAATAGGTGCAGGAGTAGGCCATTCGGCCCTTCGAGCCGCACCGCCATTCAATATGATCATGGCTGATAATCCAACTCAGTATCCTGTACCTGCCTTCTCTCCATATCCCCTGATCCCTTTAGCCACAAGGGCCACATCTAACTCCCTCTTTAGAGGGATATGGGCCAAACACGGGCAGGTGAGACTAGAGTTGATGGTGTGCATGAGCAAATTGGCCCAATGGGCCTGTTTCCTTGCTGTATGAATCTAGGATTATAGGAACCAGAGGAGCAACTTTTTTTCACTCAGTGTGGTGGGTATTTGGATGGAGCTGCCAGAGGAGGTAGTTGAGCAGGTATATAATGACATTTAAAAAGAAACTTGGACAAATACATAGATTAGTTTAAAAGTTTAAAGAATTATGGGCCAAACATGGGAAGCTGGGACTTTCTTAGATGGGGCATCTTTGTCGGCATGGTTGAGTTGGGCTGAAGGGCCTGTTTCCATGCCTTAGTACATAGTACACTGTAAACAATATAATAAACTAGACTAAGTTGGACCCGTTGGGTGTTGTGGGCTGAAGGGACTGGTTTCCAGAGGGCTAGTTTGGACATTGTGGGCCGAATGGATTCTTGGGCTTGCGGCTCAGTCACTCAAGCCTGTTGTGCTGGCAGCTCACTCACGGCTGGTGGGCTGGCAGTTGACTCACGGCTATTCCTTGAAACTCCACTCTTCCTCCTTCGTCTTGCAGAGACTGAGCCAAGCCCACACTTCTGGGTTTTATAGTCCCTCCCCCCCTCCCACCAGAAGGGGCGTGGCCTTCGTGGCATGATTGACAGGAGAGAGTATCTCAACATTTTTTAAACACTAATAACTCTTTTATTTTTCATCGATGGGAAACATCCTCGGCACCTGATGAGCAGAGGGGGACTCTGAGTAAGGTGGCCAAAGATCACAGCCGTACGTGGTAGCGTTTTTTCTAAAATCAATTTAAAGTGCAAACAGGAAGTGGTCAAGATTAGACTTTTAATTAAATAGAAGGCAAGGCAACTTTAATTGGGCAAGGTAACTTTAATTAGGCAAGGCAACTTTAATTAGGCAACACAGCTTTAGCATTTCCAAACCAAAGGCAACACAGCTTTAGCAGTTCCAAACCAAAGGCAACACAGCTTTAGCATTTCCAAACTTTAGCATTTCCAAACTATATTTTCAAACCACATCAAGGGCACTGACAGGTCAGTAAAACCACTCACAGTTTAGTAGACATGTGTTCAGTGTTATTCACAGCTCAGACTGAGAGACGTGACCTTCTTGCTCCCCCCATCTTGCAGAGACTGACTGAGGCACTCAACACTTCCGGGTTTTATAGTCCCTTCGGAAGGGGTGTGGCCTTCAGGAGAGAGAATCTCAACATTTTTTAAACACTAATAACTCTTTTATTTTTCATCGATGGGAAAAATCCTCTTGTCCTGCGCAGCGGAGGGGGACTCTGAGTAAGATGGCCAAAAATCACAGCCGTATGTGGCAGCGTTTTTTCTAAAATCAATACACAGAACAATGTAGCTCCCCCCCCCCCCCACACACTTTTTTGGCTAGACATGTTTCAATGTCTCTGGCTTTGGACGAGGCGCTGCTGTGCTCTGAGCAACCTGGTTGTGGGTGTTGGAGAGCCAGGGCGAAGGGAGGGATGGAAGCAGAAGCAGCGGCGGGGACAGATGCGGATAGGGAGCCGGGGCTGGCGAGTGTTTGCCGGGCTGGCGAGCCACTTGTTGCAGCTCCGGCCATGGAGCAGCCTCAGTGTAAAAGTCCCGGGCCGTCTGAGGCGTCGGAAGCATTGCGCCGCTGCCGTGAGCGGCTCTGCGCCGAATTCGGCATGGTGACTGGCATGAACCAGGCTGCGGCTTGGTGCATCCTGGAGGAGAACCAATGGCTGCTGGAAGTAGGTACCAAGCACTGGGTAGAAGTGGTGGAAGATAGTGGCCTTCACGTGGGGGTGGTTGGAGAAAGCATCCTGCTTGCCTGCTAGATTTTTACTTACTGTAACTGCAGGAAAAATGTTCCCGATGTTGGGGTAGTCCAGAACCAGGGGTCACAGTTTAAGAATAAGGGTTAGGCCATTTAGGACAGAGATGAGGATAAACTTTCTTCACCCAGAGAGTTATGAATCTGTGGAATTCTCTGCCTCAGAAGGGAGTGGAGGCCAATTCACTGTATGTTTTCAAGAGAGAGTTACATGGGGCTAGCAAAATCAAGGGATATGGGGAAACAACAGGAAAGGGGTACTGATTTTAGATGAACAGTCATGATCATATTGAATGGCAATGATGGCTCAAAGGGCCGAATGGCCTATTCCTGCACCTATTTTCTATGTTTCTATGCTTAAGTGGCAATAAAACTCAACCACTTGATTTTGAAGCATTCATGCATGGTGGAGGTATAATGTAGTCATAGAGTGATACAGTGTGAAAACAGGCCCTTCGGCCCAACTTTCCCACACACGCCAACATGTCCCTGATACACTACCTGCTTTTGGTCCATATCCCTCCAAACCTGTCATATCCATGTATCAGTCTAACTGTTCCTTAAATGTTGGGATAGTCCCTGCCTCTAGCAGCTTGTTCCATACACCCATTGTGTGGAAAATGTTACCCCTCAGATTCCTATGAAATCTTTTCCCCTTCACCTTAAATCTGTCCTCTGGTCCTCGATTCACCCACTCTGGGCAAGGCACTCAATGCATTGAAATGTATATTTCTAATGCATTTTAGATTCATCTAAAGTCTTACTTTAAAAAAAGTAATATTTCCACAAACATATAACCCCTTTATTAATGCCATGGTTCTAAATTCAAATCAAAATGAAATATATATGTCAAAAGGAGAAGACATACTTTCAAAATACTCAGATTTTTCCCCCGAGCAAAACACAATTTGTATGACTTTGCAAAATCAGGAAATGTCATGATTATTTCTTGTCCCTTTTCCCAACTACAAAAAAAAATAGCACTTATAAGTTATAACACATTTAAAAGTTTTTTTGTCAGATTTTCTGTCGAAAAATGAAAGGTGGAGGGGGGGGGGGGGGGGGGGGGGGGAGCGGGAATGGGGGATATAGCCCCCATTTTTTGATGTGGGGGATGGCCTGTTTTTGGAGGTCCTACCACCTCCCACAACCCCCCCCCCCACTCGGTCGCTCCACCCCCTTGGCGGGTACCCCCAAGGCCAGTGATCAGTGATTGCTCAGCCCCCCCCCCCCCCCGCACATTCAAAAATGCTCCGCGGCCCCTGATATATCTATATAACTAAAAGTGTCATCTTGACCACTTCTTGTCTGTGCTGTATATTGATTTTAGAAAAAATGCTACCTTATATCGCTATGATTTTTTGCCATCTTACTCACAGTCCTCCTCCGCTGAGGCAGCCCCGGGGATTTTTCCAATCGATGAAAAATATAAAAGTTATGAGCGTTTAAAAAATCTTGAGATCAGCTGATTGGTTTTCTTGCTTGTCAATAACCATGATGAAGGTAACACCCCTTTCGGAGGGAGGGCAGGACTATAAAACCCCGGATGCCTGGACGTGAGTCAGTCACTCTGAAAGATCGCGAGGGAGAGGCCACAACTCTGATTCTGCTGTGAGTCTACTGGACTGTGAGTCTACTGGACTGTGAGTCTACTGGACTGTGAGTCTACTGGACTGTGTGTCTACTGGACTGTGTGTCTACTGGACTGTGTGTCTACTGGACTGTGTGTCTACTGGACTGTGTGTCTACTGGACTGTGTGTCTACTGGACTGTGTGTCTACTGGACTGTGTGTCTTCCCTTTATGTGGTTTATGTGGTTATGTGTTTTATGTGGTTATGTGCTTTATGTGGTTAACCCTTTATGAGCTTGCAATAAATGATTTGTTAGCCAGCAATGTGCTTGCAATGAATGATGATTTGTTAATCCTTAATGTGCTTGCAGTAAATGATTTGTTAGCTAAAAATGTGCTTGCAATGAATGTACACAAAAATGCTGGAGAAACTCAGCGGGTGCAGCAGCATCTATGGAGCGAAGGAAATAGGCAACGTTTCGGGCCGAAACCCGAAACGTTGCTTATTTCCTTCGCTCCATAGATGCTGCTGCACCCGCCGAGTTTCTCCAGCACTTTTGTGTACCTTCGATTTTCCAGCATCTGCAGTTCCTTCTTAAACTGCTTGCAATGAATGATGATTTGTTAACCCTTAATGTGCTTGCAATAAATGATTTGTTCGGCAGCAATGTGCTTGCAATAAATGATGATTTGTTAACCCTTAATGTGCTTGCAATAAATGATTTGTTAGCCTTGATGAAATGAAATAAGTTATTTGGCCTGCCCAGTGCTTGAAATTGAAATGCAAATGTAAATGAACTGAAATGAGTTGTTTGGCCTGCCCTGTGCTTTTGCTTTTGCTTTGAAATGAAAGCAAATGGATTGTATTGTTGGCTGGCCCCGCCTGCTTTTGCTTTGCCCTTGCTTTGCTTGAGCTCACCTGAAATGAAAGTAAATGGATTGTATTGTTGGCTGGCCCCGCCTGCCCTGTGCTTTTGCTTTTGCTTTGCCTTTGCTTTGCTTGACCTCACCTGAAATGAAAGCAGATGGATTGTATTTTTGGCTGGCCCCGCCTGCCCTGTGCTTGACTTGACTTGAAATGGATTGACTTGACATGTAATGGATTGAACGGATTGTTGGCCTTGCACTCATTGTGCTTGACTTGACTTGAGCCACAACACCCATGCTCGTGCTCCAGAACCCCCCCCCCCCCCCCCCCCCCTCGCAATAATAACAATAATAGTCTATGTAGTCCAGAACTTATTTGAGGTCGTCATGTTTAATAGCTGAATGGTTGTAGGGAAGAAGCTGTTCCTAAACCTGAACGTTACAGTTTTCAGGCTCCTGTACCTTCTTCCCGAAGACAGGGATGAAATGAGTGTGTGGCCAGGGTGGTATGGGTCTCTGATTATGCTGGCTGCCTTTTTGAGGAAGCGACTCCAGTAAACTCCTTCGATGGTGGTGAGGTTAGAGCCGGTGATGAACTGAACAGTGTTCATAACTTTTTGCTGTTGGATGACAGGTTAACACAAAGGAATGTAACACAAGGAATAGCAGATACTGGTTCACCAAAAAAGATACATGGTGCTGGAATAACTCGGCATGTAAAGCAGCATCTCTGAAGAACATGGATATGCAATGTTTCAGCTTGGAAGAAAGGTCCCAACCCGAAACGTCGCCTATCCATGTTCTCCAGAAATGTTGCCTGACCCACTGAGTTACTCCAGCACTGTCTTTTTTAATGTCAAGAGATATTCAGTTTGTTAATAGATTAGACCCCTTGAGTTTGAATTTGACAAAGCCAGCAGTGCTAGAAGTAGCATCAGGCAAGGGCAGCTGGAATGGAATGCTAATTATTGTCATTCAAACCCAGGTTTGAACGAAATTACATTTACTAAAAAAAAACTAACAATGCTTCATCAGCCTGTTATTTGCTGACTTCCTGGTGGCTTTGCTGTGGGACAAGGAAGGTGGTAGACTGTAAGTATTGAAGAAAGAAGGGTACTGATGAGATGGTTGAGAAAAAGTGACACAGTGTATATGGGTAAAGGGAAGGATGTCAGTCGATTTAGAGCATTGGAAGAACAGTAAAGTAATAACCCAACAAATATGTTCCATAAAACCAGACATTGTACATTACCCTGCACACACGGACACACGCGCAGAGACACAAACATAAACACAGACATGCGTACACACACACACAGACATGCGTACACAGACACACACACACAGACATGCATTCACAGACACACACACACACACAGACACGCACACACAGACACGCACACACACACACTCTATGCCCCTTCTACCTTAAGAAACTGAATGATTGAAGTAATCACCTATGCATGTGTACAAGTGTAGGATATCTAAGTTTTTTAAATGATCTATCAAGCAGTTGGAGTGGTGCGGGCAGAGTCTAAAATCATGGGAGTGTGGTGGAGGGGGGAAGGTCTCTTCTCCACATCCTGAAGCATTCTCATGGGTATTAGACCCTTCTCTCTCCTCCTGCCTGAAAAGCCCAGCATTCAATCTGACTCCTATATTTCAGAGCTTTAATGAATATTGGATAGATAGATAGATAGCCTTTTATTGTCATTCAGACCGAAGTCTGAACGAAATTGCAGCAGTCATACATATAATACCATACAATAAAACAACAATAAACACACATTAACATCCACCACAGTGAGTCCACCCAGCATCTCCTCACTGTGATGGAGGCAAAAGTCTTAGGTCGCAGTCTCTTCCCTCCTCTTCTCCCTCTGCGCTGGGGCGATATCCCCCCCCCCCCGGGCGATGTTAAGAACAGTCCCGCGGCTCAAACACCACGGCCCGGGGTGGTTGAAGCTGCCGCCCACCAGGATGTACTCCAGAAGAGGGGGGAATGACCAATGTGATAGCCATTTAAAAAAAGAACGTCAGAGGTAATTCAGGAAACTATTGGGCAAGGTTTCAGAGATTATAGGAGAGATTAAAGGAGATATGCTGGGTTTTTTTCACAGAGAGTGGTGAGTGATGGAGCACTCTGCCAGGGATGATGGTGGAGGCAGATACGATAGCTGCGTTTTAGAGACTTTTGAATAGGCACATGGATATGCAAGGAATGGAGGGATTTGGGCTTTTCTCCTTTGTACAAAATATCTAATCAAACTGATAATAAAACATTGGTACATTAGCTTTCTGACTTACTTATTTCATGTGAATCGTTTTCTTTTAAAAGTACATTGCCTTTTATTTGGGTTAACCCTTTTAATCAAGATCATCTTCACCGATCATTTTGCACAAAATGACATCTTCAAATTGATTGAGGCTTTTGATATTTCCCAGTTACCTTGTTACTTTAGACATACTATAAAATGCAAAACGCATGCCACCTTTATTTAAGCAGGTTGGATCTTTGAAATAATGTTGCTGAAGATACGGAAAGGGAGGGGAAGTAGGTGTGTTTGTCTTATACGGTTTCATTTTATTGAGAGACCTAATATATTCCCCCTGATTTTACTTCAAGCTACGTTGCTGTATTTAAAACCTCATTACGGTACCATTAAAAAAAAATTATATGCTGAAATCCCTATACCCGGAATCTCTTGACTTCAAATGTCAACGTATAATATATAGAAATGACCTAAAAATGAGAATGAGATCAGAAAAAAAGGGATACAGCATTTTTGCACACAATGTGTAGGTATAACTTCATTTAACACTTCTTAAAATACGTATCATCTGGCCATGAGCACATTCAAACTGACACAATGACAGTATCGATAATGGAAATGGTGGAGTGGGCCACTTTAGTGGTAATTACAACAATGCCTTCAGATTAATCCATTAGATTTCAATGAAGCAAAGTTATTACATGAGAATTTAATTGCATTAATTGCACCATAATCACTGCCTGCACGGGCACTGTGGCCACGGGAAAAAAACAAGCTTTTAGGATGATCAATCTGATATTTGCTGCGCTTAAATAGTTTTAAAGTGAATGTGAATCGGCAGCTTACATATTAAAATAAAACTGGACCACTATTCACATGATCATTTGTCAACCAGGGTGTTCTGGAAGAATTTCTTCAGGTGGAGAATCAGAATTAAGTAGATGTGGAGAGCATGTTTTCATTAGTGGGAGAGTCTAGGACCAGAGGGCACAGCCTCAGAATAAAAGGATGTACCTTTAGAATGGAGGAATTTCTTTAACCAGAGGGTGGTAAATCTGGCATTCATTGCCACAGATGATTGTGGAAGCCAAGACATTGGGCGGAGGTGGACAGATCCTTGATTAGCAAGGTCATGTCATAAGGAATAGGAGTGGAATTTGGCCATTCAGCCCATCAAGTCTACTCCGCCATTCAATCATGGCTGATCTATATATATCTCCCTCCTAACCCCATTCTTCTGCCTTCTCCCCTTAACCTCTGACACATTTACTAACCAAGAATCTATCTATCTCTGCCTAAAAAATATCCACTGACTTTGCCTCTACAGCCTTCTGTGGCAAAGAATTCCACAGATTCACCACCCTCTGACTAAAGAAATGTCTCCTCATCTCCTTCCTAAAAGAACGTCCTTCAATTCTGAGTCTATGACCTCCAGTTCTAGACTCTCCCACTAATGGAAATATCCTCTCCACATGCAAGCCTTTCACTGTTCTGTATGTTTCAATGAGGTCCTCTCTCATTCTTCTAAACTCCAGCGAGTACAAGCCCAGTGCCAACAAATGCTCATCATAGGTTAACCTACTCATTCCAGGGATTGTTCTTGTAAACCTCCTCTGGACCCTCTCCAGAGCTAGCATATCCTTCCTCATATATGGTGCCCAAAATTGCTCACAATATTCCAAACGCAGCTATACCAGCGCTTTATAGAGCCTCAATATCACATCCCTGTTTTTATATACAAGCCCTCTTGAAATCAATGCTAGCATTGAGTTTGCTTTCTTTACTACCGATTCGACAAGGCAGATTAACTTTTTGGGAATCCTGCACCAGCACTCCCAAGTCCCTTTGTACCTCCGATTTCTGGATTCTCACCCCATTTAGAAAATAGTATACGCCTTTATTCGTACTACCAAAATGCATGACTCCACACTTTGCTGCACTATATTCCATCTGCCACTTCTCTACCAACTCTCCCAACCTATCCAAGTCCTTCTTCAAAATCCCTGCTTTCTCTACACTGCATGCCTCTTCACCTATTTTTGTATCATCCGCAAACTTGGCCACAAAACCTTCAATCCCCTTGTCCAAATCATTCGTATACCACGTGAAGAGTAGCTGCCCCAGCACCGTCACTTGCGGAATTCCACTAGTCACTGGCAGCCAGACAGAAAAAGCCCACCTTGTCTTCTGCCATCCAGCCAACCTGCTATCCATGCTAGTATGTCAAAGGATATGGGAAAAGGCAGAAGAATGGGGTTGAGAGAAACATAAATCAGCCATGATCAAATGGCTGAGTAGACTCGATGGTCCGAATGGCCTATTTCAGCTCCTATGTCTTATGATTCTATGTCTTCTTAAATTCTGATGCATAAAACTTTAGAAATTTGGTTGCAGGCACATCCTGTAACGGCTATCAAAATGATTTAAGTAAATTATCAGTTGCGATCACAGTCATCTAATATCTTGCATAAGATTAAGGCGATGTACTGTTTTTAGAGATTGCATATTTTTTTCTGGATAGGTCCATGGCATAGACCCCAATCAGTAACCTCAGAGTAAAATATGTACCCACTACTACATAGAACCTTTTGCCCAGCTAACTACGGATACATTCATAGGCAATAATTTTGTCCGCCACACAAAACACAAATGGGTGTTTGATTAGTGTAAACAAGGAACTGCAGATGTTGGTTTGCAAGGGAAAACACAAATGCTGGAGTAACTCATCGGGTCAGGCAGCAAATCTGGAGAACAGAAACGGCTGTAGAGGCCAAGTCAATGGTTATTTTTAAAGTGGAGTTTGACAGATTCTTGATTAGTTAAGAGCTTGTCCCACTTGCATGCAATTGCGTGCGTTTGGCGCGACCAACCAGAAGCGGAGGTCGCACGTGATGTGATTTATGCATATAAACGTGTTGTTATAAACCACAGATATGCACTTCTAAGCACCAAGCCTTCACTTCATTCACACAAAGGCAACGGCATTTTGGACTGGTAATTGTATTGGTGATTTGGTTTAGGCCAAAATGAGCTGTTATTGTGGACTGTGGGATGGCTTTCAAAAGTGGTGGACTGAGGTTGAAAATTCTAATCAACTGGGTGCAACATGAGAGACATTGAGAAATTCACAAATTCGGGTCATGACACTTAATTAACAATAAAGAGAGAGGATGGATTTGGCTGCCTGAAACAGTCAGTCAAGAGTACTGTGGCCATATTCAGGCTCGAGCTTTGCCTGTGTGATTAGAATGAGAATAATGGATTGGCTTCAAAAGTGCTGACTGATTTTGTCAAGACGCTGTCAAGACGCTGCGTATGACGTCAAGATGCTGCGTACGCCCGCAATGCACCTGTGTGCGTACGCGGGCCGATAGGCCGCTGGCGCGCAAAGATTTCGGTCACTGCAGGAATTTCGGAGCCCCACTTGATGTCAGGACCAGCCCCGCACAACTCCATACCCCTCCGCGCTTCTAAGTGGGACCGGCCCCGTGCGGCCATACGGTGCCCGTATGCCTCAAGCGACCACGAGGTCGCGTAATTTGCGATCCAAGGTCGTTTAAGTGGGACAGGCCTTCAAGTGTGACAAGGGTTATGGGGCGAAGGCAGGAGAATGGGGTTGAGAGGGAAAGAGATTACCCATGATTGAATGGCGGAGTAGACTTGATGGGCCAAATGGTCTAATTCTGCTCCAAGAACTTATGAACTTATGAACATGGATAGGTGTTGTTTCGGATCGGGACCCTTATTCAGACAGATTGTGGGGTGGAGGGAAGAAAGCCTAATGAGAGGAGTGTCAGGACGCTCTGGGAGTGTCAGAAGGCTCTGCAGAGAGTAGTGCGTTCGGCTGAACGCACTATTGGAACTTCACTCACCCCCCTGCAGGAACTATACAACAGGAGGTGCAACTCCAGAGGAAATAAAATCATGGGAGACCCCTTCCACCCCTGCAGGGACTGTTCCAGCTGCTACGGTCAGGCAAACGCCTCCGTTGCCATGCAGTGAGAACGGAGAGGTTGAGAAGGAGTTTCTTCCCAGAGGCAATTCGGACTGTAAACGCCTATCTCACCAGGGACTAACTCTACTGAACGTTTTTTCCTTCCATTATTTATTATGTAAAAAAATATGTGTGTTATGATTGTGTTTATAATTTGTTTGGTTGTTTGTCTTTTGCACAAAAGTCCGCGAGCATTGCCACTTTCATTTCACTGCACAAATAAACTTGACTTGACTTGACTTGACTTGATTGACAAGCAATTACCATTCCCTCCATTTATTTAGTGACGCTAAGTAGTCTATATGCCTGGGTCCAATCATTTTCAAACAACAGCCAAAGTTTTTGTAATTTTATGCTATGCCCTGACTTTTTCTCAAAAATTAGATAGTAAAGATCTTAAAGAAGCTTCCCATTTATTTGCCTGTGATTGCCTCCAAATGCCATATGCTGCCTTTTTCAAATAGTAGTTGGAAGCTATATTGGTGACCTCAATAAAATATGGACAACTAAAATGTTCAGTTAATAGGTTATGCCTATCGTGTATCATTTGAAAAAAAAAAAGATCCTCCCCACGAGGGATGACAGAGTACATGGAAGAAAGGTCTTTGTAGCAGGTTTAATTCTGTATCTTCCACATGGATACAACAGAGAGCACAGAGACTGGTTCAGCACTCGAGCGCCCAAGAGTGATAGAAATTACAGAGAGAGGTAGACATCACCCTATCCATCATGGGTACTGACCTCCCCATCATAGAGGGTATTTATAGGAAGAGAAAAAGGCACAAAGTGCTGGAGTAACTCAGCGCGTGAATCAGCATCTATGGAGAACATGGATAGGTGATGTCTTTGGTCGGGATCTTCGCCTCAAGGTATTTATAGGAGGTGCTGCCTCAAAAATACCACCAGAATCATCGAAGACCTACATCACCCCAGCCACACTCTCATCTTACTACTACCATCGGAAAGATGGTACAGGAACTTACAGAAACTGTGACCTCCATGTTCAAGAACAGCATCTGCCCAGCAACCATTGAGCTGTTGAACTACACAACACTAACCTCAGCAACTATGAACTTCTATGCACTGTGTCTTTGGTTACACTGCAGACTTTGTTTTTTTGCGCTTGTATTATAGTTATTAATTTATTAAATTTGTTGTTTGTATTATTTATTTTGTGGATTGCTTTCACAGGCCTGTTAAGCTGCAGCGTAAGAATTGCATTACTCCATTGACAATATATATGACTATTAGATACTCTTAGCTCCTGAACTCTTGATGCAATGGGCCTTGTGTGTTTTATTTGTATTTTAGGTTTAGCGATACAGCGAGAAGCAGGCCCTTCAGCCCACCATGTCAGCGTTGACCAGCAAACGCCCATACATCAGTTCTATCCTACACGCTACACACTAGGGACAATATACAGAAGCCAATTAGCCTGCACCTGATGTGGGAAGAAACCGGAGTACCCGGAGAAGAGGGACGAGAGGGTATGAGCTATGGAGAGAGGGGTCTCAGGAGGATGAGGGGAGATCTTATAAATGTGTACAAAATCATGAGAGAAATAGATCGGGTTGATGCACTTGCCCAGAGTCTCTTGCCCAGATTAGGGGAATCGAGGACCAGAGGACATAGGTTCAAGGTGAAGGGGAAAAGATTTAATAGGAATCCGAGGGGTAACTTTTTCACACAAATGGGTGTATGGAACAAGCTGCCAGAGGAGGAAGTTGAGGCTAAGACTAAGGCTAATCCCCACATTTAAGAATGTTAGACAGGTACATGGATAGGACAGGTTTGGATGGATATAGACCAAGTGCAGGCAAGTGGGACTAGGGTAGCTGGGACATTGTTGGCCGCTGTGGGCGAGTTGGGCTGATGGGCCTGTTTCCACACTGTATCACTCTATGACTCTATGATTAAAACCCATGCGGTCACGGGGAGAACGTGCAAACTCCGTACAGACAGCACCCATAGTCAGGATGGATCCCAAGTCTCTGCCGCTGGAAGACGGCAACTCTACCACTGTGCCACAGTGCCGCTGTGTTCTACAGAATAGTGCGCTGGATATCCTCTCTGCTCCATTGATTTTGTAGATGCCAAAGATGCCAAAGATTTTCTGAGCCACAGAGTTTGATTGTGAACGATAAAGGAAATTAAATTAAAGCATTGAATTTTCATTTGGAATGATTGCGGAGGTGGGGATATAAGTGTAAGAACAGGAAATGAAATAATTGATAGGAACCATATAAATAAAATTTGGTTTTAAAAGAATTAGCAGTATTCAATGAGGAAAATTCTGGAACTTGATGGTGTGTCTTAGTGTTAAAAGAATGAAGAAACGAGATAACAGAAGCTCTAGTCACCATTTTTCAGTGCTTCTAAATTATGCAAATTGTTCCATTGAATTGGAGAGAAGCCAACTAACACCTTTGTTCAAGAGGAAGAGTAGTATAAAATGGGTAATTACAAACCTGTTAGCCCAATGTCAGTTGTGGGAAATCCAGTGGAAAGTGTAATGTAAGAAAGGTTAGCAAGCATTCAAAACGCAGGAGTTAATCAAAGAGACCAGACCGTAAGACATTGGTAAGGGCAAGTATAGTTTGGCAAAGATGAAAAATTGAATAGACAATTAGGGGGGAAGGCGCACAGTGGCACAGATGTAGAGTTTCTGCCTTACAGCGCCAGAAACCCTGCTTTGATCCTGACTACGAGTGTTGGCTGCCTGGTGTTTGTACATTCTCCCCCTGTGACCACGTGTGTTTTTCTCCGTGTGCTCCGGTTTCCTCGCACCTTCCCACATGGAGGGTTGTAGGTTATTTGACTTCTATAAATTGACTTCAGTGTGTAGGTTGCGAAACTAGGATACCATAAAACTAGTGTACGGGTGATCGATCGTTGGCACGGACTTTGTGGGCCTTACAGCCTGTTTCCACACTGTATCTGTAAATGCGAGGAAGGATACAGTAGATGGATTTTAAAAGAAGAAACATAAGATCATATATAGGATCAGATTTGGGACATTCGGCACATCGAGTCTGCTCCGCCATTCCATCTTGGTTCATCTCTATTTCCCTCTCAACCTCTCACATCCTGCCCCCTTCCTATAACCTTTGACACCCTAATCAAGAACCTATCAATGTCGGGGAGATGACAGCCCTGCCGGCAGTCTGTTCGTCTTTTCACTCTTTTTGTTATTTATTAGTTTGTTAAAAGTTTTGTTTTAATGTTCTTCGGTTTGTTTTATGTTGGGGGAGGGGGGAGGGGATCGGGAGAAACTTTTTTTCAGGTTTTTACCTTCCCGGAGATGCGATCAATTTTCGGATCACATTCTCCGGGCTCTGCGGCCTACCATCGATGGAGCTGGAAGCCTCCTCGGACTGTCGTTAGCCCCACCGGGGGGCGTGGACTTGACGTTGGAGCTGATCCCGTACTTGGGATCGCTCCCACCGCGACCACCGCGGAATCAACATCAAGGGCTTGTAGTCTCGGGTGAGGCCGAGTCGGGAGCTCCGACGTTGCAGAAGGTACACCAGCCCCGACGCGAGGTTTGATCGACCAGCGCGGGGGAGCTGACATCCCCCCGATGCAGGAGCAGATCGCCTCGACACGGAGGGCCCCAACGCCGCCGGCTACAGGAGTTAAGATCATCCCGTCAACGGTGGCTCGAGGCTCACAACTGAGGAAGAACTAAGGGATGAACTTGAACTTTATTTCGCCTTCCATCACAGTGAGGAATGTGTAGGAGTCACTGTGGTGGATGTTCATGTTTAAATGTGTTTTTGAAATGATCTGTTACTTTTAATTGTATGACTGACCTGGCCAATGAAATTCCTCATATGTTGCAAAACATACTTGGCGAATAAAGTGTCATTCTGATTCTGATATCACAGTTCAATTGCTCCCAGGCTGCTCAGATGCACCTTAAAATGCACTTTGTATAAGAAAGAACTGCAGATGCTAGTTTACACCGCAGATAGACACAAAATGTTGGAGTAACTCAGCGGGACAGGCAGTATCTCTGGAGAGAAGGAAAACGTCACCCATTCCTTCTCTCCAAAGATGCTGCCTGTCTCGCTGAGTTACTCTCGCATTTTGTGTCTATCTTAAAATGTTGGTATTGATTAGGTACAGAAAGAGTCAGAGTCAAACAGCATGGATATAGGCCTTTTGGCTCAACTTGTCCATACCGACCAAGACACTAGTTCCACCTGTCCATGCTTGTCCCATATCTCTCCAAATCATTCTTATTCATGTACCTATCCAAATGATAACATTGTTACTTTTTTGCATATCTTTCATTCATTGTTCTTTAACTCTCCACGTCACCGTCTATATCTCTCGTTTCCCTTATTCCTAACCAGTCTGGAGAAGGGTCTCGACTCGAAACACCACCCATTCCTTCTCTCCAGAGATGCTGCTTGTCCCGCTGAGTTACACCAGCTTTTTGTGTCTATCTTCGGTTTAAACCAGCTTCTTATTTAAATTCTGTCATAGTACCTGCCGGGACTACCTCTTCTGGCAGCTTGTTTCATATACCCACCATGTGTGAAAACGTTTAACCCTCATTGCCCTCAGGTTTGATCTTTCCCTCCTCACTTTAAACTTATTTCCTCTGGTTCTTGATTACCCTACTCCGGGGAAAGGATTCTGTGCACCTAGGCTATATATTCCCCTCATTTTGTACACCTCCATAAGATCACCAAGCAACCTCCTGCGTTCCAAGGAATTAAGTCATAGCTTGCCCAGCCTCTCCATATACCTCAGGCCCTCAACGCCTGGCAATATTCTTGTAAAGTGGACCATATACATGATTAAAATATAATTTTACGGCTGGCATAACGAGCCGCTACGATTTATCCACGGACAGGCCCTTTAACCATCACCTCTGGTGACGCATTCCAGGCACTCATCACCCTCTGTGTAAAAAAAAACTTGGCCCTCACTTCTCTTTTCAACTTTGCACCTCTCCCCTTAAGCTAGGCCCTCTAATATTAGATGTTTCCACCCTGGGGAAAAAGATTCTGACTGTCTATCCTTCCTATGCCTCGCAAAAATGTTGATATATCTATCAGGTCTCCCCGCAACCTCCAGTGTTCCAGAGAAAACATTCCAAGTCTGTCCAACTATAGCTAATGCCCCTGAATCCAGGCATTGTTTTGATAAACCACCTCTTCACCCTTTCCAAAGCCTCCATAACATTCCTACAATGGTGGGCCTGTACCTTCTTCTCAATGGTAGGAGCATTCACATAACTATCTCAATATCAGAATCAATTGGAATTTTTGCAGGAAAAATGTATTGAAACAACAATGACTCAATATGTTCATCTAAACGATTGTACATTACTGAAGCACTATTGTTTACAATGTTGTTATTCATGAATATCGTTTACTTTTTTTCCATAGAGCAAATCTTTTAACTTTGGTTTTGTAGTAAAGTCTCATCAGTTTTTTTTTTTTAACACTTTCTCAGACAAAATGTAGTCCTTGCATAGTGTTTGCTTTATGAGAAAGACGGATAAAGGGAACATTTTTCTTATTACAAAAAGTCTTCTTTAAAAGGATTTTACCAGGAAAATTCCAAATTAAGGGTATGAAATAAAGTAGAGTGGAATCGGAAAGCACTGAGAACTGACATCTCATTAGCATTGATACAGAAAGTTAAAGAGTTTTTTCTTATACATCACACTAGATTTCGTTTTCCCATAATTATTGAAATAGCACATTAGCTATTTGACAAGATGGAGAATTTTCTTTATTCATTATGGTCTTTAATGAGCTAATCTCTGAAATTTTTAACCTACAAATAAGTCTTTCAGTATGTCTACTATTTGAATTTCATACTAATTAATTACAAAATAAGGATAATATCAACCATTCCCTTGTAAGCTTAGTTAGAAAAACATGCACGGTGTAAACAGAAGTCAACATTTATATAGAGTCTTTCACATCCTTAACAATAACATTATTTTACCAGCACAATTACTGCAGTAAAGTAAGAAGTAAAATTGCATGATATATAGTTATACAGACAGCAATGTAGAGCTGGCAAAATAAACTGTGGGATAAATACTGCTGGAACACTGGGAAGAATTGGGAAGCTGGGGCAGGATGGAGAGGATGGAGGTGGCTGCACAATGGTGCAGCAGGTGGAGTTGCTGCCACCAGAAAGTTGAAACACAAGTCAATAGAAGCACAAAGAACTGCAGATGCTGGTTTAGAAGGGGTTGGTTCCATTGCCTCCATTATGCTTGCCTTCATCGGTTGGGATGTTGAGTATAAGAGTCAGGATGTTGCTGGGTCTATAACATTTGGGTTAGGCCACATCTGGTGTATTGGGTGCAGTTCTGGTTGCCCCATTGCAGGAAGATTATGGAGGCTTTGGAGAGGGTATAGAAGAGATTTAGCAGAATGCTGCCCAGATTAGGGTGTGTCCCCTATAAGGAAAGGTTGGACAAACATGTATTGTTTTTACTGGAGTGTTGGAGGCTGAGGGGAGACTTGATAAAAGTATAGACATTTATCAGCGGCACAAATAGGGTATTCAGTTAAAATCTCTTTCCCAGGGTGGAACCATTGAGACCAAGAGGGCATAGCCTTAAGGTGAGAGGGGCCTTAAGGTGAGAGCGCAAAGTTTAATGTAGATATGCGGGGAATGTTATTTTTACACACGTTGGGTGCCTGGAATTCCCCAAATCCTCTCTGTAAAATAAACTTGCCCTGCACAGCTCCTTTAAACATTGCCCCTCTTAGCTTGAATCTATGCCCTCTCGTCTTTAATGTTTCCACCCTGAGAAAAAGGTTCTGAATGTCCACCCTAACTATACATCTCATAATTTTATATTCTTCTGTTAAGTCTCCCCTCAATCTCTGGCGTTCCTGAGAAAAAAATCCAAGTCTGTCCATTCTCTCCAGAGGTGCTGCCTGACCCACTGAGTTACTCCAGCATTTTGTTCTATCTTTGGTATAAACCAGCATCTGCTGTTACTTGTTATTACACAATGCTTCTTTAAGGTTGTGCTTTGATGTTGACACCCATATTGTGCAATGGTTCTGCTGGAAGCAATTGACCAGAGACCAAAGAAGTGAAAAGTCTGTCCAAACTCTCTTTGTAGCTGATACCCCCTAATCCAGGCAGCATTCTGGTAAACCTCTTCTGCACCTTCTCCAAAGACTCCACATCCTTCCTGTAATGGGGCAACCAGGAATGCACTCAATAAACCATTGATAGCACGCCTCTCTCTGCTTCTGAATTTTTTACTTACTGGAAATCAATTTGTGGCCTCTGACCAATCTCTGATCAATTGGTTCCAAATGATACAGTGCATGATATTATACGAGCAAATGGAAAGGAGTTGGTGTTCAAAGTAACTGGTGATTTATTAAAACTGGTGCGCACCAGGAGACCAGTCAAAACTGACCGTCATCGGTACAGTTTTTACATTCTCAGCTGACAAGATTCAACTTGATTAACAGTAAAACTAGGTCTTGATTACAAAACGGAGGTTTTAGAAAAACGTAATAACTCAAGGGATATGAGGAGAAAGCAGGAACGGGGAACTGATTTAGGATGATCAGCCATGATCATATTGAATGGCGGTGCTGGCTCGAAGGGCTGAATGGTCTACTCCTGCACTTATCTTCTATGTTTCTATGTTTAATTAGATAACAAACTAGATCTTGATTAGAGAATAAAATAGCTGTCCACAAGTCTAACTTTGTTGACAGTGGATCCAATTTCCTGTTACAACAATGGGCGCATGCTATAAGATAATTAATGAAGTTCCTGAAACTTGGGTGTCATCACTGCTGCACTCCATGTCCCTACTTTTAGGCTTTGTCTGTAGTTCCCTGTCACCACATTAGCACAATCCACATCCTTATTTACTAGTTATTAGCCCTCGTTGTTCTTTCCCCATCAACAGTATAGCGTCGTAGAGTAATACAGTGTGGAAACAGGCCCTTCAGCCCAACTTGCCCACACTGACCAACATGTCCCATCTACACTGGTCCCAGCTGCCTGAGTTTGGCCCACATCCCTCTAAACCTACCCTAAATGTACCTGTCTAAATGTTTCTTAAACATTGCGATAGTACCTGCCTCAACTACTCCCTATGGCAGCTCGTTCAATACACCCACCACCTTTTGTGTGGAAATAGTTACTGTCCTTGTATGTGAATACTTGGCCAATAAATGGACTTACTTACTTACCCCTTGTGATTTTAAATCAATGTCCTCTGGTCCTCGATTCCCCTATTCTAGCCTCTCGTGATTTTGTACACCTCTATAAGATCACCCCTCATCTTCCTAGGCTCCAAGGAATAGAGTCCTAGCCCGTTGAACCTCTATAGATCAGGCCCTCGAGTCCTGGCAACATCCTTGTATAGTATATAAGCAAACAGTAAAGCACAACCTTAGACAAGCATTATGTAATAACAAAATAAATGGAGATGCTGGTTTACACCAAGGATAGACACAAAATGCTGAAGTAACTCAGTGTGTCAGGCAGCATATCTGGAGATCTTAGATAGATGACATTTCGGGCTGGGGGAGAGGCATTAACATTTTGTGGAGAAGGAAGCTGTCAGTTTAATCAACCAGTCAATATAAGCCAGCAGAAGGAAGTAAGCCCAACCAGTTACAGGCAATCTTAATGGGAGACATCATGGCAAAGACTAAGCTGGACCCATCTGCATTCCCAATGGGAATTGGCAGTCTGACATGTCCAATTGTGCAAGTCAACATTGTCAGCAATCACCCTGGTCAAATCATTGCTCCCAATTGCAGTATTTAAAAAAAAACAAGAAGCCATACTAAGATTAATTGCCATTTTATTTCTTGTCATTATTACAACAACACCTAGAAGTGGGCCTGGGCTATTATTTACCTCACTGGAGACCCTCAGATTATCTTAAATTGAACTTTACTGGGATTTATCTTGCATTAAATGTTATTCCCTTTGTCAGGTATCTGTACACTGTGAACGGCTTCATTGTAATCATGTATAACCTTTCCACTGACTGGTTAGCACTCAACAAAAGCTTTCCACTGTACCTCGATACACGTAACAATAAACTTAACTAAACTAAAACATTGGTGCAAGCAAGGAACCACAAACATGAAAAAGTGGTAGATCTAAATTAATATATTGCATAAAATACCCGTGTTGTATCTCACGATGTTCTGGTAAAATGTGATCTGTTTCTGTAGGATGCCTTTCAGTTGTCAAAATGTAATTAAGTGATTCTAAAGGAGATACTGTTTTATCTGAATAGTCTCTTTTACTTTTAGCGATACAGCATGGAAACAGGCCCTTCGGCCTATCGAATCCATGCCGACCAAAGATCTCCCCGTACACTAATTTTATCCTACATACTAGAGACAATTTAGAAGCTAATTAACCTACATACCTGCACATCTTTGCAGTGCGGGAGGAAACCAGAGCACCCGAAGAAAACCCACGCAGTCACAAAGATAATGTACAAACTCCACACAGACAGCTGCCGCCGTAAAATAGAGTGGAATTTTGCCCAATATTTTGGACACAAATACTGGATTCTGCTGCCACTGATGTAGGGACGTAGGCATAGGGAGCGGATAAATCGAGAGTGGGGTGATTGGAGAACAGGGAAACAATACATAATATAATATTCTTTCTTCAGGCAATTGCACCCTGACATTGTTAAGATTTCAGTGGACTGAAAAAGAGCCAAATAATCCTGAGTAAAATCAGACCAGGGACAGGATTTAACAAGTACCTGCAGAATTCTCATTGTTATTGATGTTTGACAGCATTTCTTTTTTTTTTACCGGTAATAGATTGAAAAATGATAATGTGACTTATTGATCAGCGTAAACAAATTTCATTTATAAGATCAATAACAGTTTACAGCTGACAGACCATAAGGACAAAATTTATTTTTTACCTTTGAGTTAATAAATGATTTTAGTGCTGTGGAAAATGTAAAGTAGTCCTAACAGTTTTTTGTTACTTAAGGCATAGATCACATAGCAGTGTTATTGCAAACAATCGGTACTTAAAGTTAATATATAGTGCAGAGAATACCCAGAGGCAACACCTGCCAAATGGAACCAACGTACAGCTTATTAAAAAGTAGCATATTGGCTAGTCTTTGCTTTGTTTCCGTGTGGATAACAAAATTTTCAGATACGGTTAAATGTGTTTACAATTTTACAATTTATCCATTAGCATTATCTAATAAAAAGCTCTTTAAATCTCTTTGACTGAATCACAGGAAATAGATCATTCTGCACAGTGGCTCTAAACATGTGTATTTTATTTAAGGATATTTAGTTTAAATACTCTGAAGAAGGGTCCCGATCCAAAACGTCACCCATCCTTTTCCTCCAGAGATGCTGCCTGACACTCTGAATTACTCCAGCACTTTGTATCTTTTTTTAGTTTAGTTTAGAGTTAGAGCGTGGAAACTGGCTGTCCACGCTGACTATCGATCTCCCGTTCACTCTATTTCTATGTCCTGCAGACTAGGGGAAATTTACAGGAGCCAATTAACCTATAAACTTGCATGTCATTGGGATGTGGGAGGAAACCGGAGAATCCCATGAAACCCCACGCGGTCACAGAGAGAACGTAGAAACTCCGCACAGACAGCATTTGAGATTAAGGTCGAGGTCGGGTCGCTGGTGCTGTGAGGCAGCAGCTCTATCACTGCAAAACTGTGCTGCCTATCAGTGCAACCATTTGCTGCTGATATATTTTATTGCCCTGCACACAAGAAGGTGCTCAGGACTGAAATATAGTGCCAAAGACAATGATAAAATTGGCAAATTACATAAAAGGAATAGTTTACGGAATTATATATTGTAGGCCTACATCAAGCAAACATGTTGTGCAATCCATTTCTTGGGATCAGTATCATAGCTGGATCTTAATAAACGAGCAATTTGTCTTTGAAAGATGTTTTGATTGGGTAGTGTAATATGAACCTCTGAATACTCTAGCCATAAAGGAGAGAGAGGTGAATCTATGGACTGTCTTGGTTGCACTAAGGATTTCAAGTTTTTATTTGCACTAGTATTACCGGCCTTAGGAGGTGCGGGGCCAATTGGGAACAATTTTGATGAGCCCCAGGTTCCCATCCAAGGTCTGTAGAATCATAAAAATATCAATAAAGTCTATTATAGACTTTATATCTCTATGGTAGAATGGAAAGTAATCAAAATGTGCGTTTAAAAAGTGCTTGCGAGTTAATGGACCAAACAGATCTAAGCTACATTATAATATAAAATTGCATACATGTAAGCCTACAAGTAGCAAACAAAATGTGTAGATCACCTCTGACAAGTACATAGAGAGTAGATTACTCTAGCGCGAGGTCCCCTTAGGCCCGGAGCCCAATTGGGAGCAATTGGTCCAATTGGCTTAAGGCCGGCCCTGAGTAGACAATTAGACACTCTTCATTCTAGCGAACATAGGTGACGCTCTCCACAGATGCTGCCTGACCCGCAGGGTTTAGCAATGTTACAAAATTTTGAGATTTTAAAAATCAAGTCTGTAATTTATCCCATCCAATAAAGCATAAAAAGAAGTTTAATTTGACACCTATTTCACTTTCATATCTTCAGTATTAAAAAAGTTGTGGCCATTTTCATACTTGGAAATAAGCAACTTGTGTTCCCCAATTGCTTTTCCATTGACTGACAGAGAGGTCACAAAAAGTGTCGTGCGGATCGAGGACAGTCAAACCTCCGCTTGGTCTCAGCCTATAACTTTATTAAAAGATTAAGAGAACGACTAGAAAGATAAAAAGAAGTTTCACCTATTATTTAGATTGAAGCCATTTTGAAACAAATGCTTTTCCATGAAACAAAAGCTCTTACTTAGATGGCTTTTAAATTAAAAATTAAATAAACTGAAATAATTTTCAGTTATTATAATTGTAGCTAATTACAACTTAGATTTGAATTACTAATCTAAACATCTATCAATTGTAGCTAATTAAGAAATTACTAGATTAAACATTTTTCTTAAGATAGCCTAAGTGTCCAAATAACATTCACACAAGAATTCACAATAAAACATGTTTTTTAAATCTCATTGTCATGTATTTATAGGCCAAATGGAAGGAATTTAATGTTTAATACCTGTAAATTAATGGCCATTTAAATCAACTTGCGAGTGGGTTTTACTGGAACAGGGCCATTTGGAACGTTGAGGATATGGTGATTTATACCCCCACATCGGCAGCAAATACACTGCCGGTTCGTATGGGGACTAAATCGCCGTTTCGCAACTTAAAATGTGAACTAAAGGCATCTTAAGAAACACTTTTATACATAAAAATAAACGACTTTCTTTTACCTGTCACCTACATGAAATCTGTCCCAGTTGTCGGCGTTTACGGCTTCAGAAGCTGGTTTGAAATGACTCCAGCGTTGAAATTGTCGGGCGATTTAAAAATAAAAGACACAGAACGGCCGCCGGAACGATTCTTCAGCAAACGCTTGGACTACAACAAAATATAATCCAGGACAAGGTAAGAGAAAATCACGTTTTAATCCCGCACCCCCCCCCTCAAACGCGCCAAAATCGCGCACACGGCCAGTGGCAGAACTGCAGCGCTGCTGAATGTAAGTATTGTAATATACCTACAGAGTTAGTCCAGAACTGCCTCTTAAATTGTCTCTGAGCAGCAGTTTCAAGCCAACCCACGAAGGGGAAGACATTTTCTGTAACAACTAGTGCAATGGTGCACACTCACAGAAAGATGTAGCATCTTTCCAGCACTTGGCAGTCATGCCAGGCATATTGTGATAGAGATCAAGGTGCTTAAAAGACAACAAAAAGGCACCGACTTTTAAAGTACGCGTTTTACACACTTACACCCAAAGTGAATTTCAAGTTTTTTTAATTGTTATAAACAATTCTGGATGCATTGGCACCGTTGAAATGTATCCTCACCTACAGTAGGGCATGTAACATGTTTCATAATACCAAGCTCACTGGCGTTTGTGTAGCAGCCGCTGGCATTCATGCGCATTGTGCCATGCTAGTTGGATAGTTGGGGTGCTGTAGTGCTGTCATCAGTGTAATGCACAGAATAAGCATTTCAACTGAAAACATTTCCCCTGCACATTTTAACATGTCAATCCGTGTGCTTTGGAAAGTGTTTGAGCAAATTAACTTTAGTTCTGAAACTGCTTTGATGGGTATAAGCAGAATGTCTCTTTAATTATAAAACCAGCAAAGTAGAATAATATTCCAGTTGTTGTCTTCTGTCTGTTCAATGGTTGAATCTATAATCTACAATTTAGCTAAGGGAAAGAGTGCCTTAAGGGAATTGTGATTAAAAAAAGCTGCTGGAGCAACTCTGCAGATCAGTCTTGGTTGTGGAAGGTAGACAAAAATGTTGGAGAAACTCAGTGGGTGAGGCAGCATCTATGGAGAGAAGGAATAGGTGACATTTCGGGTCGAAACACTTCTTCAGGGGGGGGAACGGAAAAAAAATGAAGAGGCGGAGACAGTAGGCTGTGGGAGAGCTGGGAAGGGGGAGGGGAAGGAGGGAGAAAGCAAGGACTATCTAAAATTGGAGAAGTCAATGTTCATACTGCTGGGGTGTAAACTACGCAAGCGAAATATGAGATGCTGTTCCTCCAATTTACACTGGGCCTCACTCTGGCAATGGAGGAGGCCCAGGACAGAAAGGTCAGATTCGGAATGGGAGGTGGAGTTGAAGTGTTGAGCCACCGGGAGATCAGGTTGGTTAGTGCGAACTGAGCGGAGGTGTTGGGCGAAGCGATCGCCAAGCCTGCACTTGGTCTCGCTGATGTAGAGAAGTTGACACCAGGAACAGCGGATGCAGTAGATGAGGTTAGAGGAGGTGCAGGTGAACCTCTGCCTCACCTGGAAAGACTGCTTGGGTCATTGGATGGAGTCAAAGGGGGAGGTAAAGCGACAAGTGTAGCATTTCCTGCGGTTGCAAGGGAAAGTACCCGGGGAGTGGGTGGTTTGGGTGGGACGAATTGACCAAGGAGTTACGGAGGGAACGGTCTCTGCGGAAAGCAGAAAGGGGAGGAGATGGGAAGATGTGGCCAGTGGTGAGATGCCATTGGAGGTGGCGAAAATGTCGGAGGATCATATGTTGTATGCGACGGCTGATAGGGTGGAAGGTGAGGACAAGGGGGACACTGTCCTTGTTACGAGTAGGGGGATGGGGAAAGAGAGCGGAGCTGTGGGATATAGAGGAGACCCTGGTGAGAGCCTCATCTAACTCCTTGATGCAGAGACCGTTCCCTCCCTAACTCCTTGGTTCACATCTTATGGGGAGGAGGCATGAGAATGGGGTTGAGAGGGAAAAATTGATCACGCCATGATTAAATGGCAGAGTAGACTTGAAGGGCCTAATGGCATAATTTTGCTCCTATAACTTATGAACTTGAATTTTAAAAGTCATAATTGTATTTGGTCCCCTCTATCTTTTTAAACTGCCTGTCAATCCTTTGACTTTAATGCCACTTAAAGAAAATTCACTCAAAATATCTCAAATAGATGCCTGCCCAGCAAACCCATTCACTATTTCTATTTTTTCTTTGCATCTCTCTCACCCATTTTTATGAGGATTGTTTTTTATTTCTTCTCACATTGCTGGACATACCTTTTTTTAAATGACTGGTGCCCGCCAATGTGAACATGAGAGCAATCTACAAAATCAAGGCTGTGGCTTTCTCTGCTCACCAGCTAGCATAACACATGTTTCTCTGTCAGTCTTTCTCTTGCTGCTCCATCTTAACTAGGTACTCTGGAGAATTTCTCTTCTTATCTCAATCCGGCATCTTCAGTGGTGTCTGTTTCCCCGATATCACCATTCCCTAGGCCTCTGCACAGCTATAAATCCAGTCGGCATTGATGTACTCTGGTTATATTTGTGGCCCTTCTGAAACATTGTGCCAAAATCTCATCAAGATACACATCACGATATTACAACTTGCAATTTGATTTCCTTTTCTCTTCTTCTTTTTTCCTTTTCATTTTTATACCAATTTTGCAATTTATTTGCATCCGTATACACCTTTCACTATTTTTAAACTACAATTTACTTTTGCATCTCTTACTTCTAATTTTTGGTATTTTTCTCCCATTACGTGCCTTCTTCTGCTTTTCCCCTGTTCCCTCTGACTCGTTTTAAACTGAATAAGGGTTCCAACCCAAAATGTCACCTATCCACGCTCTCCAGGGATGCTACCTGACCTGTTGAGTTACTCCAGCATTTTGTGTCTTTCTTTGATATGCCAGATCTGCAGTCCTTGTTATTAGATTCCCTTTCCTTTGCTCATTCATTTGCTTATTTCCCCTTATTCACAAACGACTTTCTCTATGTACTTATCCTGTTGGAGTAGCATTTTTAACTCTAAAAAGATGGAAAGCTGGAGTGCAGAGAAGATTGACACAAAATGCTGGAGTAACTCAGCGGGACAGGCAGCATCTCTGGAGAGAAGGAATGGGCGATGTTTCGAGTCGAGAGCCTTCATCAGACTGAGAATATTTACTCGATCTATAACAGCATTTAAAAGATACATGGACAGGTACATGGATAGGAAAGGTTGAATGGGATACAGGCCAAATGTGGGCGTGGGCTAGCTTTGATGGGCCATCTTGGTCGGCATGGATGAGTTAGGCTGAAGAGCTTTTTTCTGTGCTGTATGACTCTATGGCTCCAAGATAACTCTGGACACTCTCTGGCAGTTTGCAGTTAAAAGGAATTTTATCGGGAGAGGGGAAAGTACTGTGAATTGATAGAAGCATTGACTGAGATTGTACTTATCCATTTGTGCATTTTGTTTCTTGGTAATTGGACTCTTCCATCGGATTTGAGAACCAGAGGACATAGATTTAAGATGAGGGCGGAAACATTTAATAGGAACCTGAGGGGTAACTTTTTTAAACAAAGGATGGTGAGTGTATGGATCGAGCTACCAGAGGAGATAGTTGAGGTAGGTGTTATCACAAATTTAAGATACATTTAGACAGGTGCATGGACAGGATAGGGTTAGAAGGATATGGGCCAAACGCAAGCAGGTGGGACTACTGTAGATGGGGCATGTTGGTTGGTGTGGACAAATTGGGCCTGTTTCCACGCTGTATGACTCTATGACTCTATTTAGGACAATGGAGAGCGAGTGAGCCAGACTATGATCATAGAATATGGGATTTGAAAGGTTAGCCCATGCATAACTGGAGTTCAGTTTGATCACAGGCCCAGCGGGTTGTATTATAGTTGATATAGTTGATATACTTTTAACTTGAGATGTCTGTTTAATATCATGTGCACAAAAAACAGAAGGAAACAACGACGGCTATACAAACGCTTGACGCCGAAAAAGCATGTGACCAGATGGCCATACTTATTCGAGCTCCTCAAGAGATTTAACTTTGGATACAACTTTTTGGAATGGATTAAGCTTCTGTATAAAAATCCGACAGCACGAATTCTCACAAACCAAACGTTCTGATCTCCCTTTAATTTGTTCAGGGGAACAAGACAGGGATGCCCCCTATCAACATTCATATTTGCTCTTGCTATAGAACCTCTTGCTCAGAGTAATCAATTAGATCCCCGTATTCATGGTTGCGACACAAAAGAGAGTACAAATAAAATAACTTTGTACGCGGATGATATCCTCCTGTACCTAACAGAACCACAAACCACTATTCCAGCGATACTGGAAAAAAATAACCTGTTTGGTACATTTTCAGGCTACAGTATTAATTGGAATAAAAGTATACTGTTGCCAGTTCATACCATCCCCTCAGATACATTGGATAATTTTCCTTTCAGAGTAACAACAGATAACTTTACCTATCTAGGGACTGAGGTTACAAAGCGTTTAGCCCCTGTCCCACTTAGGAGACCTAAACAGCAACCTCTGGTGACCTTGCCCGCAACCCAAGGTTTCCATGAGGCACAGGAGGTTTTGGTCACTCTCCCTAATGGTGGAAAGTGGTTTCCGCGTGGTCGGGGCTTCATCTAGGTTGCTGCTATTTTTTCATCATGATTAAAACCGGCCTCAACTAAAAATAGGTTGCTGTTTTTAAAATCGATAATTTTTTAGTCGCTGGTCTAGTCAAAGCCGTTTTTTTTCAAAGTCAAGTTATTAACATATGCGTGGGAGGTGGTAGGAGGTTGCAGGTCACCTCAACCTTGATTTTTTTTTGGGTGGCAGGCAAGGTCACCAGAGGTTGCTGTTTAGGTCTCCTAAGTGGGACAGGGGCATTACTCTTCCCTTTCGCAGGCCAATTTCCCTCCCTTATTAGAAAACCTAAAAAGCAAAATCCAATTCTGGAAAACTCTTCCAATTTCCTTCGAAGAGTAAATACCATTAACATGAACTTCTTACCCCAGCTACTATATCTAATTCAGAACATTCCCATTTCTCTTACAAAAACATTTTTTAAGAGATTAGATTTGATAATAATACCTTTCTTGTGGAATTACAAAACTCGTAGGATAAACAAATCAAAAACTAAGGGCGGGCTTGCTCTTCCAAATTTCAGATTATATTACTGGGCGTCTGCCATCAAGTCCTTTGCATTCTGGCTTGACACCTCAAACATCCCTCTGAATTGGATAAAAATAGAACAAGAAGATTGTCATCCATACTCAATAGGTACCATCCTATTAGCTCCTACTTCAATTGATAAATCATATTATGGATTTAATCTTGTTATACACTATTTGATATATATGGAAGCAAGTCAGAACGCATTTTGAATTTAAACCTATATCTCTCGCTTTGCCCATAGCAAATAACCCCACATTCAAGCCATTTATTTTAGATAAGACTTTCTCTACATGGAGTGAATTAGGAATCCACAGTGTCAGAGACCTATATATCGATGGTACGTTTGCCACCTTTACACAGCTACGAAAGAAATTTGAACTCCCAAATAGTAACTTCTTCAGATACTTGCAAATCAGGGATTATATACGAAAGCATCTGTCGGGATTTGAAGTTGAGAGGCAGTCTCAAATAGATGACTGACTTAAAACATCACCATATAAAGACAAATTCATCTCCTAAATGTATGATGTCCTTCTATCAATAACCTCTCCATCCTCTAGCAAGTATAAGATCAATTGGGAAAAATACATAAATGTCCAAATACCAGATGAAATATGGGAGGAAAGCCTCAAACGTATACATAGGTGCTCAAACAATGCTAGACACTGCCTCACACAGTTCAAAATTATACAAGGCAAAAATACACAGTATATATCCAAATGTTTCTCCTATTGTGATAAATGTCACTCCTCAGATGCTACTCTTTTTCATAAGTTTGTATCGTGCCCTAAACTCACCTCTTTCTGGTTTGATATATTTAAGAATATCTCAGACATTCTTAACATCCCATTAAACCCAGAGCCCTTATTAATCATCTTTGGGGTACCTGAAACATCAAGGCAACTCACAACTGTTCAACAACAATTCCTCTCCTACTGTCTCATTACAGCAAAGAAACTACTGCTCATGTCATGGAAAAATACAACAGCTCCCAATTCAAGAATGTGGCTTCATGACTTGACCAGTACATTACATTTAGAAAGAATAAGATATGTTCTAAAGGATGGAGGCAACCAATTTAATAAAATCTGGCAACCATTTATGTCATTTCTTGTACAGAAGAATATTGACACATGACACAAATCTATCTACACTCTAAACTATCCATTTTAATGAAATTATGAGTAAGGGATAGAAGACAAGAGAGTTAGAAACAAGAGTCTTCACAAAGAATTCTTACACTGAACTGCTCCCTATGTACTGTAGTCGCCTTCTGCACTTTACTTATGTATTTAGTTATTTTTATTTGTCACTTTTTCCCCACCCATTATTTATTTATTTATTTATTTAAAGTTGTTTTTATAAACATGCCCGTCCATATTGTTTGTATAATACTCAAATGTTCTGTTTTGATATGTACATTTGGAAAAAAATGAGCTTGGATATGGCAACATAATCTGTACCCATTGTTTGATGGCTCAATAAAATGTGTTTAATTAGTAAATTAAAAAATACCATACCTCAACCACCCATATTCTACCTCAAACCTACCTCAACCTTGCCTCGACCACCTCAACACTACCTGAACCATTCATACCATACATCAACCACCCATACTCTGCCTCAAACCTACCTTAACCACTTTAACACTACCATAACCATCTTAACACTATCTTAACCACATCAACACTACCTTAACCATCTCAACACTACCTCAGCCAGCCATAACATACCTCAATCACCCATACCCTACCTCAACGCCTACCTTAAAACTACCTTAGCCATCTTAACCCTACCTCAACCACTACAAATGTTGCACAACTATGGTTGCTCTACATGATTTGGCTTTAGCCCATGCTCTATTTTACTTACAAGATCTGATGATTTATTGTTGCTGTTGTTGCATCTAATGTACTTATAAAGGGCAACAAGTAAGAATTTCATTGTTATGGTTCATGTTTGGTGCATAGAACAGTACAGCGCAGAAAAAGGCCCTTCAGCCCAGCGAATTCGCGCCGACCAGTGATCCCCATACACTAGCACTATACTACATACTAGGAACAATTTAAATTTTTTACCAATGAACCTACAAAACGTTTCTACTTTGGTGTGTGGGAGGAAACTGAATCACCTGGAGAAAACCCACGCAGTCACAGGCAGAACGTACAAATTCCGTACAGACTGCACCCATAGTCAGGATCGAATTGGGGTCTCTGGCATAAATCTACTGTTGAACCATTGTGCCTCCACCTCTCATAATTCCATATCAGGTCTGTGACAAATAAACCCTTATCTTGACACAGATGTCAAACTTAACATATACATTGTAAACAAGGCATTCAATTACAAACATATACCGGTATATATTATATATATAGATATATACATCTTAGACTTTTGGTAATAAAAGGGAGATTTAGCAGCAACAAATCAAATGTAACCTAATGTCTGAAAACCACAGGGATCATAATAAAAGTTTTGCCATTGCCATAGTCCATCAGTTATACGCAGGTCATTTTCGCTATGTACTCTGAGGTCACTTCAGAACTGTGCAGCCAAAGTCACCTGAACCTTATGTGTTTGGACAGTATTTTTACAGCAAATAATAAAAAGCAAATCAGATTGCCAGAGGCCAGGTTGTTGAAAATGGTGTATCACATTATTAATTAAAATACAAGTCAGCTTTCTGCAGCAGTTCTAGCCCGTGGGTTTCCAATGTACTGCAGTTGATTGAATCAGGTCCTGGCAGCAAAGCCATTTTCTGTTTTGTGCTTCAAGGGAAAAGAAATTTGGAGCTCAGTGCTGCTACTTCATTTGTAAAGGGAATGATTTTTTTTAAATGTGAAGTTGAAACATCCAAAGTAGGAAACAAGTGTAATCTAGAATTTACAACAAATAAATCCTGCATGAATCTTAATTATTAAAAAGGTCAATATAGTTCACTTCACTTAAGGGTTCACATCTCATAAATCAATACAATCTGGGGAGGTCAGTGAAGAACCTTTTCTATCAATGTACTCAATTGCTGCTAATAGTTTCTGTGCATCAGTAATGTCTCTCAGATACCAATGTGGTTAAGATTTCTGAAGATAAATTAGGGATGCACAGTGGCACAGCGCTAGAGATCCAGGTTTGATCCTGACCTTGGATGCTCTGTGCAGAGTTTGCACGTTCTCCCTGCGACCTCATGGGTTTTCTATGGATGCTCCTGTTATCTTCCACACCCCAAACACGTGCTGAGGTTAATTGGCCCTCTAAATTCCCCCTCGTCTGCAGGGAGTGCATGCAAAAGTGGGAAACATAGAATTAGTGTGGATGGGTGATCACTGGGCAATTTGGGCTGAATGGGCCTAGCTTAAATGGGGCTTCTTGGTTAGCATGGACGTTGGGCCGAAGGGCCTGTTTCCGTACTGTATATGTACAACTTTCCATGATTTACTGCATGTTATCTGGGCTGTCGGCTGATTAATAGTGAAATATGTTCATGTTACAATTTTTGTGTAGAGACAGCCACTTTGCTTGGGCTGACTGCAGCCCAAATCTGCAGTCCGTTTCGATCCAACACCACTCCATCAGGGAGGGACACGCTAACTGCCTATGTAGTCAACACCAATCTTCTTGGAGATGATGTAGAAATAAAGAACTGCAGATGGTTTATAACAAAGTGCTGGAGTAACTCAGTGGGTCTGGCAGCATCTTAGGGCCTATTCCTGTGCTGTACTGTCTGTGTTCTAATTTCTGTGTTGGATTCCATGATTGCACACTGGTTGATTGAATTGAAAAATACAGCATGAAAACAGGCCCTTCGGCCCATCGCTGAATATCCACCAATGGCCAATAATGGACCCACTAGGCCATTTGTGGCTGGCCCTGATCGGTCCTGATCATTTCTTACCTCCAGCTCTTCTCCTCTCACCTCCCACCACCTAGTTTCTGTCTGAAGAAGGGTCCCGGCTCGATATGTCACCCATCCTTTTTCTTCAGAGATGCTGCCTGACCCACTGAGTTACACCAGCACCAGGGATTTGTGCCAGTCTCAAGCAAATGGGGTTATCTTAGATAGGGCTTGTTGGTCAGCACAGGTCAGTTGGGCCGAAGGGCCCGTTTCCATGCTGTATAATTCTATAACCTCTCAATAACCTCCAAATGCAATAAATTGAGTAGCCAGTAAACAAAGTATTTCCCATTGAACAAAAATCTGAGTGATTGCGAGAATCAGCAGTTCTCTCCTGCCCTCTGTACTCTTTCTACAGCTTAAGGGTGGCACAGTAGCTCAGCAGTAGAGTTTCCGACTCACAGCGCCAGAGACACAGGTTCGATCCTGACTGTACTGAGTTTGTACGTTCCCCCTGTGACCACGTGGGTGTTCTCCGGTTGGTCTGGTTTCCTCCCATACTCCAAAGATGTGCAGGTTTGTAGGTTAATTGGCTTTGGTGAAATTATAAATTGTCTCTAATGCGTAGGACAGTGCAGTGTACGGGGTGATCACTGGTCGGTGCAAACTCGGTGGGCCGAAGGGCCTATTTCTGCATTGTGTCTCTAAGGTATAAAGTCCTGAAATCAAGGGCGGCCTATTCTACTAAGCTAATTACTCTTATTATGCTCAGATGTGGCATAACTAATATCAGTACTAAACAGACATAGAAGAACAGTTTCACTCTCCGTATCAGATTAGTGGATTAGCACCTACTGCTCAGAATGCCACAGAAGCTGAACTCTCAACAATTTACATTATAACCAGTGAGAGCCCATGGCAGGCGAGTACTTTACAGGCACTTGGTAAATCTATGTTTTATTTCAAAAGCCACCAAGCATTTCAATTTCTGCTTTTCTCAGAGAGCACTGGAAATGTGTATTTTTTTAAAGATGCAGCATGGAAACAGCCTTGGCATGATGTTCAGCAGTAATATTGTGGCCAAAGGGCTTGTTCCTGTTCTGGACTATTCTGTGTTCAAAGTTTTTGATGGATTCCACGATTGCGCTGGGTTCGGTGCTGGGCCCGCTACTCTTCATGTTGCATATTAATGATTTGGATGAGGGGGTTGAAGGCTTTGTGGCCAAGATTGCAGATGATACGAAAATAGGTGGAGGGGCAGGTAGTGTAGAGAAAGCAGGGACTCTGCAGAGGGACAAGGTTGGGAGAGTGGGCAGAGAAGTGGCAGATGTAATTCGCATATCACTGTACCTTAATTGGTACACATGACAATAAAAGACCTTTGAAACCTTTAAATCCTTTGAATATAGTGCAACAAAGTGTGGAGTCATGTATTTGGGTAGTAGGAATAAAGGTGTACACTATTTTCTAAATGGGGAGAGAATCCAGAAATCAGAGGTGCAAAGGGACTTGGGAGTGCTGGTGCAGGATTCCCAAAAGGTTAATTTGCAAGTTGAATCAGTAGTAAAGAAGGCAAATGCTAGCATTTATTTTAAGAGAGCGAGAACACAAAAACAAGGATGCAATGCTGAGGCTCTATAAGGTGCTGGTAAGGCCACATTTGTAGTATTGTGAGCAATTTTGGGCCCCATATCTGAGGAAGGATGTGCTGGCTCTGGAGAGGGTCCAGAGGAAGTTTACAAGAATGATCCCTTGGAATGAGTGGGTTAACATATGATGAGCGTTTGACAGTACTGGGCCTGTACTCGCTGGAGTTTTTAAGGATGAGAGGGGACCTTATTGAAACTGACGGGATAGTGAAAGGCTTGGATAGAGCGAATGTGGAGAGTGAGTTTTATTTTGCAATGATTTTACCACTAAGGCCTAAGTAATAGGGAGAGATTGTGCAGGTGAGGACTTTATTCCTTGGAGCGCAGGAGGTCGAGGGGTGATCTTATGGAGGTGTACAAAAACATGTAGGGAATAAATAGAGTAAATGGACAGAAGCTTTTACCCAAGACGGGGAAATCAAGAACCAGAGGATTCAAGAACCATAGGTTTAAGGTGAGAGGGAAAAGATTCAATAGGAACCTGAGGATTAACTTATTCACACATAATGTGGTGGGTGCATGGAATGAGTTGCCAGAGGAAGTAGGTGAGGCAGGTACAATTACAACATTTAAAAGACATTTGGACAGGTGCATGGATAGGAAACTTTTAGAGGGATATGGGACAAACATGGACAAATAGGATTAGCTAGATGGGCATCTTGGTCGACATGAATGAGTTGGGTTGAAGGGCCTGTGTCCGTGCTGTATGACTATTGAATTTTCTTTTCAATATGCTTTTCAATATGTTATCTATGTGCAAATCTACCATTATATAATTGTTGATACGAGGAACTGCAGATGCCGGTTTACAAAAATGAACACACAGTGCTGGAGTAACTCAGCAGTTCAGGCAGCATCTCTGGAGAAGATAGATAGGTGACATTTTTCTCTCCATGATCTCCAGAGATGCTGCCTAACCCACTCAGTTACTCCAGCACTTTGTGTCATTAATCATAGAATTTTTATATTTTTTAATGCTGGTTGTTAGGTGCAAGTCCATCCTACCACTTAATGTGAGCAGAGATTCCAGAGTAATATGAGGGTGCAATGCTGTCAGTCTGCTTCAAGGGTCAGTTGCAGTAACTTAGAAACCAGCAGAGGGAGTTGTTGTACTTGGGGTGAACTCTTCCCACACTCAAAAAGTATCAAACATTGCATGCGGAGTCTGTAGGATATAGTTAACATGCATTTTCTTTAATATGCATCCCGTATTAAAATGTGCATTGTACTTTTAATTGTAACCTAAAATTCACTGGTTAAGGAAAAGTGTTTTCAGACCTACTGCAAGGAGGCCTTGGATGTGGAGAGGACCAGAGGGCACAGAATAAAATAATGTACCTTTAGCATGGAGATTAGGAGGAATTTCTTTAGACAGAGAGTTGAAAATCTGTGGAATTCATTGCCACATGGAGCTGTGGAGGCCAAGACATTGGGTATTTTTAAAGCAGCGATTGATAGGTTCTTCATTAGTAAGAGAGTCAAACATTACGGGGAAAAGGCAGGAGAATATAGTTGATAGGGAAAAATAAAACAGCCATGATTGAACGGCGGAGCAGACTCAATAGGCCGATTGGCCTAATCCTGCTCCTAAATCTTATGATCTTATGAACTTTTTTTACAATACAATGCGATACAATATTTATTGTCATTTAAGTCTCAGTGAGGCTCAAATGAAATTCCGTTTCCACAGCCATACAAACAAAGACAATTTCCTACAGACATACACACAATTTAATTCACACAAACATCCATCATAGTGAACCCACTGTGATGGAAGGCAAAGTCTTTTCTCTCCCCTGTTCTCCATTTCTCTCCCGATGTCCAAGCCCCAGGTGGGCGATGATAAGTCCCACGGCCATTTTAGGCCGTGCCGGGCGATTTACGGCCTCGCTCCCAGTCAAAAAGTCACAATATTGGAGCCCCCGGCGGGCGCTGGAATGTCCCGCGGCCATGAAGCCGCGCGGGGCGATGTACGGCCCCGCTCCGGGTCGTTCCAACCCCGCGACACGGGATGGAGAAGTCGCGTTGCGGGAGCTCCGGGAAGCGGTCTCTCTCCACCCGGACCCGCGAGCTCCCGACGTCCCAGTCCACTGGACCTGCGGCTGCGTTGCTGGAGCCTCCGAGCCCCAGGAGTCGAGTTGCAGCAGCGAGTCGCCACCGCTCCCCACGCTCCGAGGCCGGCCAGCCCCACAATGGTGAGTAGTCCGCAGCTCTGCAATCTCCCGAGCCCCCGGGTTGTTCAGGTTGGAGGCCGCTCCACGGTGCTAGGCCGCAACGACAACGGAGACCCGACAGGGAAAAGGTCGGGTCTCCCGGACAGGGAAGAGATTTTAAACAGTTTCCCCCTCCCCCCCCCCACCCCCCACATATACACATTTAAAACCAGTATTAAAAAACACCAACACTACATTTAACTAGACAAAAAATAGAAAAAAGACAGACAGGCTGTAGGGGGCGCTGCAACGGGTGAGTCACGCCGCCTCACCGATAGAACTTATGACCTTGTCTGTCTGTTAATTCATTCAATGATATAGAGCAGGGGTTCCCAACCTTTTTCGTCCCGTTTACCCCTGGCAACTTTAATAGCACATAACAATGTTATTTCACTTATTTATGACAACTAATGATGAACAGATACCGGTACTAAACACAGTCAGTCAATGAGAAAAAATATGTACAATTCCAGAATCAGCAAATATACCCCCTGGGTAGGCAAAATTTAACCCCTGAGGGTAAATTTATCCCAGGTTGGGAACCCTTGATATAGGGATATTGGAATCATACAATGAGAAAGAGGCCATTGAGTCGAGAAGGAACATGTTTCATAGGATCTCTTGAATGCATTGAATCTCTATTTTGCTTCATGTCACCATTCTTGTGGTGAGTAGTTTTGATCTGGAAGTCACAGCCCAAAAGGATGATGAAAGAACATTAAATGGTAACTTTCAACAGGAAGGTGTATAAATGTTCTAAAGGAGTTGTACGAAATTAGATGGGACTTTTTTGGCAAGCTCTACCATAGGGCAGGCATTGGCACAATGGGTTGAATGGGAGCGTGCTGCGTGGGAGAGGGAGGAACCAATGCAAGAAACTGACATCTCGGAGTTAATGACAACAGGTAGGTCATTCTAATCAAGACAAACAGGCACGCCGTTGCACTGATTGGGAATTCCATGGAAGAGTGTGGATGGCCATGACCTGAATGCCCTTACTGAGGGCTAAATGAGTTGCGATAATAACTAAAGCCAGTTCAGGAGTCCAATGGAGCTGTGTCTGGAGGCACCTATCTGGTATTCGAGTCAGAAGAAGTGTCCTAACCCGAATGTCGCCTGTCCATTCCTTCCTCAAAATCTGCCTGACCAGCTGAGTTCCTCCAGCACTTGGTGTTTTGCTCAAGATTCCAGCATCTGCAGTTCCTTATGTCTCCTGTATTCATTTACTGGTAATCCAAATATTTGAGATAGATATTGCATCTATCCTGCAAAACATAAGCACAGAATATAGAACAGCACAAGAACAGGCCTTTTGGCCTTCTGTGCCGAACATGATGCCAGGTTACACTAGCTCCGCTGCCTGTACATGATCCATATCCATCCATTCCCTGCATATCCATGTGCCTTTCTGAAAGCCTCTTTAATCTACACTATCGTATCTGCCTCCACCACCAACTCTGGCAGCGTGTTCCAGGCATCCAGCATCCTCTGTTAAAAAAAAGTTGCCAATCACATCTCCTTTAAAGTTTCTCCCTCTTACCTTAAATCTTTTCCCTCTAATCTTTCATGTTTCTACCTTGGGGAAAAAGGTTCTGACTGCCCACCCTATCTCATACTTTTATATTCTTCTATCAGGTTTTCCTTCAACTACCAGGATTCCAGAGATAACAATCCAAGCCTGCTTAACCTCCCCTTGTATCTTAAATCTTAAATGCCCCTATTGTATCTGGTCTCACCACCACCCCATAATTGAAGATTATTTCTCCATACATCAAGATGAAGATTTCTGCTTCAATTAATAACCCACACATAGAAATCATTGCAAGAAGTAAAATAGGTCCTTTAGCCTGAGCAGATGACAATATCTGGCTATTATCATCTATGAGGCGATAAGGCTATTATTGATAAGGCTCGTCGGACAGCGGGACCAGGAGGTAGCTAGAGATGTTGGATGCGAGGAGCAAGGGCCGGTAGGAGGGTGAACTGGGATAATGAGGATGAACTGGAATAATGCTCCGGCACCTTCAAGGTCGGCTGCCGGTTGTCCCCTCGCGAAACCAAGATGGCCGGGTGAGGAAAGATGTGGGACGTTGGTTCGCAGGAACTACTCCAGTACATTGGGCCCACAGGCCGACCGGACTTTGGACTTTGAATAATGACGCCAAAACGTGGTGGCTCCAGCATGTGTAATACACGCAAAATAAATTTCACTGTGCAGTTGCATATAAATGACATATAATGCACCTTTGAACCACCACCTTTATCCATTTTTTCTCCATGTGAGAAACTATTTTTAATTCTAACAACCAGGTTTCACCTACTCACTTCCCTTCATCCGTAGATCTAGAGTAATCGCAAATTTTTATTGGAATCTGAAGACCCAAAACATCACCTATCTCTGTTCTCCAGAGAAGCTGCCTGACCTAATTAAGTTACTCCAGCACTGTTTTTTTTTTTTTGCAAACCAGCATCTGCAGTTCTGTGCGTCTACATTTGTCAGAGCATCTTCCCCAATCACTAATACTAGAAATGAATTTATCATCCACATAATTCTCTGGGCAAAACAGATTTTTCTGCGCTCTCCTCCAATCCTTCATATTTATAGCTGTATCTATGGTTCTTTGTTCTTAATCCCTTAACTACTGGGAACAGTCTGCTTATATCGTGCCTGTCTCCTCAATCCATAAGTTAAATATTTATTACCTCGAGCCTCATAATTTATGGTTTAGTAATTAAGATCATCCCTATTTTTTCTTATTATGTTTCTGATTAAGCATCTTCCCAGTAAATCTGCATGATATCCTTTCTGAAGCTTCAATAACTTTCAATAGCGTAGTTCCTTACACTCTCAAATTTACTAATAGAGATTTTACACAAATTCATTGGCTTGAGCCTTTTATATATTTTGCGCATCATGAGCTAAAACCAAGAATTCAATTCGTTATTTTACACATTTATTAATATCAGGGACAGCCGACATTGTAGAAACAAGGAACTGCAGATGCTGGTTTACAAAAAAAAAGGTCACAAAGTGGTGGAGTAATGCAGCGGGTGAAGCAGCATCCGTGGAGAACATGGATAGATGATGTTTTGTGTCGGGACCCTTCTTCAGACTGCCTGCATTGTCCTGAATTTGTACCCTAAAATCTGGAAGCTTTTTCACTGCATTGGATGTACTTGTAGTCTTATTATTACAAAATGTTACTTTTTTCCAGTTTAGTTTAGTTTATTGTCACATGTACCATACATTACATTGAAAGCTTTTTGTTGCATGCTAAACCAGTCACCAGAAAGACTATACATAATTACAATCGAGCCGTCCAGCATGTACAGATACATAATAAAGGGAATAACGTTAAGTGCAAAATAAAGTCCAGTAAAGTCCGATTAAAGATAGTCTGAGGGTCTTCATGGAGGTAGATGGTAGGTCAAGACTGCTCTCTAGTTGGTGATAGGATGATTCAGCTGCCTGATAACAGCTGGGAAGTAACTGTCTCTGAATTAGGAGGTGTGCGTTTTCATACTTCTGTACCTCATGCCTGATGGAAGAGGAGAGAAGAGGAAATGACCAGAGTGATTTCTGTCCTGTCTGCCCTTTAACCCATTTTATCAGTATCCCATTCCTTCGATCTTCCACCGGGTGGCGCTGTCAGCGCTGGCAGCCTTGCCGACAATCTGTCTGTCTTTTCGTCTTTTTTTGTCATTTTTAGTGTGTTTTAAAAGTATGTGTTAATGTTATCTGATTTGTTTTAATGCTATGAAACTGAATTTGGTGGCCTGCAGTCTGCTTGAAATGGAATTTCAAGGAATAGCCATGAGTGAACTGCCAGCCCACCAGCCCTGAGTGACTGATCTGCCAACCCACCAGCCCACCAGCCCTGAGTAACTGAGCTAAATGTCCACACTAGCCCTCTGTAAACCAGTCCCTTCAGCCCACAACAGCCATACTAGCGCTCCAGAAAGCCCCCGCCCCCCCACTGGCAACCAATATTGGAATTAGTGGAGAGGTGGAATATTGCGTGGGGGGACCAGCCCTCCCAACGGGTCCCACTTAGTCTAGTTTAAAAGATATTTAGATAGGTGCATGGACAGGAAACGTTAGAGGGATATGGGCCAGGCACGACCAAATGTGATTAGCACCTCTATGACCAATAGTGAACCGCGGACTCAGTGTCAATTTGTCAAATTATAGACAGTGATCAATGAAAATATTCAATACATTATTTCCCAAAGAGAGCAAATTCTTTAAGGTCAGATATATGGCTGCTCTATTGAAAGTCACCCACAAAGTTAAATGAACAAAGTCAGGGATGGGGACATACATTGATCTGCAGGAGCTGGAATCCTGCACAGAACACAAAATGCTGGAGGAGCTCGGTGGGTCTGGCAGCATTTGTGGAGAACATGGATAGGCAAAGTTTTGGGTCGGGACTCTTCTTCAGGCTCATGAGACAAAGAGATATGTAATTCGGGGAGAGTGGTGATCTTGCTTAAGAGTGGTTAACAAGGCGAAAGCAGGATAGAAGTTAAGAGGAGGCTTTCAAGTGGTGGGAAACACCTGACCGGATTTTGTTCTCAAGCCACCTCTGAACTTACAGAGGTGGACCAAAAGGAAAAAGATGTGAAAGTTGCAGCTGATACCAAAATTAACATCAATTATTTAGAATCATAATCATCATAATCATAATTGTACTTTATTAGCCAAGTATGTTTTGCAACATACGAGGAATTTGATTTGCCATACATCATACCAATAAAGAGCAACAAGATACCCAAATAAATGTTTTTTGGATAAAACATTTATTTAGTTCCCCCATGCCGTGCGATTGGACCCTGGGTCAGGGCTAGTTGAACCTCTTGCGACTTTGGAGCTTCCCGACATCAGTCTCTACCCGAGACTGCGAGCTCCCTGATGTTGAAATTCGCAGGCCGCAGTTAGAGTGTCGATCCCAGGCAAGAGATCACGGGCTCCGATGGTAAGTCCACAGCCCCGTGGTGGGGCTCAAAGTCAATCTCGAGCAAGTCCGCCAGCTCCATGACGTTTGGCCGCAGAGCGATCGTTGATACGATCCGGAAAACAATCACATCTCCGGCAAGGTAAGAGATTGAAAAAAGGTTCCCCCGACCACCTACCCCACCCCCCACCCATACCCCCACGGACTCTCCCTTGCGATCTTCCAGAGTGACTGACTCACGTCCAGGCATCCGGGGTTTCATGGTCCTGCAAACTACACTGCGTCAGCGGAGGAGGACTGTGAGTAAGATGGCCAAAAATCATAGCGATATATGGTGGCATTTTTTCTAAAATCAATATACAGCACAGACAGGAAGTGGTCAAGATGAGACTTTTAGTTATATAGATGTTGTTATTGTACCTGCCTCAACTACAAGCTCGTTCCATATACACGCCTCCCTTGTGTATGGAATATGCACCATTCTAAAAGTGTCCATTTAACCCTTTATGGATGAAAGAATCTGTCATCAATCTTGTGCCAAATAGTGTCAACCATGGAGTTTCCTGAAAAATATATATTGATATGATCAGTGGGTTGGATAATACGAAAGATACTGCTACATTTACTTAATTTTAACAAATAGACTGCAGAAAACCATTGTGAAAAGTACTGCAAATTCCATTGGTATCAAATGTACCCAACATCTTAGTTGGGCACGGTGGCGCAGTGGTAGAGTTGTTGCCTTACAGCGCCAGCGACCTGGGTTCGCTCCTGACCATGGGCTGTATCTGTGCGGAGTTTGCTAATTGGTGTGGACTCTGGGCCAAAGGGCCTGATTCTATGCTGTATCTCTAAAATTAAAAGACGTAAAAAAATCACTACCCCTTCTATCAAATCTAACAACATTAATTTAATAAAATTGAAAAAGACACAAAGTGCTGGAGTAACTCGGTGGGTCAGGCACAATCTCAGAAATACATGTATAGGTGATGTTTCGGGTCGGAACCCTCCACCGGACTGATCCATGTCGCCTTCCCATGTTCTCCAAAGATGCTGCCTGTCCCACTGAGTTACTCCAGTACTTTGTGTCTTTTTTGTGTAAGCCAGCATCTGCAGTTCCTGTTTCTTGGTGTGGTGGAGGGGGGGGGGGGGGGGGGGGGGGGGGGGGGGGGGGTGAATGGGTGCACAAAAGCTAGAGATGAAAATGTAGGCAGAAGACTGATGAAGAGAGAAGAGGAGCGAATTGTGAAGCTAGAGGAGGAATGTAGGTGGGTTGGGGACAGTGGGGGGAAGGGAAAAGAAGGGTGTGATAGTGGGGAAGGGGTGCGCATCTGGGTGGGACACAGGGAATAGAGGGGGGAGGTGGGTGGTGGGTTGTGAGGTGGGATGAGGGTTGTGGAGTGGGGGTGGGGGGAGTTCATTGTGTCTCCCTATTAAAATTAAATATTGAAATCAATATATTCTGAAAAGGGCAACCTGATTTTCATTTGTATTCACTACTAGGCTGTGTGATGCATACAAAAAAAACATTCTTATAATTAAGATGCCCAATGCAAGACATAACTGCCTGTAAGTTGACTAAAACCAATAACTTACAAGTCTACTCGTAAAACTCTACAAGATGGGCTTTGAAAATAAGGGTAGGCTGTTAAGTAAAATGCGCCAATGTAACTTCTTGTCCTGTGGTCGCATCAATCTACTAAACATTTTAGTTTTATTGGCAAGATATAAATATTTACAATCAATGTTGTCTGTAAATTGTGGCCTGGTAATATTCTCTTTAAATCGAATTTGGCTGAGAGGGTGAGAAGGTTTAGGCTGAAAGATGCATGCACTCTCATTAGAGGTTTAGTCAATGCACAAAGTCATTCTCTGGTGTTAATGCCCAGTAAAAGGAGTCCTTGTGCATCATAGTAAACTGAATGTACACTCACTGGGTATATCAGGTTATTAAAAGAGTTTAACCCTTTGTAAATTTCTCTTCATCTATCTAAATCCTTAGAATAGCATGTAATTAGGTCCACCTGAAACAATGTTTCCTCATAACACATATTGTGGCGATGAATTAAAATTTTGAAACTCTGCTCCATATAATTCATATTTCCAGATCTGAACCATATGGAGAGATTGAGCAAGCTAGAACGTTATTCCTTGGAGCGCAGGAGGCTGAGGGGGTGATCTAATAAAGGTGTATAAAATCATGAGTCGAATAAATAGTGTGAATACGCAGATGTTTTTTACCCTGGGCGGGGAATCAAGAACTAGAAAACGTAGGTTTAAAGTGAGCCCAAATGTTTTAATCGGAACCTGAGGGGCAACATTTGCACGCATGAAATGAGTTGCTAGAGGAGGTAATTGAAGCAGGTACTATAACAACATTTGGACAGATACATGGATAGGAAAGGTTTAGAGGGGTATGCGGATAAATGGGACTAGCATAGATGGGGTATCTTGGTCGGCCTGGACGAGTTGGGCTGAAGAACTTGTTTCTGCGCTGTATGATTCTATGACTAATTAGGGGAAAATAACAAGTCTTGCCATGACTCTGTGGCGCAATAGGTCTATGGTTCACATTTAGTGTATCCAATTATTCACCTAACTCCCCTCTCCTCAAAGTATGGAGTCCACAATTATAAATGAATGAGCTTCAGTTAAATATAATTTGTTGAACGTCTCAGACAAGCTCACTTTCTTTGTGGGCATTGCTTATATTCTTTATCTATTTTTTTTTTGTGAAATCATTTTGTTTTCCTTTAAATGTAATTATTTGAGAAAAGCTGAAAAAGGTTGTGATGTGAAACGTCACATATCCAGTCAGAAGGTGGGTCCTGACCCGAAACATCATATATCCATTCTGAAGAAGGGTCATGATCCGAAACCACACGTATCCATTCTGAAGAAGGGGCCCAACCCAAAATGTTACATATCCAGTGTTTAAGAGGGAACTGCAGATGCTGGAGAATCGAAGGTTACACAAAAAAGCTGGAGAAACTCAGCGGGTGCAGCAGCATCTATGGAGCGAAGGAAATAGGCAACGTTTCGGGCCGAAACCCTTCTTCAGACTGATCGGGGGCGGGGGTGGGCGGGGACAAGAAAGGGAAAAGGAGGAGGAGCCCGAAGGCTGGGGGATGGGAGGAGACAGCAGGGGGGCTGAGGAAGGGGAGGAGACAGCAAGGACTAACAAAATTGGGAGAATTCGGGGGCATGAACATCGAATTCTCCCAATTCGCTCCATAGATGCTGCTGCACCCGCTGAGTTTCTCCAGCTTTTTTATGTTACATATACAGCCTGAAGAAGTGTACAAACCAGAAACATCACCTATTCATGTTCTCCAGCAATGCTCCTGACCAGCTGAGTTACTCCAGATCATTGTGCCTTTTCATGTAACCCAGCATCTGCATTTTCTTGTTTTCAATAATATGTGGTTTTTGTATGAGAATTGAAAGATATTTGTTTGTGATTCAAATAAACGTATCTGTACAAAGTAAACAAATGTGTTGCATAAAATCTAATATTAGAATTAGGGAATAGGGAATTATGGATTGAGAAAAACGAGGAAAAAAATTGCAAGACTGCCTCAGGAGCATGTAAAACAGCAGCAGTTATTTGAATGACAAATTGCATATTGTCCTTTTGGATTATTAACAGGTCTTTCCCCTTTAAACCTGGCCACAGGAATATAAGATCAACTTGGACAATGCCAGCTGATCCCTGGCAGCACCACTTATTGTTAATGCCATGCCTAAGCTGCTGTAGGGTGATCTTCAATAGTGTGTGCTCTTCCATTCCCCTCCCCCACCCCCCCCCCCCCCCCCCCCCCCCCCCCCCCCCCCCCCCCCCCCCCCCCCCCCCCCCCCAACCCCAGGCTGGCTGCTGGCACAGTCACCTCAAACTTTCCACTAGAGTGGACTTGCATGCATAAGCGATGTTGACACAGTTTCAGCCAAAGGTTGAACATGTCTTCTCTCAGACACGCATGCCAGCATATATCACAACACACAGAACTAATGGTCTTGCAAGGCATAAAGAACATCCACTGGGGTATAATGGTCCTGCAAGACTCCGAGAGTGTGTGCTTATTCATTTTGAGGGAACTAGAATATAAAAGCAAGGATGAGGCTTTATAAGGTGCTGGTCAAACCTTGTTTGGAATATTGTGAGCAGTTTTGGGTGCCATATTTGGGGAAGGAAGTGCTGGCTTTTGGAGAGGGTCCAGAGGAGGTTTATGAAATTGATGCTGGGGATGATTGGTTTAACAATGGTTTTGATGGTTCTGGGTCTGTACTCACTGCAGTTTAGAAGGATTAGAGGGGGATCTCATTGAAACCAGATGATGAGACACCTAGAAAGAGTAGACATGCAAAGAACCAGTGGGAGAGTCTAGAACCAGAGGGCACAGCCTCAGAATAAAAGGACGTACCTTTAGAAAGGAGATGTGGAGGAAATTTATTTCGCCAGAGGATTGTGAATCTGTGAAATTCATCACCACAAGCCAAGTCATTGGGAATTTTAAAGCGGCTATTGATAGGTTCTTGATTAGTAAGGGTGTCAAGGGTTACGGGGTGAAGGCAGAAGAATGGGGTTAAGAGCCATGGTTGAATGGCAGAGTAGACTCGATGGGCCAAATGGCCCAATTCTGTTCCGACATCTTATATAATGTAGAGGTGGAGCAATCAAGCAAAATCGCAAACTATACCATGGCACAATGGCACAATAGGGCCTTGGTTTACTTTAGTGTTACTCAATTATTCATCGAACTCCCATCTCCCTACAGTCTGTACCCCATAATTCAATATTAAAATGCTACAGTTATATATAATTTGAAGAATACTTCAGACAAGTAAAGTGCACTAAAATGCTGAGAATTCTACTCTTTTTCTACACTCTGTATGTTTCCCTTTGCTCGACCTATTGTACTTGAGTTTGACTTGGTTGATTTAATGTTTCTGAGTAAATTTAGCAATTTGATTCTCAATCACAATGATTATCAGATTCAATCTCAGTTTCAACTACAAGTGTCTTACTACAAGGCTTTTCCTAAATTCCTGGGGAAATCTTTGTTGCTTGAAGACCAAAATAGCAAATCTGCGATAGCAAATTAAATGTTTTAAAGAAGAGGTTGTCAGGTTCTTGATTAGTAAGGGTTCTGGGGAGAAAGGTTCTGGGGAGAAAGCTGGAGAATGGGTCAGCCATGATTGAATGGCAGAGCAGACTCGATAGGGAGCTCTACCATTCAACGTGCCAGTTTAATTGGTCTATGTTGGCTGGATATTCATCAGACTGAAGAGAGAGGTATACCGACCTGATTCATGGTGGAACACGGTAGAGCAAATAAAAAATAATTTTCTCCGGGTGCTCCGGTTTCCTCCCACATTGTTTAACCTTTCTCTACACAGAGAAAGGTTAAACAAGTTAGGGCTTTATTCTTTGGAGCGCAGAAGGTTAAGGGGGGACTTGATAGAGGTTTTTAAAATGATGAGAGGGATAGACAGAGTTGACGTGGAAAAGCTTTTCCCACTGAGAGTAGGGAAGATTCAAACAAGGGGACATGACATGAGAATTAAGGGACTGAAGTTTAGGGGTAACATGAGGAAGAACTTCTTTACTCAGAGAGTGGTAGCTGTGTGGAATGAGCTTCCAGTGAAGGTGGTGCAGGCAGGTTCGTTTTTATCATTTAAAAATAAATTGGATAGTTATATGGATGGGAAGGGAATAGAGGGTTGTGGTCTGAGCGCAGGTATATGGGACTAGGGGAGATTATGTGTTCGGCACGGACTAGAAGGGTCGAGATGGCCTGTTTCCGTGCTGTAATTGTTATATGGTTATATTCCGAATGTGTGAAGGTTTGAAGGTGAATTGGCTTCAGTAAAAATTGTAAATTGTCTCTAGTGTGTAGGATAGTGCTAGTGTACAGGGTGATCGCTGGTCGACGCGGACCCGGTGGGCAGAAGGGCCTGTTTCTGCGCGGTGCCTTTCAATTACAATTTCAATTTCAAAAGAGGGAGGTAGTATTTACTCTTAATAGGAATAGAAAATGTTGACTGTAAAAAATTATACACAATAGGAAGAGACATAAACCAAAGGGGAAATCACTCTCGACTGCAAAAAAAAAAAGAAAAGGAAACACTGAGATAATTGTTGGAATCCAGGCCAGATTATGACATCTGTTTTAATTTGAAAACACTGGAAAAAGTTTGCTCTCTGCAAGAGAATCGTGGGGATTCTCATGCGTCAGAGAGTTGCTTCAAACTGCAACCCTGCCCTGCGTCAGGGTGGGAGGTATTTGATGCGTCAGTAACTTGTTTGGCCAAAAATACTGGAATAAATGCCTTCATCACAAAGGCATGTAAGAAGATGTTCATTACTTGCACGTTATACTATAATAGAGAACACAACAAGTTCCTGAATCACCTCATGCCACAGGAGAGGATTACATTTTAAACTGGGAAACATAAGAAATCTATTAAGGAGTGGCAAGTATATAAAAGGACACACAGTGCTGGAGTAACTCAGCAGGTCTGGAGAACGTGAATAAGTGACGTTTCGGTTGAGTCTGACGAAAGGTTCTCCGCCCGAAACATCTGCTATCATAGATTCACGTAGGGCAGTTGGCAGGGCCGCTGTCTCACATGCTTGAGGCCCGTGTTCGATCCTGATCTCGATTGCTGCCTGTGTGGAGTTTGCATGCTCTCCTTGTGACCCCGTGGGTTTCCTCCAGGTTCTCCAGTTTCTCCCATTTCCCAGACGTGAGGGTTTGTTAGTTAATTGATCTATGTAAATTACCCTGAGTGGTGTGGGGAGTGCTTGACAAAGTGGAACTCATAGAACCAAGTGTGTAGGGTGATCGATGGTTGGGGCAGACTTGGTGGGCTGAAGGGCCTGTTTCCATGTTCTTTCGTTTAACTCAACCAGTGGGCAATCGTGGAATGTAACATATATCAGTACAGCACATGGGCAGGCATTTTTCTAATGGTCAATTCAATTCAATAACTCATTAAGTAGAGTTCATGTATTGAATATTTTTTTACGTAGTTGGATTTTTTTTAACCTATCTTAAGATAGACACACAGCGCTGAAGTAACTCAGTGGGTCAGGCAGCATCTCTGGAGAAAAAGGATGGGTGATGTTTTGGGTCAGAACCCTTCTTCGGACAGTAGAGGTAGGAAGAGTTCCGACCCGAAATATCACTCATTCTTTTTCTCCAGAGATGCTGCCTGACCCGCTGAGTTACTCCAACAGTTTGTGTCTATCTTTGGTACAAACCAGCATCTGCTGTTCCTTGTTTAAGAAGGAACTGCAGATGCTGGAAAAATCCAAAGTAGACAAAAAATGCTGGAGAAACTCAGCGGGTGAGGCAGCATCTATGGAGAGATGGAATAGGCGACATTTCGGGTTGAGACCCTTCTTCAGACTTGCTTCCTACACATCTTTAACTAGTCGGATATTTTTGGACAGAAGTTTTCTTTTCCCCGGACGAATATCTAAGAATTTGTTAATGCTGCTTAGTGATACAACACTGTCTTAAGAAAGGCACAAGAATATATTGTGAATTCTTAAGGATGTCGTGTGCATCCTGGATCCCACTGAATTAGTCCAGTTATATCACAAAATTAGTGTGGTAAACAGCAGGAATATTGTTATTATTTGACAGATAATCAATTATAGTCGTTGAATATTAGATTCCAAAAACCTGGAGTGATTGCACACCCACTGTGTAACTGTCATCAACACAAGAGGTACAGTTGTGATGTGCATTTGAATACTCATTAGTAAGCAAAGGCTTCTTTGAAACTCCATGCAATTTACCCAAACCCTGAGTACAAAAGTTGCCAGATGACGTTAAAGACATGAAAATTAAAGGCTGGATCAATAACCCGTCGTTATTTCTTGCAGCTGCAGAGAATTATCTTAATAGGAAAATTGAACGCAATCAGAGGAATACTGAATCACAATATAATATTGTCATGCCTGTGTCTGCCTCCACAGTACTAAAAGAAAGTGAACATTCATGAGTAGGTGACACTGATTTGCATAGTCTCCATGCTGCCTACAGACGAAAGATTGTTGAACAAGAATCTGATTAAGAAGCTCTGGAAAATATTTGAAATAAAGCACTGTTTAAAATGTGCATAAAATAGCGTGGAGCTACTCCGCAGTAGGAAGCAGCTTAATGCATAATAAGTCTTAAAGATGTATGATGTCCTAACTAACAATCTGAAGGAAATCTTATCTGACAATACATGAGAGGGAATTTTCACGTCCAAAATGTTGTGTGGAGTAGCAAGTTGGTGGAACAATCACATCCACTCCTATGTGCTAGCGGCAATTCACAGAGGCCAATTAACCTACAAACCCACACATCTTTGGGATGTGGTGACACAGTTCATATTAAGGTGGGGCCGAGCTAGTATAGCTGCTGCCTCACAGCACCAGATACCCGGGTTTGATCCTGACCTCGGATGCTGTCTGGCAGGAGTTTGCACGTTGTCCCTGTGACCCAGTAGGTTTCAAACGGGTGCAATTTCCTCCCACATCCCAAAGACTTGTAGGATTGTAGGTAATATATTCCACTGTAAATTGTCTCGAGGAGTGGTTGAAATATTGAAAGATATAGTATGGAAACAGGCCCTTTGGTCCACCAAGACCATCTGATCACTCGTTCAAGCTAGTTCTATGTTATCCCACTTTCTCATCTACACCCTGTACATTGGATGGGTGTGGATGAACAATTCACAGAGTTCACACCCTCCCTCCCCCCCCTCCCTCCCCCCCTCCCACCCCCCCCCCCCCCCTCTCGCCCCCTTCCCTTCCCCCCCTCTCAGCCCCCCTCTCTCCCTCTCTCTCCCCCTCTCTCTCCTCCCCCCTCGCTCACACTCCTCCCATCTCTCTCACCCCTCCTCCCCACTCTCCCTCTTCTCCTCCCCTCCACCCCCTCTCCCTCTGCCTCTTGCCCTTCGGCCTCCGCCCCTTTCTCTCTGTCTCTCCCCATTCTCTCTCTGCTCTCACTCTCTACGCCCCCCCCTCCCTCTCTAGACGCGCCTGCAAGATGGGGGCTATGCGTCAGTGGATAGGGCGGTTATGGGGTGAAAGGAGCAAATTAATCATATTAATATAATATCAAGGGGGGTAATAATAATAATAATAAATTTTATTTATGGGCGCCCTTCAAGAGTCTCAAGGACACCTAGATAGGTAGTTAACGTGTGTGTGGGGGGTAGTTAGCGTGTGTGATACAGCATGCCACCCCCCTCCCCCACAACCACACATTGGGGGAACAGACCCAACGGGTCTGCACTTGGTCCAGTACATAACTAAAACTCTGATCTTCTGCTCTTCCGGTTTGTGTGGTTTTCCTATTTGCACAAAAACGGTACAAGATAGCACTACATAGTTTTTGCCACCTTACTCACCATTCTCCTGTGCTCAAGTGCAACAAGTTTTGTTCCGGTTGATGGTATATATAAAAAATTATTAAGGTTTAAATATCTTTAAAACTGCGCGTGTGCAGATTGATCTCCTCTCCTGTCAGTCAACGCCACGGCCGGCATGGCGATGCCCTTTTCTTCACCATCGCACCATCGCCACGCTGATTGGCTGCGTCTGCTGTCGGTCGGCTGGAGGTCGCCACCGGCGTCGCGGTGAAGGTGTGGCGGAGGCGGCGCCCAACGTGTTGCAGCGGCCGCCCGATGTGTTGCTTGCGGGCCATGCAGTACCAGATGGGGAGGGTGGTGCCGTGGGCCGAACCCAGGGACTGGGCCTGGGCTGGAGCTCGAGTGAGGGCCGAGCCCAGGGCTTGGGATGGGGCCGTGAACGGGGGCAAGAAAGAAGCTGTGGCCTGGGCTGGAACCAAGGACAAGCCTGGGTCCGGGGTCAGGGATGAGCCCGGAGATGAAGTCGGGGCCTGTACTGGAGCCCAGGCCGCGGCCGAGCCAGGGTCTGGAGTTATGCCCGAGCCCGAGCCCTGGCCCCTTGTCCATGACTTTGTGATGGACCGGCTGGGGGGGGGGGGGGTGGGTGGAGAGGTGGGTGGGGTGAGGTAGGGAGATAAGGAGGAGAGTGGGGTGGAGATGGGGGGATGGAGGTGGGAGATTGGTCAAGAGTGGAGTGAATGAGTGAGATGGGGAGGGTGAAGGAAGGACGTGGGGGGAGTGGGATGGAGGAAGGAGATGGGGATGAGGTGAGGGCTGGAGAGGGAAATATAGAGGTGGGAATAGGGGCGGGGAGTGGTGGAGTGGAGGAGGGAAATGGAGTGGGATGGATGAGGGAGATGGAGAAGAGGTGAGGGTGGAGGAAAAACATGGGGTGGGGAGGGAATTGTGGCGGGAGAGTGGGCGGAGAGGGAAGAGGGCGGAGGAGGGAGATTGGGAGGGAGATGGGGCTAGAGTGTGGGATGAATGAAGGAGGTGGGGAATAGAGTGGATTGGATGAGGGAAATGGGGAGGGCTGGGGAAGGAAAATGGTGGGGAGTGGATTGGAGAGGGAGGTGGGACGGACAAGTTGATGGAGTGGGGTGAGAGTGTGATGTGGATGAGGGAGTGGTTGGGGAGGGAACAAGATGAAGATGGGGTGGTGGAGTTGGGTGGAAGTAGAAGAGAGGGGAAGTGGTGTGGAGGATGGGTGGTGGTGGAGGAGCGAAAGTGCTAGAGCAGGCAGGTGGGGCGGGAGAGTGCGGTGAAGGAGGGAGTGGAGAAACACGGGGAGAGTGGAAAGTGAAAATTTAAAAAAATCCACGAATGTTGGCAACCTAAAATAAAAACCGAAAATGCTCAGCCGGTCAGGCAGTATCTGTGGAGAGGGAGAATTAGAGGGAGGTTTGGGAGAAAGGGTAATGGGAGAGATGGTTGGTGATGGTGGAGAGGTGTGAGGTAAAGGAGAGGGGACAGGTGTACGTAAGGCGTGATGGGTGGGGATGGAGAGGTGAGGGAGAGGGGAGGATGGGGTGGGAGGGGTGAAGGTGGAGTGATGTGGGGTAAGGGACAGGGTGATAGTGGGAGAGATGGGGAGGGAGGGGTAAAGGAGAGGGTGATAGTGGGTATGTGAACCCTGGCTACCTCTGTGTGCAGTTAGCACAGACTCTGAGGGGGGGGAGGGGAGGATAGGGGGAGGTGAGGGGGGTAGGGAAGGGAGAGGAGTTATGGAGGGAGGGAGTGAGTGACTGAGTGCAGGGAAAGGAGAGGGAGGAAGAGGTGAGGGAAGGGAGGAGGAGAGGAGAAAAAAGTAGGAGAGGGAGTGCTGGGGGCTGAGGGGAAATTAGCAGCGCCGGCACAGTTGGGTGCTATGGCTAAGTGGTGGAATATTGCGTTGGGGGAACGGGTTGCATTGGGGGAACGGGTGAGTGGCGGAATATTGTGCTGGGGAGCAGATCCAACGGGTCTGCACTTGGTCTAGTTTAAACTAAGAACTGTCGGCTGCAGCGCTATGGGTTATAAATATAGCGCTACCGGCCACAGCGCTATGGGCTTTAAACATAACGCTAAGGGTTTTAAACATAATAATAATCTTATTCATATAGCACATTTTTAGTCAACTTGCATTGACCCCAAAGTGCTTCACATAATTACATTACATTTACACACAGGCAAAGGACACAAGGACAGTATGCACTCCAAGGACACAACGACAGTACGCACTCCAAGCGGGATTCGAACCGGCTACCTTCCGGTCGCCAGCCGAACACTTAGCCCATTGTGCCATCTGTCGTCCCAATGCATAGCTCTATGGGTCACAGGCTGTTCAGGCCACATTCTTGTATAACATCCATATCCCTCCATTCCCACCATTCCTATGTGCTTGTCTAAAAACCTCAAACACACTATCGTATCTGCCTCCACCACCCTTGGCATTGCATTCAATGCACCCTCCACTCTCTGCGTATCAAGCAGCTTTGGCTGCAGTGAATTACTTGGTCATTTAACGCATCCACGTTCTCCAGGGACGCTTGTGACCTATCCATGTCCTCTGGAGATGTTACCAGACCTATCTAGGTTCTCTAGAGATGTTGCTTGTCCTATCCTTGTTCTCCAGGAATACTACCTTGCCTATCCATGTTCTCTGGAGATGCTACCTTTCCTATCTATGTTCTCTATATATCCTGCCTGACTGTCTATGTTCTCTTAGAGATGCTGCCTGACCTACCATGTTCTCTTGAGATGCTACCCAACCTATCCATGTTCTCCAGGGATGCTGGCTGACCCATCTATGCTCCCCAGAGATGATGCCTGAGCTATCCATGTTCTCCGGAGATGCTTCCCGACCTATCCACGTTCTCTTGGGATGTTGCCTGACCTGTCTATGTTCTCCAGGGGTGTTTGTAACCTATCCTTATTTTCCAGGGGTGCTGGCTGACCTATCTATGTACTCCAGGGATGCTGCCTGGCCCGCTGACTTACTCTAGCACTTTGTGGGTTTTTTTGTATATACCAGAATTTCTACTTTATCAATTCATTCACTCCTAGGGCATTTTGTAATAATGGTAGAACCATAGATTGTCATACAAGAATTATTCATGGGAGCTGCCTGGCTAGCTATAGAGTTAGGTACATGATTCAGTAGATGTCATCGCAGAACAGCTGCATGTTAATAGAGTACAATGTCTTTCTGTTCATGAAAAGGGTGGCACAGGGGGCAGAGATCAAATATATGCCATCAATTATGCACTGTACTTTGGGAAATCCAGTCAGACAGTTGATAAATTGAAAGGTCCAAACAAACAAGACTTATGTGACTTGCATGATACAAATATACATTTCTGGCTAATAGGTTTGGCAGATAATTCTGCCTCTCGGTTGGAATAAGCTTGCAACATATGAATTGATAACTACGGTCACCTTAACAATGCAAGACACTATTGCCCTTGTTATATTGAATTGAATTGAAAGACACAGCTTGGAAGCAGGCTCTATGGCTCACCGATCCACGCCGACCATCAACACCCATTCACACTGGTTCTCCATTATCTCACTAACGCATCCACTCCGTATACATTTGGGACATTTTACAGAGGCCAATTAACCTACAAATAGAGCATAGAACATAGCACAGGAACTGTCTGCTTACCCTAAAAATCTTCTTATAATTTTATATACTTCTCTCAGGTCTCCCCACAACCTCTGGCATTCCACAGAGAACTGTCTAACCTCTCCACCGAGCCAATATCCCCTAATCCAGGCATCATCCTGGTAAACCTCCTCTGCACCATTTTCAAAGCCTCCACATCCTTTCTGTAAGGGGGTGACCAGAACTGCACACAATACTCCAGATGCAGCCTAACCAAAGCCTAACCGAAGTCCTTCATGACTTCACTGTGGTTAAATGCATCGTCATCTTAAAATGAAAAGTGGGTACATTTCAGTTTGGAGATGTAGCGCGGAAACGTGCCCTTCAACCAGCGATCCCCGCACACTAGCACTATCCTACGCACTAGGGGCAATTTACAACTTTACCAAAGCCAACTAACTTGCAAACCTGTATGTCTTTGGAGTGTGGGAGGATAAAACCCACCCGGATAAAACCCACGCAGGTCACAGGGAGAACATACGAACAACACAGAGACAAGCATCCATAGCCAGGATGGAACCCGGGTTTCTGGTGCTGTAAGGCAGCAACTCTACCGTTGTGCCACTGTGCCGCCCTTGGTGGCAAGATAACAATTTGGCAGATTTTTATTTTAAGCTATGTATGTTAAGAATTTCTCCATTAAAATCCCCCCGGTACAGCTTCTATGCGGAATTGATGTCAACCATTGCTAAAGACGCAGAAATAATGGAAAAATTGTGTTACAGTTCCAACTGGCAACCTTTAGGTTTCCCATGGAGAGACTTATGCTTCCGCAATCCTAGTTTAACAAGTTAAAATTCCTGAAAATTGTTATGCCGGTACGAGGAACAAGGAGTGAAGTTCCAAGCCAGGGGTTTAAGGGATGACCTTGAGGTGACTGCAGAAGTCTCTGAGCTCCTGGCTTGAGCATGACCTAGGTACACTGTTGACTAATAACTTGTACTGACCTTAAGGGAAAAAGAAGCGCATTTCCAACAAATTGTTTGGTATGTGTAACTGTAAGATGTTCATGATCATTTTTAAGCTCCCAAAAAAGGCCTCAGTAAGACAAATTCACATGTTATTGATAGCATATTGCATAAGATCAAGACTGCCAGTAATAAATTGCAAAGCATACTTGTCTGGTGAATCACCATTTAGAAGCAACCATACAACCATACAACTTAAGAAGGATAGTTATATGAAATCATAAACCCACGTAATCAAGAAACAAATTCAAAGTGACAGTTTTGGAAGGAAGGAGGCGGTCATGCTGGAAATAGTGCAGAGAAGGTTTACCAGGATGTTGCCAGGACTTGAAGGTCTGAGCTACAGGGAGAGGTTGAGCATCCTAGGGCTTTATTCCTTGGAGCGCAAGAGGTTGAGAGGTGATGTTATAGAGGTGTATAAAATCATGAGGGGAATAAATAGGATGAATGCATTTAGGGGAATCAAGAACCAGAGGACATAAGATTAAGTTGAGTGGGGAAAGGTTTAATAAGAACCTGAGGGGCAACTTTTCCACACAGAAGGCGATGAGTATATGGAATGAGCTGCCAGAGGAAATAGTTGAGGCAGTTACTATACAACATTTACAAGATATTTGGGCAGTTTTATGCACAGGAAAGATTTAGTGGAATATGGGCCAAATATTTGCGGGTGGGACTAGCGCAGATGGGCATCTTGGTCAGCATGGGTAAATTGGGCTGAAGGGCCTGTTTCCGTGCTATATAATACGAATGTGACTTTATGACTATGAGAGTGTAATAAATCGTCTGATCTATTCTGATGTAACCCTTTTATCTAATCCATTTCTGGTCCATTTGACACCTCATCACTGATTCTTGATCTATCCTCTGGGAACTCAGAGGACGTAGTTGAGGCAGGTACTATAATAGCATTTAAAAGACAGTCGAACAGGTATACAGTAAGGTTTAGAGAGATATGGGAAAAATAACAGGCAAGTGGAATCAGCTTAGATGGGGCATCTTGGTCGGCATGGACGAGTTGCGCCAAAGAGCCTGTTTCAAGCTACGAGCCGTATGAAGCTACGATCTCGAGAGATACAGAACTCTGAACCTGCATTAACCACCACCTTGATTGTAGACAAGTTGAAGCCATCTCTTGTCCCACTCCTAAACTTGGTCTGCCCACATCTTGAGCATTTGTGGCTTACAAACATTCACGGAAACTCCCCTCCTTTAAACTTGATCCCTCTCATCTTATACCTACTATGGTAGTTAATGGTACTATGGTAGCGACACAGGTGGTTTTAAACTAAATAAGCGGGGGGGGGGGGGGGGGGGGGGTGTCAAATGGAATAGTCAAGGATGGAGTTAAAGGGAAATAGAGTAAAGGAATAGTTAATGACCCCAGAATTAACGGGAAAGAAAGCTCACAAAGGGATAGGAGAGTATGACCAAGTGTAAAAGGGTTCGATGTGAATGGTGAGATGTGTAAGGAATTAAAAGCACTGTATTTAAATGCGTGAAGTATAAGAAGTAAAGTAGATGAGCTTGAGGCTCAGATAGAGGTTGGTAGATATGACATTGTAGGGATTACTGAGACGTGGCTGCAGGAGGATCGGATCTGGGAACTTAATATTCAGGGTTATACATCCTATAGAAAGGACAGGCAGGTGGGCAGAGGAAGGGGGGTAGCTCTTCTGGTGAGGAATGGAATTCAGTCCCTTGCGAGGGAAGACATAGGGACTGACGAGGTAGTCACTGTGGATTAAGTTGAGGAATTGTAAAGGCAAGAAGACACTAATTGGTGGTATTTACAGACCCCTAAATAGTAGCCCGGATGTAAGGCGTAAGTTGCAGCAGTAGTTAAAACTGGCATGTAACAAAGGTAATGCCACTGTGGTGATGAGGCATTTCAATATGCAGGTAGACTGGGAAAATCAGGTTGGTTCAGGACCCCAAGAAGGAGAGTTTGTAGAGTGCCTCCGAGATGGATTATTAGAGCAGCTTGTAATGGAGCCGACCAGAGAAAAGGCAATTCTGGATTTTGTGTTGTTCAATGAACCAAATTTGATAAGAGAACTCGAGGTAAAGGAACCGCTTGGAGGTAGTGGTCATAATATGATTAGTTTTAATCTGCAATTTGAGAAGGAGAAGGTTAAATCGGAAGTGGCAGTGATGCAGTTGAACAAGGGGGATTATGAAAGCATGAGAGAGGAGCTGGCCAAGGTTGACTGGAAAGGGATACTAGCAGCAAGGGTGGAACTAGAAAGGGTGGAACAGCAATGGCAGGAATTTCTGGGCATAATCCGGAAATCGCAGGAACATTTCATTCCAAAAAGGAAGAAAGATTCTAAGGGGAGTAGGAGGCAACCGTGGCTGACACGAGAAGTTAGGAATAGAATAAAACTAAAAGAAAAGATGTATAACACAGCAAAGAGTAGCCGGAAGCCAGAGGATTGGGAAACTTTCATAGGACATCAGAAGGAAACAAAACGAGCAATAGGGGCTGAAAAGATGAAGTACGAGGGGAAGCTGGCCAGGAATGTAAAGAAGGACAGTAAAAGCTTCTTTAGATATGTTAAGGGAAAAAGAGTAGCAAAGTCAAATGTGGGTCCCTTGAAGGTAGACATGGGTGAAATTATTATGGGTAACAAGGAAATGGCAGAAGAGTTGAACAGGTACTTCGGATCTGTCTTCACTGAGAAAGACACTAGAAATCTCCCAGATGTACTGGAGGACAGAAGATCTAAGGGGGTCGAGGAACTGAAAGAAATTTTTGTTAGGCGAGAAATAGTATTGGGTAGGCTAATGGGACTGAAGGATGATAAATGATGCGTTGGTGATCATTTTCCAATGTTCAATAGTTTCAGGATCAGTTCCTGTGGATTGGAGGATAGCTAATGTTATCCCACTTTTCATGAAAGGAGCAAGAGAGAAAACGGGGAATTACAGACCAGTTAGCCTGACTTCGGTGGTGGGAAAGATGCTGGAGTCAATTATTAAGGAGGTAATAATGGGGCATTTGGATAGCAGTAAAGGGATTAGTCCAAGTCAGCATGGATTTATGAAAGGAAAATCATGCTTGACTAATCTTCTGGAATTTTTTGAGGATGTGACAAGTAAAATGGATGAAGGGGAGCCAGTGGATGTAGTGTATCTAGACTTTCAGAAAGCCTTTGATAAGGTCCCGCACGGGAGACTGGTGACTAAAATTAGAGCACATGGTATTGGGCTAGTGTGTTGACGTGGATAGAAAATTGGTTGACAGACAGGAAGCAAAGAGTGGGAGTGAACGGGTCCTTTTCAGAATGGCAGGCAGTGGGGAGTGGAGTGCCGCAAGGCTCGGTGTTGGGGCCGCAACTGTTTACCATATATATTAATGATTTGGAAGAGGGAATTAGGAGCAACACTAGCAAGTTTGCAGATGACACAAAGCTGGGTGGCAGTGTGAACTGTGAAGAGGATGTTAGGAGGTTGCAGGGTGACCTGGACAGGTTGAGTGAGTGGGCAGATGTGTGGCATATGCAGTATAATATAGATAAATGTGAGGTCATTCACTTTGGCAGCAAAAACAAGATTATTATCTCAATGGGGTTAGGTTAGGTAAGGGGGAGGTGCAGTGAGACCTGGGTATCCTTGTACACCGGTCACTGAAAGTTGGCTTACAGGCACAGCAGGCAGTGAAGAAAGCTAATGGAATGTTGGCTTTCATAACAAGAGGATTTCAGTATAGGAGTAAAGAGGTTCTTCAGCAGTTGTATAGGGCTCTGGTGAGACCACATCTGGAGTATTGTGTACAGTTTTGGTCTCCTAATTTGAGGAAGGACATCCTTGTGATTGAGGCAGTGCAGCTTAGGTTCACGAGATTGATCCCTGTGATGGTGGGACTGTCATATGAGGAAAGATTGAAAAGACTAGGCTTGTATTCACTGGGGTTTAGAAGGATGAGGGGGATCTTATAGAAACATATAAAATTATAAAAGGACTGGACAAGCTAGATGCAGGAAAAATGTTCCCAATGTTGGGCGAGTCCAGAACCAGGGGCCACAGTCTTAGAATAAAGGGGAGGCCATTTAAGACTGAGGTGAGAAAAAAAATGTTTTCACCCAGAGAGTTGTGAATTTGTGAAATTCCCTGCCACAGAGGGCAGTGGAGGCCAAGTCACTGGCTGGATTTAAGAGAGAGTTAGATAGAGTTCTAGGGGCTAGTGGAATCAAGGAATATGGGGAGAAGGCAGGCACGGGTTATTGATTGGGGACGATCAGCCATGATCACAATGAATGGCGGTGCTGGCTCGAAGGGCCGAAGGGCCGAATGGCCTCCTCCTGCACCTATTTTCTATGTTTCTAATTAACCTACAGGTATAATTTGGAATTTGGGAACAAACCAGAAGAAATCCATAAAAGATTGTGGTACTCTGACCCGAGGTCAAGATCGAACTTGGATTCCATGTGCTCTGACGTCTATGGATTGGCACAATCTCAATTAATTTGGATTGTTATATCTGTGGAGCAGTCACTTAAAATGGACTGAACCAGGCTATGATTGAATAGTTGATAAGTTTAATTGCCATAAGTTCATAAATCATAGCAGCAGAATTAGGCCATTCGGCCCATCAAGTCTACTCTGCCATTCAATGATGATCTTTCTTTCCCTCTCAACCCTATTCTCCTGTCTTCTCCCCAACAACTGACACCCTTACAAATCAAGAATCTGTCAATCTCTGCCTAAAAAAATACCAAATGACTGCCCCTAAACTGCTCAAAATGTAACAGATTCACCACCCTCTGGCTAAAGAGATTCCTCCTCATCGCCTTTCTAAAGGTACGTTGTTTTATTCTGAGGCTATGCCCTCTATTCCTAGACTCTCCCATTAGTGGAACCATCCTCTCCACATTCACTCATTCCAGGCCTTTCATGATTCGGTATGTTTCAATGAGGTGTCCCCTCATCCTTCTAAACTCCAGTGAGTACAGGCCCAGTGGCGTCAAATGCTCACTATATGGAAACTTCCTCTCAGCATCCATCCTATCACTTATTTTTAGCTTGTTTAGTCGTTCCAACAAACTAGTGCACCTACCTTCTCACACTGGATAAAATGTCTCCGTATTTGTCATTGTACTTAGACATACATGTTTCAGCAATGAATGTCGTTCAATTAACCAGCAGGGTTATTGTAAGCATGCTGTTACAGCCTCTGTGTCTGCTGCTTCCTACACTGATGTGATGAATCTCATTTTCCGTATGTGGTTAGATTTATTGAATACCAATCTGTTCATTGAGCAGAAAGAAAACAGACACCCACGATTAATTGTACAATAAGATCATCATAATGTGAGCTGGACTACTTGATATCGCGCTGAACGTAAAGGATTAGTTAAGCATAAAAAATTAACCTTGCTAATATTGCTCATCTCAGTCCTTGCCACAGATGAAACATTATCGAGCACCATCAATAATAAACGAGAAGAGGTCTGGGTCTTCTGCTTGAATGGCTGCATTGACATGGCTGGGTTCTGTCTGGAAAAACATGAAAATTCATAACTTCATAAGTTATAAGAGCTGAATTAGGCTATTCGGGCCATCAAGTCTACTCCGTCATTCAAATCATGGCTGATCGATCTTTCCCTCTCAACCCCATTCTACTGCCTTCTCCCCATTAGCCCGGCACCCTTACTAATCAAAAAATCTGTCATTATCCACCTTAAAAAAAGCCACTCACTTGGCCTCCACACTGTGGCACTGAATTAACCATATAACCATATAACAATTACAGCACGGAAACAGGCCATCTCGACCCTACAAGTCCATGCCGAACAAATTTTTTCCCCTTAGTCCCACCTGCCTGCATTCGTACCATAACCCTCCATTCCCTTCTCATCCATATGCCTATCCAATTTATTTTTAAATGATACTAATGAACCTGCCTCCACCACTTCCACTGGGAGCTCATTCCACACCGCCACCAGTCTCTGCGTAAAGAAGTTCCCCCTCATATTACCCCTAAACTTCTGTCCCTTAATTCTGAAGTCATGTCCTCTTGTTTGAATCTTCCCTATTCTCAAAGGGAAAAGCTTGTCCACATCAACTCTGTCTATCCCTCTCATCATTTTAAAGACCTCTATCAGGTCCCCCCTTAACCTTCTGCGCTCCAGAGAATAAAGACCTAACTTATTCAACCTATCTCTGTAACTTAGTTGTTGAAACCCAGGCAACATTCTAGTAAAAATTCCACAGATTCACCACCCTTTGGCTAAAGGAATTCCTCCTCATTTTCTTTCTAAATGTAGATCCTTTTATTCTGAGGCTATGAATGCATTTCAGAAAAAATCTTACTATACATAAACACGATCATACTCAAGTACAAGCGTGTAAGAAGACTAAAAGTACTGTCGAAGCCTTGCCTGCCACACGGGAGGCCCAGGTTAGATTCCCGGCCAATGCAACATGGTTTTACAGGGCAACACAGTGGCACAGCTGGTTGAGCTACTTCCTGGCAGCGCCAGAGACCCAGGTTCGATCCTGACCTTGGAAGCTGTCTCTTTGTGGAGTTTGCACGTTCTTCCTGTGACCATGTGGGTTTTCCTGTGGGTGCTCCGTATTCCTCCCACATTCCAAAGACGTGCCGGTTTGTGGATTAAATGGCCTCTGTCAATTGACCCTGGCGTGCAGGAAGTGGATGAGAAAGTGGGACAACAGAGAATTAGTGTGAAATAGACACAGAGTGCTGGAGTAACATAGAAACATAGAAACATAGAAAATAGGTGCAGGAGTAGGCCATTCGGCCCTTCGAGCCTGCACCGCCATTCAATATGATCATGGCTGATCATCCAACTCCACAGGTTAGGCAGCATCTCTGGAGAAAAAGGATGGTGACGGATGGGACTCTTCTGACAGGAGTCAGGCAGTGTAATGATTTTCTAGGCTAGGATGTAATTGGCATTGACTCAACTCAAACTCTTTGCAGTATAAATGTGCACAAAAGTTACAGCACAAAACCCTGGAATAAGGAAAGGGTGATTAGGTTGACCAATGATATTTCTATGAAGGATAATGGGGAATTTTAATTAAACGCAATTAAGCTGAACTTTCCACAGAGGAAGCTGCAACTTCTCATGGACTTCAAGATTAAACTTGTAAAGATAACCTTTCATTAGAGGATGTCTTCCCTGACTAGTATTAAAAGGTCTGGACTCAAAAGAATTTTCTACAAATCACGGTTTGAGAGCTTCGTCTTTAAACGGAGAGCAGTGTGCTCTGTTAAGCTATTTGCTTTTGATAAGACTTATCGCGAGAGCTCAGTACAATGTTGTAACAAGAAGCCCTATTTCAATAGCTTCACATTGATAAGCTATTCATCTCCTTGAGGCAAGGAATATAAAAATACTCTACCATCGTCGCAGCTGATAATTTCTTGCGGAGGACAATATCCCGGATTTTTAATTTCATTCAAAAAGGTAAATTCTTTTAAAGTGGTAGGTTTTAAATGTATTAAACTGATCTTATGGACCACTGCCCTGTATAAAAAAACATCCAGTTTTCATTTTAATCAAAAGCTCAAGACGAAAATCATAGTAATTCAGCATGAGATCAGGCCCTTCAGCCCAACTCGTCCGTGCTGACCAAGATGCCGATCTAAACTATTCCCATTTGCCTGTATTTGGTCCATATCCCTCTAAGCCTTTCCTATCCATGAACCTGCACAAGTGCCCTTAATATTGTTATAGTACCTGCTTCAACTACCTCCACTGGCATCTCGTTCCATATACTCACCAGGTTCTTATTAAGCCTTTTCCCTCTCACCTTAAGTCTATGTCCTCTGGTTCTTGATTTCCCCCTATCTATTCCCCACATGATTTTATTCAACTTCATAAGATCCCTTAGCCTCCAATGCTCCAAAGAATAAAGACCTAGCCGGCCCAACCTCTTCCTATGGGTTTGGCCATCTAGTCCTGGCAACATCATCGTAAAACTTATCTGCACTCTTTCCATCTTAATGGCATCCTTCCTATAGCAGGGTGATCAAAACTGACCAAAGTACTCCAAATGTGGCCTCACCAACATCTTATGCAACTGTTATATAAGTCAGCCCCATTTGCCTTCATTTTGACCATATTCATCAAAATGTTTACTACCCATGTGCCTGATATGGTAATATAAAGGAACTGCAGATGCCAAAGAGAGACACAAAGTGCTGGAGAAACTCCACAGGTCAGGCAGCATCTCTGTAGAAAATGGATAGGTAATGTTTCGGGTCAGGACCCTTCTTCAGTTGATTGCCGTAGTGGGGACTGAAAGCGAGAAGTAAAACAGGACAAAATCAGGGCTGGCAAGACATGGCCTCAGACAAAGAGGTCCCTGATAAGCCGATTGTTGGCTAGAGTCAGTGTAAGCCCAGAATGGATATATTGTTACAAACTGTGGAACTGGTTATAGTAGACTTTTAGTGGAGAAGGAGGAGGGGGGGGAGTGGGGGTGCGAGTGAGGGAATGGGAGAGTGAGGTGTTGAAGAACTTACCGAAAATTCTCGGGGTTGTAAGAGTTGTAAGAATGTGAGGTTGTAAGAATATGAGGTGCTGTTCCTCCAGTTTGCGTGTGGCCTCACCCTGGCAATGGAGGAGGCCTGGGACAGAAATGTCAGTGTTGGAATGGGAAGGGCAGTGGTTGGCAAATGGGAGATCCGCAAGGGCTTGATGGACGAAGCATCCATGCCTACCATCGATCACCCGTTCACACCAATTCTGTCTTATCCCACTTTTTTATTCACTCCCAATCCATACACTGTATGACTCTATGACTCTATGACTCTATACTGTGTGGAAACAGGTCCATTGGCCAAATTTGCCCATGCCAACCAAGATGTCCCATCTACGCTAGTCCCACTTGCCCATGTTTGGCCTATATCTTTCTTACCTTTCTTATCCATGTATCTTTTAAATATTGTTCCACAATTTCCACAACAAACTACTCCGGCAGATTGTTCCATACACCCACCACTGTGTGAAAAACATGAACCTCAGTTTCTTATTAAATTTTTCCCCAGTCATTTTAAACCTACATCGTCTGGTTCTTTATTTCCCTACTCTGGATAAAAGACTTCACCCTATTCAACCCCCTCATAATCTTATACACCTCCATAAGATCACCTCTCAGCCTCTTGCGCTTCAAGGAATAAAAGTCCCTGCCTGCCTAACCTCTCCCTATTGCTCAGACCCTCAAGTCCAAAGCTAAATACATGCAGGAGACACAAGGAAGTGCAGATTCTGAAATCTTCAGCAAAACGAGAATTGTTGGTGAACTCAGCGGGTCAGGCAGCATCTGTGGAAGGAAATGGACAGACAACGTTTCGGGTCTTCGGACCGATTATCCAAAGAAGGGTCTGGCCATGTAACGTCGCCAGTCCATTTCCCTCCACAGATGCTGCCTGACCCATTGAGATCCTCTAGCACTTTGCGTGCTTTGTCAGAAAGTCTCAACCGGTGGACAATTTGGGAGATATTTTTAGGCAGCAGATCAGCTTATTCCACAATGCACTTATTGAGAAATTGAAACCCACTATTAAATTGTTTATCGAAACTAATGATTCTCATGGTTAAAATCAATATAAATCGTCAGTATAAATTAAAATCAGCCTAGTAACTGACAACCCCCATAATTTAAGTTTCAGTTAATCTTATAATTGGATATTATGACATTAAAGATTATCATTTGTAGCCTCAAGGCTGTGAATGGATTTGATCGACAGAGGAATCCATGATTGTTTTTAAATATTCTCAGAAATGGGATCTATTTATTCCCCTTAAATGCCTTGCTTTGGATTGTCCAGGTAGATCATTGAATGTCATCCATGCAGATCAGCTAGAACAGTTAAACTAAGTGGTTTTCCTTTCCTTTTGCAGTTTAGTATAGTTTACTTTAGAAATGCAACATGGAAACAGGCCCTAGTAGAGTCCCTGTTGTGTAGGATTTAAATAGTCTACAGGTGATCGTGGGCCTGAGTGGACTCAATGGGTTGAAGTGTCTCTTTCCACAGTATCTGTAAACTAAACTAAACAAAACGCTAGTTCTATCCCACACACAAGGGGCAATTTACAGAAGCCAATTAACCTACAAACTGGAGAGCTACTATCTACCTCATTGAAGACCCGCGGACACATGGGGAATGTGCGAACTCCAAACAGGCAGCGCCCGAAGTGGCAGTACAATGGCGCAGTGGTAGAGCTGCTGCCTTACAGTGCCAGAGATCCTGACCTCGGGTACAGTCTTTACGGAGTTCATACATTCCCGCTGTGACCATGTGGGTTGTCTCCAGGTGCTCTGGTTTCCTCCCACACTTCAAAGACATACAGGTTTGTAGATTGTGTAGGGAGGAACTGCAGATGGTGATTTCAGGCTCCTGTAGCTTATTTTCAATGGTAGGAGTGAGATGAGAGCAGGGCCTGTACGTATGGGTCAATGAGATATTGTAAACCATTGGTCGTTGATCAGACGGTAAGCGTTTGGCATGTCTTCAGCACATGTCATGACTTATGCTGATGACATTGTCAATGACATTGTCTCCCCCACTACAATCAACCTGAAGGTCCCAACCCGAAACGTCACCTATCCGTGTTCTCCAGAGAGGGTGCCTGACCCGCTGAGTTACTCCAGCACTTTGTGAGGTTTTTTTAAATGAACTGTCTCTGCAGTTCCTTGTGTCTCCAATGACACAGCTAATCTAACACATAAGAGAGTTGTTTTTGCTTGTTTAATTGACTGCTATAAATACAATAGGACAATTAACCCAAGGTATTCATTATCGAATTTACTAACACAGCGATCGCTGAGGGAGATCCTTTTCTTGCTTATTCAAGAATGAATCAAACCCAATCAAAAACAGCCTCAGTTTCTCTTGTCACTCCCAACAATGTGATCATCCCTTTCTTATTTCTTAGCTCGACCAATATTGTCTCACTGGACGAATTGTTACAATGAAAAAAGTGAAACGGTTAAAAGCCCTCATATAATTGCTGCCTCTCAGCGCCAGAGACCCAGTTCAATCCTGACTTTGGCTGCTGTCTCTGTGGAGTTTTCACATTCTCCCTGTGATTCCGTTGGTTTCCTGTAGGTGCTCTGGTTTCCTGCCACATCCCGAAGTCATGCAGGTTTTTAAGTTAATTGACCATCAGTAAATTGCCACCTAGTGTGTAGGGAATGGATGTGAAAGTAAGATAACATAGAACTAGTGTGAATGGTTGATCAATGGTCGGCGTGGACTTGGTGGGCCGAAGGGCCTGTTTCCATGCTGTATTTCTGAACTAAATAAAAATAAATTTGGAAACCGAGATATGTGGTTCATGTGAACATACATCTCGATACAATAGGAGTTAATGAAATACTTTTACATGCGAGTTAATGATGATTTGTTGTTACTAACTGTAATAGCTATAATTAAAAAAAATAAAAAATGCAGGGGACAAATATTAAACAAGTTTATTCTTGTCATGCAAATATTTTCTGGATTTCTCTTTTAAATTATGAATTTCATCTTACTGTAGCTTTTGAGAAATGTACCCTGACTTGCAGCCTGAAGGCTACTGGTAAGTATTCTATCACAAATACCGCGTCCGTCAGAGATATGAACTTATCAATGTCACCTTTGTGTCAGCAAACAGGTTAAATGCTTATAATATCCAGTATAATGGCGTTCAGTATTGCAAAGATCACATTTGCGATAGCATATTAGATACAGTTGTAAGCTGGTGAAGAATAAGACTGCCTAAGAGAATAGTCTCTTTTTTACTTTAAACACAATCTATTTTGCAGTGTAAATCACTTGTCATTCTACGGCAAATCTAACTGTGTTATAATCTGGAGAAAAAAGAAGAAAAAAAAGATAATCTGTCTGCTTATTTTACTGGCACAGTCATACATCTGAGACTGACAGGTCCTGCATTTGAGTGACAGGTGTCCTTTCAAATGCCTGTGAATCAGTGTCTGTTCGAACTGTTGAAATGCATATTTGTGTCCTTATCATAAAGGTATGGATGGCCCAGATATGTACTGTTAACATTGCAAATGGCTTTGGAATTATTCATTGTCAGCTCGAGGCAAAGAATAGGGGAAAGTTTTATTATTCACTACACACAAAGGAGGATGTTTAATGATTCTCAGTTACCTTGGCAGAATTGTCTGTTGACTCTCAGCTCCACCGTTCAGTGACACAGGTCCAGCCAAGTGTTAGAGCAAGATCATACATTCTGAACCTATTTTAATTTCTAATACATTAATCTTTCTCTTGCAGATGCACAATGAATATTCCATGGTCTCTTGTTTGTCAGAGGCTGTCTCTCTTTCATCTATTCAAGTGGTTTCATTGACTGTGAAAGCCAAGTAAAAAGGCCTGATCAGTCAATGACAACCATCTCACACAATAGCGTTGAGTAATGTGGCCTCTTTTTTTCTCTTTTCAGGCATCTGATAGACAACTTTGACACCTGGTCTCAGGGGGGGACCCCAAGGAGTCACTCACCGTCCTTAGGAGAATTCCCTTACTTTATCATCGAAGGAAGAATAGTTGCAGGTGGATGTATCGCAGTTTCTCAGGAGCTGAACTCGACCCCCTTATCCATCGTAAATGTATTGTGGGTTCCCTCCCTGAAGTGCAGTGTAGTAAAATGGCTTAATGCTGCCTTACAAGTGGGCTGCAAACAGCCCTGTATTCAATTTTAATTTCAAACCTTTTGTTCGTGTATTTTAATTGCCATTGTTTTAAACGTATTATCCCATTTTGCACATGGCTGCTGGTGAGATGCTAAAGCATGTAAACTGTGGTATAACTTTTGCATATGATGACCTAAATGCTTGTTAAATGTAGTCCATGTCATTGTGTGACAACAACCCCTCTGTTACGCAGCTCATTTCCATTTTTTTTAATTTACTTTACGCTAACTAACATAAAAATGCTCAGATCTTTAAAATTTAAAACCTTTACATTGCCTTCCATATTTTTGCTTCATCAAAGAAGATTGCAGTCTGCTGTGTGTGTTTGGCTGTAACTCAAATATTTTTTATTTGTTTTTGTCGCTAAAAGTAATAACATTCAAGAAGGTAAATGTACAGGAATCAGACCTGGCAGGGTTAACAAAGGAATCTCCCATGTACGTAGGTGAAGATAATGCAGCTAGATTCAAACCTCATTTAATTAAATACACATACACTGGCGGTGACATTTACAATACTTAACCTTCTACCTATATTTACAGATAAAGAGTAAATTTTGAAATAAAATCAGAAAAGCTGGAAACATTCTGCAAGCCGGTTGGTAATGATAAAACAAAAATCCTGGTTAACATTTTAGCTGTAAATTTTTCATCAGAATCATTCATAACTTCTTTAAAAGAACTCTGCATTTACAAGTTTAGATCCAAATAACTATTTTATATTGATGTACCTCTGTTGGGATTGTGACAAAATGGCTACTGACTCTCCCTGGCTGTTGTTTCCTGATATAACGGCTTGAATACTTGATTGATAAATACTTGACACTTAAAGGTTTGGAGGGATATGGGCCAAACACAGGCAGGTAGGTCTACCCAGGCGTGGATGGGGCAGGTTGGTCGGCGTGGACAAGTTGGGGCAAAGGGCCTGTTTTCATGCTGTATGACTCTGACTCTATGACACTGTGACTATCATTTAGAATCTTATCTGTATCCACATGTTGCTTGCCAGCCTTTGTCCCATCCCCATCTCTCTTTTCCAGCTTTCCTCTCCGTACTACAATCAGACCAAAGAAGGGTCCCAATCCAAAACATCTCCTATCCATGTTCTCCAGGGATGTGTTACTCCAGTACTTTGTTTCGTTTTTTGTAAACCAGCATCTGCAGTTCTTTGTATCTATGTAATACTGCATCTTTAGATTTTAGACTTTAGTGATACAGCGTGGAAACAGGCCCTTCAGCCCACAGAGTCCACGTCGACCAGCGATTACCGCTTACACTAGCACTATCCTACACACTAGGGACAATTTACAATTTGTACTGAAGCCAATTAACCTACAAACCTGTACATCTTTGGAGTGTGGGTGGAAACCGGAGCACCCAGAGAAAACCCACGCAGTCACAGGGAGAACATACAGACATCACCCGTAGTCAGGATCGAAAAACGGATCTCTGGCGCTGTAAGGCAGTAACTCTACTGCTGCGCCACCTCATAGAGTCATACAGTGTGGAAATAGGCCCTTTGGCCGACTTGCCCATGCCAACCAACAACTTCAGTTGCTAGGTGTTGGATCAGTTTGCCACTTTGAAGTTTAGGTTTAGGATTATTATTGCCATGTGCACTAAGGTGCAATGAAAACCTTTGTTTTGCCAGCTATCCAAACACGCCAGATAATACAATACATAAATACAATCAAGTGAAACTCAAGTACAACAGGTAGAGCAAAGGGGGAAATATAGAGTGCAGAATATAGTTCTCAGCATTGTAGCTCACCAGTTCCAAAGACAAAGTCCAATGTCCGCAATGGGGTAGAGGTGAATGGGACAGTGCCCTACCTTATGGACGGACCATTCAAAAGCCAGTTAAAAGAACTTTTGTAAATTTGTCAGCGCCAGAAACATGGTGAGTCTTTGTGTAGTGTCCAGGTGTAGTCTGCTGTATGATTTTACCAGACTGTTGGGCAAAAACAAAGAATTTCACTGTACCTAGGGACTTGTGCCAATAAAGTTTCATTGAATTAGTGAATCCTAGAACACAGAGGAAACATAGAAACATAGAAAATAGGTGCAGGAGTAGGCCATTCGGCCCTTTGAGCCTGCACCTCAATTCATTATGATCATGGCTGATCAACCAACTCAGTATCCTGTACCTGCCTTCTCTCCATACCCCCCTGATCCCTTTAGCCACAAGGGCCACATCTAACTCCCTCTTAAATATAGCCAATGAACTGGCCTCAACTACCTTCTGTGTGAATCTCTGGAAGCTGCTCCTTTAGTTATTCTGTGCAAAGGGTTGTATTTTTGTTAATATGTTTGTATTGCAGAGCAAACAGAACACATTTATAGAAGCTACTTTGCCTTTATGGCAATGAAAGTAACACATCCAATTAGATTTGTCTTTAGCACCTATTACGTGGCTTGGGCTGGGTGCAATCTTTGCTTCCTCTGAGCGCTGCAGCACAAGATAGAATGTCTTACTGCAGGCAATGGTTCACAAGGTGCTCCTGTGGAAGAGATCCTGGGTCCATGCCAACAGACGTATTTCAGCATTTGAACATCCATCAAGACAGATTTGAAACTGATCCGGGCAAAGAATTACTCAGAGAGCCAAGAAATCGACAGATGAAAGTAGATCACATGGGACACAAGGAACTGCAGATACAAAGTAGATCACAAAGTGCTGGAGTAATTCAGCGGATGAGGCAACGCCTCTGGAGGACATGGATAGGTGACATTTAGGGTCGAGACCCTTCTTTAGATGGTGGGAAACAGATGGTAGTGCCGATGACAATTCATGTTTCACAAGCACTGCACAAGTTTTAGTCTAGTTTGGTTTAGTTTCTTATTGTCACATGTACCGAGATATGAAGACAAATGCAATGTGAGCATTCATTTTGAGAAGACTAGAATATAAAAGGAAGGATGTAATGCTGAAGCTTTATAAGGTGCTGGTCAGACCACATTTGAAATATTGCGAGCAGTTTTGGGCCCCATATCTGAGGAAGGATGCGCTGGCATTGGAGAGGGTTCCAGAGGAGGTTTATGAGAATGATCCCGGTGAAGATTGGGTTAATGTATGATGAGCGTTTGATAGCTCTGAGGGCCTCTACCCGCTGGAGTTTAGGATGAGAGGAATTTCATTCAAACCTACTGAATAATGAAATATTTAGACAGAGTGGAGCTATTCACTGTACCTCAGTACACGTGACAATTATAAACTAAACTACACTCCTAAGGCACCTATGGTATATTTTATCCTGCATGTGAATAAATGCGTATTTCTCTAATGAACTTTTAGAAACTGTTGTCGCCAGGTTAATGTAGGTTGTCACCAGGTGACATAGGTTGTCGTCGGTGCTGACTTCAGTTTTTTTGGCTGTTAAAGTAATGTTTCTATTTCAAATTTTATGTCGCAGCGGGGTCCAGTCGCCGATTTTTCGGCAACCTGCTACGACTATGACAGTCGCCTAAAAATAGTCCAAGTGGGACAGGCCCATTATCTCTTTCCTTCTTTGAGGGTGTTTCCTCTGCCCCTTAATGTCCGGCAGCAGAAGGACCCTAGACTGTGGCCCTTCCCCACAAAGCCTAAATGTTGGCCGCACCAAACTTCAGTGCATCCCTCAGCACGTACCCCTGAAGTCTGGAATGGGCCAGTTCGGTAGACGAAAGACGGTCTTTCACTGAACTGACAGTCTTCTACCAACACTTAACGTAATAAAGTACTTGGTGGTCAAAGTTTTCAGACTCCGCACCTTCTTCCCTATGGTAGGAGTGAAATGTAAGCAGGGTGAACACAGTTCTAACCAGTGGGGTTTACACCACTTTGCTCTGGTAGTAACTGGTTGCAACACATTAGATCTGCACATTGTGAGGTTGGTTTGCTATTTCTATCATTCAATATTAAAGCATAATAGTGCTTCTTTAAAAAAAAAGCTAAACCCTGGAGAAGCGACCATCTTACCATTCCGCAAAAGTTATGAAAAATACCTAAGAGATTTTTCAAAAGAGAAGCATAGACTTTGTACTTTACTTTTGACTTTAGAGATACAGTGCAGAAACAGGCCCTTTGGCCCACTGATTCTGCGCCGACCAGCGATCACCCCATACACTAGCACTATCCTATGCACTAGGGACATTTTACAATTCACAGAAGCCACAAACCAATCGTCTTTGGAGTGTGGGAGGTAATTGGGACACCCGGAGAAAACCAATACGGTGACAGGGAGAATGTACAAATTCCGTACAGACAGCACCCAAAGTCATGATCGAACCCGGCACTCTGATGCTGTGAGGCAGCAGCTCTACCACTGTGCCACTGTGCTGCCCCTAAAGTATGATAAATACAAAATTAATTCATTAATTACTGATTAACGCTAACGGTCTTGTCTTTGAGACATACATGTTATATAAATTAGCATGCTATTGGTTGGGAGGAGTATGCACTATATTATAATTTATACAGCAACCTCTGTTCTCTAACACATACAGTAAGTGCTGAAAGAGCAGGTCACGGCTGGTATGTTCCACACAATATAATTTTGATCAATACATTTTCCTCCTTAATAATTAAATGCTAAAGAGAGTTGGCCGTTCACCTCTAGACTCTTTATTCCCATCTGGCCCAGACTGATGGGATGAAAGTCTGTTCTTGACGATGATCAGAACTTGAATCAACAGAGCTGTCTCTGCCCAAATCGAAGTAAGCATTAATTCACAGCGCAAAACTGCCTACATATTGCAATTTTTTTTCAAGATACAGCATGGAAGCAGGCCCTTCAGCCCACCGAATCCAAACCGACCATCTATCACCCGTTCACACTATATCTTATCCCACTTTCACACCCACGTGCAAACCCCGCACAGACAACGCCCGAGGTCAGGATCGAACCCGGGTCTCGGGGGCTGTGAGGCTATGACTACCGCCATGGCATGGTAGCGTCCAATTTAATTGGCACCGAATCGATTGACCTTCTCAAGGGAAGGCATGTCAATGGCTGGATTGGGAAATGAAAAGCAATCCCTAATGTTCTGTTACAACTACAACAGAGTGAAGAGCCTTTGTTGTAAATCTAACATATCATCCCTGATTTGGGATTGTTCAAAAATGCCCGATAGAACAATACTGAAAACAAAAAATCATGGTATCGATATAACTTCCCTCGTTAAGTAAATAATCTGCATCCACATGACTGATTAATAAACTCAAAAATGATAGGAACAAAATTGGGCCATGTGGCCCATCAAGTCAACTCTGCCATTCACTCATGGCTGATCTATCTTTCCCTCTGAACTCCATTCACCTGGCTTCTGATAAACCTTGATCTCTAAAACATACAGCATGGAAATAGGCCCTTCGGCCCGCCGAGACCATGTCGGCCATCGATCACCCGTTCACACTAGTTCTATTTTATCCCACTTTCTCACCTACAGTTTAAGGGTAAGAGGGAAATCTTTTAGGACCGAGATGAGGAAAACTTTTTTCACACAGAGAGTGGTGAATCACTGGAATTCTCTGCCGCAGAAGGTAGTTGAGGCCAGTTCATTGGCTATATTTAAGAGGGAGTTAGATGTGGCCCTTGTGGCAAAAGGGATCAGGGGGTATGGAGAGAAGGCAGGAACAGGATACTGAGTTGGATGATCAGCCATGATCATATTGAATGGCGGTGCAGGCTCGAAGGGCCGAATGGCCTACTCCTGCACCTATTTTCTATGTTTCTATGTTTCTATGTTTCTACACCCTACACACACTAGAGGCAGTTTTACAGAAGCCTGTTAACCTAAAAACCCACATGTCTTTGGGATGTGGGAGGAAACCGGAACACCCGGAGGAAACCCACGGGGTCACAGGGTGAACGGGCAAACTCTACACATAGACAGCGCTGGAGAGGTCAGGACTGAACCCGGGTCTCTGGTGCTGTGAGGCAGCAGCTCTACAGCTACGCCACTGTGCCTCCCTGAAACCCAGCCTGCTTTAATGGCAAGCCTTTATTAGCAAGACACTTCCTGACTTCCCCAACCAATGAGACTGAAAAGCTGGCAAAGAACATTTCTTTCTGGCCTTTAAAATTATGCAGTTTAAGACTGTTGCCAGAAATTCCCAGTACAATGTGTGGAGCCAAACTGAAGTAGATGCATTTTGATAACTCCAAAACACCATGTAATTTAATTATTAGCTTCCTCTCCAAGCTTTAATCCTGACTCCCCTTCCTCTGTAGCATTGAAGACAGTCCATTGAGGATGATAGCTTTAGAGAGACAGAGAGAGAGAGAGAGAAAGGTGCTTATAAATTAGCAGTGCACGGCAGAATTGCTGGCAGGCAATTTTCAGTACTTAAGGAATGTGGCAGTCATGATCAGAATCCATTCCAAGATTCTCTACAATATATTAAAGGAAGTTCAAATATATTCCACAACTTTTAATTCAATCTCCAAAAGATTTGAAATGACCAATGGGGAATAAGTGAAGATTTAGGCAATCTGTATCTCTCTTCGAATATAGAACTTAGACCAGTATAGCACAGTAACAGGCCCTTCGGCCCACCATGTCTGTGCTGAACATGATGCCAAACCAACTCTTATCTGCGTGCACATAATCCAAATCTCTCCATTCCCTGCATAGCCATGTGTTTATCTAAAACTCTCGTAAACGCCAATCTCATATCTGCCTCCACCACCAACCATGGCAGCGCATTCATATCACCACTCTCTGCGTAAAAAACTTTTCCTGCACATCTCCATTAAACTTTGCCGTTCTCACCTTAGAGCCACGTCCTACTAGGCAAAAAATGGCAGTTCATTGCTCGGAAAAAAAAGAGAGAGAGAGAGAGAGAGAGAGAGAGAGAGAGAGAGAGAGAGAGAGAGAGAGAGAGAGAGAGAGAGAGAGAGAGAGAGAGAGAGAGAGAGAGAGAGAGAGAAAGGATTCATGGGGTCACAGAATAGAAACAGGATATTTGGCTCAACTTGCCTACACTGACCAGTATGTCCCATCTACACTAGTCCCTCCTGCCTGCGGTTGGCTAATGTCCCTCTAAACCTGTCCTATCCATGTACCTGTCTTTATGTTTCTTAAATGTTGTGATTGTACCTGCCCCAACTATCTCCTGTGGCAGCTCGTTCCATACACCCACCACCCTTTGTGTGAAAAAGTTACCCCTAAGGTTCCTATTACATTTTTCCTCCCTCACCTTAAACCTATTTCTCCTGGTTCTCGATTCCCCTGCTATAGGCAAGAGACTCTGCATGTCTATCTGATCTATTCATATCATGAATATGTACACCTGTATAAGATCAGCCCTCATCCTTCTGCACTCCAAGGAATAGGTTGGATAGTATTTGATATTTCTACCTTGGGGCAAAAGGTTCTGACTGTATACTCTATCTATGCCTCTCATAATTGGATATACTTCTATCAGGCCTCCCCGCAATCTCTAATGTTCCAGAGTCTGAGATAAACCAAGTCTGTGTAACCTCTCCCTGTAGCTAACACCTGCTAATTCTACATCATTCTTCTAAACCTCTTTCCACCCTTTTCCAAAGCCTCCCCATCCTTCCTGTAATGGAGTGACTAGAACTGCAACCAATATGCTGCTTGTTCCTTAACTGAATTGAGGACTGTTCCAATGCAGACTTTCTCTCACTTGAGAGTTGAGGATGGCCAAGTGACCTTCTTGGTGGAGCGAGATGGGGAAGGTGGTTGTAGGAGGGCACTTCAAGAGTAGAGGACAAGAAAGGATTGGAGTGCTTATTTAAAAAGGAAACCATTAATTGTCAGGACTTGCCTTAATGCTTAACATTCTCTAGTCTTCCTACAGATGGCAATATTGTTATGCATATTTTCAAATAAATAGCAGTCTCCCATCACAATACTGACTCCAAGTTCAATGTCAACATTCCTTCTTCGAGCGATTTCACAACAGAATGTGGCTCAAAATATTAATGGAAAGCTAAATTCTGCATTCTGACTCTTAAAAATCCTCATATTATGGTTGTCTTGCACTCCAGTGAATGAACAGAAATGTCTGATATGCCTTTGAATATGGTGCAAAATGAAATAGTTATTCAAAATATTTTTTCTGTATAAGGCTACTCATTCATTTTGTTTGAAAAGCACTGTAAGGCATTGTAGGTATGGTGTATCTGATTAATTTCATTTTACATTTCTGATAGCTTCCTTTCAACACATTCACATTTTTATATTATTCGTCCTCATTTCACTGATAGTTTATGTACATTACTGCTAGCTCAAATACATGATGCCAGAAAAAAAAAAATGCTCAATATGAGTGTTTCTTCCATCTTTTATAATATTGACTATCAATATGGAAAATATTAGATGCTTCTCTCTGTGTTATAATGTATTTTCTTTTCAGAAGGAAATCTCTCAAAAATTTCACTTACCTAAATCAATTTACAATTCAAACAGAATTAAAAATGACTTAATAAATTTACAGAAACAAAAGCGATTCAGGAAAATGCAATTTTATAAATTAATCATTTGTATATTCTGGTTATATGCTGACCAAATTCTTAGCTTAGCTTCACAGTAACATACAAAAAGCAAATAATTTTTTTTCAGTCACATTGAAATAAGTTTTTCAATGTTAATTTCATGGATATTAACTTTTAAAATATTTCTTAATTATAATTTTTACAGGTATTAAATTATACTATACACGGAGTACAGTCAACTCATACACAAGTACAACAGGTATTGCAAAGAGAAAACACCTTTACTTAGAAGGTTTAGGAAGTTGGCATGTTCCCAGCAACTCTCATCAACTTCTACAGATGCGCCGTAGAAAGCATTTTATTGCGATGCATCACGGCATGGTTTGGGAACAGCTCCATCCAAGACTGCAAGAAATCGCAGAGAATTGTGGATGCAACCCAGACCATCACATAAACCAACCTCCCTTCCATTGATTCCATCTACACCTCACGCTGCCTCGGCAAATCCACCAAAGGACAAATCTCACCCCGGACACTCTCACTTCTCCTCTCTCCCATTAGACAAGAAGTACAGAAGTATGAAAACACATTCCTCCAGATTCAGGGACAATTTATCAGGCAACTGAACCAATCAACAACTAGAGAGCAGTCCTGAGCTACCATCTACCTCATTGCTGACCCTCAGGCTATCTTTAATTGGACTGCACTGGACTTTATCTTGCACTATATGTTATTCCCTTCATCCTGTACATGTACATTGATTATAATCCTTATAGTCTTGCCGCTGACTGGATAGCACGCAACAAAAAGCTTTATACTGTACCTCAGTACATGTGACAATAAACTAAAAGTTACAGAGAAAGGTTGAACAGTTACAGAGAAAGGTTGAACAAGTTAGGGCTCTATTCTTTGGAGCGCGGAAGGTTAAGGGGGGACTTGATAGAGGTCTTTAAAATGATGAGAGGGATAGACAGAGTTGACGTGGATAAGCTTTTCCCACTGAGAGTAGAGAAGATTCAAACAAGGGGACATGAGTTGAGAATTAGGGGATCAGGGGGTATGGAGAGAAGGCAGGTACGGGATACTGAGTTGGATGATCAGCCATGATCATATTGAATGGCGGTGCAGGCTCGAAGGGCCGAATGGCCTACTCCTGCACCTAATTTCTATGTTTCTATGTTTCTAATTAAGGGACAGAAGTTTAGGGGTAACATGAGGGGGAACTTCTTTACTCAGAGAGTGGTGGCTGTGTGGAATGAGCTTCCAGTGAGGGTGGTGGAGGCAGGTTCGTTTTTATCATTTAAAAATAAATTGGATAGTTATATGGACGGGAAAGGAATGGAGGGTTATGGTCTGAGCGCAGGTATATGGGACTAGGGGAGAATACGTGTTCGGCACAGACTAGAAGGGTCGAGATGGCCTGTTTCCGTGCTGTAATTGTAAAACATAAAAAAACACATAAACAATAAACTAAACTAAACTAAAAATACTAGAGTGCAGAATATAGTGTTGCAACATTGTAGTGTTACAATTGCACTTGGAATACAGATCTGGAGCCATTGTCGCGGGTAATAGTAGATCACCAGCACGCAAAGCGTTGCCACCCGCCCCAACCCGAAATGTCCTACCCTTGTGGGACTCTTCTGCAGATGGAAAGTTGGGATCCTTTTTCATTCTGAAGAGGAGAGGGGAGGGGGAGTCATGCTGCCACGTGTGGCGGCAAGCAATAGATGGGACTGTTCGGTACTTTTGTAACTTTGATGGTGTCAACACGTGGCAACATTTGTGTACTGCCTAGGTTGTATGCAAAACAAAGCATCGCACTGGGCCTAGATACCCTAGAGACAGGTGAGAATAATGTATCATTCATTCATTCATGCACTCACCTCTGCTTCAGCTTCAATGCATGTGGGAATAGGTTGGACGTGCCTGTTTTGGTAGCTGTGGCAATGAGTGTTTACGAGTCTGATGAGCAAAGCAGCATGAAATTGGCCCACAGCCAACATTGCAATCAGTGGCAAATCCCTCTACCCGTTTCTTTTTAATTTAACCCCCTGGAAAGGCAGATTGCTTTAACATGAATGGATACTGGGTTTAGAAAAGGGCCACAGGGGTGGCATAGTGGCGCATCGGTAGAGTTGCTGCCTTGCAGCGCCAGAGACCGAGGTTCAATCCTGACTACTGTTTCCAGTCAAGCTGTATCTCTGACCTTTGAAATATCATTCATAGTCATAGTCACACAGCAAGGTAACAGGCCCTTCGGCCCAACTCTTCCATGATGCCCTATCCAAGCCAGTCTCATTCTTCTGCTACTTTGCAGAAGAAAATATAGAACATACTGTAGAATGTCGAACTATACAGCACAGGAACAGACACTTAGGCCGACAATGTCCTTGTCGAACCTGACGCCAACCTAACCTAATCTCCTGTCTGCCTGCACATGATCCATATCTCTCTATTCCTTGCATATCCATATATCCATGTGCAAAAGCATCTTAAACACCACTACTATATCTGCCTCCATCATTATCCTTGGCAGCGTGTTCGAGGCATCCACCACCACTCTCCGTGTAAAAATACTTGCCCCATGCATCTCCTTTAAACTTTACCCCTCTCACCTTAAAGATCATCTTTGACATTTCCACCCCGGGGAAATGGTTCTGACTTTCTACCCATACGGGCAAGGCTTTGTGAATTTTACCAATTTCCAATTTACCAATTTAAAACCTGTGATAGATTTGAAGTTCTGACCACAATATTTTTTAATGAAAGAATGACCTATCATTAGTACTCTGGAATTCAATAGATGCTTGCTTTTAGCCACTGTAAGATAGCACCGAAGGGTTAACATTTGGACAGCACTATAATTAATGTACTTTGAGAAAGTAGTGTTTTTTTGCCTATTTGTTCCAAGATATTAAATAATACACTGATTAATTTTGAAGTGCAGAGACATTGTCACATGGTCAGGTTTAGGGAAGAGAGTACTTGGTGCTTCCGTTGATCGTTTTTCCTCTGATATAATATAGAATGGTAAATCATGTCTGAAGAAGGGTTCCAACCCGAACCGTCACCTATCCATGTTCTCCAGAGATGCTGCCTGATCCGCTGAGTTACTCCAGCATTTTGTGTCTTTTTTTGTTGTAAAACCGGCATCTGCAGTTCCTTGTTCCTACCCTGTACTAGACTGTTTCTCTTCTCACTGATAGAAGATCAATTGACCCCATTTACGAAGCCTTAAACTTAAACGCCCACTGCTAATTCACCCACACACTCAGTCATCTAATTGAAAAGAAAAACTCTAGTTGCTTTAAAAAAAAGGTGGCCTGTGTCCAGGAAAAAGAAAATAAGTCAGGATAATGTCTGCGTTTGGAAAATAAGGCAGTCACTAACTAACAGACATAACTGGAGAATACCTTTACTATTGGTGATATCATGTAGCCTTTGCTAATCAATTCATTTCACACCTGCACAATATATAACATTTATTAATATTTTGTCTCCTAATACATTCTTGTACTAAATTGGCACAGACTCTTCCAATATATTTGCATGCATAGAGGTCATTTCACCCAAGCTTTCTTCCACCACACAAGAGTTTATAACGACTGTTATGTAGCAATTAAACCTTTAGAAATGCTTCACATCCTTAACAAAGCAAGCACAAGCCTTAAAACAAGCAACTTTGGTTCATCATTAATTTTGAGTTAGATAGCTGATGCACGTACATTTTATATGAGTTCTCACTCACTTATTAGTTTCAACTCTCAGACTTGTCACTGCAGTAAATGTTCAGATTCATCATAGACCACTTTCTTAATGATTCCTTGCTACTCAGCAGAACAAGTCCTTTGAAATTGTGAACATTGAATACAGAACATAGAACAATGCAGCACAAGAACAGGCCCTTCGGCCCACAATGTTCGTGCCGAACATGATGCCAAGACCAACTCTTATCTGCCTGCACATAATCCACATCCCTCCATTGCCTGCGCCTATATCCAAGCGCCTATCCAACCGTTTCTAATACCACTATCGTATCTGTCTCCACCACCTCCCCTGGCAGCGCATTCCAGGCATTCGGTAAAAAACTTGCTTCATCCATCTCCTATAAACTTTGCCACTCTCACCTTAAAGCTCTGCCCTCTAGCATTTCAATTTTCCATCCTGGGAAAAAGGTTCTGACTGCCTACCCTGGAGACCAAATATTACATACTTAAGAAAGTAATGTCCTACTGCAAGCAGCTCTAAGATGACTATTAAAACATAAAAATGTATAAGCATAGGTGAGGCATAATTTATAGGGTCTTTTGACTGAATCATATTTTGAACAAATACACTGTGCAATTGTACTTGATGGTTACACACATATGGAACAGTGCAGCACAGTGATGGGCTCTTCAGCCCACATAGTCTATGTTGAACATAGTGCTAAATTAAACTAATCTCCTCTGCCTGCACATGATTCACATACCTTCATTCCCTGCATATCCATGTGCCTATCTAAAAGCCTCTTGAATGCCACTATTGCATCCGCCTCCACCAGCATCCCTTGCAGCGCGTTCCAAGCACTCACCATTCTCTGTGTAAAAAACTTGCCCCGCTCATCTCCTTTAAAAGTTGCCCCTCTCCCTTAAAGCAATGCCTCCAGTCTTTGACATTCCCACCTTGTGAAAATGGTTCTGACCATCTACTCTATCTGTGCCTCAAATAATGTTATACAATTTTATCAGATCTCCCCTCAATCTCCAGAGTCCAGAGTAAACAATCCAAGTTTGTCCAACCTCTAATGTAGACGGCATTCTGGTAAAAGAACACAAAGTGCAGGAGTAACACAGCGGGTCAGGCGGCATCTCTGGAGAATGTGGATAGGTGACGTTTTGGGTCGGGACCATTCTTCAGACCTTTCATCTGGTCCTGAAGAACCACCTTGCCCATCTGCTCCTCACCCTTCCTCTGAAGAAGGTTCCCGACCCAAAACGTTATCTATCCACGCTCTCCAGAGATGCTGTTTGACCCGCTGAGTTACCCCAGCACTGTGCGTCCTTTTATGTAAACCAGTGTTGTGGTGTCTTGTTTCTATATTCTGGTAACCCTCTTCTATAGTCAGTTAGTGGATTTGGCCCCAATGTGTTTATGTTTACAACAGGGTGGAAATGTCAAGGACATAAGATGTCAGTTCCTTCCTACACAGATGTCACCGACACATGTTCTCCAGAGAAGGACTTTGTTCCAACCATCTGCCTATCAAAATCCCCCTTCACCTGGAACCACCTACTTCTCACCAGACTTTGTCCTTCCCTTCCTCTCTTCCAGCATTTCCACCCTTCCCCCCCAACACACACACAATCAGTCGGAAGGAGGGTCCCAACCCAAAACGTCACCTATCTTAAGATGTTAGAGGTGAAGTTTTAAGGAGATGTGGAGGGCGTTTCCTACCTCAACTATATGGCCAGAGCGATTTAAGCTTTAGAGATACAGCGCGGAAATGGGTCCTTCGACTCCCTGTGTCTTCGCCAACCTTCAATCGCCACACACACTATCCTACACACACTAGGGACAATTTTACAACTTACCAAAACCAATCAACCCACAAACCCGCATGCCTTGGGAGTGTGAGAGGAAACCGGAGCACCCGGAGAAAGCCCACGTGGTCACGTGGAGAACATTCAAACTCCATACAGACAGAACCCAGTCAGGATCGAACCTGGATCTCTGGCGCTGTAAGGCAGCAACTCTACAACTGTGCCACAGTGCTGCCCCAAGGTAATGGGTGAAAGATGATGGGGTAAGTCTTAGCAGGTCACTCTGTACATCGGAGAAGCTCTCCACACCCTTGGACATGCCGTGTGACCTAGATAAGTCACAGAAGGAAGAAAAGGGAAGAAAAAGTGATTGAGATAAATAGAAAAAGAAATCTAATCAAAATGTCACACTACCATTTTTAAACATCCGGCCATGGAGTTCAAAGATCTGTTTTTCTTCTTTGAGCTGCCGTTTTCACAGCATTTTTAAATAGGTTTGGTAGAAAATGAAATATTGATATAATTTCTCATTCTCATTCATCGGGATCAACTATAGGCTAACACCCTCAAGGTTATTGCCCAATATCTATTATTTATTCTGTAACATGTACTGGATATTAACCAATATCCTCCTGCTCATGTGAGGGGGGCTTTGTTTTGAAATCGTTTCTCAATCAATGGGAAAGTTAAAAGGCAGGCTGGGTTAAATTAATGTGTGCAATATTTTGAAATAAGCAATAATTTGGTAACCGGTGAAGCTTTCTCTCTGATTTTATACATAGAACATAGAACATCGAACATTGCAGCACAGAAACAGGCCCTTCGGCCCACAATGTCTGTGCTGACTAACCCTTATCAACCTGCACATGATCTATATCCCTCCATTCACCAGCTATCCAGCAGATGTTAGAGATTAATTTCATTCTGGAGTCTCTTATGAGAAATTGTGATACATTCGACAATTATTCCTGTTCAAAGAAGTTTCAGTATTAACATTATCAACCCATTGCAATTAAATCAATATGTATTGATTTTGAGTAAAGAGGTTCTTCTGCAGTTGTATAGGGCTCTGGTAAGACCACACCTGGAGTATTGTGTACAGTTTTGGTCTCCTAATTTGAGGAAGGACTTGCTTGTGATTGAGGCAGTGCAGCGTAGGTTCACGAGATTCATCCGTGGGATGGCGGGACTGTCATATGAGGAAAGATTGAAAAGACTATGCTTGTATTCACTGGAGTATAGAAGGTTGAGGGGGGTTCTTATAGAAACATATAAAATTATATAAGGACTGGACAAGATAGATGCAGGAACATTTTTCCCAATGTTGGGCGAGTCCAGAACCAGGGGCCACACACAGTCTTAGAATAAAGGGGAGGCCATTTAAGACTGAGGTGAGAAAAAACGTTTTCACCCAGAGAGTTGTGAATTTGTGGAATTCCCTGCCACAGAGAGCAGTGGAGGCCAAGTCACTGGATGGATTTAAGAGAGAGTTTGATAGAGCTCTTGGGGCTAGTGGAGTCAAGGGATATGGGGAGAAGGCATGCACGGGTTATTGATTGGAGACGATCAGCCATGATCACGATGAATGGCGGTGCTGGCTCGAAGGGCCGAAGGGCCGAATGGCCTCCTCCTGCACCTATTTTCTAAGTTTCTATGTATTTCAATGTACAAATAAAATACACAAAGTGCTGGAAAAACTCAGTGGGATCAGATAACATGGATAGGTGGTGTTTTGGGTTGGGACCCTTCTTCAGACTGATTATGTGGGGATGAAAGCTGGATGAGAGGAGGGGCAGGACAAAGTCGGGTGTGTAATAGGTGGATGCAGGTGAAGTGGGGCTGATAGGCAGGTGGTTGGACAAAGGCCAGAGATGAAAAAAGAGAAGGTGTGAGACACAAAAGGATTGAAGACTTGCAAATTGTGAAGCCAGAGGAAGGAATGTAGGTGGATGGGGAGGGGAGAAATAGGTCTGACCCCAAGTGGGGCATGGGGGGGGGGGGTGGGTGGGTGGAAAAAATAGTGGGTTTGGGGGAGAAAGGGAAGGGGTAGGGTTGTTAGAGATTACCTAAAATGGGAGAATCCAATGTTATATCATTGTTGCATATGTTTGCTTTTTTGCATCAGAAACTTTAGATTAGATGATTTAAACAATGTAATTAAGATTTTAGTGGTTCCTCGATTTATAGATTAAAACTTTTAATCTTTAATGTGCATGTCGTGAAATACAATGCACCTCTATAGGAGTTCAGTTAGACCGGATTTGGAGTATTGCGTGCAGTTCTGGTCGTCCCATTGCAGGGAGGATGTGGAGGCTTTGGAAAGGATGCAGAATAGGTTTACCAGAATGATGCCTGGATTAGGAGGTATCAGCTAAAGGGAAGGCTTGGACAAATTTGGATTATTTTCTCTGGATTGCCGGTGTTTGAGGGGGGACTGGATAGAAGTTTAAAAAATATGAGGGACTTAGTTAGGGTAGACTGTCAGAACCTTTCTCCCAGGGTGGAAATGTCAGCTGAGGAGGGCATAGCTTTAAGGTGAGAGGGGAAATAGTTAAAGGAGATGTGTGGGGTACGTTTTTTTACACAGAGGGTGGTGGGTGCCTGGAACACACTGCCTGGGGTGGAAGTGGAGGTAGATATGAAGAGACTTTTACATAGGCACATGTAAATGTCCAAAGCAAGCGCTGTCTGCGGAGGGCGCTTAGCATCGCCAAGGACTGCTCTCACCCCACCCATGGACTGTTTACCCTCCTACCATCCGGGAGGCGCTACAGGTCTCTCCGTTGCCGAACCAGCAGGTCGAGGAACAGCTTCTTTCCGGCGGCTGTCACTCTACTCAACAACGTACCTCGGTGACTGCCAATCACCACCCCCCCCCCCCCCCCCCCCCCCCCCCCCCCCCCCCCCCCCCCCCCCCCCCCCCACTTATTATTTTTTTTTATTCAAATCGTTTGCTATGTCGCTCTTCAAGGGAGATGCTAAATGCATTTCGTTGTCTCTGTACTGTACACTGACAATGACAATTAAAATTGAATCTGAATCTGAATCTGAATCTGAATCTGAAATGCATCATGTTCGACATGGACATCTTGGGCTAAAGGACCCATTTCTGTGCTGTACTGTTCTATGTTCTATGTACTATGTCATCCTTTAATAATACTACAGTTTGAAGGAAAATATTCTTGATTTCCAGTCCAAATGTTTCACAACACTTTCACCAGTTGCCAAATCTCTATTCTTTGTGCAAATTGTGTAACCCATATCATTCCACAAAGATGTTGGCTGTGTGCTTATTTTCATTTACAAGATTTATCCAAAATTTTGAAAAGTTTCTCGATCTTGGGGCGGCACAGTGGTGCACCGGTAGATATGCCACCTAACAGCGCCAGACATCCGGGTTTGATCCATACTGTATGGAGTTAGTATGTTCTTCCTGTGACCACGTGGGTTTTCTCCGGCTGCTCCAGATTAATCCCACACTCCAAAGACATACAGATTTGTTGGTTAATTGGCTTCTGTAAATTGTAAACTGTCCCTAGTGTGCAGGATAGTGTTAGTGTAAGGGGTAAGCAGAGAATCGGTGGGCCAAAGGGCCTGTTTCCACGCTGTTTCTCTCTAGTCTAAAGTCTATATCTGCCTAATCTCCCCTTTCTATAAAAAGTTGATTGACGCCGTGGTTTGTAGCTGTGAAGATGTCACACTCTTAAGGCATTGAGACTCTCAGTCTATACGTCTCCACACAAAAAAAGAAATGGTATTTCAGTTTTGTCAAATGCTTTCCAAATAGTGATTACATTATAATAGAATTTTATGTCAAGGGATTTTTTTTCAGATCAATACCCAGGCCATGAATCTTTCCAACTGTAATGCCCCAAAGGATAGGTTGGCTGCCGTACGCACTTTGGTAGCCTGCATATTACAGGTTTACAGGGTCTTGCCACATCTCCTGGTTTCTGCACTGTATCTCCAAAACTAAAACTAAATCTAAAACATATGTGCACTAAATGCTGAATATTCAAAGCCCAGACTTAATTATTATGTCGTGATTCCCCCTAAAACTCAAATGCTTTGCCACAGAATGTGCAGACTGTCAAGTTAGCAGATCACAACATTTTTTTTTGTTCACTCATTTCTCAACGGATAAATAGTCGGGGACAGAATTTGGTCAGTTTCTTGTGAGCTTAAGTTTCCAGAGCCGTATGTAATCCCTCTGTTCTCCTCCGATGCCATTCACAATTTCTAATTAGGTTTCCCAGTGGAGAGGAAGATGGATTATATTTTAATATCCGTGTCCTAAAATTAGTTTATATTTTACTAACTTAGCAGTTCCTGGTAGTTGATTTACTCTTGAAGCCACCAAAACCTTGAGATTGCAATTAATCATAGTTTGGTCATTTTCAGTAAAAATGGCCAATTTTTCCCACTGGCTGAATCACAATAAAACAAGCTGCGCTGTAGTATCACCTTGCACCAGTTACCTTATCAACATTAAGCTGCATTTTCAAAGCATGTTCTTTATTGAAAACATAAATTATTCAGGCAGATAATTAGACACCCAGGTGGCCAACAGAAATACAGGCAGGAGCTGAAATGGTGATTGTTACTTTTAACATTTTTTAAGGCAAATATTTTACAAGTAAATTTAGAGAATTAAAATACTGAAAGTTAAAATTTACTTTCAAATATATATATATATATATATGATGTGACTGCGCGCCCCCTCCCTCGGTTGCCGCTCTGATCCCTATCACTGGCTGACCAGCCAGGAGAGGCCAATCCCCAGCATCATTGGTAACAAGCGGGTGCAATTGGCTGGTTTTGGTTGGCCTTTCGATCCTTCTCATAAAACTCAGGCATTCTAGTTCGAAGATGAGAAGGTCTACTCAGATTGAGTGTCCAGGTAAGCCTAAGATGCCTGAACTGCTTCCTGCACACAGACAATGAAGGACTGCGCCCACACATAGCCAGAGCTTGAGCTGCCATGATATTCGTGAGAATACCAGTGTTGTGTCTTTAAGCTAAAACCTGAGCTGCCAGGAAGAAAGCAGTGACTGCCAGCGCCTCCTCTCGAGGCAAGGGTGAACTGCAGGAAGAAGCCTGAGATCACCACGCCTCCACCTTGGAAGTCCAGGACTAAGCTGTTGGGACAAGCCCCAGATCGCCAACGTCAACGCACACAGGCTCTGATGGTCAGGGACAACGCCCCCATGCGGTCCTGCACTTCATTACCACTGTAAATAAAATGTACCATGTGAGTTTACCCTACTGACTGTCGGTGTGGTCACTGCTGAACCCGGTGTTATTGCCAATGTCGCAAGGTATATCAATAATTTGCAGTTAGGGTGGCACTGCGGTGCAGCTGGTAGAACTGCTGCCTCACAGATCCAGAAACCCAGCTTTGATCCTGACATTGGGTGCTGTCTGTGTGGGGTTTGCACGTTCTCCCTGTGACCGCGTGGGTTTCCTCTGGGTGATCTGGGTTACTCCAACATCCCAGAGACGTGCGGGTTTGTAGGTTAATTGGCCTCTGTAAATTTCCCCTCGTATGGTGGAAGTGGATGAGAAAATGGAATAACATAGAATTAATGTGAACAGGTGATCGATGGTCGGTGTGGACTCGGTGGGCCCAAAGGCCTGTTTCCAAGTTGTATCTGTAAAATATATATATTTTAGAGAGTCAAAAACTCAACCTTTTCTAACAATAGCACTTGACACCATCTCACTGCAGTTCTGTTAGAATGTATAACATGACAGAACATTTTGTGTCTTTGTATGTTGGCATTTGTTTTATCTTAATATTAAAAATGAATGATTTGACGCCATTCAGACTCTTTTATTTAGCTCATTTTTGAGCTGAAGATATGACACTCCATCATGACATGGAAGTACAGCACAGAAACTGGCCCTTTGGCCCACCTTGTCCATACTGTCCTATTTGCTTGCATTTGGCTCATATCCCTCGAAACTATCCATATATCCAAATGTCTTTTAAAACTCATAATCCTAACTAAAATTAATAACGTGTACTGTGTTTTCAGGCTAGTTATGCTGTTGCAAGCAAGCATTTCATAGTTCTAGTCTCAGTACAAATGACAGGCAGTGGAGATGTTGCCTCACAGGGCCAGAGACCCAGGTTCAATCCTGACCTCGGGTGCTGTCTGTATGGAGTTTGTACATCCTCCCTGTGACCGCATGGAATTTTCCCGGGTGCTCAGATTTCCTCCCACTCTCCAAACACTTACAGGTTTGTAGGTTAATTGGCTTCAGTAAAATTGTAAATTGTTCCTAGTGTGTGTAGATAGTGCTAGTGTACGGGGTAATGGGTAGGCTGAAGGGCCTGTTTCCACGCTACCTCTCTAAAGAGTAAACTGAAGTCTAAAATCTAATTATGTTTTGCATTGATGTATTCTTTTCATTTACAAAGTGTTCTTAGAATTGGACATCGAATTTATCCACAATTAGATTTTGTGTTGTCTGAGTCCTTGTGCCTGTGATGCTGCTGTAAGCAAGATTTTTCATCGTATCCGCACCGCACTGTACTTGTGTCTTTGACAGTAAACTCAAACTTGGACTTGTACTTGAACAGAGGCAGAGCACAGTAGTTCTATGTTATCCCACTTCCTCATCCACTCCCTACACACTAGGGGCATTTTTTTAACAGAGGCCAAATAGCCTGGAAATTGTCTTTGGGATGTGGGAGGAAACTAGAGCACCTGGAAGAAACCCATGTGGTCACAGGGAGAACGTGCAGACTCCACACAGACAACAGTTGTGTAGAGTTGCTGCCTTACAGTGCTTGCAGCACCGGAGACTACGGGTGCTGTCTGAACAGAGTTTGGACATTCTCCCTGTGATCTACATGGGTTTTCTCCGAGATCTTCGGTTTCCTCCCGCACTTCAAAGATGTACAAATATGTAGGTAAATTGGCTTGGTGTATGTGTAAATTGTCCCTAGTGTGTGTAGGATTGTGTTAATGTGCGGGGATCATTGGTCGGTGTGGACTCGATGGGCCGAAGGGCCTGATTCCGAGCTGTATCTCTAAACTAAATTAAACTAAAATCACCAATCCATGATTTCCAGAGATGCTGCCTGACCCAGGTACTATCACAAAGTTTAATGAACATTTTGACATGCACATGGATAGCATAAGTTTAGAGGGATGAGGGCCAAATGCAGGCAGGTGGAACGAGTATAGATGAAACATGTTGGCCGGTGTGAGCAAGTTGGTCCTGTTTCTGAAGGGCCTGTTTCCATACTCTGATTCTATGACTCGCTGAGTTACTCCAGCACTTTGTGTCTGATTTTAGGTTGTGTAGGTAGGTTAATTAAATGAAGGAGCTTACAAAAAGTGCGAAATAATTTATTTCCTTTCTTCAGGGATATAAATGCAGAATTCTTATAAACATTTCATATTTTATAAAATAATTTAGAATCTAACAAAACAAAACAACTCCAAAACAGATCAGAATCGACTAACCGGTGGCTCAGCTGTTAGAGCTGCTGCCTCACAGCGCCAGAGACCCGGGTTCGATCCTGGCCTCAGGTGCTGTCTGTGGGGAGTTTGCATGCTCTTCATGTGACCCAATATCCCAATATGGTGGCTTTATAGGTCAATTGGCCTCTGTAAATTGCGCCCTAGTGTGTAGGGAGTGGGCAAGAAAGTTGACTAACATGGAACTAGTGTGAACGGATGATAGATGGTCGGTGTAGACTCCGTGGGTCGAAGGGCCCGTTTCTATGCTGTATTTTTTCAACCAATGGATTATCAATTTAAATACTGGTTACAATCAGTTATGTTTATTTCAGTCTGAAGAGGGGTCCCGACATGAAACGTACCTATTATTTTTCTCCAGAGATGCTACCTGCTCCACTGAGTTACTCCAGCACTTTGAGTCTGGGTTTAGTATAAACGGCCATCTGCAGTTCCTTCCTATATCTGTTTATTTATTGGGTTATTAAATTAAAAATAAAAGCATAAACTTGGATTCTGTTGTTGTGGACAGAGTTTGATTCTGTGGCAGATTAAAAAGGGCCACAAACCCAGCAAGGGATTCTCAATCTAATCGCCCTGCTCCCTCTCTTACAGAGAGTGATAACATGCAAGTGATTATGTCTGCCATCATTTGCCAAAACCTAGCACAGTTCCTACAGCAGACAGGAAGAACCTTTGATTTTCTGCAACTAAATAACTTGAATGCAAACTCTATATATTTAACCCTCATTGTTTCTCTCCAAGGAAGCCAAAAGTAAAACGTTGTTGTATATGATATTAATAATTTTATATGAACAAATGCTATACTGATTACTCTTTAATAAGTTTGATTTATTTATGGAAAACATGTCCTTCAGTCCTGACATTCAGAGTCAGCAATTACAATGGTATTCTGCCCCGTCAGAGGAAGAAATACACGTGGCACTTTTCACATGACTGAGCTATGAAACCCAGTGAAATATAGGTACTCGTTTGATCATTTTTCCCTCCTCAGTAGAGACAGGTACACTGATAGGGAGGGTTTAGAAAGATACGGGCTCAATGTGGGCAAATGGGACTAGCTTGGATGGGGCATCTTGGTCGGCATGGATGAGTTGGGCCGAAGGACCTGTTTCCGTGCTGTATGACTTTATGACTCTTTCACTACAAATAGTTGGAGGGCTCTGTGTGCCCCACTGTCTAGACTTCATGCAACGTTGCTTTAGTCTACGCGAAACAGCAGGAGAATGCAGTTGCGAGGGAATGCAGATCCACCACGATTGAATGGCAGAGAAGACTTGATGAGCCAAATGGCCCAATTCTGCTCCTAAAACATATGAAGGCAACTGAACCATCCTATCAACAACTAGAGAGCAGTCCTAACCTACCATCTACCTCATTGGAGACCCTCAGACTATATTTAATTGGACTTTACTGGACTTTATCTTGCATTAAATGTTATTCCCTTTATCTTTTATCTGTACACTGTGGACGGCTCGATTGTAATCATGTATAGTCTTTCCGCGGATCAGATAGCACATAGCACATAGGTTTTCGTTGTACCTTGGTACATGAGACAAAAAACTAAACTAAACTTAGAAAACATAGTTTAGTTCCTCAGGTAGCACAGATGTTTTTCAAATACGTTTTAGGTTTTAGTTTCAGTTAAATACAGCATGGAAACAGGCCCTTTGGCCCATCAAATGTGCGCCGTTCACACTAATTCTATGTTATCCCACTTTCTCACCCACTCCCCACACGCTAGGGGCAATTTACAGAGGGGCAATTAATCTACAAACCCGCACTCTTTGTGATGTGGGAGGAAACTGGAGCACCCAGAGGAAACCCACGCATTCACAGGGAGACCATGCAAACTCCACACACAGACAGCACCTGAGGTCGGGATTGATATATTAGCATCTTGCACCTGTGAAATTTAAGGATGATGTTGGAAAGTGTGTGGCAATATCCTATGATTATTCCAGCTATAGTACTTTTATTATTAATGTTGCTTATTAATAATGAGAGCAATAAGAGGGAAACCAAGCACGTAGAGGGAACCCACGTGGTCACGGGGAGAATGTGTAAACCTTACGCGGCCAGCAGCCGAGGTCAGGATCGAACCGGGGTGATTCACGCCGTGAGACAGCAGCTCTACCAGCTGGGCCACTGTGTTGGTTTTATTTTCCTTCCACACAAGAGAGGACAGACCTTTTTCTATTTGCCTCTTTCCTTGTCATAAAATGAAAGATTTAATCTTCAGCAAATGTTATAGAAAGACTCCAGGGGGGGAAAAGTTAATTTCCTTCAAAGATGGATCTGATCTGAAAAAAACCCAGCAATTCAACCGACAAGTTGTGAGAAAATCAACAAATGGAAGTTTCATGAACATTGCGAGTAGTTTGTTGACGTGTTTATTGAGATCCTATAAATGCCAGTTTCAGATTTATTTATATCAGAAGTACTAGAATACTGAATTTTTCCTTTTTTATTTTTCATTTAATTCAGGACTGATTTCTTCCTTTCTTCTTGGTATTGCCAAATGTTAACAGTTTGTGAGCAGCTTAGTTTTAGGATGGCACTGTGGCGCAGTGACTGAGTTTCTGCTTTACAGCGCCAGAGACCCGGGTTCGATCCTGACTACGGGTGCTGTCTGTTATGGAGATTGTACGCTCTCCCCGTGACTGCTTGGGTTTCCTCTGAGTTCTCCAGTTTCCTCCCACATCCCAAAGACGTGCGGGTTTGTAAGTTAATTGGTTTCCATAAATTGAATTAGACAGAGCCTGAAGAAGGCTCCTGACCTGAAATATCACCTATCCACTTTCTCCAAACTTTGGACTGTAAAGATACAGCGTGCAAACAGGCCCTTCGCCCCCCAGAGTCCACGAGGACTCCCCGTACACTAACACTATCCAACACATGGGGGACAATTAACAATTTTACCGAAACCAGATACACTTCAAACCTGTACGACTTTGGAGTGTGGGAGGAAGCCGGAGCACCCAGAGGAAACCCTCGTGGTCACAGGGAGAATGTACGAACTCCGTACAGACAGCACCCGTGGTCAGGATCGAACCTGGGTCTGTGGTGCCGTAAGGCAGAAAATCTACTGCTGTGCCACTGCTGCCCTATCTTGCCTTTGAACCAGCCTGTTTTTTTGTGTTTGTTTGCATTATTACAATCAGAAATTAATACAAATTGTGATGTATTTTTCCTGTTAGCCTGTGATTTTAGTAGGTTTTGCAAGGGCTGGCTGAATCATTGTCTGGAGAAAACGCAGGCGGCTTAAGAAGCAATTTGATATGCATTTTCTGGTCCTCGGGTCTAGTTGGAGGTGGGTGAGGTACAACTAGTCTCTCAGCCTCATTAATCATCCACTACTCTCCGTGGCTACTGCTGGCTTATTGGCGTGGCCCTTCCCTTCATTGTAACATGCAGACCTTTGGATTAAATAGAGCCAGCAAAATGTCAAATCAAATCTGAGTCTTGATGCAGATAATCATTTCAATAATATTTCTCCATTTGTGCCCAAACACCCTGGGAATAAAGCTTTTCCTTTGTCAGGTGGTGTAAGACGACAGTCGGTTTAAATGTTTGACATAAAGCCAGACGGCTTAGCGATGCTTCAAACATATGTTCAACAAGCAGGATCCGCACATAGGAATTTTATTAATTTGAACTGGGGATGCATGCATATTTATTTACTTGACCTCTTCCGTGTCACTATGGTATTAAAGGCAATCAGTTAGGAAGGAGCTGGCTGCAATCTTCTGTGGCCTTGCTGCTGTCAGTACTCCATCATTTCCTTGCCCTTCTTTAATACAGTGTTGCCGTCAATCCACACATTTCTCCGTCAAGTATTCCAGTATGGATGGTAAATGTGCCACTCTAAAACAAGCAGGTCAAAATCACACCGGAAATGGAAGGAAACGTATGTCACACTGTCAACATTTTTGGATTAACGTCTTTGCTTTGATGCTCATTAACTCTTTGAATTCTGATCTGATCTGTATGAAGGAAGGTGACTTTGGTTGGAAACATCTGCAATAGTTGCAGGGAATGGTGTCCAAGAATCCAGATGGTCTGAACACCATTAGTGATGTGGGTGCCGCCCATTTATAGGATCAGAAGGACCATGTTAAGCTAATGCTACCAGCTGATTACAATGCTGTTGCCTCTAACTGTGCCAGCAATTGATGTGGGTCTGCTTGTTGGGTGAGACGTTGCAAGAGACTGCAGATGCTGAGATCTTGAGCCAAGCACAAAGTGCCCGAAGAAGGGTCGCACCCGAAATGTCACCTAATCATTTTTGTCCAGAGATGCTGCCATTTAGAGCTTAGAATTTAGAGGTACAGTGTAGAAACAGGCCCTCCGGCCCACCGAGTCCGTGCCGACCAACAATCACCCCGTACGCTAGTTTTATCCTACACTCTTGGGACAATTTATAGAAGCCAATTAACCTACAAACTCGCACGTCTTTGGAGTGTGGATGGAAACCGGAGCACCCGGAGGAAACCCATGCAGTCACAGGGAGCATGTGCAAACTCCGGACTGCACCAGTAGTTAGGAACAAATCCGGGTCTCTGGTGTTGTAAGGTGGAACCTCTACCTCTGTGCCACCGTGCTGCCCAAGAGTGGTGTCGAAAGCATCCTGACTGGTTGCGTCACAGCCTGGGATGGCAATTCCAACGCACAGGAATGCTAGAGGCTGCAAGGAGCAGTTGACTCAGTCCATTGCAAGCACAGCCTTTCCCTCCATTGAAAACATCTACATCCTCAAGAAGGCAGCAACTATCATCAAGAACCCAAACCATCTTGGCCATGCCCTCTTCTCGCTGCTACAATCAGGCAAGAGGTGCGTCACCTATTCTTTTTTTCTCCAGAGATACTGCCTGACCTGCTGAGTTACCCCAGCATTTTGTCTATCTTCAGTGTAAAACCAGCACTTGCATTTCCTTTTTACACATTTTGTCTGCTCCACTGCAAAATCTCCGTCACCTGTCCATGTTCTCCAAAGATGCTGCCTGACCCGCTAAGTTACTTTAGTGCTATGTGTCTTTTTGTTTTCAGAACCAGCATCTGCAGGTCCTTGTTTCCACCACTTTTTCCCCTCTGCTGCCTCTCTCTTCCAATTCTCCCCCCCCCCCCCCCCCCCCCCGACTACAATCAGTCTGAAGAAGGGTCCTGACCTGAAACGTTGCCTATCCATTTCCCTTCGGGCAATTTCGGCATTTCATATTGGTTCTAAAGCTGCCTGTTTTATCTACAGACAACGTTTTAGCCAGCACTACACACCTGCTAGAATCACGGTCACAGGCAGGCTGAAAAATTAATACAAATCAGAACTTGTATTAATTTCTGATTGTAATATTGCAGCAAAATTAATAAAACAGGCTGGCTTAAAGACTTAAGATAGATGCAAAATGCTGTAGTAGCGGAGTTTGTACGTTCTCCCTATGACCGTGTGGGTCTTCTCCAGGTGCTCAGATTTCTTCCCACAATCCAAAAACTTACAGGTTTGTAGGTTAATTGGTTTCAGTAAAATTGGAAATTGTCCCTGCTGTATGAGTGTACGGGGTGATCGCTGGTCAGCGTAGACTCATTGGGCTGAAGGGCCTGTTTCTTCGCTGTATCTCTAAAGTTTAGTCTAAGCCATTTAGACAGATGCATGGATGGGACACGTTTAGATGGACAAGGGCCAAATGCAGGCAGGTGGGACTAGTTTGGATGAGACATGTTGGTTGGTGTGGGCAAGTTGGGCTGAAGGGCCTGTTTCCACACTGTATGACTATGACTCTAAGCCATTTATTGCATTGATTGAAATAACTTAAATGCAGTGGTAAAACTTCATTTCACATTTTGTGACACAACTCTTTAGATTGCAATTAAAATAAACAGAAATTGCTAGCTGTGAATCCAACACCAGCAGCCCAGTTTTGAGTTCCAAATTTTAATTTAATGCTGGACTTGTCGTGACTGGACGAGATGTTATGTGTCAACCCGACACTTTTTAAAGAAGAAAAAGTATATATTTCCATAGACTCCAGAATTTGGTGCTTCCTTCTCTCATTACTTCAGTTACTTAATTTACAATATATTTTATTTCAGAAGATGATGCTCAAATGTATACTACTGCTCTATATAATCTCAGAGTCATATAGCAGGGAAATAGGCCCTTTGGTCCCACTCTTCCATGTCAACCAAGATGTCTCATCTATGCTGGTGCCATTTGACCTTTTATCGCCCGTATCCTTCTTATCCTTTCCTATCCTGAATCCAACTACCTCCTCTGGCAGGTACACAAAAATGCTGGAGAAACTCAGCGGGTGCAGCAGCATCTATGGAGCGAAGGAAATACGCAACGTTTTGGGCCAAAACCCTTCTTCAGACTGATGGGGGTTGGGGGGGGGGGGTGGGGCGGGGAGAAGAAAGGAAAAAGGAGGAGGAGGAGCCCGAGGGCTGGGGGATGGGAAGAGACAGCCCGGGGGCTGAGGAAGGGGAGGAGACAGCAAGGGCTAACAACATTTCGAGAATTCAATGTTCATGCCCCCAGGATGCTCTGGCAGCTCGTTCCATATCCCCACCACCCTCTGTGTAAAAAAGTTGCTCCTCAGGTTCCTATTAAATCTTTCTCCTCTCTCCTTAAACCTGTGTCCTCTGGTACTTAATTCCTCATACTCTGGATAAAATACTGTGCATTCACCACATCTAATTCCTTCATGATACACCTCTTATAAGATTACTGCATAGCCTCCTGCACTCTAAGGAATAAAGTCCTAGGCTGCCCAACCTCTCCCTGGAGTCTTGAAAACACCTTTGTAATATCTTTCTATTATTGATGTGTAACTAGGCTTTGGATACATACACACTTCATAAGGTGTTGTCAGTAACAATTGTTTTCACAGGATTTCTTGTACAGAAAATACAACAAATAAGGCAATTTAACCAGTGAGTCCTAAAGTGCCCCTCAGACCTAAGATTTTTCACTTGATTATTTCAGAGCATGATTTTGTCGTTTCTATTTCATTCTAAAATAAATCGGTGCTCTGCACACAAAATATAAAATTGCATTCAATCATTTATTTTCAGTGTAAATTTAAGTTTAGTTTAAGTTTACAGTTTGTAGATACAGCATGGAAACAGGTCCTACAGTCCACCGATCATCGATCAACCATTGAAACATGGAAACATAGAAACATAGAAAATAGGTGCAGGAGTAGGCCATTCGGCCCTTCGAGCCTGCACCGCCATTCAATATGATCATGGCTGATCATCTAACTCAGTTGACACTAGTTCTATGTTATCCCACTTTCTCATCCACTCCCTTGGATGGGAGATTGCAACCTTCACATGGTCCGCCCTGTTTCAATTAACCTGGCCTGCACAATCAAATAAGATCAAATAGAACAAGTTGTCCGACAACTTTAGGCTGTGCATGCCTTATGCAAGAAGAAGATCCACTCCCTACACACTAGGGGCAATTTTACTGATGCCCAATTAACCTCCAATCCTGTACATCTTTGGGATGTGGGAGGAAACCACATGTGGGCGGCACGGTGGCGCAGTGCCAGAGTTGCTGCCAGACAGCACCAGGTACCCGGGTTCCATCCTAACTACGGGTGCTGTCTGTATGGAGTTTGTATTTTCTCACCGTGACTGCGTGGGTTTTCTCCGAGTGCTCCGGTTTTTTCCCACACCCCAAAAACATGCAGGTTTGTAGGTTTGTAGGTAAATTGTCCCTAGTGTGTGAGATAGTGCTAGTGTATGGGATTCGATGGCCAGCGCGGGCCGAAGGGTCTGTTTTCGATCCTGCATCTCCAAACTAAACTAAACTGAACTAAACCGGAGCAGCCGGAGGAAACACACGCGGTCACTATGGAGAAGGTGCAAACTCCATACACGCAGAGGTCAGGATCAAACCTGGGTCTCTGCCGCTGTGAGGCAGCGGCTCAACCTGACCAGAGACAAAAAATCACAACATAAAAAAGCAGAAGAAAACAAGAAAATCGCAACTGGGAAAATCATCAGTTTGTAGATTCTAAAGTTGGTAAAGTGACTCCTCTTAACACAGAGAGTGCAGCTTCAGCAGGGAAATTTATCTTTGCTTCAGAGTTCAAAATCTCCATTAAAGCTTTTTTTTCCATGCAATCTTGGGAGTTCTTACCTTGGTGACTTATGATGTTATGGAAGGGATCATACACGGAAAATGTCAATAGAAATAGTAACTCTGAAGAAGCAAGGACTCCTAATTAGACCCCATTTAGATTTTATGATGGCCTAGAGATGTGCTCAGCGTGACAGTACGTATTCCTGTTACATATTGGTTTAGCCTCAGGGAACCATAGGAAAATGCAGATTTATTGTACCTATCATACCAGCATATTTCATTTACCATTATGTGAAGCCATCACACGATGATGCAGGACTATTTATTACAGATTAAATTGTGGAACCTGGATGGTTTAGTAAGGTTCTGGAGGTATCATTTGTATCATTAACTGACTCATTATCAAGACTGCAAATCTCACATCTTTCAGCAGACTCTGAAATGAGAAGGAAGTAATGCCTCCTGCAATCATTTTTAAGCTTAAAGGTTGAAAGGCTTCTGCCTTACATTAGAGTTTGATTATGACAGGACCTTCGTTCTCTCACTGTACTGTTTTAGGTTTAGGTTTAGGTTCATTATTGTCACGTGTACCGGGGTAGAGGGAAAAGCAACACCCTTACTAAACCATCCCTCAGTTTAGCTTCTCACTACTGTTTCAGGAACAAATATGAAAATAACAGGTTTAGGTTTATAATCATCATGTGTACCAAGTAAAAAGTAAATAAGACATAGGAGCGGAATTAGGCCATTCAGCCCATTGAGTCTGCTCCAGTATTTGATCATGGCTGGTGTATCTTTCCCTCTCAACCCCATTCTCCCGCCTTCTCCCCATTACCCCGACACCCTTTCCAATCAAGAACCTGTCAACCACCGCTTTAAAAATACCCATTGCATCGGCCTCCACAGCCGTCTGTGGCAATGAATTCCACAGATTCACCACCCTCTGACTAAAGAAATTCCTGCTCGGGTGAACATGACTCTCTTGTCAAACCGTCATTCTGTTTAGTTGACCGTGTCAGAAACAAATTTTTAATAACTTTGGTTCAGGTTTATTATTTAGGTCACGTGTACCGAGGTACAGTGAAAAGCTTTGTTTTACTTGCTATCCAATCCGATCAGATAATACCAAACGTAAATACAATGAAGTTAAACTCAAGTACTATAGACAGAGCAAAGGGGAAGGTACTGAGTGCAGAATATAGTTTTCAGCAGTGTAGTGCATCAGTTCCATATACCATGTGGTGGAGGTGAGAAAGTCATTAGAACAATGGGCAGCACAGTGGCGCAGCAGTAATCACCCAGGTTCAATCCTGACTAGGGGGGGGGGGGTTTGTATGGAATTTGTGCGTTCTCCATATGACTGCGTGGGCTTTCTCTGGGTGCTCTGGTTTCCTCCCACACTCTAAAGATGCACAGGTTTGCAGGTTAATTGATTCAGTAATGTAAATTGTCCCTAGTGCGTAGAATAGTGCTAGTGTACAAGGTGATCGTTGGGCAGTGCAGACACACGGTATAAATCAAAGCATGCTGTTGGTGTTTAACGTAACGAGTCTTTAAGCCTTACTGAGATTTTGATGCTCTCTTCTTCCCTGCTGTCCATGAATATGTGGATCATATCAGCTGTAAAGTTTAGTTTAGTTTAGAGATACAGCATGGAAACAGGCCCTTCGGCCCACCGAGTCAGCACCGACCAGCAATCCCCGTACACTAACACCATTGTACACACACTAGGGACAATTTACAATGTTACCGATGCCAATTAACCTGGAAACCTGTACATCTTTGGAGCGTGCGGGGAAACCAAAGCACCCGGGGGAAAACCCACGTGGTCACAGGGAGAACATACAAACTCCCCACAGACACATGGTCAGGATCGAACCCGGGTCTCTGGTAAGGCAGCAACCCTACCACTGCGCCACCGTGCCACCCAATACTTATTGATGGGTTTTTGTTTGTTTCTCTGGCAGAGAATATTCCTGGCACTTTCCCATCCATTGACAGGAACTTGCTGCTAAAAACAAGCCAGGAAATGGGAGTTCGTTGGCAGGTCTAAGAGGGTCAAATGTTGGTCCAAATCTCACACAGGAGGATGCAGGAAGGGCCCAGGGAAGTGATGGCAAAGCAAGTCAGGAATTAACATGAAACATGGAACAAGGAACAGTTCAGCTCAGGAACAGGCCCTTCAGCCCGCCATATCAGTGCCGAACATGATGTCAAGTTAAACTAATCTCCTCTGCCTGCAGTTGACTTACCATTCAATAAATCCAGTTTCTTTTATCTTAGATCACATAACATAGAACTGTTCAGCACAGGAACAGGCCCCTCAGCCCACAATGTCCGTGCCGATCATGATGCCAATACCATCACTTATCAACCCGTGCATAACCCATATCCCTCCATTTCTTGCATATCCATGTGCCTATTTAAAAACCTTGTTACTGTTATTGTTTATTTGCTTTTGATATACTGAACTTCTTTCTTGGTGTTTATTATGGTATTTACAGAGTATTTAGGTTTCCTTATTCAGACCCCTTCACTTTTTTCACATTTTGTTATATTACAGCTTTATTTTAAAATAGATTAAATTCTTTATTTTTAATCATCAATCTACACACAATACCCCAGAATGAAGAAGCGAAAACAGGTGTTTAGAAATTTTTGCAAAGTAATTAAAAAGAAATAACGGAAATATCACATTTACATAAGTATTCAGATCCTTTACTCAGTACTTTGTTGAGGCACCTTTGGCAGCGATTACAGCCTCAAGTCTTCTTGGGTATGATGCTGCAAGCTTGGCACACCTGTATTTGGGTAATATCTCCCATTCTTCTCTGCAGATCCTCTCAACCTCTGAGTAGGAGCCATTCATGCTTAAGTTAGTTACTGTTTAGTATATTATAGTGGTTTGTACAGATAGCTCCATCTGTATCTTTTTTGTATGTTTGTGGGTGGGATTATATACGTAGATCAAAATTGAGCTTAGGTTCATTCTGTTTCCATTGATTATCCTTGAGATGTTTCTACAACTTGATTGGAGTCCACCAATGGTAAATTAAATTGATTGGACATGATTTGGAAAGGCACACACCTGTCTATATAAGGTCCCACAGTTGACGGTGCATGTTAGAGCAAAAACAAAGCCATGAAGACAAAGGACTTGTCCGTAGACCTCCAAGACAGGATTGTGTCGAGACACAGATCTGGGGAAGGGTATAAAACAATTTCTGCAGCATTGCAGGTCCCAAAGAGCACAGTGGCCTCCGTCATTCTTAAATGGAAGAACTTTGGAACCACCAGGACTCTTCATAGAACTGGCCACCTGGCCAAACTGAGCAATCGGGGGAGAAGGGCCTTGGTCAGGGAGGTGACCAAGAACCCGATGGTCACTCTGACCGAGCTCCAAAGTTCCTCTGTGGAGATGGGAGAACCTTCCGGAAGGACAACTATATCTGCAGCACTCCACCAATCAGGTCTTTATGGTAGAGTGGCCGGACGGAAGCCACTCCTCAGTAAAAGGCACATGACAGCCCGCTTGGAGTTTGCCAAAAGGGTTGTATTCTTGGGTGCTCTGGTCTGATGAAACCAAGATTGAACTCTTTGGCCTGAATGCCAAGCGTCACATCTGGAGGAAACCAGGCACCGCTCATCACCTGGCCAATACCATACCTACGGTGAAGCATGGTGGTGGCAGTATCATGCTGTGGGGATGTTTTTCAGCAGCAGGAACTGGGACACTAGTCAGGATCGAGGGAAAGATGAACGGAGCAAAGTACAGAGAGATCCTTGATGAAAACCTGCTCCAGAGCGTTCTGGACCTCAGACTGGGGCGGAGGTTCACCTTCCAACAGGACAACAACCCTAAGCACACAGCCAAGACAATGCAGGAGAGGCTTTGTGACAAGTCTATGAATGTCCTTGAGTGGCCCAGCCAGAGCCCAGACTTGAACCCGATCGAACATCTCTGGAGGGACTAGAAAATAGCTGTGCATCGACGGTCCCCATCCAACCTGACAGAGCTTGAGAGGATCTGCAGAAAAGAATGGGAGAAATTACAGGTGTGCCAAGCTCATACCCAAGAAGACTTGAGGCTGTAATCGCTGCCAAAGGTGCCTCAACAAAGTACTGAGTAAAGGGTCTGAATACTTATGTAAATGTGATATTTCAGTTATTTCTTTTTAATTACTTTGCAAAAAGTTCTAAACACCTGTTTTTGCTTCTTCATTCTGGGGTATTGTGTGTAGATTGATGATTTAAAAAAATTAATTGAACCCATTTTAGAATAAGGCTGTAATGTAACAGAACGTTGAAAAATTGAAGGGGTCTAAATACTTTCTGTATGACAATAAAACATTCTTGACATGACAATCCCCAAGCTATGACACAATACCACTAGCACCTGAAGAACTGTGGCAATTCTCATGGTCAATTAACATCAGCAATAAGAACCATGGTAGTCCCAACTTGTAAAGTATAACACAGTATGTTCATTAGTCATAGCAGCAGAATTCGGCCATTCAGCCCATCAGGTCTACTCCACCATTTAATCATGGCTGATCTATCTTTCCCTCTCAAACCCCATTCTCCTGCCTTCTCCCTGCAACTTTTAACACCCTTACCAATCAAGAACTCATCAATCTCCCCAATAAAATACCTAATATCATGGCCACCACAGCCCTCTGTGGCAATTAATTTCCTCCTCATCTGCTTTCTAAAGGTACCTCCTTTTATTCTGAGGCTGTGCCCTCTGGTCCTAGACTCTCCCACCAGTGGAAACATCCTCTCCACATTCACTCTATCCAGGCCTTTCACTATGCAGTAAGTTTCAATGAGGTCCTCCCTCATCCTTCTAAACTCCATCGAGCACAGGCCCAGTGCTGACGGACTTCAGAGTCTGAAGAAGGGTCTCGACCCGAAATGTCACCCATCCCTTCTCTCCAGAGATGCTGCTTGTCCCACTGAGGTACTCCAGCTTTTTGTGTCTATCTTTGTTTTAAACCAGCATCAGCAATTCATTCCTACATAATAAAATGAAACTTGTAAGTGAATCTAAGGCAAATAGCTGGGAACTGAAATTATTATTTTTTAAATAAGTGTGACCCAAACCGGACTGAAAGCTGTAGATGTACTTTGATACGATGATGATATAATATTTGATAGATTCATGCCTGTACCCACTAATCAAGTCGTCAAAAGTGTTTTGTTATCATATGTCCCGGATGGGACAGAATATGTGAATATATAAACATAGTACACAACGGGGGAAGAGAAAAAAAAGTTCAATAAATAACAAATATAGTACAATAATAATATAGTATTTTGCAGTTCAGAGCTCAGAGCTTATTTGCTGTAGTGTTTCATAGCCTGATGGCTGTAGGGAAGAAGCTGTTCCTGAACCTGGATGTTACAGTTTTCAGGCTCCTGTACCTTCTTCCTGATGGCAATGGTGAAATGAGTGTGTGGCCAGGATGGTGTGGGTCTTTGATGATTTTGTCTGCCTTTTTAAGGCAGTGACTACGATAGATCCCTTCAACGGTGAGGAGGTCAGAGCCAGTGATGGACTGGGCAGCGGTCACAACTTTTTGTTGTCTTTTCCGTTCCTGGACGTTCAAGTTGCCGAACCAGGCCACAATGCAACCAGTCAGAGTGCTCTCTACCATGAACCTGTAGAAGTTTAGGAGAATCCTCTTCGACATGCCGAATCTCCGTAATCTTCTCAGGAAGCAGTCGCTGATGTGCCTTCTTTATAATTGCATCAGTGTGCTGGGCCAGGAAAGATCTTCGGAAATATGTACGCCCAGGAATTTGAAGTTTTTGACCCTCTCCACCATTGACCCATTGATGTGAACAGGATTGTGGATCCTCATCCTTCCCCTACCAAAGTTCACAATCAGTTCCTTGATCTTACTGATGTTGAGAGCCAGGTTGTTGTGCTGGCACCATTTGGTCAGTCGGTCGATCTCACTTCTATACTCTGACTCATCCCCACCTGTGATTTGTTCAACATCATTGGTGTTGATTGTCATAGTCTGTGGGTGATTGCAGGAAAGAGGATTTTACCAACCAACTGGCAACACATCTTTGGAAAGCTGAAATGAAAAGTGTAATTGTTTTGAAGGAATTATTCTGGGTATTATTTTCAGTAATTTGAAGATTACTGTTTTGTGAAACATTAATCTGAACATTAGCTTCCCATTGCTGTCAAGATGATAAATCAAAATATCCTGCCCCTTGCAGCCTTTCAGTGTTACCAGAAATGAAGAGAGACAGAGGTCAAGAATGTTTACTGTCGTTAGTCCTGAAGTGGTACAATGAAATTCTTACTTGCAGCAGCACAACAGACATGTTATAACCATGATTTTATGCTGGAATCGGAATGTGTCATTGAAACAAACCCATCCACTGGGCAATTATTGTGATCAACTCATAATCTAAGGGAAAATTGGGTGATGCACAAAATACATGATTGTGCCAGATATCTGTTGGGCAAGAGCGATTAACATTTGCTGCCAGGTACTCTCTATCGGGTTTACAGGAATTATCTTTTCCAAAATAATAGTTCTGCCGTTTTGTCCAAATGAACTCGCATTGTGGAGATCAGAATCTGATCCAGATCTGATTTATACTCCCATCAAGCCCTGTGGACTTAATACATTCATTAGCTGCTACTGATGCAGAGAGAAACATTTAAACGTAGATTACATCAACTTCCACCCAATAGTAAAAAAATCACAAACATTGACAGCTCATGTGATCCATTAACTGATGTGATTCCATAGGATTAGACATGACTTTGGGGTGGCACAGTGGCGTAGACATGCTGCCTCACAGTGTCAGAGACCCAGGTTCAATCCTGACTACAGGTGCTGTCTGTATGGAGTTTGTATGTTCTTATCGTGGCCGTGTGGGTTTTCTCTGGGTGCTCCAGTTTCCTCTCACACTCTGAAGGTGTACAGGTTTGTAGGTTAATTGGCTTCTGCAAAAATTGAAAATTGTCCCTAGTGTGTAAGATAGTGCCTAGTATTTGGGGTGATTGCTGGTCGGCATGGACTTGGTGTGCTGAAGGGCCTATTTCCATGCTGCATCTTTAAACTAAATATATAATTTGACACATTTCACAGAAAGCTATGAGGAAATATTTTGAAATAAAATAAACACAAAGTACTGGAGTAACTCAGCGGGCCAGGCGGCATCTCTGGAAAATGTGGATCGGTGACTTTTCAGGATGAGAGCCTTCTTTGGAAATATTTTGGTTGCTTAGTTTTGAGATACAGCAGAGGAACAGGCCCTTCGGCCCACCATGTCCGTGCCAACCAGCAATCACCCATACATTAGTTGTATCTTACACACTAGGGAAAATTTACAGAAGCAAATTCAAACGTGCATGTATTTGGAATGTGGGAGGAAACCTAATGCACCCAGAGAAAACCCACACGATCACGGGAAGAACGTACAAACTCCATACATACAGAACCTGTGGTCAGGATCGAACCTGGGTCTCTGGCTCTGTGAGGCAAGCAGCAACTTTACCATTGCACCACCGTGCCGTCCCATTTTTTGAGGGGCATAATGTGCGAATGTGGATAGAAATCCTTCATCTAAAGGCAATTCATATTCAAAGTGATTCATTTATTTGGAACGCACTGGTGAAGGAAGATAAGCTTTGGGTGTTCATCTGCCGTTTATACATACTCAGTGGGTATTAACCTATACAGACTTGTCTTTGATACACTTTTTATTTCTCCATAACCATTTGAGGATTTCTGTGACAAAATTATCCAGTCAGCAAATCGATCAACAATTCAAGCTTATTGCTAAATAGTTTTTTTTTGCACTCAAAATTCCTAAAGGTTTCATGTTTGTCTTATAGAATCCAATTAAATCTGATAAAATAAAGAATAAATCCCATAACCGTTACATTTATCCAATACATTTATGTGGGATTTGTTTAAATCTTACAAATCCTGTAGGATTTTTAAGTGGCAGTGTGTAGTTAGGTGGATATTTGTCAGGAGTAGATTATTGTCACTTTGAAACTGTATTTCCACAATGTATTTGATCCTCTCTTAGCCACTTATTTTTGTACTATCCTCTCTGCTGGATGAGTAGAAAGCCTGTTCACAGTCTCTGCCACTATCACTCTAAAAATAGACCATATATACCCAAGACAACCTGTAAAGGCCACCTCTGATGAAGGGAATCCTAGGCTAATGCTAAAAAGATGATAGTGTCCAAAAGGAATATACATGCCATTTGCTACAACTGCTGAAAATATAAAATGTGAAATGTACAATACTTTACATTAGATTTCAAGAACTAAGTCAAGAGTCAAGAGTGTTTAATTGTCATATGTACCGAAATGGAACAATGAAATTCTTACTTTAATTTGAGTATTAGTTTTAGAGATACAGCGTGGAAACAGGTCCTTTGGCCCATCAAATCCGCACTAACCTGCAATTAATTCCATCCTACACACTTGGGAGAATTTATAGAAGCCAATTAACCTAAAAACCTGCATGTCTTTGGGATATGGGTAAAAACCGGAACACCCAGAGGAAACTAACGTGGTCGTAGGGAGAATGTGTCAACTCCACACACAGACATCACCCATAGTCAGGAACCTGGGTCTCTGGCATGTGAGGCAGCAACTCTATCATTGTGCTACTTGCAGCACAATACCAGGTCTGTACAACATAGCACATAGTACAGTACAGCACAAGAACAGGCCCTTCAGCCCACTGTATGTGTTTATAATCTCTTACCTGCCTGCACATTGTCCATATCTCTCCATCCCCTGCATATTGATATGCCTGTCCAAACGCCTCTTAAGTGCCACTATCGTATTTGCCTCAACCACCAGCCTCAACAGCGCGTTCCAGGCACTCAACACCCTCTGTGTGAAATAGATGCCTCACACATCTATTCTTTGTAGCTTTCGTACATTTACACAAGTACATAGTAAAACAAACAAAAAAAAGTTGAATAATTAGCTTTAGTTTAGCTTTTGAGATACAGTATGGAAACAATGCTGTACCGCTAAATAACTAGAACCCATATAATTCAGTCCTTTTTGTTTATATTCATATCATATCATATCAGTGGTGCAGTGGTAGAGTTGTTGCCTTATAGAGTCAGAGACCCAGGTTGGATCCTAACCACGGGTGCTGTCTGTAGGGAGTTTGCATGTTCTCCCTGTGATCGCATTGGTTTTTTCCGGTTTCCTCCTGCATCCCAAAGACGACAGGTTTGCAGGTTAATTGGCTTCAATTTAAAAACTGTGTAGGGTAGTTGGATCGCTGGTTGGTGCGGACTCGGTGGGCCGAAGGGCCTGTTTCCGTGCTGTATCATTAAAGTCTAAAGTCTGACACCTGGGCTTTTGAGAGATTCTTTAACATTTGGTTCTCTCAATATGTATTAAAATGGTGAAGCACTATATAGTCCCCGCTTCCCCGTGTAAAAATTAACAAATTATTTATAACATTTCATTTATAACATTTGAAATTATCAGTAGTGAACACACACACAACAGAGTGAGGTTTGAGCGATGGAGTTCCTATTGGCAAGACTTGCTTGACTGTTTCAACAAAAGAACAGGAGTTTATTAATTACAGGACATATGTTTCCAATGACACTGATAGACCATGTTTGCATCCGAGGCTCCAAATTGCCTTTGAAAGGTGTGAGGTTGTAATGTTATATAAATAATTTAGTTATTCAGCTTATACTTCAAAAGCAAAGCGCATAATTTACAGGAATCCGTGGCCTTGTGAAGCTGAAGATTTGTCTTTTGAATTCAATCCTTTTTCTTTCGGTAAAATTCCTTCCTCTAGACGTTTGATCCATAATAGCCGGCACTTGAGCCATTAAACACAATAAACACAGTAACCATTCCTTATTCTCCCTGCTCCTTTCCAGCAGAAGGTACAGAAGCTTGAAACCATGCACCACCAGACTCAGGAACAGCTTCTTCCCCTCTGTTATCAGGCTTCTGAACGGTCCTTCCATAAGCTAGGATACTGCCCAGTTCACCTCCACCCCATTGGGGTCGCCGTGCCGGTCGATGTTGTCGGTGCATTCCACTGCTGCTCTGCTGCTGCAGGCTGCGTCCGATCCACATGGACGTCCAACCTCTGTGGGGCCTCCAGCGGCACCCGATCCACTCCATCCCCTAGGCTGCTGCCGATCCTCCAAACTTCAACCCGCTGTCCCCTCACCTCCCGTGGCCACCACTCAACCTCACTGCCCCAGGGCGCCTCCTGTGTCCGGACCCCAGAGTTCATACGAGGGTGCGGGGGGGAGAGTGACCAACCATGAGGGGAGGGGAGGGGCGAGCAGCTGGAACCATGTTGTGGTGACATCAACCGGGAATGGAGTCGCCAGTGGTTGAGAAGGAGTCGGTTCATCAGGAAAGGACTGGGGTGGAAGGCAAGGTGGTCAGCAGGTTGAGTGATATGTGATGGCCAGAGTCCAAATATGGTGCAATTAATTAAGAATGTCTGAAGAAGGGTCCTGATGTTGTCAAGCTGGAATGGGTACAGAGAAGATTTACGAGGCTGTTGCCAGTACTAGAGGGTCTGAGCTATAGGGAGAGGTTGAGCAGGCTGGGACTATTCCTTGGAGCGCAAGAGGATGAGTGTATAAAATCATTAGAGGCATAGAACGGGTAGATCCACAGAGTCTCTTCCCCAGAGTAGGTGAATCAAAGACCAGAGGACAGTATAAGGTGAAGTTAGACAGGTACATGGATAGGACAGGTTTGGAGGGATATGGATCAAATGCAGGCAGGTGGGACTAGGGTGGCTGGGACATGTTGGCTGTTGTGGGCAAGTTGGGCTGAAGGGCCTGTTTCCACACTGCATCACTCTATGACTCTATTAAATCTATAAATGTCACCTATCCGTAATCTCTAGAAATGCTGCCAGACATGCCCTCTGTGTGTCCACATCCCCTTTAAATATTTCTGTCAAGTATCTGAAAGGGGAGCGACCTCCTTCAAAAAATACCCAATGACTTGTATAAGTTCATAAATACCAATATTCATAAGTCAATGGAGCAGAATTAGGCTATTTGTCCCATCGAGTTTTTGCTCCATGCAATCAACGCTGATCTATCTTTCCCTCTCAACCCCATTCTCCTGTCTTCTCCCCATAACCCCTGACACCCTCACTAAAGAAGAACCTGTCAATCTCTGCCTTAAAAACATCCATTGTAGCTCCCATATTGTAGGTCCACATGCAAGGTCCGCTGACTGGATAGCACGCAACAAAAAAGCTTTCACTGTACCTCGGTACACGTGACAATAATAAACTAAATGTAGAGAAAAGTTCTCTTTAAAAAGATTGACTGGTGCTTGAATGGAGATGAACAGATTCTTGATTAGTGAGGGTATCAGAGGTTATGGGGAGAAGGCAGGAGAATGGGGTTGAGAGGGAAAGATAGATAGATAGAATTTTAGATAGATAGAATTTTAGATAGATAGAATTTTATTTGCCACACAACCAGGGTCGGTGGTAATTGGGTTGCCAGCAGCGGTACAGTAATAAAGAACACACAACCACAATAAACATTTTACACAAACATCCACCACAGCATTCATCACTATGGTGGAAGGCACAGAGCTTGGTCAGACCTCCTCCATTTTCCCCCGTGGTCGGGACCTCCACCTCCGCAGCCGTTGATGCGGGCGTCCAGATGGTAAGGGACAAAGTCAAAGTCAAGGTAAGTCCAGGATCAGCTCTTCCCCACCGGAGACCGCGGCTTCAGGCTGGTGTAGGCCGCAGGCCGGCGGTCGAAGATTTAAGGTTCCCGCTGCGCCGCAGCAAGAAGCACCGCAGACCGCAGGGCCGATGGTCGAAGCTCCCCTCCAGGGGTGATGGTAAGCCATGATTGAAAGGCGGAGTAGACTCGATGGGCTGAATGGCCTAATTCTGTTTCTAGAATTTATGAAAAACAGAGCTTGTTGGAGAGGGATTATAGAAATCTGATTCAGGTCTTTGTTTCCAAACTGTATTGTATTCCAAATGTCAGGCTGTCAGGTACCAGGCACCGTGCAGTTCTGCTTTGCTTAGGGAGCACTGCATAGAATTCCAGCATTGAATTGTTGATGCATACACTTACTGCCTGCTTCCACCAGCTCAAGTGCTTTGCCTGTTTGATAGATCATGAATATGTGCTGTCTGCCCTCAGCAATGGAAGTTTTCGAGCCTTTTAGCCCTTGAACATCCACACAGTGGAAATGAACCACCACCCATGTTTAGTTTGGTTTTATTTCAGTGATGCAATGTGGAAACAGGTCCTTCAGCCCACCTGGTCCATGCCGACCATCGATCACCAGTACACCAGTAGAGGCTGAAGAAGGGTCTCGACCCGAGACGTCACCCATTCCTTCTCTCCATAGATGCCGCCTGTCCCACTGAGTTATTCCAGCTTCTTGTGTCTATCACCAGTGCACACTAGTTCTACATATGTTATCCCACTTTCTCATCCAGCCCCTACACACGCAGGGCAATTTACAGACGGCCAATTAACCTACAAACCCGCACGTCTTTGGGATGTGGGAGGAAACCGAAGCACCTGCAGGAGAGCCACACGGTCAGAGGGAGAAGGTGCAAACTCCACACACAGACTGCACCCGAGGTCAGAATCGAACCGGGACTCTGGTGCTGAGGCAGCAGCTCTATCCGCTGCACCACTGTGGCACCCTGGGGGCGAACGGGTTTGATTGACAGATGGTGGAACAAGAGTAAGAGATGAGAGGGCACAAAGTCTGAGTTTAGAAGGAGAGGAGGCGTGAACCGTGAAGCCATGAGGCCAGAGGCTTTTAGATGGTGCACCTGTTTCCTCCCACATGCCAAAGACATGCGGGTTTGAATATTGATTAGCATGTATAAATTACCCGCAAGTGCGTAGAATGTGGATGACCAAATCTGATAACATTGAACTAGTTGTGAACGTTGTGATCGATGGTGGGCATGGACAGTGGGCCGAAGAGCCTGTTTCCATGCTGTATCTCTAAACTAAACTAAACTCAGCAAGTTGTGGGAAGAAAATGGGACTTTCAAATGGACAGTCTGAGAGCTAATGGAAAGGTCTGGATAGAGTGGATGTGGAGAGGATGTTTCCACTAGTGGGAAAGTCTAGGACCAGAGGCCATAGCCTCAGAATAAGAGGATGCACCTTAAGGAAGGAGATGAGGAGGAATTTCTTTAGTGAGAGGGTGATGAATCTGTAGAATTCATTGCCACAGACGGCTGTGGAGGCCGTCATTGGGTATTTTTAAGGCAATTGACAGATTCTTGATTAGTAAGGGTGCCATTCTCATGGGGAGAATGAGAATGGGGAGTAGGAGAATGGGGTTGAGAGGGAAAGATAGATCAGCCATGATTGAATGGTGGTAGACTCGATAGGCTGAATGGCCTATTCTGCTCCTTTGACTCAAACATTCATACAGAAACACAAAAATGATGGATTTTATTCTATGCAGAGAAATAAATAATTAGACCACACAATGACAAGTTCATTTGTATCGGACTATTATTTCTCAGTCGATTGATATGTCTAGTGGACAGCCTAGTCTGGCTATTCATCAGACTCACAAATCGACAGAGAAATAACAGTCCTGGTTCCACCAAGTCTGTAGTCACCTTCAAAGCATTTGGAAATGTCAATGTCAAAACTGTAATCCAAATACCAGCCTTTCAAAATGACCAGAACTTCTGCGTCGAAACATTGTTGTATGATAAAGAGTCTGAAGAAGGGTCCTGACCCTAAACATCGTCGATCCATGTTCTCCAAGGTGCTGCCTGACATGCTGAGTTACTCCAGCATTTTGTGTCCTTTTGTGTAAACCAGCATCTGCAGTTCCTTGCTCAAAACTTCATTATACGATAATGGTCCATACATCGAACAGAGTGAAGAAACGAAGAACTGCAGATGCTGGTTTATACCAAAGATAGACACCAAGTGCTGGAGTAACTTTGCGGGTCACGCTGCATCTACGGAGAAAAATATCGGGTCAGAACTCTTCTTCATGAATATTGAATTCTCTAATTTTAACTATCTTCCACTCTTACTCCCCTCACTCTGTTCCCCCCCCCCCCCCCCCCCCCCCCCCCCCCCCCCCCCCCCCCCCCCCCCCCCCCCTTCCTCCCCCCTAGTCATTTAACCAGTTCCTTAGCTCTCCACAATGTTTTCCTCTTGAGATCACACCTTCCCAGCCAATAATGAGTATGTAATTCTGCCATATAAAATTGCAGATGCTTACTGTTGGATGATGTGCAGGATTAATTACGAGAGCGGGCAAAAGTTGTAATGGCGCATCTATGTTTGGAGCTATCAAATGTAGTCTTGGCATCATTATTTATATCATATCTGACTGTGTTTTCACTGCAGCCTCTGCATTTTCTAAATTGCAAAGGTGACCACATTTCAAGAGTACTTTATTCATTGAACAATGCTCTGGGTCATTTCGAAGTCATGAAAGATGTTTTATAAATGTAAGTCCATCTCCCTTTCTTAATACGGATTTCTGGCAAGAATGAAATGTAATCACCGCAGTAATTCTGAATGAATTTAAATTTAATTCAATTGGCAATTTTAACAAAAAATGGATTGTAAATGCTCTGAAGGTTCTTTTCAATTGTTAAATTATAATGTGAATGGCTTTAAATAGAGTTGCTGAATTAAAACATGGGTACAGTTAAGTGTTTCTTTCTTAATCTGCTCTCGGTAGACTCAGTATGGCACCTTAACATCAGTCTTAATGGTGAGCATGTTCGTTAATCACATTTCCTTGTTTCTGGGTATGCCTGAACTCATCTGTGGCTGTTTCTGCAGCCTCAGTGTTCACTAGGTTGCTATGGAAACGGTAGTCACATATAAACATGCTTATGGAGATATGAGTTGCAATGAAATGTCGCCTCTGTCATTGAAATAGAATTATTTCTCTTAGACTGTTACTTAGACCATAGACCATAAGACATAGGAGCAGAATTAGGCCATTCAGCCCATCAAGTCAAGTCTATGTTTCCTTCTCAACTCCATTCTCCTGCCTTCTCCCCATAACCCCTGACACCTTAAACTAATCAAGTATCTGTCAATCTCTAACTTAAAAATACCAATTGACAGCCTCCACAGTTGTCTGTGGCAATAAATTCCACAGATTCACCACCCTCTGACTAAAGAAATTCCTTGTCTATTCTGAAGGTACGTCCTTTTATTCTGAGGCTGTGCCCTCTGGTTCTAGAGTCTCCCACGTGGAAATATTGCTTAGCTTCAGTTAAATGAACAATGAACAATATACTTTATATTTAATTTAGTTGCAACAGTGGGGAACTGATATGGTGAATGCACAGTAGTGAAAAGCTGTCGTTGCACGCTAACCAGTCAGCGAAAAGACTATATACATGATTACAATCGAGCCGTCCACCGTGTACAGATGTAGGATAAAGGGAATAACGTTTAGTGCAAGATTAAGTCCTGTAATGTCCGATTAAAGATAGTATTCAGGTCTTCAATGAGGTAGATGGTAGCTCAGGACCGTTCTCTAGTTGTTGATTGGTTCAGTTGCCTGATAACAGCCGGGAAGAAACAGTCCCTGAATCTGGAGGTGTGCAGAAACTAAAATAAATCTCTTTGCAGTACAAAGAAGTAATACGTAGGGTTAAGTGTCAGTTACCTACAGGTGTAAATATGCTTGGAATACATCAAGCGATACATCAATAACAAACTAGGAATAATATTGAGGGAGTTGAGAGCAGAAGAAAGAAGTTAGGTTAATGCTGGTTTTTATTACAGCAACTGGGCTGTAAGCTCTTAAATACATTCACGAGCCTTCTTTTCATCGGCTTTAGAAGGGTGTTTTGTGTTTGATTTACGCAAACAACAGTTAAATTATTTTTTATATTGTGAGGAAGCGAATGATATTAGATCATCAATCCTTCGAGGACTGGGATCAGGAGAAAGGCTATTACATTTCAGAAGCAGTTAGCCAGGTTTGCCCCTGGCTTATTCTATTTGCGGTGTTTGCTGTGAGCGAGAGACAGCCACGGCTGGAATACCGGAGCAGCTTGGAGACCGCTGGCTCCAAGTGCAAATAACAGCAGAGCCACCCGTATATCCCAATATCCAGGCAGCAGTTAGGAGGTGGTGCCTTTGATCGAAGCCGACAGCTTCAGCAAGGGCGGCTCCATGCCTTCTGTTCATGCCCCGAGTCGCGGCCCACAGCAAGCTGCCAACAGGGCACTCTTCTGCCAGTTGTAATTTTAATTGGCCATCTGGGGGAAGGCACAAACCACTGACTGGGGATTAATCAGTAAATTAACCCAGCCATAATACATGTGTCCCGATGGTCCTCCGAATGCTTCAGGCTGGAAACGTCTTGGGACGTGGAAGACTTGTACTGTGTTTAAGAACGGCACGTGACTGAACATCTTCTCAAAGTCCCGCGTCTCTCCTTTAGTCTGACCTTGGTGCTCGCCCTGATTTGTATGACAGTCACAGGGAGGTTTCATTTACAGTGTATAAACACAGATGGCACAGGTAAAGGCATTGCCGCAGATAATGTGGATGAATCATCGCCACTGACAACCTCCCTCTGGTGGGTCAATCCCTAGACAAACTAAAGGCTCCAACAGGAAGAACCATATTCTGATTTTGACCAATGCCGCCCTTGCAAACGGGAAGTAAAGCAATTCACTTGTCAAAATTTGATTCAACAGTGAGTGTAAATGGCTGTAAATATAATTGTGCGCTAAAGACCTGGTAATATTTTTTTAATTTGAAGTATATTGCAAACTCAGACGAAAGGATACGGAAATTTGGATAGATGTAATTCAATAATATTAACATATATTCACTTTTAAATAATGAATGCACATAAACCCAAATCATCTGTTGAGAGTCATGGTTTTAAGAGTTTTAGTTTTAGAGATACACTATTCTAGATGAACATGCAACAACATGTGTCAGCTATTTTTAATTTAATTTATTTTAAAATGCAGATTGGAAACAGCCCTTTCGGCTCATCGGCAACCATCAACTGCCAGTTTACTCGAGTTCTATATTGTCCCACTTTCTCATCCACTGACTGCACATTGGGGGTAATTTAAAAAGGTCAATTAACCTACAAATGCGTGTCTTCGGGATGTGGGAGGAAACCCACATTGTCGCGGGGAGGACGGGCAAACTCCACACACAGACGTAACCCGAGGCCAGGATTGAACCCAGGTCTCTGGCGGCGTGAGGCAGCAGCTCTACCAGCTGCACGCTGTGCCGTCTCTAATATTTACCATTTCAAATTACTTAAAATAACCTGCACCATGACCAGTTTGAGTTTCAAAGTCTGGAAGAGATAAAACTATTTTTATAAAGTTTACATTTGGATCTCTGACTGTGTTGGCTAATCACTTTATTTGTTCTTACAAGGGCTTATTAACAACTGCAATTATTGTCCAATATTGCTTTGGTATCTTGAGCCATAGACGTAGCAGTAAAATATTTTACAGCGGTGGCCTTCTCTATCAACTTTGGAGGGGAGGAAGTTTTCAGTTCACCCATCCTAGTTCACTGACTAGTTTCACTGCGCTCCTGATTACATTTTACTGATAGTATGCCTTGTTGTCAACTTCCCCCCTGCTAACAATGATCCATTCTACATTTTCCATAAGCAACATCCCCTTTGATCTCTAGTTTTCACCATATTTCACTTCCATATCTCTGTCACCCTCTCCCCTGATTCTCAGTCTGAAGAAGGGTCTCGACCTGAAACGTCACCCATTCCTTCTCTCCAAAAATGCTGCCTGACCCGCTGAGTTACTCCAGCATTTTGTGTCTATCTTCGATGTAAACCAGCATCTGCAGTTTCGTCCTGCACATTCCTATACAAGCTTTCAGTTACGTTGCCTTACAAAAAGCTTCCTTATTGGACATAGCACAGCACACTGATCGTGGTAAGGTGCTATGTAAATGCATGTATCTTGTTTGCGGTTTTCAGGAATATATACTTAAGGACCAGAAGAATGATAAGAGCTTGGAAACCTTAATTGAGTCTGAAGTAAGTTCCCGACCTGAAACGTCACCAATCCATGTTTTCCAAAGATGCAGCCTGACCCGCTGAGTTACTCGAGCATTTTATGTCTTTTTTGTAAATTAGTGAAAAAAAACCCAGAATAATTAATTAAAAACAGTTGCACTTTTCATTTGTTGCCATTTGGTTGGCAAAAAACTCTTTAGTGCAATAACTCACAGTCTATGACTTTCGATTAGCTGTCTGGATGTTGTCCCTTGGTTGGTCTGAAGAATGGTTCCAACCTGAAGTGTCAGGACCCTTCTTCAAACTGTTTGTAGTAGGGGAAGGAAGGTGGTGGGATGGGACAAAGCCTGACAAATAAAATTGTTAATATCAGTTCCTGATCATTTCTAGAATGATTGAAAGATACAACATGGAACAGGCTCTTCGTCCCATTGAGTCCACACCGACCATCGATCACCTGTTCACACTAATTCTATGTTATCCCACTTTCGCATGCACTCTCTCTACACTAAGGGCAATTTACAAAAGGCCAATTAACCTACAAACCTGCACGTCTTTGGGATGTGGGAGGAAACCAGAACACCAGGAGAAAACCCACACGGTCACGGGGAAAACGTCCAAACTCCACACACAGAGGGCACCTCCGAGGTCAGGATCGAACCCATGTCTCTGGCGCTGTGAGGCAGCAGCTCTACCAGCTGCACCATGTATGCCTGTAAACGTTATAGATAAATATACATTATATTTATGTGAATCGATTGGATTACTCCAGTAGGGCTGAAATACTGAGACCATCTACTTGAATAATTTTGAAATGTCTGTGATTTCTGCAGCTATAAATTATGTTTTGATTCCCATTCAGATATAAAAATGTCACACTTGGTGCTCTTACAAATAATGCACTGATTTCCAACCTTAAATATGCACTAGTCTTACTCATACTGTGTGCTAAAGACAATCATTTCAGAGCTAATCTTCAGAAGTTAGTATGAATTCTTTGTACACAATTAATTGGGTTCAACTTCAAATACCAGAGTAAATGAGGAGAGATTTCAAACACAGATTTCAAAGATATAATTAAAAACCAGAATCAAATTGATAGAACAACCAATTGTTATTCTAATGTAAAGACTGTAAATAAATTATGTCTAGATTTTAACCACACCATACCAAATCAGGAGGAAAACAGAATCACTGGAGAATCAAGGAACTGCATAAGTTCATGTCAAAGTAGCAGAATTAAGCCATTTGGCGCATCAAGTCTACTCCGCCATCTATCTTTCCCCCTCAACCCCATCCCCCCCCATAACCCTTGACACCCTTACTAATCAAGAATCTGTCAATCTCCGTCTTAAAAATACCCAATGACAACCTCAACAGCCGTCTGTGGCAACGAATTCCATAAATTCACCACCCTCTGACTAAAGAAATTCCTCCTCATCTCCTTTCTAAAGGTACATCTTTTTATTCTGAGGCTGTGCCCTCTGGCCCTAGACTCTCCCACTAGTGGAAACATCCTCTCCGCATCTCAACTATTCATAAATTTCAATGAGGTAAAATGAGGTTGATGCTGGAATCTTGAACAAAACACGAAGCGCAGGAGGAACTCAGTGGGTCAGGCAGCATCTGTGGAGGGAAATGAGCAGGCAACGTTCTGAGCCAGCCCCCTTCTTCACACTGCATTTTCATTGTTTCTTCAAGAAGAACGGTTCTGACCTAAAACGTTGTCTGTCCATTCCCTCCTCAGATGCTGCCTGACCTGTTGAGTTCCTCCAGCACTTTGTGTTTAGAATAGCAGAGTTCTACTTCATGCAAATTCTCTTTGTTATTCCTAGTTTTGAAAGATTGATTCAATCTAAGAAAACACAAAACAGTAAAGGAACAATATAGAAAAGTATAAAAGAGAATGCAAACTCACAAATGAAGATCTTATACATACTATTTATCTGGAAAAGAATAAGTCATTTTTTTTTGGGGACAAAACCCCTTATGGAGAAAGAAGAAGACTTTTGGCACAATGTTTATTAACTGATTTCTGCACTTAGGAATTAAATTGTGACTTTAATCAATCATATTGAATGCTGTTAAGAGATTCGCTTAAAACAAAATATATATAAAGCCCATGGGATTGTTTTCTCATGAGGTAAATCCCAACAGAACATGCATTTTCATTGTTTTGGCAGTTTCTTAATGAAAATAAAGCATTCAAATTGGTGAAACCTATTACAGTACAAGTTTTTATCACAGAATCATAAGAAACATATGGATTATTATTGTTAAAAAGGCAGCAGAGCCAGGCATTAGTGGCTCATATGCTCTGTTACCATGATGCGATGCAGAACATCTATACCCAGCAGATTTTTGATTGAGTTAGTGGGTAAATGGGAGGGATGGAATACTGTTTTGAAAAGTGAGTTAATGAAGTTGCTGAGGTGTTATTGTAGGTTGCTGTGTTGTGTTAGTAGTCAACTCATCCAAGCATGGCTAAAAAGATCCGCATGCCAAATGGTTCCAAATCCACTATTATACACAAGCTTTGACATCAGATTATTTAACTCAAACATCAAATATATAGTGGATATACATACACACACACACACATATATATATCTATCTATATCTATATATATATATTTTTTTTTTTTAAATATATATATATATATCTATATATCTATATATATATGCATAAAGATGTGTGTGTGTGTGTGTATGTGTTTTAGTTTCAGTATTAACTTATTAGTGTTTAGTTTAAACTCAAACATCGTGTGTGTCTGTCTGTGTGAGTGTGTGATTGCTGGTCAACATGGACTCGGTGGGCCGAAGGGCCATTTTTCACACTATCTCTAAAGTCATAGACTCGATGGGTCAAATGGCCTACTTCTGCTAATGGGCCTGTTCCACTTAGGCGATTTTTCAGCGGGACTGCTGGCGACTGTCAAGTTGGCGGCAGCAGCCTGAAAAACAGGCAACTGGAACGGTGACTGTCAAAGTGGAACGCACACATACACACACATCGCTTCCTTCACCAGCCCATTATGCAGGTGGGGGACAGGGCAAGCGGGGGGAGCGCTGTCTACAAAATTTACACGGTGCAAAGCCAATGTGATACAGAAACACACCGCGATGAACAGGAAGGTTGGCGCTGTAAAAAGATTGCGAAGGCACAGTGTACGGTAAGTCCTTTAAAAGAGGGTGAAAGAGGGGGGGGAGGGGAGAAGGGAAGAGAAGGAGTTGAGACAACTTTTAAGAACCCAGAGATACACGGCTGTGAAACTCGGCGGACATTTAACATTACCGGTCGGTTATCCTTGGTTCTGAAAACTACTGCTTACCTTTTTTTTCCCAAAGAGCCAATGAAATTCACCGGTCAGCACCGGCTACAACCTACGAGAACCTCCGAGAACCTTCGACCTCCTGGCAACCCACTAGGACCTCCTGTCAACCCACCTATGGCTCGAGAATTCTCGCTACTCTTCATGGCGGCTTCATTCTAGTTGAAACATTCACGGCGTCCATAATGAGACCGTGACTAGTTCCCAGAATGCAGGAACTCCTCGCAACCATGAAGGCAACTCCCCGGCAACCACCCGCAAACATGTAGCGACCATGTGGCGACTGCATAGTCTCCTGCATTCGCCTAAAAAGTCGCCTAAGTGGAACAGTCCCATAAGACTTACAAAGTCTAAAATGAACAAAGCTTAAACCTACAAGCATCCAGTGCAGCACAAATGTACTTAAATAACACTAAGTAGGCGTCCGGGTCAACTTACAATTGATTTCACAACAGTTTGCAATATTTTAGCTGAAATTGAAGAAAGCGCTCTCCACAGATCAAAGTTCCTGAGGTGAACATTGATGAATGAGATAATATACCTTGTTATTGAATAACTCATCCTCTGAGTATGAATCTGATCCTAAATTGTGGTAAATTATTAATCCTCGGCAATTCACACTTTCTTGTAAATCTACTGAAAACGGTTTAATTTTCAGGCATATTAAGAATCTATTATTCATTACAACTAGCACCTTTGATGCCACGCTTTCAGTTCTTTGGGAAGGAAAAACATACACTCCACTGTAAAAAAAATTGCATTCATACTTGCTTGGGCCACAGTTGACAATTATAACAAATGATATCTTCATTTTAAAATTAAAGTTCAAATGTTATGTTTCTAATCTAGTTAAATCATTAATGTTATGGAGACCTTTAAAAAAAGTTTAGTGGCTGAATATTACCATCAATGAATTAATGTCATCTAAGATTGAAATTTATGGCAAGGTTGAGATAAATAAGATTATTGTGCACTTCTGTGTTTTAAAGTATTGAAATGTAAATAGGATATACAATAAAAGGTATTTTAATTCATGGTGGCGTTTTACACTAAATGTTATACGTCCGAGTAGATGATGTGGAGGCTTTGGAGAGGGTGCAGAAGAGGTCTACCAGAATGATTAGGGGGTATTAGTTATAAGGAGAGGTTGGACAACTTGGTATTTTCTTGGTCTAGGGATCTCCCCCCACCCCCACCCCTACAATCAGTCTGAAGAAGGGTCTCAACACGAAATGTCACCCATCCTTTTCCTCCAGAGATGCTGCCTGACCCGCTGAGTTACTCCCGCACTTTACATCTATCTTAGGTAATAGTTTAGTATTGTTTAGTTTATTGTCATTTGTTCTGGAGTACAGTGAAAAGGTCTTTGTTTTATACCCAGAAGCATGTGCTACGAAGGATCCTGGGCGATTCTTGAATGGACCTCATGCAATGTAATGTATCTGCTGACAGATGCCGAGAGCAAGGTCTTCTGTGGTGGGGTGGGGGAGGGTTGGCAGCCCATAAACCTGATTGGTGCACTACATAAAGAGCAGGGGCAGCACGGTGGAGCAGGGGTAGATTTACTGTCTTACAGTGCCAGAGACCCGGGTTTGGCCAGCTATGGGAATGGATCTGCTGGCTCTGGCTGGGCCGGAGTTCCAGAGTCCTGGCCACAGAGGGCAAATTCGACCCGCTGATCAGCCGCGGATGTCCCAATGTGGTCGAGGTCAGCCTAGCCACCACATTATTGAAGGGCTTCCGGGGGAATTTCAAGTGCACTCTCGTAATTTTGTCAGAAAATTGGTGGTGGACCTGCATTAGGGAACCATTTATTTTATGTTAAAATAAGGTTTCAAACAATCAACGGGAGCTGGTGACACAGAGGTGATGAGTCCTTGTGAAGCAAAATACTTTTCAAAAGTCCGTCAGACCAGATACAGAGACTTTTCATTTCATTCCTAAAAGGAAGAAAGATTCTAAGGGGAGTAGGAGGCAACCGTGGCTGACAAGAGAAGTTAGGGATAGAATAAAACTAAAAGAAAAGATGTACAACACAGCAAAGAGTAGCCGGAAGCCAGAGGGTTGGAAAACTTTCATAGGACAACAGAAGGAAACAAAACGGGCAATACGGGCTGAAAAGATGAAGTGCAAGGGGAAGCTGGCCAGAAATATAAAGAAGGACAGTAAAAACTTCTTTAGATATGTTAAGGGAAAAAGAGTAGCAAAGTCAAATGTGGGTCCCTTGAAGGCAGACACGGGTGAAATTATTATGGGTAACAAGGAGATGGCAGAAGAGTTGAACAGGTACTTCGGATCTGGCTTCACTAAGGAAGACACAAACAATCTCCCAGATGTACTGGAGGACAGAGGCTCTAAGGGGGTCGAGGAACTGAAAGAAATTTTCATTAGGTGAGAAATATTATTGGGTAGGCTAATGGAACTGAAGGATGATATATCCCCTTGGCCAGATGGTCCGCATTCCAGGGTCCCCAGGGAGGTGGCTCTAGAATTTTTCCAATGTTCAATAGATACAGGATCAGTTCCTGTGGATTGGAGGATAGCTAATGTTATGCCATTTTTCAAGAAAGGAGCGAGAGAGAAAACAGGGAATTACAGACCAGTTAGTCTGACTTTGTTGGTGGGAAAGATGCTGGAGTCAATTATTAAAGAGGTAATAATGGGGCATTGGGATAGCAGTAAAAGGATTAGTCCAAATCAACATGGATTTATGAAAGGGAAATCATGCTTGACTAATCTTCTGGAATTTTTTGAGGATGTGACAAGTAAAATGTATGAAGGGGAGCCAGTGGATGTAGTGTATCTAGTCTTTCAGAAAGCATTTGATAACGTCCCGCACGGGAGACTGGTGACTAAAATTAGAACACATGGTATTGGGGGTAGGGTGTTGACATGGATAGAAAATTGGTTGGCAGCCCGGAAGCAAAGAGTAGGAGTGAACGGGTCTTTTTCAGAATGGCAGGCAGTGGCGAGTGGAGTGCCGCAAGGCTCGGTGTTGGGGCCGCAACTGTTTACCATATATATTAATTATTTGGAAGAGGGAATTAGGAGCAACACTAGCAAGTTTGCAGATGACACCAAGCTGGGTGGCAATGTGAACTGTGAAGAGGATGTTAGGGGGTTGCAGGGTGACCTGGACAGGTTGAATGCGTGGCAGATGCAGTATAATATAGATAAATGTGAGGTTATCCACTTTGGCGGCAAAAGCAAGGGGGCAGATTATTATCTCAATTAGGTTAGGTTAGGTAAGGGGGAGGTGCAGCGAGACCTGGGTGTCCTTGTACACCAGTCACGGAAAGTTGGCGTGCAGGTACAGCAGGCAGTGAAGAAAGCTAATGGAATGTTGGCCTTCATAACAAGAGGATTTCAGTATAGGAGTAAAGAGGTTCTTCTGCATTTGCATAGGGCTCTGGTAAGACCACATCTGGAATATTGTGTACAGTTTTGGTCTCCTAATTTAAGGAAGGACATCCTTGTGATTGAGGCAGTGCAGCGTAGGTTCACGAGATTGATCCCTGAGATGGCGGGACTGTCATATGAGGAAAGATTGAAAAGACTAAGCTTGTATTTACTGGAGTTTAGAAGGATGAGGGGGAAATCATGAGAAACATATAAAATTATAAAAGAACTGGGCAAGCTAGATGCAGGAAAAATGTTTCCAATGTTGGGCGAGTCGAGAACCAGGGGCCACAGACTTAGAATAAAGGGGTGGCCATTTAAGGCTGAGGTGAGAAAAAACATTTTTACTCAGAGAGTTGTGAATTTGTGGAATTCCCTGCCACAGAGGGCAGTGGAGGCCAAATCACTGGATGGATTTAAGAGAGAGTTAGATAGAGTTCTAGGGGCTAGTGGAAAAGGGATATGGGGAGAAGGCAGGAACGGGTTATTGATAGGGGGCGATCAGCCAAGATCACAATAAATGGTGGTGCTGGCTCGAAGGGCCGAATGGTCTCCTCCTGCATCTATTTTCTATGTTTTCTATGACTCAATCCATTAAACCTCCATAGTGTCAACAATGTTAAATATATGGTTTATCAAACCAGCAAAGAAAATCGTCACAAACACAAATATTGCATTTGTGTATCATATACTTGGGCATTCAAGTGGGGATTTTACAGTCAGTGGGTTTAACTACTTTTACCTCCAAATTAGTCAAACAAAAGCTGCCTTAAAGTTGGACCTTGGTACATCGAACTCTCCTTGATTAGACTCTTGAAGTCGTATACCTGATGAGTATGTAGCAATATGCTTCAGTTATTATTTAATGTAGTTTAGGTTAGAGATACAGCATGGAAACAGGCCCTTCAGCACACCGAGTCCACCCCAATCATCGATCACCCGTTCTATGTTATCCCACTTTCACATCCACTCCCTACACACTAGGGGCAATTTACAGAGAGCTAATTAACCTACAAACCCGTATGTGTTTGGGATGTGGGAGGAAACCGGAGCATCCGGAAGAAACCCGTTGCAGGGAGAACGTACAAATTCCACAAATAGAAGGCACCCGTGGTCAGGATTGAACCCAGGTCTCTGGCGCTGTGGGGCAGTAGCTCTACCAGCTGCGCCACTGTGCCGCCCTTATTATTCTTAATTTCAAAGATATATCTTAAAATGGGTGAGAGATGTCGACATAACATTCTTCAGATGCTGGTTTGCAAAAAGTCACGTGGTGCTGGATTAACCCAGCGGGTGAAGCAGTATCTCTGGAGAACATGGATTGGTGATGTTTTGGGTTGGGATTCTTCTGCAGACTGATTGTAGTGGGTGGAAGGGGGGTAAAAGCTGGAAGAGAGGAGGGGTAGGACGAAGCAGGGCAAGTGATAAGTTTACAAAAAAAAGACACAAAATGCTGGAGTAACTCAACAAGTCAGGCAGTATCTCGGGAGAACATGTTTAGAGAACATTTTAGGTCGGGACTCTTCTTCAGACTTAAAATGGGCACAAAGTACCCTATAATTTAAGAGAATTAATAAATTCGGCTAGGTCTAATATTTATCTGATGTTATTTATATCACATTGACAACATTCTAATTCACAAAGCTGGGCGGTCGAGACACTATCAGCTAACGGTACCTTTCGTCTACTTGTGTCTTAACACAGTGATCTTTGGACACTGGAAGGTCTGATGGTCTTTAACATTACTACAATGCCACATCTGGTCACAGAAACGTCTCTCTGTCGCTTTGCAGCTTGCTAATGAGATACCCCATTTAATTAATACCATAAGAATTTTAATTCTGACTGAATCAATTTAATGTGATGTGATTTTGTCAGTTCTATTCCCCAAGTAAAAAGTGAGCCTGATGCTTATTACATACATCATTTCACGGGCTTTGGATTCCCTGCTGACTTAAACAAATTCTAATTAAGACTAATTAAAGCATCATTTATGAAAGCGCTTGTGATAGTTATGCAAACATTCTGGGTGGGTATGCTTTGCATAATAATTATCTTAGTTAAAATTACCTACAGAACCTTGGCAATTAGTTCTGAATTCAGCCCACTTTCAGAACTTGGAAGTTGAAAATAAGTTAATGCATAAACCATCTTTATTAACCAAAGAAATTATATTGGAAGGGAGGCAAATAAACCAAAACGATATTTTAGAGAAATCTGGCAGGTTGCTAATTCAGAAATAGACGCTTTAATTTCCGAATTAAATGCAGTAAACAGCAAAAGGAGGGATGAGGGGAAAATAATGGTTCTCTTGCTCCAGATATTGTATTCTGAACACGCGAGAAATGATAAGAAAATGTCATTAATAATCTGTTCACCTGAATAATTATTCCAGTTACCCGTTTGGTAATTCACCTGATTCTAATGTTTGTTTAGAGATCTTTTACATACTTAGAGAGCTTGACCAGCACCACTACTTTCAATGAAAATATTGCAGACCAATATACAGAGTGTTGGCAGACAAATCACTCACTCATTTCTAAATCATCATTAATTTTGCTCCTGAAATTCTTTGTTTTATGAACATGCTCAATGTCCAAGTTAAAAAATAAATATAAGTTCATTGATTTAACTAATAATTCTTTCTATTTTTAGGGTGATAGATTTTTACAGTTTTCCTTTAAGTATTCATCCCTATTAGTTAATAGAGTCATAGTCTTGCAGCGTGGAAACAGGCCCTTTGGCCCAACTTGTCCACACTGGCCAACACGACCCATCTACACTAGTCCCACCTGCCTGACTTTGGCCCTTATCCCTCTAAACCTGTTTTATCCAAGCACCTATCTAAATGTTTCTTAAACATTGCGATATTACCTGCCTCAACTATCTCCTCCGGCAGCTCGTTCCAAACACCCTCCACCATTTGTGTGAAAATGTTATCCCTCAGGTTCCTATCAAAACTTTTCCCCCCTCACTTTAAACCTATGCCCTCTGATTCTCAATTCCCCTACTCTGGGGCAGCAGGACCCTAGACTGTGGTTTCCCCCCCACAGAGCTTCGGTGTAGGCTGCACCAAGCTTCAGTTCGTTCCTCAGCACATATTCCTGCAGTCTGCTGCGGGCCGGTTGGCAACATTCCCTGATGGACATCTCGCTCTGCTGGGAGACCAACAAGGTTCGGGCAGACCAAAGACAGTCTTTCACTGAGTTGACGGTCTTCCAGCAGCACTTGATGTCCATCTCTGAGTGTGTCCCTGGGAACAGCCTCCTAATCAGAGAGTTCTCTGTTACGGAGCTGTTCAGGATGAACCGTGACAAGGACCCTTGGAACCTTCTTCAGACACTCTTCGCAAATCCGCACTCTGTGAAGAGGTGGGCAACTGTTTCCCTTCCATAGCAGCCGTCCCAAGGACAGCATGCATTGGTAGTAAGACACAGACGATACAGGAAGGATCTGACTGGGAGGTCACCTCTCACCGCCAGCCAAGACAGGTCTTGGTGCTTGTTGGTGAGTGCTGCTGATGAAGAATTGCACAGGTATTTGGAAAGGAAAAGGTTAGAGGGATGTGGGCCAAGCATGGGTAAATGGGACTATTTGGCATCTTGGTCAGCATGGACAAGTTGGGCCAAACAACCTGCTTTGTGCTTATATGTCTATAGGACATATTTAAAAATGGTCAGTGAGGGCAAGGATACATAAACACCAAGCAGTGCTTTTTTTTGTAGGCCAAAAGATGCCAATATGCCTATCAATGCAAAATTAAGCTAAATTTATCAACAATTTTTTTTCATAAATATACCCTCTTCTGTTTTCATGTTGTTTTGATTTTCAAATAAACTAATAACTAATAAAGTTATTAACAATATAAAATTAAAAAAAAATTAAAAATCTGGTTCTCAACTTTTTAGAAGTTCTGGTGTGCCATAACCAAAAACCACTGCCTCCAAGTAGTTCAAGTTCAAGTTCAAGTTCACATTTATTGCCACATGCACCAATTAAGGTACAGTGGAATTTGACTTGACATGCAGCCACACAATCAAAAAGAGTACAATACACAATAGAATATAACATGAATATCCAGCACAGTGGAATCACCATTCTTCACTGTGGTGGAAGGCAATAACGTTCAGTCAGTCCTCCTTTGTTCATCTGTGACCTGGGCCCATGAACCCTCCGCAGTCGCTGCTACAGATGGTCTGATGTACAGGCCCTCTCGTCAGGATGCTCGAAACTCCTACGTCAGGACGGACGGACACTCCGTGGCTTGGAGGTCCTGAATAGGCCGCTTCCTACCAGAGACCGCGGCTTCACAATGTTATAGGCCGCAGGTTGGCAGTCGGAGCTCTTCTCCTGTCATCCCCGGCAAGGGATCCCAGACTCTGCGATGGAAAGTCCACGCTGCGCCCGCGGCTAGAAGCTCCGCAGACCACGGCTTCAAGATATTATAGTTTGTGGGCCACCGATCGGAGCACTTCTTCTGGTGATCCCCGGCAAGGGATCACCCGGCTCCATGATGGAAAGTCTGGGCCCGACTACGGGAGAGGCCGCACCAATCCAAGCTGTTAGGCCGCGAGGGAGGGCGAAAATGCGACTAGGAGAAAAGTCGCATTCCACCGAGGTAAGCGATTGAAAAACAGTTTCCCCCTATTCCCTGCCCCCATCCAACCCCCCACACTAAAACACACTTTTATACATACTATAAACAAAAAAAAGTCGAAAGGACAAACAGCTGCTGGCGAGGCTGCCGGCCGCGGCGCCACCCGATGGATGACAAGAAGATCAAATAACAAGATCTAATAAAAACATTTAAAAAACTGGAGATATTCAACAGGTTAGGCAGTATATGGGAGGAAGAAGCAGAGTTAATGCAGTCACCAAAACCAGCAAACATGATTGTTTGAGTGAAAGATACAACATAGAAACAGGCCCTTCGGCCCACCGAGTCCATGCCGACCATCAGTCACACGTTCACACTAATCAAATGTTATCCCACTCTCTCACTCACTCCCTACACAGTGGAGAGGAATTTACAAAGGTCGAATTAACCTGTAAACATACACGTCTTTGGGGTGTGGCAGAAAACCGGAGCACCCGGAGGAAACCCATATGATCACGGGGAGAAAGTGCAAACTGAGTTAATGTAGGCAGTTCCACTCTGGGAAAAAGGTTCTTTGACGATCTAGAGGGAAAAAATCCAAGTGTGTCCAACCTGGCCTTGTTGCTGAATCAAGGCATCATTCTGGTAACCCTCTACACTATGCAAAGCCTCCACAATCCAAGATGGTGCCAAGTCAGGTGACTCTTTGTGTGCTGGTCATAGAAGTGGATCTCCATTCACAGGTTACAATCGCTTAATCAGACCCCCTGGATCTCGTTGTTCGGATTTTACTGGACTTTATCTTGCACTAAACGGTATTCTCGTTATTCCCTTTATCATTTATTTTTACACTGTGGACGGGTCAATTCTAATCATGTATTGTCTTTCCGCACGCTACAAAGGCTTTTCACTGCACCTCGGTAAACGTGACAATATACTAAACTCAAACTCAAAATCAACATCCTACCTGTAATGGGACAACCAGAAATGTACGCAATACTCCAAGCCTCAGCCATAGGGAGAGGTTGGGCAGGCTAAGACTATGGTCCTTGGAGGGTAGGAAGATAAGAGGTGATTAATAGAGGTGTATAAGATAAGGGGAATAGACCGGGCACTCTTTGACCGAGAGTAGGTGAATCAAGAACCAGAGGACATAGGACACAGCGGGAAAAGATTTAGTTGGAATGTGAGGGGCAATTTTTTCACAGAGGGTAGTGAGTAAATGGAATGAGGTGCCAGAGGAGGTAGTTGAGCAGACACCATAGTGACATTTAAAAGACCTTTGGCAGGTACATGGATAGGAAAGAGTTAGAGGGATACGGGGCAAACAGAAGCAGGTGGGACTAGTGTAGATGGGGCTCCTTGGTCAGCATGTACCTGGGCAGAAGGGCCTGTTCCTGTGCTGTAAAACTCTATGACATGATGATTCTAAATGCAGCCTAATCAAAGTCTTACACATCTCTTACACATAATACCCGACTGATGAAGGTGAGCTGAGACCCGAACTGAATTAGCATCTCAGCAGCTAAGTGCAAGGTATAATGATCGCTGTTATCTTAAACACATCTTATGGAGCAGCTTGTAATTAATTCTGTGGTTACCAAGTCGAGGATCACTATGTCTGTAACGTGTCTTACTAGAGGTCAACAAACCACTCTGAGTTCCACTGGATCAATTGCATGAGGTTTTTCTCTAGAGAATAACAACATCACATCAGCAAATGAGCAGGCATGTTAATACAGATTGTGCCCACAAGCTAAAGAGTCTAATGTCTTGATTGCTGTAATTTCATTGGGAAGTAATTGCTAGCTCAAAATTGTCCAGCAAAAGATTTTTATCCGATTAATAAGTAAACAAGAGAAGTTAGGCAATACATTTTCGAGGCCGTAATACTTCTCATGTGGATAGCACATTGGCGCAGCAGGTAGAGCCGCTGCCTCACAGTACCAGAGACCTGGGTTCAATCCCGACCTCGGGTGTTGCCTATGTGCAGTTTGCATGTTCTCACTGTGACTGCGTGGGTTTCCTCCGGGTGCCCCGGTTTCCTTCCATATCCCACAGACGTGTGGGCTTGTAGGTTAATTGGCCCTCTGTAAATTACTCCTAACGCGTAGGAAGAGGATGAGAAAGTAGGATAACATAGTTAGTGTGAGCGGGTGATCGATTGTCAACGCGGACACGGTGGGCAGAAGGGCCTGTTTCCATGCTATATCTTTCAATCAAACAATCATGTTTACAGAGTAGGAAGGAACTGCACATGTTAGTTTCCACTGTAGATAGAGACAAAAAGATTCCGTATTTTTTTGGTTATTACATACCGGCACCTTTAAAAAGTTAAAATCTAGATTTAAAAATGTTTTGAATTTTATACTTTTTAAGTAATCATTTTATTGAATTAGTTGATTAGTCACAGAAGCAAAAACAGAAGGGGGTATATTGATGGATTTTCTTTTGGATAAATTTAGCTTGATTTTTAATTGATACGCATACTGCCATCTTTTAGTCAGAAAAAAACCACTAGTGCTTATGTATCCTTTACATCACTGAACTCAGATAAATATGTCCTCCATAGTCATGTAGTAGGGAAACAGGGCCTTCGACCCAACTTGTCCATGCCGACCAAGATGCCCTCCACACTATCTACACTAATCCCATTGAACCATGTTTGGCTCATATCACTCTAAACCTTTCCTATCCATGTACCTGTCCAAATGCCTCATTGCCAGAACTTACCAACAAGCACCAAGACTTCACCTTGTGGATGGTGAGAGAGGCTCTCTCTACCATTAAGTTCATAAGTTCATTAGTCATTGGAGAAGAATTAGGCCATTTGGCCCACAAAGTCCATTCAATCATGGCTGATCTATCTTTGCCCATCAGCCCCATTACATAGAAAATAAAATAGGCGCAGGAGGAGGACATTCGGCTCTTCGAGCCAGCACCATTCTCCTGCCTTATCCCTATAACCCCTGATGCCCTTACTAATCAAGCATCTATTAATCTCCGGCTTAAAAATATCCATAGACTTGGCCTCCACAGACGTCTATGGCAATGAATTCCACAGATTCACCACCCTCTGACTACACAAATTCTTCGTCATCTCCTTTCTAAAGGTATGTCCTTTCATTCTGAGGCTATGGCCTCTGGTCCGAGACTCTCCCACTAGTGGGAACAATATTTTGTGACAGGTTTTGGTTTAGGTGTATTATTGCCACATGTACCAAAGTACAGAGAAACACTTTTTTTTGCATGTTTTCCAAACAGATTAGATATATCATAGGTCAATGCATAAATATAATCGTTAAACTTGTACAATGGATAGAGCAAAGGGAAGGGGGTCAGAATCTGGAGAAATTATGAAATAAAAGATATTACAAGAGAGGAAATAATGGACATTAGGCAAGTAAAAAAATAGAAGTGTAGTCTCTAGAGGAAGTATAGAGGTATAAATTCAGACTGAAGAAGGGTCCCGACCAGAAACGTCACGTCCTTTTACTCCAGACATGCTGCCTGAGTCACTGAGTTACTCCAGTACCTTGTGTCTATCTTTGCGACACTTATTTGTTGCCTCTCCCATAGAACGTGTGAAACTGTGAATTAGGGGAAGGAGGTTTCCTGAGTCCGACTGCATTGTGTGATTGACTCAGCGGGACAGGCAACATCTCTGAACAGAAGGAATGGGTGGCGTTTCCAGTCGAAACCCTTCTTCTGTCCACATTTTTTGGTAAAACCACTTCTTCCACATTGGTCACAGGTGTAGGATCCTCCATGTTTAGTAAAATAACTTCTTCCACATTTCTATCTTCAGTGTAAACCAGTATCTGCAGTTCCTTCCGTTGCATAGTGTGATTGCTCAACTAAATTCACATCTTCCCACTTACTTGACTTTACTCCATATAACTGCAGCAGTCTGAATTACAACAGAGTGACCTTAGCAACAGTTCTTTCAACCAAGACATTTGATTAAATATACACACTTCAGGGGCAACTTACACTTATACCAAGCCAATTAACCTACAAACCTGTACGTCTTTGGAGTGTGGGAGGAAACCAAAGATCTTGGAGAAAACCCACGCGGACATGGGTAGAATGTATAAACTCCGCACAGACAGCACTCATAGTCGGGATTGAACCTGGGTCTCTGGCGCTGCAAGCACTGTAAGGCAGCAACTCTACTGCTGCATTACCGTGCCGCCTATTTAAGAGGGAGTTAGATGTGGCCCTTGTGGCTAAGGGGATTAGGGGGTATGGAGAGAAGGCAGGTACGGGATACTGAGTTGGAAGATCAGCCATGATCATATTGAATGGCGGTGCAGGCTCGAAGGGCCGAATGGCCTACTCCTGCACCTAATTTCTATGTTTCTATTTCTATGTTTCTATGCCTCTAATGTGTTTATGCTGTACAAACTCCAGTCAACAAGCTGCTATTTGCAACATCATATGTAGTTTGAGCTTTCTTTATTGTCACGTGTACTGAGGTACAGTGAAAAGCTTTTGTTGCGTGCTAACCAGTCAGCGGAAAGGCAATACATGCTTGCAATCAATCCATCCACAGTGTACAAATACATGATAAAGGAATTAACGCGAATAACATTTAATGCAAGATGAAGTCCAGTAAAGTCAAAGATAGTCCAACGGTCCTCCAATGAGGTGGATAGTTGCTCAGGACTGCTCTCTAGTTAATGGTAGGGTGGTGAATTTGACTGATAACAGCTGGGAAGATATAATCCCTGTATAATTGCCCAAGTATAACAATGCTCACGATTGACTAACTGATTTATCTTAAATTAACAATCCTGGTAAATTGTTATATTAATCATCAAATTAAATGTTTTCAATTTATGTGGTGTTATTTGTTACAGTGTTCTAACCTATCAATGTCAACAGTACAATTTTCCTCTCAAATTTGTTCATCAAAGAAAACAGTACGTAAATGATAATACTTTCAGTGATCACTCTTTCATGATAATCTAAAATAGGAGGTGGTAAACAATTTGTTTCTCAGCCCTGTGTTTTTACGGATTAAAAAAAAATGATTGTGGGGATACAATGCTGTTGTCTACTCAAGATTCTAGCATTTGCAATTCTTTGTGTTACTTAGTTAAACCAATGTTGGACATTAAATCAACAAAATAGATCTGGCCATGAGTTAATAAATGTTATCTCAATTTTTATCAGAAGCAAATCATCTTATTCCATATAACCAAATATTTTGACACAAGAAATTGTAGAGGCTAGTGCAGGATTCCCAAAAGGTTAATTTGCAGATAGACACAAACTGCTGGAGTAACTCAGCGGGACAGGCAGCATCTCTGGAGAGAAGCAATGGGTGACGTTTCGGGTGAAGAAGGGTCTCGACCCAAAACGTCACCCATTCCTTCTCTCCAGAGACGCTGCCTGTCCCGCTTAGTTACTCCAGCAGTTTGTGTCTACCTTCGATTTAAACCAGCATCTGTAGTTCTTTCCTACACAGGACAATTTACGGGTTGTGTTGGTAGTAAAGAAGGCAAATGCAATGCCAAGAAAGCACTCCAAAGCCTCTACTTCCTTAGAAACCTTAGGAAGTTAGGCATGTCCCCAACAACCCTCACCAACTTCTACAGATGCGTCATGGAAAACATTTTATCAGGATGCATCACAGCATGGTTTGGGAATATCTCCATCCAAGATTGCAAGGATTTGCAGAGAGTTTTGGACACAGCCCAGCCAATTCATGCAAACAAACTTCCCTCCCATTGGCTCCATCTACAATAAACGTTGCCTCGGAAAGGCCATCAGCATAATCAAGGGAGACGAGGAGGGAAGAGACTGCAGCCCTAAGATTTTTGCCTCCACCACAGTGAGGAGGTGTTTGGAGGACTCACTGTGGTGGATGTTAATTTGTGTTTATTGTTGTTTATTATTGTATTATTGTATGTATGACTGCAGGCACAAAATTTTGTTCAGACCGTAAGGTCTGAATGACAATAAAGGAATTCAATTCAATTCAATTCAATTCAAGGATGAGTCTCATCTCTCCCATCAGGCAAGAGGTACAGAAGTTTAAAAATGCACACCCCCAGACTCAGGGACTGTGTCTTCCAAGAGGGCGGTCCTGAGCTACCATCCATGTCATTGGAGGCCATTGGGCTATCTTTAATCGGTCTTTACTGGACTTTATCTTGCACCAAATGTTATTCCATTTATCTTGTATCTATACACTGTGGACGGCTTGACTGTCTTTCCGCTGACTGGATAGCACACAAAAAAGCTTTTGACTGTACCTCGGTACACATGACAATAAACAAAACTAAACTAAACCATAATTTCGATAGAACTAGAGTGTAAAGGCAAGGATGTTATGCAGACACTTTTTAAATGGTGGACAGAATGCATTTGGGCTGGCTGCAAATGACCTCAGGCAGGGAGGTGCCTGGTACGGAAGGTGTGATCTCCAGTTGACTAGGGAAGGTGTGATCTCCAGAGAAACAATGTGAAGAATTGTGGAACCAGTAAAACGATTAAGGAGGAGGAAGGGGGCAAGGAGGGAGGGGAGAGGAGGGGAAGGGGAGTGCAAGATGAAGTTACTTAAAATGTAATGTTCATACTGCTGGGTATGTTAATTATTCTCTATTTAAGCAAAGAACAGATTCAATTCAGTTCAATAGATACTGCCTCATCATTCATCTTCAGTGATCAAAGTTTTATAATGTTTAATTCGAAAGAACAGGTTGATATCTCCGAGAACCCTTGCAATTATTCACACACATCTTCATGTCCTCAGGCTTAGACCAGAAATATCTGTGACTTCATAAATAGAAATAAGTAGCACAGTGTAAACATTTGTCAGATGTATGTACAGATTAGAGACACAAGGAACTACAGATTTTAGTTTTATTTTGTTTAGAGATATAGCATGGAAACAGATCCTTTGGCTCATCGAGTCCACACCGACCAGCAATCCCCATTCACTAACACTATCCTACAGACTAGGGACAATTTACAATATTTACCAAAGCCAATTAACTTCCAAACCTGTACATCTTTGGAGTGTGGGAGGAAACTGGAGCACCTGGAGAAAACCCACAAGGAGAACGTACAAACTCCGTACAGACAGCACCCGTAGTCAGGATCGAACCCGGGCCTCTGGCGCTGTGAGGCAGCAATTCTACCCATGTGTCACCATGCCGCTCCATGACGCTGCCCGCAGATGCTGGAGTCTTGAGTGAAACAAAGTGCTGGAGTAACTCAGTGGGCCAGGCAGCATCTGTGGAGGACATGGAAAGGCTGTATATTGGGTCAGGACTCTTCTTTAGACTCAGTGAAATACAAAGTGCTGGAATAATTCAGGTCAAGTAGCATCTCTGGAGAACATACAGTAGAAGCTGATTAGTTATAAGTAGGTAGTAAATTAGTAAATAAGTCAATGTAACAAGTCTGAAGAAGAGTCCCAACCTGAAATGTCGCCTATCCACGTCCTCCACATATGCTGTCTGTTCTGCCGAGTTACACCAGTACTTTGCAAGTTACTTGAGTTCTTAGTAGTCCTATTTTCCTTTTATGTTAGATGGCCAGAGGGTTTGAACAGCGGGCCTCCGTAGCAGCGACTACGGAGTGTCAGGGCCCTGACCACAGGTGAACTAGGGAGGAGGAGGAGGAGAACTGTCTGAACTGTATTGCCTTCCACCATAGTGATGAATGCTGTGGTGGATGTCTGTGTTGGATTATGTTGTGTATTGTGTCCTTTTTTAATTGTAATGCTGCATGGTAAATTACATTTCACTGCACATTATGGTGCATGTGATAAATAAATTTGAACCTTGAACCTTGAACCTCTAATTCAGAAGCAAAACGTAATGTGTGCAAGGTGTTCAAAATACATCTCCCTTACTGCCTCATTGCAATGTCCCGTGCACTTTTTTTTGTATTTATTGTCACTTGTGAGTTTGTGAATAATCACAAGTTACAGGTCAGTATGTGTTTTGTATGATAGTGGTCCAAACTGGCCATATTAATTCTAGCTATAGTTTAGTTTGTCATTGTCACGTGCGTCGAGGTACAGTGAAAAGCTTTTGTTCACATGCTAGCCAGTCAAAGAAAAGACTACACATGATTACAACAGTGTCCACAGTGCACAGATAAAGGATAAAGGGGACAACACTTAGTAGAAGATAAAGTCCAATTAATGATATTTCAAAGGTGTCCAATGAGGTTGAGGGGAGGTCAGGACTGCACTCTAACTGAGACTTTAATAGCAAATACAGAAAAGAGTGTCAAAGATGAAATGACAGACTTGGATAGTTTTCTCTAGAATGCCGGAGGTTGCGGGGACCTTATAGAAGTTTATAACATTATGAAAGCCATGGATATGGTAGAGAGTCAGAGCCTTTTACCCAGGTTGGACAAATAAAACACTCGAGGGCATAGGTTTAAGGTGAGAGGGGCAAAGTTTAAAGGAGATGTGGAAGGCAAGGGTGGTGAATGCCCGGAATGTGCTGCTGGGGGAGGTGTTGAGGCAGACAAAATGTCGGTATTTAAGAGATGTTTGGATAAGCACATGGATATGCAGGGAATGGAGAGATATGGATTATGTGCAGGCAGATTAAAGGTGATCATGGCATTATGTTCGGCACAGACATTGTGGGCTGAAGGGCCTGTTCCTGTACTGTATTATGTTCTATCATCACCTCATCACCTAAGATGGCATCTCTACATTTCTGAAGAAGAGTCACACTAAATGGTGTGTCTGAAAAATGAAATTTCTCATTAAAGATGCAGTTAATAGTTCAAAGTGGCTGAGATTGGTTCCTTCAACCACAGCGTGTGCAGGAAGCCAACGTATAATTGCTTAATTGATAACGGACAGATGTTTGCTCTGTTATTCTCATTAATTATTTTCCCAATACAAGAACGTTTCCATTCACTGACAAAAAAATGGGCATAGCAAATCAAGTTCAATGCTTGATATGTCCAAAGAGCGGCAGATTAATTGTGCTCCCTTAAACAGTCTTTAAATGAATAAAATGAAAATTACAGTAGAAATACAGAAATATTGCCGATGGCTTTTAGACTTTAGAGCTACAGCGCGGAAGCAGGCCCTTCGGCCCACCGAGTCCGTGCTAACTAGCAATCCCCATACACTAGTACTTTCCTACTAGGGACAATTTACAATTTTTACCTAAGCCAATGAGCCTACAAACCTGCACATCTTTGGAGTGCGGGAGGAAACCGGAGCACCCGGAGAAAACCAACCCGATCACAGGGAGAACGATCGGAATGTGGACTTTGAATAATGGTGCCAAAAATTGTGGTGTTTGCATATGTAAATGTGCAGAAATAATTTCACTGTACAGTTGCATATGTGACAAATAAAGTACTATGGAGCATACAAACCCTGTACAGACAGCACCCGTAGTCAGGCTCAAACCCGGGTCTCTAGGGCTGTAAGGCAGCAACTCTACCGCTGCGCCACTGTACTGCTCAAAAGTGACATTATTCAACAAGAAATAATTTTGAATTGAAAAGCAAGACTGATAAAACAAAAACCATTACAGATGGATTCCAATCAACAATTGCACATAAACATCATATTTATATTTTACATCAATATTTGAAATGGAACAAATAACATTTTTGCCCAATAGGTGAATTGAATATGATTTAGATTTTTCTTTTTAATGTACTCTGTCTCAAAGCCATTCCCATTATGAGTCAGACGAGGTAGCAATTTTTCAGTCTGTCCAAGCACGGAAATTGCCTTTGGGTAACAATTGTTCCATTTGTATTGATGTTCACAAAGTCTAGTTTAGAGATACAGCATGGAAAGTGGCCCTTCAGCCCACCAAGCCCACGCTGACATCACCAGTTCCATGTTATCCCACTTTCTCATCCACTCCCTACACACTGGGGGCAATTCACGGTCTAATTAACATCCAGACCGGCACGTCTTTGCGATGTGGGAGGAAAGCGAAGAAAACTGTGAATTGAACCCGGGTCTCTGGTGCAGTGAGGCAGTGGCTCTAGCAGCTGCCCCACCACGCATCCTATACATCAGGACATTAACAAAAGCCTCCTTTAATATCCCCATTTACCCTGATAACATTTCATTTACCATTCAACACTTAAGATCAAAGCTACCTAAGCATATTCCGCTGGCTGGCAGTAATAATTAAAAAATAATTTTCATTCATATAGTGCTTTTCACATCCTTAGGATGCCCCAAAGCAATTTGTAACTAATTAATACTCTTGCCTATTCACGTTGTTCTTAACTGTTCCTTTATGTTGCATGCTCTTAGTTTCCACCATTAAAAAGTAACAAAAATGTAAAATATAAATTACAATATTCCAGCATTGAACCTGGACTACTGATATTGGAGTAATGGGCAAGGAAGCACACCATTGCCTCTACTTCCTTAAAAAGCTTCTGAAGTTTGGCATGTCCCCAACAACTTTCACCAATGTCTACAGATGAGCCGTAGAAAACATTTTATCGGGATGCATCACCGCTGTGTTTGGGAACAGCTCCATCCAAGACCGCAAGGAATTGCAGAGAGCTGTGAGTGCAGCCAAAACCATCACACAAACCAACCTCCTTTCCATTGACTCATCTACACGTCACATTGCCTCGGCAAGGCCACCAGTATAATCAAGGACCAGTCTCAAGCCGGACACTCCCTATTCTCCCCTCTCCCAACATGCAAGAGGTACAGAACTGTGAAAAATGCACACCTCCAGATTCAGGACAGTTTCTTCCCAGCTGTTATTAGGCAACGGAACCATCCTCTCACCAACTAGAGAGCAGTCCTGAGCTACCATCTATGTCGTTGGAGACCCTCAGGCTATCTTTAATCAGACTTTACTGGACTTTACTTACACTAAACATTATTCCCTTTATCCTGTATTTGTACACTGTGGATGGATCGATTGTAATCATGTATAATCTTTCCGCTGACTAATTAGCACATAACAAAACGTTTTTCACTCTACGACCCATTACCTGCCAGGCTTTGTCCTGCCCTCCTTTCTTCCAACTTTCTTCCCCCCCTCTCCTCCCGACAATCAGTCTGTAGAAAGGTCCCGACTCAAAATGTCACTTATCCATGTTATCCTGAGATGCTGCCTGACCCGCTGAGTTACTCCAGCACTCTGTCTTCTTTTGTATACCTCCACCTGCGCTTCCTTGTTTTATACATGCCCGCTTTGAAGTACTTCTCTCTCTGACAGTGAGACCTCTTCTGGAACAGTAAAAGGGCGATACCAGGAACTGCAGATGCTGGAAACGTGAAGAAAGCGCATAGTACTCAGTGGGTCAGACAGCGTCCTTCGAGGGAAATGGATAGGTGATGTTTCACCAGGACCCTTCTTCAGATTAGACTTCAGGTAGATAGGGTGGTCATGGAAGGCTTTTGACATGTTGGCCTTCATCAGTCAGAATATTGATAATAGAAGTTGGGAGATCATGTTGCATTTATTTAAGACGTTGGTGCGGCTACATTTAGAGTATAGTAATGTTCCATTTTGGGCATGATGTAGATTTTGTCAACAGAAAAGAGAAGATTTACAAGGATGTTGCCAGGACTCAAGAGCCTGAGCTACAAGGAGAGGTTGTGCAAGCTAGTACTCTATTCCTTGGAGCACAGGAGGATGAGGGGATGGATATCTTATAGAGGTGTACAAAATCATGAGAGGAATAAATCATGAGAGGAATGTAAAGAGTCTATTGCCCAGAGTAGGGGAATTGAGAACCAAAGGACATAGGCTTAAGGTGGGGAGAAAAGATTTAATAGGAACTCGAGGGGTATCTTTTTCACACAAAGGGGTGGTGGGTGTATGGAACGAGCTGCCGGAGTATGTAGTTGAGGCTGGTACTATCACAATGTTTAAGAATCATTTGGACAGGTACATGGATAGGCCAGGTTGAGAGGGATATGAGCCAAATGCAGACAGGTGGGACTAGTGTAGATGGAACATGTTGGCCGGTGTGGGCAGGTTGGGCTGAAGGGCCTGTTTCCACAGTAAGACTCTATGACTCTAACCCGAAATGCCACTTATCCCGGTACAACTGTCTATTCCCTCCACAGATGCTGCCTGACCCGCTGAATCCCTCCGGCACTTTGTGTTTCGCTCTTTGATTAACAACATGAGTTTGGTGTCTGTGAAGTAACTGAAGATGTATGGCAAATTTCTATCTCAATTACCGGCTTCCAATCAACACAAGCACTTAACATTTACATCAGTGCGCTGTTAAATCTCTCCACCAGCCCGTTAGTCTGAGAATGGTATTGGATCCTCTCCTGGTTCCCACAACAATAAATTAATATGCTGCTCAAGCTGAACTTCTTCTGGGAATACAAGCCATGAAAACATTTTTATCATGGCATTGGCAGATATAACAGCTTCCGTGAGCAGAAGTGATAAAGCATTCGCATGGAACAAAATCCAACATCCTAACATTACTTCAGTTCTCCATTTTATCATTGCCAGACTGTGGTTCAACGATATCTGAACACATACATTGAAAAGAATGTACATAAAATATTAAAAAGGACACAAAGTGCTGGAAACACGCAGCGTGTCAGGCAGCAGCTGTGGACAACATGGATTGATGACATTTCGGGTTGGGACCCTCCTGTAGTCCTGACCCGAAACGTCATCTATCCATGTTCTCCAGCGATGCTGCTTGACCCGCTGAATTACTCCAGCACTTTTTTGTAAACTAACATCTGCAGTTCCATGTTTGTACATAAAATATAGATTAGGAGAGACCCTAAATTTATGGGTAGACATAATATGGCAGAGTAACTCAGCGGGTCAGGCAGCATCCCTGGAGAATATGGATAGGTAAAGTATCGGGTTGGGACCATTCTTCAGACTGACCTATGCATGTTCTTGAGGGATGCTGCCTGACTCATTGGGTTACTCCAGCATTTTGTGTCTTTCCTTGGTAAACCAGCATCTGCAGTTCCTTGTTCCCAAGTAATGGGTCTTCAGTTTACAGAAATTCATAGATTTGTTGTGGATGATGATGAAGAAAGTTTAGTGGATAGAATAAGCAGGAGAAAGGGATGATTTTATTGAGGTGTATAAAATCATGAGGGGAATAGATCGGGTAAATGTACAGTCTTTTACCCAGTGTAGGGGAATCAAAAACTAAAGGACGAAGGTTTAAGGGGAAAGGGGAAAGATTTATTGTGACATTGTGGCATTTTTTTACACAAAGGATAGTGGGTATATGGAACGAGCTACGAGGAGGTAGTTGAGGCAGGTATTATCACAATGTTTAAAAATCATTTAGTCAAAAGCTTCAAATTCCTGGGTGTGCTCATCCCTAAAGATCTTTCCTGGACCCAGCACACCGATGCAATTAGAAAGAAAGCCCATCAATGCCTCTACTTTCTGAGTGGATTGCAGAGATTCGGTGTCAAAGACGATTTTCTTGAACTTCTGGCATAAGTGCTCCTCTTTCCTCCCACCTCCCAAAGACTTTGTGCGGGTTTGTAGGTTCATCGATCTCTGTAAATTGCCTATAGTTTGGTGACGGGAAAGTGTGATGATATAGAACTGTTGTAAATGGGCGATCGATGGTCAGCGTGGATCCGTGGCCCGATGAGACGGTTTCTATTCTCTACCTCTAAACTGAACTAAATTATAATAAAACAAAAAAATGTAGAAAACCTAGCAAGTCAATCAGAAAAACCTGAAACTTTAATTCTATTTGTCTTTCCAAGATGCTGCCGGACCTGCTGAGGGGTTGAAATATTTTCTGTTTATTTCATCTGCGGTATTCTGTTATTCCTTTACCCTCCTTTCCGATTTAAATATTTCCTAAGTCTGTTTAATTTCCAGACAATGTTTAATTTGCCTCCTTCCTACAGATTCACAGATGTTTACAAAAATATACACAAGGCAATCACGGCACTACACCACAAATAATTTCTGGTGGATGCATTGCCAGTATCACAATTATCTGAAATATTAAAAAATTGATAGATCCATCCTTCCTTGTAGATGGCGGCACGATGGCGCAGCGGGAGGGTTGCTGCCTCACGACTCCAAAGACCCGCGTTCAATCCTGACCATGGGTGCTGTCTGTGCAGAGTTTGTATGTTCCCCCTGTGACCGCAAGGATTTCCCAAGGTGCAACCAATCTGCAAACATGCACAAAGCCTTTGGGATGTGGGTGGAAACGGCAGCACCCGAAGGAAAGCCACGCGGTCACAGGGAGAGCGTGCAAATTCCACACACAGACAGTGCCCGTGATCGGGATTGAACCTGGGTCTCTGGTGTTGAGAGGCAGCAGCTCTACCAGCTGCACCACTGTGCCACCTTAGTTATGACAATTTTATTGTGGCATGAGGTTCTTTACATTTACATCCACCTGGTGTGGTGAAGGTTTAGGAAAGGGTGGTATTGGTGTTCAGGATTTACAAATCTTGGTCTGATTTCTATGCTAGTCCACGCTTTTTGGCTTGACGCAACTCTGCTACCAAGTAAATCACGGCTGACATTTACAAGTCTACCAAAGTTGTCTGGAAGCACTTTTGAGGCTATTAAATGCTGCAACCTTTAAATAGGCCCCAAACCAGGGGCGGAAATCCCAGGGGGCCAGAGGGGACCCCCTGTTTTGAGAGGTGGGGGATGACCCCCCCCATTTTTTGTAATCCGGACTTTCAAACCCGGACTGTTGATCGAGGGCGCCGATTGGACGAGAGAGACGTCGGTCAGCGGGCAATGGGGGCGGGACATGATGATTCAGCGCGATCATTGGAGGAGGTAGGTGTCGGTCAGAGAGGGAAGTGGGACTGGGACTGAGGATAGAGCGCGGTGATTGGAGGAGGGAGACGTGCCAAAACACTCGGCAGCCCTGGACAAAGACCTGCACCTCATTCGCAGCCAGGATCGATCCCGGTCTCCGGCGCTGCAATCACTGCCGAACCGCCAGTGGATCATCGATCATCACCGTCCCCACCTGAGTGCCCCCCCCCACGGGTGGCCAGAGACGTCAGGAGTCAGACGGGAGCTGTGCCCCCAGGCCCACAGCCAGCGCAGAGAAGCAGCGCTAAACCCAGCTCAACTCTGCCTGTCCCGCCAGGTTAACCTACAGCCCTGTGTTCAAGAAGGAACTGCAGATGCTGGAATATGACCCAGGTTTAGAGCCAGCGTGGAGAACCAGCGCTAGCTCCACGACTCCAGGCTGGTGTCCTGTCAGTCCAGGCAGGGCTGTAGGTTAACCCGGCGAGACAGGCAGAGTTGAGCTTCATTTAGCGTGTTGGATTGGGTCTCCAAAGCCTTGCATGTGCGTGTGTGCGTGTGTGCGTGTGTGCGTGTGCGCGTGTGTGTGTGCGTGTGCGCATGCGTGCGCATGCGGCCACCAAGAAATTGTGTCCCCCCTGTCCCCTGGTCCCCCCCATATTTTGATAGCAATTTCCGTGCCTGCTCCAAATTATATACACAGAGTCATAGAGACATACAGGGAGGAAACAGGCACTTCGGCCCAACTTTCCCACACTGACCAACATGTCCCATCTACACTAGACCCACCTGCCTGCGTTTGGCCTATCTGCCTCTAAACCTGTCCCAATAGACAATAGACAATAGGTGCAGGAGTAGGCCATTCGGCCCTTCAAGCCAGCACCGCCATTCAATATGATCATGGCTGATCGTCCATGTACCTGTCTAAATGTTTCTTAAATATTGCGATAATAGCTAGGGGACATTATATTTGACTTTGCATTACTATTGTCTATTTATTTGTCTGCTTAATTTTTATATATACTGGACTTATTATGGGTTATACAGTGATATGTTTACATGTCTGTTGTGCTGCTGTAAGTAATAATTTCATTGTACTGTTTTAGAACATATGACAATAAAACACTCTTAACCCTTTTATTGACATAAACAATCTTTTTCTCTTTATTTCCCCCTTTTAGATTAACCCTCTTCCTCCATGTGGCATCCTCAGTCCTCCAGCCCTGACGTCATTATTTCAGCTTGTTGCCTCTCACTCCCTCATTCTGCATTGTCTCTCTGTTCCGCTCTGTGGTGTTTATAGATTAGTTTAGTTTAGAGATACAGCGCGGAAACTGGCCCTTCGGACCACCAGGTCCATGCCGACTGGCGATCACCCCATACACTAGCACTATCTTACACACTAGGGAACAATTTACAATTTTACCGGTCAATTAACCTACAAACCTATACGTCTTTGGGGTGTGGGGGGAATCCGGAGCACCCAGAAAAAACCCACATGGGTACAGGAAGAATTAACATAACTCCGTACCGACAGCATCGAACCCAGGTCTCTGGCGCACTAATGCTGTTATTGACATTATCACATGCAGTCTCGTTACGATATATTTTAGTCCTCTCTCCGGTTAAAAAATTTAATTTGCTTTCAACAAAAGTGAATGCTGGACACAAATGAATGCAACGGATTGAACACATACCAAAGTCAGTGTTTTTTACAGATCCCTGCCTTATCTCTACTTTACGCTGCAGGCAAAAGTTGAACAAACTACTCCTCTTTGAAATAGAGCCCCAGGTAATCCATTGCATTAACTTTATATTCAGACTGTGACCTTTTTAGCTTTTACCCTTAAATCTGGCTTAAATCAGTTCATTTAGATTTGATCCCCTAACTGTGTACGTTATGTTAGTCAGGATATACAGTGAACTCAGATGTACACAGAAATCCTCACAAAATTTAACTGCTAAAGTATGGGTGCAAATAAACCACAAAAATTATATCTATTTAAAAATTGAAGTAATGTTATACATGATTTAAGACCAATTATGCTAAATGCACAAAATGCTGGAACAACTCAGCAGGTCAGGCAGCATCTCTGGAGCCGTTTCTTCAGGGTACCGACCTGAAACGTTACCTATCCATGTTCTCCAGAGATGCTGCCTGACCCGCAGAGTTACACCAGCACTTTGTGTCTTTTTAACATGTTAATAACCCGGATATCAGTGAAACCACAATATAATGTTTTTAAGAAGGAACTGCAGATGCTGGAAAATCAAAGGTACACAAAAATGCTGGAGAAGCTCAACAGGTGCAGCAGCATCTATGGAGCGAAGGAAATAGGCAACGTTGCCTATTTCCTTCACTCCATAGATGCTGCTGCACTCGCTGAGTTTCTCCAACATTTTTGTGTACAAACCACAATATAAGATGCCTCAATATTAGGCATCTATGCATAATTAAATATACGTAATGTAAGGAATCATTTTTTGATTTATGGAAGGAAACTCTGAGAAAACTCTTATATTTTAATAAAAATAAAAGAGATTCTGCAAATCTTAAAGATGTGCTGCTCATGTTGACGACTATTCAGATATCTAATGTCTTGTACAGTTAAATGTTTGAGGGTGGCACAGTGGCGCAGCAATTGTGTTGCTGCCTTACAGTGCTAGAAACCCAGGTTCGAATCTGACTATGGGTGCTGTCTGTATGGCGTTTGTACATTCCCCTGTTACCAGGTGCTCCAGTTTCCTCCCACTAAAGACGTACAGGATTGTCGGTAAATTGGCTTCGGTAAGAATTGTAAATTGTCTTTATTGTGTGTAGGATAGTATTAGTGTACAGTACGATCGCTGGTCGGGGCAGACTCAGTGGGCCGAAGGGCCTGTTTCCACACTGTATCTCGAAATTAAACTAAACTAAAACTGTCTAAGATGTGTAAGAAAGAATGGCAGATGCTGGGTTACACTGAAGATAGACACAAAATGCTGAGTAACTCAGTGGGTCAGGCAGCATCTCTGGAGGAAAGGAATAGGTGATGTTTCGGGTCAAGACATTTGATTGGACTGAGCCTGATGCCTGAAATAGCGTCTGACGGGCACCACAGTTTTGTTTGACTCCTCTTTCGTGGTCAAAGAGTCGGACTAGCCCAATCTCCCACCTATCACAAGAAAGGAACGGAAAACCAATTATAAAGCTCTCGGCTCTCCACCCATAGTGAAAGCAATAGATAAAGGTCAATGTGAAATTTGAATGACAGGGCTAAAGTCTTTTACTCATAATTTTGTGTTTGCAATAGAATTCAGAGCAATTCACAGCCTTAAAGGCCTTAGTGAGAACCGCAATTAATTGTAATGAATAATCTGACAAATCTGGCTGACATATGGCTGCTAATGCTCTCCTTTCTAGTGGGAGCAGAGCAGGGATTAGATTAACTAAAATGAAATCTGGGACACGGTGCCATCTGCATGTTCAATAGGAGACGAAACATACTAAATGGTGCGTGGGTAGGTTCCTTGTTTTCCGTTGAGCGCTCTGTGAATACTCAGTAGATGTGGGAATATTCGTTTTAATATTGCACCACCTGTCTACTTGTATAGTAAGATACACAGTTCAACACTGGTTAGTGAACTATTAGGTCAAGCTTTCATCTGAATGGAGGTTTCTAATTTTAATAAAATGTTGAATGTTATGGGCGACACGTGTCTAGTTGGCTTCGGTAAAATTGTAAATTGTCTTTAGTGTGTAGGATAGCGTTAGTGTACAGGGATCACTAGTCGGCACGGACTCGGTGGGCCAAAGGGCATGTTTCTGCGCTATATCTCTAAACTAAACTAAACTAAACTAGATGCATATAATGTCCCAGCCCTTTCAAGTGGCTGGTTTATGATATTTAGATTTTCAGTCAAAATACCAAGCGCATTTAGCATATGTAAAAACAAGGAACTGCAAATGCTGGTTTATACCAAGGATAGATACAAAGTGCTGGAGTAACTCAGCAGGTCAGGCAGCATCTCTGGAGAACGTGGATAGACAAGAACATTAGAAAGTAAGCGCGAGTCATCAAAACGCGATGCCATTGTGCACGGTGGTGCAGCGACAGAATTGCTGCCTTACAGCTCCAGAGAGCCGGGTTCGATCTTGACCTCGGGTGCAGTCAGTGCAGAGTTTGTACGTTCTCCTGCTGACCATGTGGGTTTTCTATGGGTGTTCTAGTTTCCTCCCACATCCCATAGACGTGCAGGTTTGTAGGTTAATTGGCTCTCTGTAAATTGCCCCTAGTGTGTAAGGTGCGAAACTGGGATAAGATAGAATTAGTGAACGGGTGATCGTTGATCTGAGTGGACTCGATGGGTCGAAGGATGTTTCCATGCTGTACAGTATTTATAAACTAAACTAAACTTTAAGGTACCTAAAACACCACAAAAGTTTATTTTTGCAAGAGCAATTCAATCATCTTATTTATCTGGTCGTTGTGAATTTCAGCCCATTATTCAAACAAGTGATGAAAATAAACCTCTCTAACTTGGCCCTCATAGTTCATGTCACAGATTCTGTGCAACACCATTGTGTCTTTGTACAGAATTGTTCACTGTTTCAACGAGGCCTCGATCATAATTTCCCTGTTTTTGCCTTTCAATTAAGATCCAAGTTGCTTTATTTAAAAAAAATATTTTGAACACTTACAAAGTGAAAATATACAAACTGGTCCATTTTATTCAATCCCTTCACACAATTCTTTTAAGATTAGCTTTAGGTTTCTTTTCCATTATTTGGATATTTAATGAGCACTCCATCCTAACCCATAAAATTATATTTTATAGTGATTAGATCACTAAAATGTAATGCATTGAGGAAGCTAGAGACAAAATGACATACTTCCTTCGGTTTCCAGGCAATTTTCCAATAAATCACTTAGCAATATTCACAGCCTTGCCAGACCCACCATACCCACCAACACCACGAGATTGCTTCATTTAAACAAAAAAGGTTGTAAACAGCAATCAAGCAAGATGGAATTACAACCGCTTTGTGACTTCCAGTTATTGTGCAGGGTGCAGAAATCAAGCTGAACCAGTGAACATTAATTAAAAGGTGTGAGCATCAAATTAATTTTTCTTTTAAAGGCACCCTCTTGTGAAAATGTGCTCGCAAAACAAAATATCATTGTTTCCAAAGAACGTATTGGAGATAAATCAGGTTGAAGCACAGTTGTGAGCAAAATAGTCAAAATGACACTCTACTAAAATAACAATAGTGTCTAGTTTAATTTAGTGTAGAGATACAGTGGGGAAACAGGCTCTTTGGGCCACCGAATCTACGCTGACCAACAATCACCTCGTACACTAACACTATCCTACACACTAGAGACAATTTACAATTTTACCGAAGACAATTAAACTACTTTGGAGTGTTGGAGGAAACCAGAGCTTACAGAGAAAACTCACATAGGTCACAGGGGGAACATACAAACTGCGTACAGACAGCACCCGTAGTCACGATCGAAAGTGCAAAAATAGAAGTAGCCAAATACTAATTATTTTTACTCCAAAATGTAATTTCAATTTAAGCAGTTTGACCTATTGAGTAGTGAAACATACTCCAGATTTAACCTGATCAGTTTGAAGAAGTGTCCTGACCTGAAAGGTTATCTATCCGTTCGCCAGGGATGCCGCCTGACCCACTGAGTTACTTTGTGTCTTTCTTTCCAAATGTAATTTTGTACTGAGGTATAGTGGAAAGCATTTGCTGCTTGCCATCCAGTCAAAGAAAAGACCATACATAATTACAATCAAGCCACCAACAGTGTACAGATAAAGGATAAAGGGTACACATTTTTGTGCAAGATATATTAAGTTAAGTTTCCTTCCAGCTTTCAGAAGTGTTCTTTCCTTCAGGTGTACATTCTGAGGCATTTTCACATGCAATAGGGGAACACAGTGGCGCAGCGGGTAGAGCTGCTGCCTCTGAGGAAACTCTGATGGAAGATTTATCTTTTAATAAAAATAAATCGAGATTATGCATATCTTAAAGATGTGCTACTCATTTTGATGACCATTCAGATATCTAATGTCTTGTGCAATTAATTGTTTAAGGGCGGCACAGTGGCGCAGCAATAGAGTTGCTGCCTTACAGTGCTCGAGACCCGGGTTCGATCCTGACCTGGCCTGTAGTCTGTGTGGAATTTGAACGTTCTCCCTGTGACTGCGTGGTTTCAATGGTTCAATGGTTCTTTTATTATCATGTGTTCCACAGTACAGTGAAGATAGACACAAAGTGCTGGAGTAATTCAGCGGTTCAGGCTGCATCTCTGGAGAAAAAGAATGAGTGAAGTTTCGGGGCGGGACCCATCATCAGACTCTTATTCTTTGGTATAAACCAGCATCTGCAGTTCCTTGTTTCTACAAGGTACAGTGAATTATTATTTTTTGCATACAGATCAGTAAGATAATTGCCATACATAAATACAATAAGTACCGAATACATAGTTAGATTAGTTAAATTACTTAGATTCAACTTTATTGTCATTGCACAAATACAAGTACAGGTACAACAAAATGCAAGTTTAGCATCTAATCAGAGTGCAAAGTAGTAAAAATACTGGTTAAAACAATATGTACAATGTGATGAATTGAACTAGTACATAGGCAAATAAATATATACAGATAAAAGGATATAAAAATAGCTGGCGTCGGGCCTGTGAGTTCAGCAGGGTAATGGTATTTAGGAAGAAGCTGTTCCTCAGCCTGCTGGTGCAAGACCCGAGGCTCCTGATGGGAGGAGGGCAAATAGTCCATGGTTGGGGTGTGAGGGGTCTTTAATGATTTTCCCAGCCTGTCTCAGACACCGTGTGCGGTGGAGGGCATCCATGGCAGGGAGCGGGCCACCGATGATGTGATGAGCGATTTTGACCACCCGTTGCAGTGCCTTCCTGTCAGCTGTTAGAAACAGCCCAAAGAGTCTATGCAAGAGTCGCCAGGTTTTGGCACCATTTCACAGTCCTAACTGTAGTTGGCCGTAGAGGTGTTTCCTCCGGGTGCTCCGGTTTCCTCCCACATCCTAACGGCCAGCGCGTTTGTAGGTTAATTGGCCCTCTGTAAAATGCCCCCTAGTGTGTAGGGAGTAGATGAGAAAGTGGGATAACATAGAACTAGTTTGAAACGGTGATCGATTGTCGGCATGGATTGGATAGGCCAAAAAGCTTGGTTCCACGCTAAACTAAACTAAACTAAAGTAAACAATAATTCTTTTGAAAAAAGCAACAAACTGATATTTTGATTATGATCTATGTTCAAAGCTCTATGAAATCTGAAGAAGGATATCCACCCAAAACATCGCCTATCCATGTTCTCCAGAGATGCTGCCTGGCCCGCTGAGTTACTCCAGCACTTTTTTCGTAAACCAGCATCTGCAGTTCCTAGTGTCTACATTTTCTTGGTTTAGACAACTTCCAGTGTGGGTCCCATCAAAAGGGGAAGAATATTACAACAAAACTCACCTTCATAAGCAATGCAGTGTACAAAGACATTATTCATATTCACAGACAAAATATCCTGGCAGCATGTTCTCAACAGTGGAACCCCACAGGTTGCTTCAGTCAGTTACATGAATAATATTCCTAAATTAATCAAAATAATTGAGTCATTATGCATAACACATTAGAAATGGTTGAAACTTTAATACTTCAATTTTACCTTGAGCATCGCAACAATAGTTGGCACTAAAACATTTCTTTATATAAAATTAATATAAAGAAATAACATATTACTAGACTAAGTGTGACTCGTTGGGTCCCATGTTCACACGGGAGGGCTGGTCCCACATCACAATATTCCACCTCTCCACCAATTCCAATATTGCTGGCCAGTGGGTGGGGGTTGGGGGGCTTTCTGGAGCTCTAGTATGGGTGTTGTGGGCCAAAGGGACTCGTTTCCAGAGGGCTAGTATGTACATTGATGACCAAAAGTATTCTTGGGCTGGCAGCTCAGTCACTCAGGCCTGGTGGGCCGGCAGCTCAGTCACTTAGGTCTGGAGGGTTGGCAGCTCAGAAACTGGCAGAAATTCTGCCCAAAACAGGTGAGAGACTCAGTGAGAGAGAAGGGGGTGAGGGTGGAGATTCAATTTTAGACATTTTTCATCTTTTTCTGCAGATCACAGCAATGAAGGTGGAAAGTCTATCCTGGCCTGGATCTCGCAGGGAACAAATGAAGAGAGGGAGAAAATTACTGGGGTGAGGTTTAATACTTGCAGGAGGAATGCTTACTGATGGGCCAAAAGGACTCCTGGGCTAGTATGTGCCTGATGGGCCGAAGGGGCTCTAAAATAAATGAGTGAAATCTCAGTGAAAGGCACTTTTTCTGGACTTTTCCTAGACAAAATGCTCTTCCTGGGCTATTATGGGCATTTTGGCAAAAGGGACTGGTTTCTTGGCTAATTGGGGCCATGTGGGCCAAAATTAGTGGTTTCAGGCAGCCCAAACAACTCATTTCATTCCATTTCCAATTGCATTGCAGTTTCAAGCACAGGGCAGGCTGAACAGCTCATTGCATTTTCATTTCATTTCCATTGCCATTGCACTTTCAAGCACAGGGCAGGCTCAAGCCAAACAGCTGAATGCATTTTTACTTCATTTCCATTGCCATTGCAGTTCAAAGCACATGGCAGGCTCAAGCCAAACAGCTCATTGCATTTTCACTTCATTTCCATTACCATTGCAGTTTCAAGCACAGGGCAGGCCAAACAACTTATTTCATTTTCATTAAGGGCTAACAAATCATTTATTCAAGTACATTGCATACTCACAGTGTTCTGTAGTTTCCCAGCTCAGACAGAGAGTCGTGACTTCTCCCTCACCATCTTGCAGACAGGCTGAGCCACGCCCACATTTCCGGGTTTTATAGTCCCTCCCCCCTCCCACCAGAAGGGACGTGGCCTTCATGGCGGTGATTGACAGGAGATTGTACAGATTCCCTAGTTTTAAATAAGAGTAAGTATATTCAGCATCTGTGTTAGATGAAGATTGGTAAAAGGAGTTGCTGTCGAATATATGCATTGCTTAAAGCAATAAAAAAATCATCACATTTTAAAATTATATTAATATTTTTAAAGTGACTTTAGGCAAAGAGAGAGAGAGTAAAATAATAAGAACTCTACTATTTGGACTATGGACCAACATTTAATTTAGATCAGAGGCAAGGAAGAGATAGAAAGTTTAGTTTAGGTTTATTATTGTCATGTATTGAGGTGCAGTGAAAAGCTTTGTTTTGCATGCTATCCAAACCGATCAGATATACTATACATAAATACAATACAAGTAATTAAATTAAAGTATAATAGGTAATAGCAAAGGGGAAGAGGTAGTCTAATTCACAAATTACTATACATTGGCAGCATCCACTCTGCGATTTACAGTGGCCAATTAACCCATGAAATGAAATAAACAGAGAACGCTGGGGGAACTCAGCGGGACAGGCAGCATCACTAGAGAAAAAGGATGGGTGATGTTTCTGGACAGGAACCTTCTTCAGACTGAAAGGCAGTAGGAGGTGGGGAGAGGAAGTGAAAAACTGCAGGTGAGAAAAGACCAGGACCAATCAAGGCCACCACAAATGACCTCAGGCAAGGTGGTGTCTTGTAAGCCTGGTGTCTTGTTAGCTAGGGAAGGTGTGATCTCAAGAGGGATACAATGTGTAGAACTGGTTAAACGACCAGGGTGGAAGAAGGGAGGAGGGGGGGGAGGGGAGCGTAAGTAGAAGTTACCTAATATTTAGAGAATTCAATGTTCATAGCGCATGTTGTGAGCTACCCCAGCGAAATATGAGGTGTGTTCCTCCAATTTGTGAGTGTTCCTTCACTCTGACGATGGAGGAGGCCCAGGACAGAAAGGTCAGTGTGGGAGTGTGAAGGGGAGTTGAAATGGTTGGCAACCAGGAGATCGCATAGGCTAGGCAGACCTGGAGGAAACCCAAGCATCACAGGGAGAACGTGCAAACTCCACACAGACAGTACCCAAGGTGAGGATTGAACCAGGATCTCCAGCGCTGTGGGACAGCAGCTGTACCGGCTGTGCCACTGTGCCACCCTTACATGTTAAAACTTAAAGTGCGGTTTTACATGTAGTTGAAAAGGTCCCTACAGTGAGATAGGCTTTAATTTAAGGCAAGCTAATAATATTGACATTCTGATACATTACTTTATTCAAACCACACAGACACAGAGAGACAGAATCCCTCATTTTCTGGGGAGAAAGAAATGTTTTGTAAAGACAGTCAATTTAAATTCAGCACTTGTAAGTAAACACAATGTTGAGACTTCTGCCCTTCATTATGTGAATATTTGCACATTAGATTTCACTCCATTGACCACGAAAGGTCACCACCATCTTAAAGCCTAAGATGGAAAATAAAGTTTCTAATATCCAGAAGACAATAAATAATAACTTGCAGTAGATTTTCTATGAGGATGTCATTTTCAATGGACAATAATATTTTGGGGCATATTTTGTGATATAAATTGAACAAGTTGTCAACTAATGTTTATTGCAACGTTCATACTCCAGATTCAGGGACAGTTTTTTCACCAGCTGTTGTCAGGCAACTGAACAGTGCTCTCGTCAGCTAGAGTGTGGTCCTGACCTCCCATCTACCTCATTGAAGACCTTTGGACTATCTTTAATTGGGCTTAATCGGACTTCAATGTTACATCTTTGCATTAAATGTTAAACACTTTATCCTTTCTCTTTGCACTGTGGACGGCTTGATTGTATTCATGTATAGTTTTTTTACTGGATGGCGCTCAAACAAAAGCTTTTCACTGTACACTGGTGCACATGACAATAATAAACAAACAAACAAGCAAACAGAATATTGAATTGAAGGTGGATACAAAATGCTGAAGTAAATCAAAGGGTCAGGCAGCATCTCTGGAGAAACAAAATCTGAAGAAGGGTCTCGACCTGAAATTTCACCTGTACCTTTTCTCCAGCGATGCTGCCTGTCCCGCTGAGTTACTTCAGCATTTTGTGTCCATCTTCGGGGTAAACCAGCAACTGCAGTTCCTTCCCACACGAAATATTCAATTGAATTTAGTTCACCTTAATGTAAATATAAATAAGGTTAATGAGTTGCTAAATCAAGTTTGATATTTATTTCAAGAATACCTATTAAATGTTTCCAACAATTTAATTAGATAGACACCTCCATTATTAAGTGGATGTTTAATGTTGATAAGGCAGCACTGTTGGCCATTCTCAAAGGCAAAGTGAGTTTTTATCGGAGTTTTCAAGAGCATTGAATTCAAAATCGAATCTTTTAAGTAAAGGCAAATAAATGAAGTGTAGTGAAAGCCAGTTAATTCTGATTTATTTTTAAAGGATAAACCTCAGAAAATACATGTAAAACCAAACACCACCTGCTCAGTTTTATGCCTGAATATGTAAAATACTCCAGGGAAGTTAAACCCAGGTTAACAGGATTACCTTCAATCTTTTAATGTTTAAATCTGTGACACACGCTTGATTTCAGTTAGCAGAAGATCAGAAGAATGCATTCAGTCCAGGCTTTAGCTCTCTCAACCTAAAATGAGCCAGTGGAGTGCCATTCAAAAACAGACACAAAGTGCGGGAGTAACTCAGTGGATCAGACAGCATCTCTGGAGAACATGGATGGGTGATGTTTCGGGTTGGAACCCACCCTTCATTCTGAAGAAGGGCAGCACAGTGGTGCAGCACTCCTTTGGTTTGACCCTGACCTCAGGTGCTGTCTGTATGGAGTTTGCACATTCCCCCCCGTGTATCCTCCCACATTCCAAAGATGTGTGGGCTTGTAGGTTAATTGGCCACTGTAAATTGGAATAACGTTGAACTAGTGTTAACGGGTGATCAATGATCGGCATGGAGTTGGTGGAATGAAGGGTCTTTTTCCATGCTGTATCTCTAAAAGAAACTAAAGGCTCCCTTCCTGAATCACCACCTATCCATGTTCTCCAGAGACGCTGGCTGAGTTAGTTTAGTGTAATTTAGTTTAGTGTAATTTAGTTCAGTTTAGTTTAGAGGTACAGTGCGGCTACAGAATCCACACTAACCAACGATCACCCGTTCACACTAATTCTATCGTTTCCCAGTGTTGCATCCTATACACTAGGGACAACCTTTTTACAGAAGGCAATTAACCTACAAACCCTTTGCCCCTACAAAGTGCAATGCAATCCACTGCAAACGTAGGCAGCAATCCAAGAACAGATTAGATGTAAGATCAAATCATCCAATTTTTTGTGACATAAAGTATAATTTGTGTAAAGTTTCGGTAAATTATTGCAAAATGTAACACAAATAATTTAGAGGCACAAGGAACTGCAGGTGTTGAAATCTTGAGTAAAGCACTTCGTATGTGTGAGGTCACAGGTTCAATCCCCAGCATCGATTTCTTTCGAGGGCAGCACAGTGGCGCAGCGGTAGAGTTGCTGCCTTACAGTGCCAGGTACCCGAGTTTGATCCTGACTACGGGTCTGTATGTACGGACTTTGCACATTCTCCCTGCAACCGCATGGGTTTTCTCCGGGTGCTCCAAATTCCTCCCACACTCAAAAGATGTACAGGTTTGTACGTTAATTGGCTTTAAATTGTAAAATGTCCCCAGTGTGTAGGATAATGCTGGCGTATGGGGTGATCACTGGTCACACAGACTTGGTTGGCTGAAAGGCCTGTACCCACACTTTATCTCTAAAGTCTAAAGGTAAAGCTTTAAGTTGAGGTGGGCAATGTTGGATGTGCAAAGAGATGTATGGAAAGTGATGAGTACTGGGAATCTGCTGCCAGGGTTGGTGGTGGAGGAAGGTATGATGGTGTTGCTTAAGAGGCTTTTGACGAGGCACATGGGTATGCAGAGAATGGAGGGATAGGGGTTAGCCATATTGGATAGTCTTGGCATCAATTTTGGGACCGACATTGTGGGCCGATAGGTCTTGTTCTTGTGCTGTACTGTTCTATGTTCTATGTTCTAAGTTCTATGCACACTACAGATAAAATAACCTGGTTTAATTGAGTGGTAAGTTAACCTCAGTTCTTTGTGGTAGCCATTAATTACATCAGCAAGGATTCTGTTTATTAGTACATAGAACATAGAACAGTACAACACAGGAACAGGCCCTTTGGCCCACAATGGGTTTCCGAACATGACACCAAGACCAACTCTCATCTGCCTGCTCATAATCCATATCCCTCCACTCCCTGGATATCCATGCACCAATCCAAACGTCTCTTAAATGTCACTATCGTATCTGCCTCCACCACCACACCTGGCAGCGAGTTCCAGGCACTCACCACCTCCTGCGTAAAAAAAGTCCTGCACCACTTCATTAAACATCTCACATCTCCATTGAGTCCTCTTTCACCTTAAAGCTCTGTCCTACAGTATTTATACTTTAGACTTTAGAGATACAGAACGGAAACAGGTCCTTCGGCCCACCGAGTCCACGTTGACCAACGATTACCCCTTACACTAGCACTATCCTCTTCTTCGAGTCCGTTGCAATCTCAGATGTCGTTCTGCCAGTATCTGGCGCACGTCACAGCTGGTCGGGTCGGTTCAGCCAGGTCCTGGGGGCTGCACTGGGGGGCGTCGTCACACTCCAGTAGGTGGGACATTGGCTGTACTATCCTGAACACTAGGGACAATTTACAAATTTGACCGAAGCCAATTAACCTATAAACCTGTACATTTGTGGAGCGTGGGAGGAAACCAGAGCACCTGGAGAAAACCCAAGCGGTCATAGGGAGAATATACAAACTCCGTACAGACGGCACCCGTAATCAGGATTGAACACAGGTCTATGGCATTGTGAGGCAACAACTCTACCGCTGTGCCACTGTGCCACTACTCGCTATTTCCATCCTGGGGGGAGAGGATTCTGACTGCCTACCCTATCTATGCCTTTTGAATGGCACTGATCACACAGCAGGGTTTAATTTGGTTCTAATTTTTCATTTATTTGACAATAATCAATCTCATTTTTTTGTGAGTTACAATTTATTAAATAATTAAATCCAACATGGAATACAATATGATTATTGAACTTCCTTTCTAAATATGGTTGATCCATGCACTCATTTTTTTGTGCAATGTCATGTGAACTAATCTCACCTTTTTATTTTTGTCTCAATCCTATTATTGGCTTTATTAGATCATAATCCTCTGCTATCTAGTCATCCTGCTAAAAATCTGTTTATTTTTAAGCACCTATTTTTATTCTTAGGGTAAAGATATATACCCAACATATTCTGTTACATTGACATTATTTACATCGAAAATTACCTCTCAATAAAAGAGCAGTTCGATATGAAGCTATTAATAAAAATACCAAGATTGTAAAGTAATAAACATGCCGACAATATCAAAGGACGGAACAATTATATTTTATTATTCTGCGGCAGAGACCTAATGTTAATGGCATCATTTCATTTAAAGGGAATCTTTTTTTCATCTACAAATTTATTCTCTTCATTTTCTGTTGAAGCAGTATATAAATATCAGAACTAAAATCTTTCTCTTGCAAGCTCCGAAGATTAGAATTCGATATGGTGCACAAACCTTGTGATAGATTTGCCACATGTTATGTCTTATCGAAGTGTATTTATACTGCCTCAACTGTCTTTTCATCCCCAAAACTTGTAAAACACTATTGTTAGACAGTCTTCCACTTGGTTTTGTGGGAGTAACAGTTACAACATTGTTATAGCAGGTTGTAACTCTCAAACAGTCGATGTTACGACAATCACCAGAAAATCAAACAAAAAAATTATAACTGCAGATGCTGGCGATCTGAAATAAAAGCAGAACATGCAGGAAACACTCAGGTAGCATCACAAAGGGGCAGCACAGTGGTCCAGCTGGTAAAGCCGCAGTGTCAGAGACCAGGGTTCAATCCTGACCTTGGTTGCTGTCTATGTGTGGAGTTTGCATGTTCTCCCCGTGACCCCGTGGGTTTCCTCTGGGTGCACTGGTTTCCTCCCTCATCCCACATTGTAAGTTAATTGTCCCTCTGTAAATTGCCCCTTAGTGTGTAGGGAGTGGATGCGAAAGTGGGATAACATAGAACTAGTGTGAACGGGTGATCGATGGTTGGTGTGGATTTAGTGGGCCGAAGGGCATGTTTCCACACTGTAATTCTAAACTAAACCAAACATTGGTGGAAAGAGAAACAGTGAACATATCAGGTCAGAGACCTTCCATCGGAACTGGAAAATCTTTTCAATTCTAATGGAGAGTCTTTGACCTGAAAAGGCTTCTTTGCACTGCCGTGTATTTCCAGCATTGTCTAATTTTATAACAACCAGCTTATGCTTCTGGATAGTATTTAATGCAAACAGATGTCCAATTCTGCTATCAGAGAGAAAAGGACATTGAAATGTTAATTGTAGGTGTGTTAAATAGGCACTTCTACTATCCCTACATTTTCTTTGCATCAATGTTGACATCATTAATTTATTGGATGTTTCTGTTTGTTATATACTATCTGTGTGCATTGTGTTTGCCTGTTGTGCTGCTGCAAGTAAGAATTTAATTGTTCCGATGTCAGTACATTCGACAATTAAACACTTTTAACTCTTGACTAAATAAACTTCTAAACGTTTATACCTCTTCATTATAAAAATATTTAAATGCAAAGCCTTACTTGTTTTATTTTGTGTCATAAACTATATCTTGGGGAAATGTTTCTTAAAGATCAACTGAAAAAGCAGTTATGCATCTCCAATTTGAGATCCAAAAGTTTTTTTCAGAAGTCAGTTCTTTTAACATGTTGAGCCTAGGTGACAAGATTGTGTTGTTATAATATTACTGTACATAAATAATGCATGCAATTAGGTTGGTCAGAACAATTCAAAGCCAAATGTGTTGATTCTACAATATTAAGTCTTATTAATTTTGTATTTGACTTATGCACATTGTGAATCCAAAATATATTTTGGATGTCAATGTGGACTGACACTAAACAGCTTAGGGAATTTACAGTTTTTGAACTGCAGATGTTTAAAAATTTAATTGTGTTATCCTTTGACAGGAACCCTGATACATACGATAAGAAATAGCTTCGGAGGTCAAAGTGACAAGTTATTGTAAACTAACTGTCATGTGGCTTCTAAGCAGATAGACAGTTCCCACAAGCATATCCAACTTCTGTATGAAAAGGTTAAAATCCTCCTCAGCAGACACGTTAGCCAACAGCAGCATACAAAAGCAACTATTTCCCCCCCCCCCCCCCCCCCCCCCCCCCCCCCCCCCCCACTCTTCTGTCAATTATTGCCAGTTGTGCGATTTTAGTCTCACAGTGTACCATCTTGGTCCTGCCGCACAAATCCGTTATGTTCCCTCATCTTGGAAGTGCAACAAATCAGTCAATGGTTGCTGCTCAGTGATTCCAAGTCGCTGCAAGGATGTTTGCGATCAGAGAGGAGAAAAAAAAGTTGTTCACACTACATGAAAATGGGATTAAAGTCATTACCATAACAGTAATTAATGAAACAAAATGAGGCAAACATGCTGTTTCCACAACAATTACTGCTTACTTCTATATAATCACTACAGAAACACTGAATATGTGCAGTAACAGATGTCTATTATTTAATGTAGAATGGCACAGTAAATAGATTGTTAGGTATATAGGTGCATAGGATGAATCACATCTTAATAAACATGAGAATTTCTTCCCTGTAGTTGCTACAAAGGTACATCCATCAAAACTATCCCTTTTGTTTTAATTTGGATGTATTAAGATCTCTAACCTATTCTGATTTAATTACAGTATGGACTGATAAAATGTTGTACACAAAAGGTGCCTGTGGATATATTTTAACTTATATTCCAGACGAATTGTATAAGATGCGAGAACCAAGAGCATACATATCGTTCTCTCCAGAAATGTCTTTAAGAGGAACAGAGTGGAGCAGAAATCATTCACTTGACAAAGCAAATGTTAAATATCAAGCTTTAGAAAAAAAGATGATTTAACATGAAAAATAATTGCACCTCTATCCTAATTTAGTACTTATGTATAAATCATAAAGTATTTTATGCATACGGAGTAAATTAGGTATTTCTTCATACAAAGGGTTTGCTGTATAATGCGAGTATGTGCTTTATGTAGTTTGTTTAATATTTTTTAAATATTAAAAAATAACTTTAATTTTAGAATGTTGGCTGCAATCATAATTGTTGGAATAAACAATTTAGTAGTGATTAAGATACTTTAGTCTTGAAATCTTTAAATTCTATAATCATTCTGTCAGTGTTGGTATATTAACCACTTAAGATGTATATAAAGACTAAAAAAAATCAGGATAAATTTAAAGTATTTAACCCTGTTGGCTATTAACTGTTTCCATTAATTGCTGAGGAAATTCATTTGTCTTGGGCCAATCTTGTGGAAAAAGATATTTTACTGAGGGGTTATTGAAAGGAAGGAAGGAAGCTAAATTGAAAATATGTCTAATTTTCCCTAATAAAAGAATACAAATCTGATAACAATTTATGAAATAAAACCAATAACATAATTATTGCAACGTAGGATTTGTACAAAAATAAAGTAGCTAATTTGTTGCTAACAAGTCATGTTTTTCATACGCTTCTTATTGTATTTAAATTGCAGATGACTTCCAGTGCTGATTAGAGAGCAGTAACTTTTTTTTCAGGTGCAAATGTTTAAGTTGTTCTAAGTCACATCCACTGGTAGCCATCTGATCTAAACCATCTGATTCCTCATCACATTTTATAAACAAACATTCGGCCACCAAACTCGATCAAGTCACGCACATAATTCACAGCGCCTCTGCAGTGCCTCTTAAGATGTCTTAGTTTGCAAGAAATATGGTCAACAACTGCAGTTTTAAAGCCAACCCAGATTTATGGCCTAAATTTCAGAATTTCTTCCTTTATTCTTGAGTTATCAGTGGGACTTTAGTCAAACGCTTAAGTACTGTTGCTAATGCAACTTTCACAATGGTAGCATTAACAGGAGCTGGATGTAGGCAATACTGTAGGCTTATGCTGCTAAATAATATTTCTGCCCACTTCCATTTCGCTGTCAACAGCAACGACAATTTGCATGACATTCATAAAACATTTTCTTTTCTGCTTTATCACCAGTACAGAAGTTTTGCTTGTTCCACAAAAATGTAAAGCATTTTAGTTTTTCGCTCTACGTTACCCACGGCCAATAAAACATTTTTAAACCATTTTATTGCAAGCAAGTTCTGCATAGCAACTTCATTTGCATCTGTTGCCAAAACTGAAGATAACTCTTTGCTTAAAAGAATTGAAAATATTACCCAGAGTCAACAAAGCAATTTTAAACCATTTTATTGAAAGCAAATTCTGGTTAGTAACTTCATTTGCATCTGTTGGCAATACTGAAGATAACTATTTGTTTTAAAGAATTTTAAATATTATAACAATTGTCCACACCCAATATAGACTGTTGATTACCCACCCCTGATATTTAATACAGCCTGAAAAACAAAATGATTCAAAATATGCCTGCATTTATTTGAATGTTGGTGAACATTTTCAACCTTAGACATTCGTAAACATTCTTTATAATTGATTAAGGAGTATCCAAAATTATTTACACACCGTTAAATATATTTATTATGATTATTGGTAGCGCATCTTTCTAAGAAAGTCTAAAAAGTGGATCTCTTTTGCGTTAGACTGCACACATTTTGAAAGCAGGAATATTCACAGAGTTGTGCACTGAATTATTCAGGGTATTTCTCTTCACGCTTTCTGGTGTGCGTAAAGGGTTAAGGTACTGGAGCTAACTATTGATATCACGCTGTGTAACTTTCAGTATTTACAAAAGACGGGATAAAGATCGCTCTTAATCCATACAGTAAACCTGTCAAGCGAGTCTGTATCCTGTAAACTGGGGCACAGTTAGTTACCTTAGTGCAGCTTGTACAAACCAACATCATAACAAGAGTGTTTACGGAAAAAGCAGAGGCACTGAAGCAGAAAGGGTTTAGCTCAGATCAGACCTCTCTTCCACCTTTATTCTTCACTGTACACATTGAAATGCAAATATCAATGCTACATTTCCGCCGCTGTGCCACTCACAAATTGAAAAGCAGTTTTTATCTATGCAAATGTAAGCATGGTAATTGAAGTTAATCAATCACTGCTAGCTTTCACTAAAGCCTTGAACATGATTGAATAAAGTAATTATCATTCAGCAGAAAATGATGAAGTTGTAGACAGCATGAACCTTATTAAAGGAGGATTTCGAGTCACAATGGCTTAATTTAGCTAACAGCCAAGCTTTAACTGTAGCAACATACTACCAATGTAGTCTGGAATTATATCATGAAAAAGCCTGCAAATGCTTTTTTTCTTAAACAATAGCAGATTAGTAAAAGTACTTGTTACAGTGAAATGAGTAAGCCATAATTAACATGGTTCTTTACCCTTTCAAGTCCTGTTAATAGACTTCTGGACAAAATTTACATGAAATCTTAAATTGTTGCCAAGGCTAATATTGCTAGAAAAATATTTAAAATGTTATATTTTGAGGAATTATATTGTCACGTGATTTATTTTTGCAATTGGGACAAATTGTGTATTTCTAATGGAATAACTGGACCTTCAACTACTCAAGAACCCTTGTTTACCATCCTCTACTCCCAATTCCTCCGTCTACCCCGCATCTGTTCCCAGGATGAGGTGTTCCACACCAGGGCATCGGAAATGTCCTCATTCTTCAGGGAACGGGGTTTCCTCTCCCCGACTATAGATGAGGCTCTCACCGGGGTCTCTTCCATACCCTGTAACACTGCTCTCTTTCCCCATCCCCCCACTCGTAACAAGGGCAGAGTCCCCCTAGTCTTCACCTTTCACCCCATTAGCCGTCACATACAACAAATAGTCCTCCGTCATTTTCGCCACCTCCAACGTGACCCCACCACTCGCCACATCTTCCCATCTCCCCCCTGTCTGCTTTCTGCAAAGACCGCTCCCTCCGTAACTCCCTGGTCAATTCTTCCCTTCCCTCCCGCACCACCCCCTCCCTGGGCACTTTCCCTTGCAACCGCAAGAGATGCTACACTTGTCACTTTACCTCTCCCCTTGAATCCATTCAAGGACCCAAGCAGTCGTTCCAGGTGCGACAGAGGTTCACCTGCATCTCCTCCAACCTCATCTATTGCATCTGCTGCTCTAGATGTCAGCTGATCTACATCGGTGAGACCAGGCATAGGCTTGGCGATCGTTTCACCGGACACCTCGACTTGGTCCGCTTTAACCAACCTGACCTCCCGGTGGCTCAGCACTTCAACTCCCCCTCACATTCTGATTCCAACCTCTCTGTCCTGGGCCTCCTCCATGGCCAGAGTGAGCACCACCGGAAATTGGAGGAGCAACGCCTCATATACCGCTTGGGCAGTCTGCACCCTAGCGGCATAAACATTGAATTCTCCAATTTCCTGTAGCCCTTGCTGTCTCCTCCCCTTCTCAGCTCTCTCTCAGCCCTCGGGCTCCTCCTCTTCCTTTTTCCTTTCTTATCGCCGCCCCCCCCCCACCCTCCATTAGTCTGAAGAAGGGTTTCAGCCCAAAACGTTGCCTATTTCCTTCGCTCCATACATGCTGCTGCACCCGCTGAGTTTCTCCTGCACTTTTGTCTACCTTCGATTTTCCAGCATCTGCAGTTCCTTCTTAAACCCTTGTTTACATATTGGTTTTAGTACACAAGTACATACTGGTACATATTGGTGTTACTACATATGTACACACTACTACATATCAGATTTTGTACTCATGTACATACTAGTACATATTGGTTTTCGTACACATGTACATACTAGCATGTATTGATGTTACTACATATGTACATGCTGGTGCATATTGATTTTAGTACACATGTACATACTAGTACTTAAAAATGGATAGGTGACATTTCGGATGGGAGCCCTTCTTCAGACCCTGAAGACCCGAAATATCACCTATTCCTTTTTCTCCAGAGATGCTGCCTGAGCCGCTGACTTACTTCAACACTTTGTGTAAAACAGCATCTGCAATTCCTTCCTACACATACAAGTACATATTGGTTTTAGTACATACGTACATACTAGTACATATTAATTTTAGTACATATGTACACACTAGTACATATTGGTTTTAGTACACACCTACATACTAGTACATATTTGAATCTGTAGGTTTTGTTGGTTGGGGGCTTCTGGACATCTGAATTTCCCTGAGGGGATCAATAAAGTATTTATTATTATTATTATTATTATTATTATTATTATTATTATTATTATTATATTGATTTTAGTTAAAATCATAAGGTTCATCCCTATTTTGATTAAATGTGAAAGAAAGCTGAAATTCAGATATGATTATCTGTTGGTTATACTGACAACTCTTTATATTTAAATAAAAAGGTTTCAATTCTAGATATCAACGACGTTTCTATTATTATGCGGTCTTTAGCTCGTGCCAAATATAAAGTTGGTCCATATTGGCGCAGCAAAATATATTGATGTCGCTTCAGATGGATGGCAATATAAATACCGACACTATCATCAGGACACAGCACAGATTCGCCAGAAGGAAACAGGCTAAAAGAGATCAATTATATGCACAGGTTGCATGGTCTGATATTCCCTTGAGTACAGAAGATTAAGAGGTAGTCTAATTGAGGTGTTTAAGATTATTAAAGGATTTGATAGGGTAGATTGAGAGAAACTATTTCCTCCGATGGGGGGATTCAAAACACAAAGGGGAAACCTAACATTTAGGACTAGACCCATCGGGTGGTGATATCAGAACACATAAGGTAATGAAAAATATTGACTTCTTTAAATAAAAGCTAAAACTGATATTCTTACATTCTCAAATAATTAAGAGACGTGGAATGATACTGATACAAACTAGCTCATTGAAAGATGGAATAATTTTGAGTGGATGAATGTCTTATTCATGCAGCTTAATATCTAATGAGGTAATGGAGTCATACAGCACGGAAACAGGCCCTTCAGCCCAACTCGCACATGCTGACCAAGATGCCCCATCTAAAGAAGGGTCTTGACCCGAAGCGTCACCTATCCATGTTTTCCAAAGATGCAGCCTGGCCTGCTGAATTGCTTTTGTGTATGCCCCATCTAAGCTAGTCTCATTTGCCCACATTTCCTCTAAAGATTTCCTATCCATGTACTTGTCCAAATGTCTATTAAATGTGGTTATATTACCTGCCTCAACTAACCCCTCTGGCAGTTCATACCCACCACCCTCGGTGTGTATGTTCAAAATTTGCATTGGTATTTTTTTGTCTTGTTAGATATCTTTTGAACCATTGAACGTTTGATAAACTAGCTAACTGGCAAGTAGATTATTGACCAATGAATCAGGTATTTTGAGCAAAAACTCAACATCATTCAACAGAAGATCGACACACAGTGCTGGAGTAACTCTATCGGTCTGGCAGCATCTCTGGAGCAAAAGGATGGGTGACTTTGGGTAGAATCCTGCCTCAGACTATGCAGCAAACCGGGTTGGTGGTGGAGGCAGATAAGATAGTAGCATTTAATAGGCTTTTGGAAAAGCACATGAAGTGCAGGGAATGGAGGAATATAGATTATGCATGTAGATAAGAGATAAAGGTAAATAAGGAAGGTCCTGACCCGAAACGTCACCCATCCTGAAATGCTGCCTGATCCACTGCCTGACCCGAGTTATTCCAGCACTTTGTGTCTATCTTCTGTATAAACCAGCATCTGCAGTTCCTTTCTACACGTCATATAAGAGAAAGCTACTGACTCACTGCTGATAACTCTTTATTTATTAAAACAAATTGAATTCTAGATATTAATGACATTTCTTTCGTTATGCGATCTTTTAAAATCTTTGGCAATGTGAAGGTGCATTGTAACAACACTGTTGCTTCATGGGAAGGGATGGGAATTAATTTAGAAACGTTTCCTGATATTGGAAAATACATCTTCAATAGAGAATATGTAGTTCGAAAGAAAGAACTTGAATGTTAATTCCATTTTATTCTCTCCACAGATGCTGCCAGGTCTGCTGAGTGTTACTGTAGTATTTCCTGTTTTTTATCTCAGAACCAGGAATCATAGAGTCATAAAGTCATACAGTGTGGAGACAGACCCTTCAGTCCAATTTGCCCATGCCTACCAACATGTTCCATCTACACTAGTCTCACCAGCCTGCTTTTGGCCCATATCCCTCTGAACCTATCCTACCCATGTGCCTTTCTAAATGTTAATTCCTGCCTCAACGACCTCCTCTGGCAGCTTGTTCCATACACTCACCACCCTTTGTCACACCTCTCATTCCCATTCAATCTTTCCCCCCTGGCCTAAAAAGCCATGCCCTTTGGTTCTCGATTCCCCTACTCTGGGCTGGAGGCTCTGTGCATCTAACCTATCTATTCCTCTCATGATTTTGTACACCTCTATAAGATCTCCCCTCATCCTCCTGCGCTCCAAGGAATATTTATTTCAAAATCTGTTCCCCTAAATATCCTCGTGTTTATATCGGGATGTATTTTGTTATTTAAGTTGAAAGAGGAAGACATTATTACAGTGCAGATTGGTTGGTGTTGTTAAAAAGAGTAATATTCTGCGATCTCAAGACAAATTTCAGTTAGAATGCATTGCAAACAAAGATTAATATTACACGCAGCCAAAATTAATGATGCCTTTTAAATATTTTCAGATTTAGAGAGCAATGTCTGGATAATGCATCCAATATATATATTTTCGTTTTTAATTTTGAATAAAACAAACTAAAGCAAGAGTGAAGAACTGCATCATGAATATATGTTTAACACTTTTAATTCTTAATACACCACGACCATAATCAGGTATATTTATATTTGATGCACCACTATTCCTCGATGACAATTTAAAGCATCCGTGACAGTCCTGACTCCTTATTTCTGCAACTGATTAATACCACTTAAAGACCAATCCTATGAAAAGATAAAACAAAACATCCTCGATAATGTGTGAAAACTGCAACAATATTAATTTACTTAAAAATAAATCACAGTTTCCATGCAGCAAGGTAACACGTGATGCTTCGTTTTTTTTTTAAAGAAATGACATATTTCTGCAAATAAATTGACATAAGACATTTGTGTCAACCTTTTTCTTGTGGAAAGTGTGATTTTCTGCACCAGTATCTGTCAAACTCTTTTCATTAATTGAGCCTCACTCTGTCCATTTTCTGGCTGCCTGACTCTTGCTTTCATATGTCTCCTTTTTCCCCGTGATGGGTAAAAACCTCTCCGGTTTGTCACACAGTTTAATATGCACCCTCCATAATTATGCAGGATTCACACTGCTATCAAACTGCAATTCAAATTAGTTCAGGATTAAAGGCAGAGAACAGTGCAGCTCCCTTAATTGCATTGTAGTGTGCTGATCACATTCAAATACCCATTACTCATTCCCTCTGTGGACCAATAAGTCAGGGGGATTAATATTCAGGCAGGTGACAGGGGCAAACCATTAAAAGACAGTTATGCAGAAAGCATGGCTAGTTTTACTCAAGTTAATGAAATCAGTGAAATGAAACTGTAATAGATTTATCAAAGCTCAGATGGATTTGCTGTAAATCAGTTTGATTCAGGCAATCAAACTGGACAATAGAGATAGTTTTCAACCAAACCAATGGATGTCAGCATGCAGCATGTGAAAATCGCTGATATTCCTCTTTAGAGGATTTTGTATACACCCACCGCACAGAACCTGTTCCTAAACTGCAGCTGGGCTTTATTTCCATCTTGCAAATTGCACATTGTTGACAGATGAGGAGGCCGGGGCATTGTTTCATGAAGGGGCAGGCCAATAATTCTATTCTGCATCGGGTGAAGGAGCTTGCCGTGATGCTAAAACGCTTTCTTTGAACAAGATTAGAAAGACTTTCTGTCCTTGTTCCCTGACTACTGATAAAGATTTAAAACTCGGGACGCGCCTTTCAAAAGACAATTTATACCCGCTTAGGAAGATCAGAATCGATTGGATACAAATTGTGGGGTTGCGCCTGGTTTTGATCGTAGGTTTAACATTTTGAAAAAGGAGGGGGAAAGAAAAGGAATTTGTGGATATGCGGTGCATGTTTGTGCAGATGTAGTGTCAGTACAGTAGGGGGCAGCAAGAGAAAGGAGCACACCGTGGAATTTGACGAACACCAGCTCTAGTTTGGCATCCAGTTCACATTTATTTACCAACATTTCCAAAGCACTTCTAGACAGCTGGGGTTAGGTTCAGATTCCACAGCGAACCTTTCATTAAAGTGAAACAGCCAACATTACAGACACAAAGGAAAAAAAAAACGAGTCATTATTTTTTATAACGGAAATGGAAACAAAGGGATAAGGCAATGCTGTGGATTTTACACGCCAAATCACCGTCTTACTTCACAAATTGTGATGGTGCACTTGCTTATTATTTTTCAATATTTTAAATATTGTAAATCAAAACAACTCTTGTAATTATTTTAAATCACTTTCACAACGCTAACCGATGGAACTGTCTTTAGTGCCACTACGGACGATGCACCAGCATTTAGACTTTACTTTAGACTTTAGTGATGCACCATGGAAGCAGGTCCTTCAGCCCACTAGTCCGCACCGACACTATCCTACACACTGGGGACTATTTACAATTTTACCAAAGCCAATTAACCAACAAAGCTGTTGATCTTCGGAGTGTGGGAGGAAATCGGACCACCCGGAGAAAACCCACGCAAGCAAAAGGAGAACGTGCAAACTCTGTACAAACAGCACCCATAGTCAGGATCGAACCTGCGTCTTTGGCTCTATCGCTGCGCCACCGTGAAGCCCTGTGGAGTTATTGATTTTTTTGCTTATTATATATTATCGATGTGTGTAGTGTTTACAGCCTTATTAAGCTGCTGCAAGTAAGAATTTCATTGTTCCATTGTCATTACATACGACAATTAAACATTCTTGAATCTCCGAATCTGATTCGTTGATGAAGAAAAAAAAGTAAAAATAAACCAGGCTCTCAGATTCTAATTTTATTCCATGTTTATAAAATCATGAGAGGAATAGATCAGATAAATGAGCCTCTTGCCCAGAGTAGGGTAATCGAGAACCAGATGAAAGGGGAAAGATTTGATAGAAACCTGAGGGGTAACTGTTTTCCACAAAGGGTGGTGGGTGAATGGAACGAGCTGCCTGAAGAGGTATTTGAGGCAGGTACTATTGTAACATTTAAGAAACATTTAGACAGGTACATGGATAGGAAAGGCTTAGAGGTTTACGGGCCAAATGCAGGCAGGTGGGACTGGTGTAGATGGGTTTGTTGGTCAGCATGGGCAAGTTGGGACTGTTTCCACGCTGTATGCTAATATAACTCTATGACTCAATGTAGCCAAACTAAATGATAAGTTTCATCAATTACAAATGAAGAAAAGGGTTAAAAAAAAAGAGGTAGACACAAAAAGCTGGAGTAACTCAGCGGGACAGGCAGTATCCCTGGAGAGAAGGAATGGGTAACATTTTGGGTCGAGAACTTCTTCAGACACAGAAAACAAAGAGGTTCCCTTCAGCAAAATAATTCACTAGGAGACCATGCACAAATAAGAGTTAACTAAGAGACTCTAAAGCAGAGGACAGCAATGCAAGTATCCACAGTAAGCAATTGCAATCAGTGACGGCTATGGAGCAGGCTGATATCTTAGCCCTGGTTCCTGATAGATCGCTTAGCAGCCCTAGGTCAAATAACTGCAAAAATAAATATCCATTATTTGATCATTGCAAAGGGCAGTTTAGTTTAGAGATACAACGTGGAAACAATCTGAAGAAGGGTTTCGACCCGAAACCTCACTTATTCCATTTCTCGAGAGATGCTGTCTGACCTGCTGAGTTACTCAGGCTTTTTATGTCTATCTTCAGTGTGGAAACAGGCCCTTCAGCCCACCGAGTCACCCGAGCCAATGATCACCCCATACACCAACACTATCCTACACACTAGGGACAATTTACAATTTCCAAAATCCAATTAACCTACAAACCTGTATGTCTTTGGAGTGTATGAGGATACTGGAGCACCTGGAGAAAACCTACATGGTCACAGGGAGTCCATACAAACTCCCTACAGACAGCACCTGTAGTCAGGATCGAACCTGGGTCTCTGGTGATGTAAGGCAGCAACTCTACCACTGTGCCACTGTGCCGTCTTTACATTTGGGCTGTCTCATATTCTGATTAATTCAAAAGCCATTTTTTAAGGTTTAACGTTTTAAAAAAAGAAGTATTAAAAAAATACTTCTCATTATAGCTTTATCATTAAGTTCGCTGGATATGCTCCATTAGATAAAATCTGGTTTTGTGAACATTTAAGCAGTTCTCATTAATGGTTACAAGTGTAGTCATTACCTTTTGTCTCAGCATTCATGTATAGTACAGGGCCTTTGGAACCTCATTAGGATATGTGCAACAATGTGAAAAATGCAGTGTCAAATAATAATCTTTCAACACTGATGCCCATCACTCGTGCTTTGAACTTAGCCAGTTACCCAGCAATAACCGAGAACAAAGTGGGTCAAAATATATTCACTGACCCGTTCACCTGATCCTTGTCCATTAGGCTTAGGTTTATGATTGTCACCTGTACCGAGGTACAGTAAGGCTTTGTTTTGCATGCAATCCAATCCGATCCATTAATGCTTTACATAAATATAGTCAGGCCAAACTAAAGTACGATTGAATAGCAGAGTGGACTCGATGGGCCAAATGGTCTACATCTGCTCCTATGACATATGAGTAAAATAGGGGAAAGGGAAGAGTGAAGGGGAAGATACAGAATTCCAAATATAGTTCTCAGTGTTGTAGCCCGCTAATTCCACAGACAAATATAATGTTCACAATGGGGTAGAGGTGAATTGGACAGTGCCCTAGCTTATGGAAGGACCATTCAGAAGCCTATAACAGAGGGGAAGAAGCTGTTCATGAGTCTGATGGTGTGTGCTTTCAAGCTTCTGCGACACTGGAACGGGGAGAAGGAATGACTGGGGTGGGACAAGTTTTTGATTATGTTGGCTGCTCTTCTGAGGCAGCGTGAGGTGTAGATAGAGTTATTGATGGGAAGTCTGGACTGTGTGCATGACTGACAGAAAAGATAAGTTCAATCATCCAACTGAGCACCTCATTGGCCTCTAAGGCCGTTCCCTGAAGACCATGTCTATACACTCCCAAACACATCTCCCCATGTCACCACTCATTTATTTGCCAGCCGCCTTTCCACTAGGTCCCCAATACTGCTGTGTGCAAACAGAAAGATGCAGTGTCTTAAAGTGAGGAAACTGGCCTGTTCTCAACCCAGTTCAAATGGTTCAGTGATGGTTGAATGGTGCGTTATTGCCACATGCGCCTAAATACACAGACGGCGGTGGAGGCCAAGTCGTTGGGTATTTTTAAAGCGGAGATTGATAGATTCTTTATTAGTCAAAGGTTACAGGGAGAAGACAGGAGACTGGGGTTGAGAGGGGAAAATAGATCATCCATGATCGAATGGTGGAGCAGACCCGATGGGCCGAACAGCCTCATTCTGCTCCTATGTCGAAGATAAGTTTGAAGAAGGATTCCGACCCGAAACATCACCTATTCCTTTTCTCCAGAGATACTGCTTGACCCGCTGAGTTACTCCAGCACTTTGTATCTATCTCTGGTATAAACTGGCATCTGCAGTTCCTTCCTGCACATTTTGCCTACTCCTATGTCTTATGGTGCAGTAAAATTCTTTGTTTTGCTTACAGTTCGGTAAAATCATACTGTATATATGCAGCATCATAAAGAAGTATAAAAGTGCAACATTTGTGGTGTAAGAATAGTAGACTCCACCGAGGAAATTGTCTAAGAGTTGCCATGTTCCAACTCTATCTTCCAAAGGCCTGCTGTCATGGCAGCGGCACTGGGCCGGAGTTTCTGGCTTGGCAATGTTGACGGTGTCCTCTGCCGCTGCTCTGCCACTCCGTGCCGCTGCAGGCCGCGTCCAATCCACGCACTCGTCCGGCCTCCACGGGCCTTCCAGCGGCGCCCGAACCACGTGATCCCCCCTTAGCTGCTGCAGGGCCTCCAGCGCTCACTTCCCCGACACATTGGCCCACGGGCCCACCGTCCCCTCACCTAGGGACAAATAACCCCCAAAACCTGGGCCGTCTGGGTTTTATCATTTATTTTGGCTTATTACGACTTTACCAAATGACTCATTCAGTTCAGCACGGCAATCCAATATAATCCATCAATCAAGGCACCTGCGGGAGTCAGCAATGAAACCTCAAAACGCAACGAAATTTAACTTCGTAACACCACCTCATCAAATCATTGAAAACTGAAAACAGAAAGGTCTAGAAATTACACTGAGATTACTGCATTAATATTTAATACAATCACATGAAATCCTTAGTCTCATAATTAAAATAGGTGTCTGCACATTCATTCTAATTTCTCAATTAAAACAGCAGGCAAGAGAATTTTATATCCCTGCTTTAAGGCATTCAGACATTAATATCGCAAGTCTCACAGCGCCAGAGACCTCAGTTCGATCCTGACCTCACGTGCTGTGTGTGTGTGGTTTGCACATTTTCCCTGTGACCACGTGGGTTTCCTCCAGGTCCTCCCATTTCCCTCCCGCATCCCAAAGACGTGCGGGTTCGTAAGTTAATTGTCCCTCTGTAAAATTGCCCCGTAGTGTGTAGGGAGTGGATGAGAATGTGGGATAACATAGAACTAGTGTGAATGGGTGATTGATGGTGTGGTGGGCCAAAAGGCCTATCTCTATGCTGTATCTTTCAATTAATCTGTTCAAATCAATCAATATCGCAAGTTTAATCAACATGTAAAAGTTTTCCCTTGTGTGTAGGACAATCGCTGGTCCACACGGACTCAGTGGGCTGAAGGGCCTGTTTCTCCACTGTATCTCTAAAGTCTAAAAATTAAACCAAGGTTGAGCCTCATCGATCTTCCAAACCACAATAAACATGTCATGGCTGAGTTCTCAATTGCTCTTTCCAACCACGAGATTCTGAGAGCATCAACCATTTCCCATTGGGAGTAAATAAACTGAACAGGCTTGAATTATTTTGGTTCAAAAAAGCAACTTTGAATGAACCTCAGATGAAGAGAAGTCTGCCCCCTGATCCGCCGTTATCAGCAGCAGGTCATTCTACGGCCCTGAAGCTCTGCACATGGAGCCCCTTTTATCGGCCAGGATTGATGAGACGTCAGGGATCGAGGAGTTGTGGGACAGCCAGAGTTTCGCTGGAGGTCAGACCCAGCTGCACACCAATCTGAAGCAAAAGGAACCATCATTTGCTTTTCAAGGAGGGGTGGGAGAGGAGGGTGGTACATTCACTCTGGTCCAGAATGAAACAGGCTGCCTTTTGCCAGGCCTTTGCGAGGCTGGTTCTCGTGATGAGAATGCCAACAGCCAAGAATGTTTAATTGTCATATGTACCGTGAATGGAACACTGAGATATTTACTTGCAGCTTTATCGGACTACAATGTTATATCTTTTCACTAAATGTTGTACTTTATCTGTGCACTGTGGACGGATTGATTGTAATCATGTATAGTCTTTTCTTTGACTGGATAGCATGCACAAAAAAGCGTTTCACTGTACCTTGGTACACGTGACAATAATACTTAATTAAGCTAACATTTAGTACAAAGATTTAATATTAAAGTCTGATTAAAGATAGTTTAAAGGTCTCCAATGAGGTAGATGGGAGAACAGGGCTGCGCTCTCACTGGTGAGAGTACGGTTCAGTTGCATTATAGCAGCCGGGAAGAAAGAGTCTCCAAATCTGGAGGCGTGCGTTTTCAAACTTCTCCAGAGCCGAGGCCCTCGAGTCCAGGCAACTTCTTCATAAATCTTCTCTGCACTCTGTTCCAGCATAATGGCATCCTTCCTATAGCAGGGTGGTCAAACGGAACACAGTACTCACCAACATCTTGTACGACAGAAGACATAAAATGCTGGAGTAACTCAGCGGGTCAGGCTGCATCTGCGGAGAGAAGGATCAGGTGACGTTCTTGGGTCGAGATCCTTCTTCAGACCGAGAGTCAGGGGAGAGGGAAACTAGAGGTATGAAAAGGCACAAAGAACAAAGGCATGAAAAGAGCAAAAATCAAAGCCAGCACCGATCATCAAGGAAAGGTGGTGGAGCCCTCAATGGTCCGTTGTTTGCTGTGGAAAAGGTGATGACAAGGGGGTATGAACAATGAATCTAAGGTGGATGACAGTGAAACTAGTTGGATGCGGGGTGGAGAGAGATACATCTTGTATGACAGAGATGTTTAACATCCATTTAAAACCACATGCAGGTTGTCCACCTTGAAATGTAAAGGAGGGATGGATATAGGTAGAGAGGGACGGGAGGGAAGGGAAAGAGTGGGGAATGAAAGGGAAATATGGGACGGGGATGGGAGATGAGCGTGTGGAATAGGGAAAAGGAGCAGGGTGACTGGGGAGGTAGGAGATGGTGGGGTGTATCACATGAAATTGAATAATTTCAATGAAAGTCCAATTCCTAATAGCAATGTTACACAGACTCTGTGGTGGTACACATATTTTTTTATTAGTTTTGGAAATAAACAGAAAATTATAATTACTGCTTGACACATCAGAACATATATTGACTCACCCTCTCAAAATCTTTCCCATTTAAAAATTAGGCACATTAGGAAATAACCTCAAAATTACATGCAACTCCATGAATCTTGCTAGCCCAGAAGCACAACAAATAAAATTAGTTATGCTATTCAGAACAAGTTAATGCGGATGTTGAATCTGAAATTCTGCAGAGGATTATAATTTGCTGGTTTATCCTCAGTACAAATGAATTTGAGCACATTGTCCTAGTCCACCACCAATTTTATGGCACCCTTGGTTCCAGAGACTTTCGGGATTATCCGTTTTGCTGGACCAACAGTACGACCTCCGAGAGAAGTCCAGCCGCACTGGAACGGTCTGCCTGGGTCGCCGGAGGGCCAAGTTACTGGCCTGCAAAATGCCGGAAGTCAGCTATGGGAACAGATCTGGGCCAAAGTTCCAGAGGCCCGGCCACAGGGATCAAAATTGACCCATCGATCAGGCACAAAAGTCCAAATAAGGTCGAGATCAGCCATCTCACCCGGCCTAGGCGCCACATTTTCGGGAGGGACTTTTGGAGTGGGGGGGCGGGGGTTACTGTGTGCTCTCGTAATTTTGTCTGGATAAAGAAATGCCAGACCATCAGTTGCCCGGAAAATCGATGGTGGATCTGCATCATTAAGGCCTTCAAACTAATTTATCTCTATCTATTAACCACATTTTGTTTTGGAAATGAAAGGTACAGGATGAAATGTATTATTTTCAATTTTCAGTTATTATTGAAAAACAAAGATTGGCCATATATTAGATGATTTATAGAACATAATTCCAAACAGGTACGGCACATGTTTATAGCTAAACACAGGTTTACATAGAACAGCCTTCAGCCCACAAGATTTGTGCCCAACATGATGTCAAGTTAAATTGATCCCATCTGCATGCACATGTTCCATATCCCTTTATTCCCTCCGCTTCCATGTGCCTATCTAAAAGCCTCTTAAACGCCACTATCGTATCTGCCTCCACCACCATCCCAGGCCCCCACCACTCTCTGTGTAAAATGACTTGCCCCACACATCTCCATTAAACTTTCCCCTTGATCCCTTGGTAAAGATTTACAGCCATGAAGATTGTTTTAAGTATGTATCAACGTGAAAGCTGTGGTCGAACCAATCTGAGCCTTAAACACATTAAGAACCAAGAGGTATATTAATCTCGGGTAGATTAACTCTAGCTAGCAAGAACAACACTTGAGGATTTTCAAAGCTCCTACCGTAGTGTGTTTTTAACATAAATAAAATGTAAATGGTCCACAGTGCCACCGTAAAACTAAGTTCTATTTGCTTCCTCCTCTCCATGTTAACTAGTGCACACACATTTATTTTATATACATAAATTAAATACACAAGAGGCATTTATTACTTTGCTAAAATCTGGAAAATTCTTAAATGATTCACATGAAGTTCTGCAGAACAAGTTTAATTCCTGTGCAAAGAGAAATGTGAGCATAATCTAAGCACATTGCAATATTTTGTGCAGAATTTGCAATCAACAGATTTTTTTTTTTAATCCTTTATGTTTACGCTGTGTTTGACAAGACTGATATCTTCAATTTACCTCAATTTCCCTAAGAAGATTTTTCATGCTTAATTTTTTATCACAATTATATTGTAAATGTTTGTTATTGATTTGAGTTTACTTTTTAAGCAATGTAACATTAAACCAAGAAAAGACACAAGGTGCAGGCAACATTCCTGGAGAAAATTGATAGGTGATGTTTCAAAGATACACCCAAAATACTGGAGTGACTCAGCAGGTCAGGCAACATCTCTGGTGACGTTTTGGGCCGGGACCCTTTTCAGAGTCTTAAGAAAAAAGGTCCTGACCCGAAATGTCACCTATCCTTTTTCCCCAGAGATGCTGCTGGGTTACTCCAGCACTTTGTGTATTTGTTTGGTATAAACCAGCATCAGCAAACATTTTATTTCTGGGTGATGTTTCAGTTTGGGACCCTTCTTAAGGCTCATCTCACTTATCCATGATCTTAGAGCCAGGATCCTTCTTCAGATTGATGAGTCTGCAGAAGGGTCCCAAACTGAAACATTGTCTATCCATGTTCTCCATGGATGCTGCCTGACCCGCTGAGTAACTCCACCATTTTGTGTCTTTCCTCAGTAAACCAGTATCTGCAGTTCCTTGTTTCAACATTAAACTACTTGTAGTGTATTCCTTCCACCTGTTAATATTATGATTTATTATCTGCGACAGATCAGTACAATCTGAAGAACACATTGAAAAATTCAGTCACAAGTTAAATTGGGTGTAGGATATCCTAGTGTGTGGGATGGTGCTAGTGTACGGGGTGATCGATGGTCGGCATGGACTCGGTGGGCCGAAGGGCCTGTTTCCACGCTATATCTCTAAACTAAATCAAGTTTCTTTAATACCTTGCTGAAATTCAATTTGAAGATTAAAAAGGCAAATCGTGTGGATTTCTATAGGCATGTAAGGTCACACAGAAATGCATGTACACCGAGAGAGAAAAAAAAGTAACACAGCATTAAGAGCTTCTTACCACCTTGAGTTACAGACACGAGTCTTTTAACTTCCATGACATATTCAATTCTGGTAACTTGATTTTTTTTAAAGTTTAGTTGTATTTGTTCAATTTGTAGATACTATCTGATATTGTATAAATTACAGTACACTATCTCAGTCTGACAAGCCTATCAGACAGCTTATAAAACAATTCAATGCACACTGTGGTTCAACAAATCAAATGCACCCAATGTTCGTCGTTTTTTTCCCCCTTAACATGGAAGGTAGACATTTATTTCACCACAAGGTCTTACTTTCAGACCTTACGTCTTCATAGCATGCACCCATTATACCAGAGATCTTGTGCGGAAAGCTGAGGTCAGAATGGAAATCATTGCATTGAGGTGGACAGAAATGTCAGTATTGACTGGGTGTCACAGTGGCACAGCTGGTAGAGTTGTATTGGTAGAGCTGCAATACAAAGGCTTGAAATAGAACTGCTGCCTCACTGCGCCAGAGAACTGGCTTTGATCTTGATCTCGTGTGTCGAGTTAGTACTTTCTCCGTGACTGCGTGGGTTTCCTCCAGGTGCTCTGGTTTCCTCGCACGTCTCCAAGATGCGCGGGTTTGTAGGTAAATTGGCCCTCGGTAAATTGACCCTAGTGTGCAGAGAGTGGGGATAACGTAGAACTATTGTGAACGGGTGATCGATGGTCGTCGTGAATCTCTAAAAAAGAAATTAGACGCTGACGCCATCAGCAGTGAAGTCCAGGTCCAAAGATAGTCCCAAGATCTCAACCATGAACATCGAGTCATCCAGGAACATTGTCCCCTCTCGCTAAGTCACCCTACACATTGCTACAGACTTGATGATTAGTTTGTTTGCCAAGGCCACTCAAACAACATGCTCTCAGGCTCCTTCAAGCCTTCTCTTTGTGTGAAACTTCTCTTACTAGAGGGCTGGCAATCAAATAGTCCAGACATGAAATTCATCTGCTTCAACTGTAGCATTAACACTAAGCGCCATGGAATCTAGATTTAGGTTTATTAATGAGGTCACGTGTGCCGAGGTACAGTGAAACGCTTTGATTTGTATGCTATCCAAACAGTAAGATATATCATACATAGATACAATCAGTTCAATCTCAGGTACAATAGAAGGAATATCCTTCTCAGCACTGTAGCGAATCAGTTCTATGTCCTCTGGTTCTTGATTCCTCTACTTTGGGCGAGAGACTGTGCGAAAGTGAAGAGCTTTGTTTTGCAGCTATCCAAACAGATTAGATGTACCATACATAAATACAATAAATCAAACAATAGGTAGAGCAAAGGGGAAGATACAGTGCAGAATATAATTCTCAGCCTTGTAGCGCACAATTGGACAAAGTCCAATGTCCTCAATGGGGTAGAGGTGAATCGGACAGTACCCTAGCTCATGGAAGTACTGTTCAGAGACCTGGTTACAGAGGGGAAGAAGCTGTTCCTGAGCCTGGTGGTACGTGCTTTCAAGCTTCTATCTCTTCTGGAGTGGGGAGGAGGAATGACCAGGGTGGGATAAGTCTTTGATTATGGTGGCTGCTTTTCCGAGGCAGTGTGAAGAACAGAGTCATACAGCGTAGAAAGAGGATAATTGGCCTAAATTATCCACACAGACCAACATGTCCCATCTACACTAGTCCCACCTTCCAGCATTTGGCCCATACCCCTCTAAACCTCATCCTCCTGCGCTCCAAAGAATAGAATCCTAGCCTGCTCAACCTCTCCCTATAGCTCAGGCCCTCGAGTCCTGGCAACATCCTCGTAAATCTTCTCTGCACCCTTTCCAGTTTGATGACATCTTTCCTACAAAATGGTGCCCAAAGCAATGGTACAAAACCCTCTCCTGATTGTGTACACTTCTATATGATCAAATCATTGCTGGATTCGATGGTGGAAAGTGTGGTCTGTGTGATTTCTTCAGTTACTGCTTCATTGCCACATCTCCGAACAATCTGTACCGCTAACATGTTCCTAGCTCACTGATAGTAGCTCACAGTGTATGGTCCCTTCAGTACATACGTATAACTACAAAAAATCCCATTCAGTGAAATGATCAGGCCTGCAATAATAGAACGTCACTTCACGATTTTGGAGATTAATTGATTAAACAATTCACTGGGTTGCCTGAAAAATATCACCGTGAGGCGTCAGCCAATCCACAGATTAGCTGGAGATAATTCAGATCAAAAGTCATCAACTGGAAATATAGGCCCGTATTCTCCCGCTACTGCTCTTTGCTGACCCCCTTGAGTATTTCCTACATCCTCTATTTTAATTGGAGCATTTATGAGGATGTTGCCAGGACTGGAGGGCCTGAGCTATATGGATAAGCTAGAACTGTATTCCACGGAGCCCAGGAGGATGCAGTGTGAATTTACAGAGGTGCATAAGATCACGAGGGGAATAGATGGGATAAATGCACAGTCTTTTACCTAGAGTTGGAGAAATCAAGACCCAGAGGACATAGGTTAAAGGTGAGAGGGGAAAGACGTTGGGGCTGCACAGTGGCGCAGCGGTAGAGTTGCTGCCTTACAGTGCCGGAGACGCGGGTTCAATCCTGACTATGGGTGCTGTCTGTACGTTCTCCCCGTGACCGGGTGTGTTTCCTCCAGGTGCTCCCGTTTCCTCCCAAATCCCAAAGACGTGTGGGTTTGAAGGTTAATTGGCCCTCTGTAAACTGCACATAGTGGGTGGGAATGTAGGATAATATAGAACTCAAATGATCGATGGTCGGCGTGGACTCGGTGGGCCGAAGGGCCCGTTTCCATGCTGTGTTTCTAAACTTAGACCCGGTTTCGTCCAAATATATTAGCGTCCATTAATGAGCCACACACGTCTTACAGAAGGAAACGTCAATGAAAACAAGCAGGCATATAGTTATATGGTTCCGTATGGAACAGGCTTTATAGAAAAACATTTGATTGTTATTTAAAAAAACATTATGAAATGAGGGAAAACCTCACTCTCGCAAAGTTTGATTGCAATATGAATTATTTTGAACCCACTGAGTTATCAGATTTTGTAAACGCGTGATCATTGGAACAGACAATAAAAATACCCCACATCACAACTCCGTCCACATAAAATTAATGGTATCTGCTCATCATTTTGAAACAAAAATGTTAATTAAATACCAGTTACTTTCACCAGTTACTTTTTAGCAAGCACAGACAGTATTCGCAAGTAAGGAAAAACTAATCCCGTATTAAAATACAAACTTTTTTTTTTACAATGGCTTGAGTTTATCAAAATGTACACTGCATATAAAGATATTTTAAATAATATACTGGATTTATGAAGCACAATGGTGGAAGGAAAGACTTTACGACAGGGTTTGATGCATTGAGCAGGAGCACCAGGAGGATATCTCCAATGATGAAGGAAGAATGTCTTGCTATGCCAGGCTGAGCAGCAGCGGTAACCACAGCAGACATTTATAGCCTCCCACACGGTCGATGGTCCATTTGGGGAACAAGACTCACAAGCCTCCTCCGCTGCGGGACACGGGAATTGGGTTTTGTCGGCACAAATTCTCTTCGGCCGTCTTCATCAAAATGGCCAACCTGCTTCCAGACACCGAGCCATTCTGGATCGCACTCATCAACTGGAAGTAGCAGTGGAGAAAGAGAAACATTTTTTAAGGAGTTCAGTGGTCAAGAGTCAAATGTTTAATTGTCATGTGTACCAATGACGAAACAGTGAAATTCTTACTTTAGACTTTCAAAGATACCACGTGGAAACAGGCCCTTCAGACTGGATAGCACGCAAAACAAAACTTCCCACTGTATCTCGGTACGCATTGAGATGAGTTTAGTTTATTGCCACATGTGCCAAGGTACAGTGTTAAGCTTTTGTTGCGTGCTAACCAGTCAGAGGAGAGACAATACACGATTACATTCGATCCATACACATGTCAACAATAAACCTATCCCTTCCCTCTCTGTTTTGCCATGGAGGATCCTCTTTAACTTAAATTCTCTCCGATGCTACAAATAGATATTCATTCCCGACTATTTTATCCCCAAAGTTACTGAGGACAATTTTACAGAAGCCAATTAACCTCCAAAGTCGCACGTCTTTGGATTGTGGGAGAAACCGGAGCACATGGAGAAAACCCACGTGGTCCTCCCACACTCCAAAGACGTACTGGTTTGTAGGTTAATTGGCTTTGGTAAAATTGTAAATTGTCCCTGGTGTGTAGAATAGTGTTAATGTACGGAGTGATCGCTGGTCGGTGTGGAATCGGTAGACCGAAGTGCCTGTTTCACTGTATCTCTAAAGTCTAAAGTCATTACATTCAAATAAATATGTTTAAAAACATCACCATGGCAGACAAGGTGCAAAAGAAAGAATTCCTGCAATCTTCTAACAGTTATCTGCAGTTCATCTCGGGAGCGAGAATTACCATTTCCTTTGCCTTGATCTTGTTTGTTTAACTTGACACAGCGAAGAAAAGACCGACATTGACCAAAATCCCCAGCATTAATTTATCTCATGTACCACATTCATCACTGTCAATGTAGAGGAAAGACCTCGCAGATATTTGAAATACCTATCCGGGACAAGAACTATGAAAACAAACTCTGCTTTCTGAGGGAAAATAAACTCGAACAATCAGGCAGACCAAGTAAAATAAACAGATTGCCAGCTTCATTTTTATCTCACGAGCAAACTAAATGAATGTCAAAGGGTGAACGTTTAGTTCAGTTTACTTTAGAGATACAGCGCAGAAACAGGCCCTTTGGCCTATCGAGTCTGCGCTGTCTAGCGATTCTGGCACACTTAAACACTATCCTACACACACTGGGGATAATTTACAATTATACCAATCCAATTAGCCTACAAACCTGCAGGTCTTTGGCGTGTGGGAGGGAACGGGAGTACCCGGAGAAATCCCATGCAGGTCACGGTGAGAACGTACAAACTCCGTACAGAGAAGCACCCATAGTCATGATCGAACCCGGATCTCTGGCGCTGTAAGGCAGCAACTCTAACGCTGTGCCACCTCTGTGTTCAGAGAAGTCATTGTACCGATTAATCTAAACAATTTGAATTATTATCAAGTTATAGGATCACTTTCTTTAAATTACTTTTGGGCAGCAAAGTGTAGCTGCTGCCTCACAGCGCCAGAGACCCGGCTTTGATCTTGACCTCGGATGCTGTCTGCACGGAGTTTGTACGTTCTCCCTGTGATCACATGGGCTCCAAATTCCTCCCGCACTTCAAAGACGTACAAGGTTGTACGTTAATTGGCTTTGGTCAAATTGTAAATTGTCCCCGGTGTGTAGGTTAGTGCTAGTATTATCAAGTTGTAGCATCACTTTCTTTAAAAGATTTTAACTGATAAGACAGATACTCACCTGCAAGAATTCAATGAGTTCTACCTGTCCGTTTTTGTTTATGTCAACCTCAGTTAGCATTTCATGCAGGGTTTTCTCATCCACCTGATACCCAATACTCTAGATAAAAAAATAAATAAATAAACATGCTGAATTTTTCAGTTGTCATATTACACCAAATCAAATATGCTGCACAACAAGAGTTCACAAGTTCTAGGAGCAGAATCTGACCATTAGGCCCATCGAGTCTTCTACACCATTCAGCCATGGCTGATCTATCTTTCCTTACAAAATTCTTAAGGGGTTGGATAGGCTAGATGCAGGAAGATTGTTCCCGATGTTGGGGAAGTCCAGGACAAGGGGTCACAGCTTAAGGGTAAGGGGGAAATCCTTTAAAACCGCGATGAGAAGAACTTTTTTCACACAGAGAGTGGTGAATCTCTGGAACTCTCTGCCACAGAGGGTAGTTGAGGCCAGTTCATTGGCTATATTTAAGAGGGAGTTAGATGTGGCCCTTGTGGCTAAGGGGATCAGGGGGTATGGAGAGAAGGCAGGTACGGGATACTGAGTTGGATGATCAGCCATGATCATATTGAATGGCGGTGCAGGCTCGAAGGGCCGAATGGCCTACTCCTGCACCTAATTTCTATGTTTCTATGTTTCCCTCTCAACTCCATTCTCCTGCCTTCTCCACGTAACATTTGACACCCTTAAGGGCCTGTCCCACTTACGCAATTTTTTCGTCGACTTGCCGGCACCCGTCATAGTCGCAAGCAGGTCGCCAAAAATGTTCAAAATGTTGAAAATCCAGCAGCGACCCGAAAAAGGTACGATTCTTTGGGCGACTACTCACGACCATACAGGCATCAGCCCGCGGTCGTGGCAACTCGGCGAAATAATTGCGTATGTGGGACAGGCGTCAATAATCTGTCAGTCTCCACTTTAAAATGCCCAATGACTTGGCCTCCACAGATTCCATCTTTCCAAAGGTACGCCCTTTTATTCTGAGGCTGTGCCCTCTGGTTCTAGGTTCTCCCACTAGTGGTAAAATCATCTCCACATCCACACTATCCAGGCTTTTCACTATTCAGTAAGTTTCAAAATAGGTCCCCCCTCAACCTTCTAAACAGCTTTAATAAAATAGTTATTTCCTATGTTATAGAACACCATGGAAACAGGCCCATTGGCCCAACTTGCCCATGCTGACTAAGATGCCCCATCTACACTAGTCCCACTTGCCCCCGTTTGGCCAATATCCCTCTAAACCTTTCTTATCCATGTACTTGTTCAAATGTTTCTTAAACGTTGCAATAGTACCTACATCAAATACAGTGGCTTGCAAAAGTTTTCATACCCCTTGAACTTTTCCACATTTTGTCACGTTACAACCACAAACGTAAATGTATTTTATTGGCATTTTATGTGATAGACCAACACAAAGTGGCGCATAATTGTGAAGTGGAAGGAAAATGATACATGGTTTTCACATTTTTTTACAAATAAAAAACTGAAAAGTGTGGCGTGCAAAAGTATTCAGCCCCCCTGAGTCAATACTTTGTAGAACCACCTTTCGCTGCAATTAGAGCTGCAAGTCTTTTGGGGTATGTCTCTACCAGCTTTGCACATCTAGAGACTGAAATGTTTGCCCATTCTTCTTTGCAAAATAGCTCAAGCTCAGTCAGATTGGATGGAGAGCGTCTGTGAACGGCAATTTTCAAGTCTTGCCAGATTCTCAATTGGATTTAGGTCTGGACTTTGACTGGGCCATTCTAACACATGAATATGCTTTGATCTAAACCATTCCATTGTAGCTCTGGCTAAATGTTTAGGGTCGTTGTCCTGCTGGAAGGTGAACCTCCGCCCCAGTCTTAAGTCTTTTGCAGACTCTAACAGGTTTTCTTCCAAGATTGCCCTGTATTTGGCTCCATCCATCTTCCCATCAACTCTGACCAGCTTCCCTGTCCCTGCTGAAGAAAAGCATCCCCACAGCATGATGCTGCCACCACCACGTTTCACAGTGGGGATGGTGTGTTCAGGGTGATGTGCAGTGTTAGTTTTCTGCCACACATAACGTTTTGCATTTAGGCCAAAAACGTCAATTTTGGTCTCATCTGACCAGAGCACCTTCCTCCACATGTTTGCTGTGTCCCCCACATGGCTTGTGGCAAACTGCAAACGGGACTTCTTATGGCTTTTTTTCAACAATGGCTTTCTTCTTGCCACTCTTCCATAAAGGCCCGATTTGTGGAGTGCACGACTAATAGTTGTCCTGTGGACAGATTCTCCCACCTGAGCTGTGGATCTCTGCAGCTCCTCCAGAGTTACCATGGGCCTCTTGGCTGCTTCTCTGATCAATGCTCTCCTTGCCCGGCCTGTCAGTTTAGGTGGACGGCCATGTCTTGGTAGGTTTGCAGTTGTGCCATACTCTTTCCATTTTCGGATGATGGATTGAACAGTGCTCCGTGAGATGTTCAAAGCTTGGGATATTTTTTTATAACCTAACCCTGCTTTAAACTTCTCCACAACTTTATCCCTGACCTGTCTGGTGTGTTCCTTGGGCTTCATGATGCTGTTTGTTCACTAATGTTCTCTAACAAACCTCTGAGGCCTTCACAGAACAGCTGTATTTATACTGAGATTAGATTACACACAAGTGGACTCTATTTACTAATTATGTGACTTCTGAAGGCAATTGGTTGCACTGGATTATATTTAGGGGTATCAGAGTAAAGGGGGCTGAATACTTTTGCACGCCACACTTTTCAGTTTTTTATTTGTAAAATAAATTGAAAACCATGCATCATTTTCCTTCCACAATTATGCGGCACTTTGTGTTGGTCTATCACATAAAATCCCAATAAAATACATTTACGTTTGTGGTTGTAACGTGACAAAATGTGGAAAGGTTCAAGGGGTATGAATACTTTTGCAAGCCACTGTACCTCCTCTGGCAGCTCGTTCCATACACCCACCACACTTATGTAAATAAGTTACCCCTCTGGTTCCTATTAACTCTTTCTCCCCCCTGACCATAAACCTATGTCCTCTGGTTCTCGATTCCCCTACTCTGGGCAAAAGACTGCATTTACCCGATCTATTCCTCTCATGATTTTGTACACCTCTAAAAGGTCACCCGTCACACACCTGCACAATAAAGAATAAAGTTCTATCCTGCCCAACTACTCCCTATTGCTAAGGCCCTTGAGCTCTGGCAACATCCTCAAAAATCTTGTACTTCTGGGTGAAAATGTTGCCCCTCAGGTTTGCATTAAATCTTTCCCCTCTCCTCTTATTCAACCTGAGTTAGTATTTTGTTCTATGGTTGAGTTTATGGTAGATATTTGGTTCTACGGTAGCCTAGTTGTATGATGGTCTGTATTAAATGTTTCCACCATGAGATTCTATAACACCATGGGTAAAGCTTTTGGTTAATATTTAGATTTTACAACAATGCTGCAATTAGGGGATATTAGTTGTTAGGAGAGATTGGAAAGACTTGGATTGTTTTCTCTGGATCAGTTGTTGAGAGGAGGGAGACCTGATAAGATGTATATAAAATTACGTGAGTTAGTGTAGTGTTGACAGTCAGAACTTTTTTCCCAGGATGGAAATATCAAAGACTAGTGAAAGACCAAAGTTAGAGGGGCAAATTTTAAAGATGTGCGGGGCAATTTTGTTTTCCTACACAGAGGTGGTGGAAGCAGAAGCAATAGTGGTTACAAGGCTTTTAAATGGATATGGAGGGATGTGGGTCATGCACATGTAGTTCAGATGAGTTTATCTTGGCATCATGTTCGACATGGACATTGTGGGCCAAAAGTCCCGTTCCTGTGCTGTAATGTTTTATGTTCTTTTTAACTAAAATAGATAACAAAATTCACAGGTTTTGAACATTTCTGAACTTTTAAAACAATTATTTTACCTCTAACACTCGTTGGACATCAACAATAGTGATAAAACCTTTGTCGTTGTCGTCAAACATTTGGAACCTTTTCTTATACCTGTAAAAATATACATACTAGTTTAAATCAATACTGAAAATTTGCATTTTTAAGCAAGGGCTAGGGTGCTGTCTCGAACCCATCTCATTACGAACACTGGCCTTTGTCTCTGGAACTGATGCACTACAATGCTTAGAACCACATTCTGGACTCTGGGTCTTCCCCTTTGCTCTACCGATGGTACTAGAGTTTGGCTTCATTGTATTTGTGTATGGTATTATCTGATCTGATTGGTAGCATTCAAGACAAAGCCCTTCACTGTAAATCGGTACACGTGACAATAATAAACCTAAATCAGTGCTAAAGGATCTTTCCCCTGCAAATGGGAGGTAGACAAAGTTTCAGTGTAACAACACCTTTCAAAGATGGTACATCCTCCCATGCGGAATGCTCCAAATTTGCACTTAAATGCCAGCTGGATTTCTGGGGTAGGGCTGAGAAATCGATTGATAGATACAGCACAGAAACAGGCCCTCTGGCCCACTGAGTACATGCTGACCATCGATCACCTGTTCACATAGTTCTATGTTATCCTACTTTCTCATCCAGTCCCTGCCCGGAAGGGGCAACTTTACAGAGGCCAATAAACCTACAAACCCGCACATCTTTGGGATGTGGGAGGAAACCGGTACACCTGGAGGAAACCCACGCGGTCACAGGGAGAAGGTGCAAAAGACACTTACACACACACACACAGCGCCTGAGGTCTCTGGCGCTCAGAGACAGCAGCTTTACCTGCTGCGTCACTGTGTCACCACTGTGTTCAGTGGTGCAGCGGTACAGTTGCTGTCTTACAGCGCTAGAGACGCGGGTTCAATCCTGACTATGGGTGCTGTACGTATGGAGTTTGAACGTTTTCCCTGTGACCGCGTGGGTTTTCTTCGGGTGCTCCGGTTTCATTCCAAAGACGTACAGGTTTGTAGTTTAATTGGCTTTGGTAAAATTGTAAATTGACCCTAGTATGTCAAATAGTGCTAGTGTACGGGGTGATCTCTGGTCGGCACGCACCCGGTGGGCCGAAGGGCCTATTTCTGCGCTGTATCCCTAAAGTCTAAAGAGTAAAGTCACTGTATCTTCTGGTAAAAAGGACTTAACTGTTGCAAGGAGGAAAAGCAGAAGTTACCTATCGACATCCAAAGGTGACAAATTTATTTCCGTGTTTCTTAATTGATCAGATCGGACCTTGTAGCCCATTTCATAGTACAGAAATTCCTGAGCAGCCTTTAGTTCATCCTGAAAATATGCAGCAGCAATTAGGCTCACAGAATTACAAATTAAAATATGCAATAATTATTAATATAAATTATGCCAGGAAAGTTACATTATTACCTTGTTATTAAAAATTCTAATCAAAGCAATTTCGACTGCATAAGTCAAGCATCTGTTCAGCCTCCTTTCAGCAATTTAATGAGAAGCTAACAGTTATAAAAGCGGAGAAGCTGCTTAAAAAGTGGTGGAGATAATAAACGGGATGCACTTAAATAAGAACATATATTTGATGAGCCGTGAACATAACCTAAGACAATGAAACTGCGGGTAGATATTAATTCACCGAGATATCTGCAGTTCTTTGGTCTGAATCTCACATAAAAATATCTTAATAATAGCTAAATTTGCAAAAAAAACACAAATTTCGTGTCAAAATCGAAAATTTTCAAAACGCATAAATATAATAAATTTACCCCCCAGAACAGAAAGTTGCTGTTAAAATGTATAAGTACGGATCCAAGCTATTAGGGCAGCACAGTGGCGCAGCGGTAGAGTTGCTGCCTCACAGCGCCAGAGACCCGAGATCGATCCTGACCACGGGTGCTGTCTATGTGGATTACGCACGTTCTCCCTGTGACCGGGTTTTCTCCGGGTGCTCCGGTTTCCTCCCACACCAAAGACGTGTAGGTTTGTAGGTTAATTGACATCTGTAAAATTGTTAATTGTCGCTAGTGTGTAGGATAGTGCTAGTGTACGGGGTTGCTCGCTGGTCAGCGTGGACTCGGTGGTCTGAAAGGCCTGTTTCCACGCTGTATCGCTAAAGTAAAAGTATCTACAATTCCTTGTTATGAATTACACCTTCAAATATCTTAACAACTAGACAATTTGAAAAAAGCAAATATCCTGTGAAAAAAAACAAATTTGCAAAATGCACAGATAAAATTAATTTACCTCAAAGAAAAAATGGAGCCGGTAAAATTTCTAAGTAGTGGATTTTCCACCGATATCTTATTTAGATCATCTGATACAAAGGATTAGACACATTTTGAATAAAATGAAAACAATTATTAAAAGTGTATTGATATAAGCTACCTCATTTAATTTCAAATGCATTATTCATTCAATAAAAGAGGCTTCTGCGTGGAGAGCAGTAAGAAGGACAGATGTTTCGTGTGTGCAGATGCATCTATTATGTTCAGCTTGAAGTAAATAATGAAGGAACGTGTAGCAAAAAAAAAAAAATCGCGCGGGGTGTCAAAAAAAATTATCAGCGTTTTATTCATTGGAATTCATTGCCACAGTCGGCTGTGGAGGCCAAGTCAATGGATATTTGTAGGGCAGACATTGACAGATTCCTGATTAGTGTGGGTGTCAGGGGTTATGGGGAGAAGGCAGTGAATGGGGTTGAGAGGGAAAGATAGATCAGCCATGATTGAATGGCAGAGAAGACTTAATGGGCCGAATGGCCTAATTCTGCTCCTAAAACATATGAACAGAGTGCGGGATCCAGGTTTGATCCTGACTACAGGTGAGTTTACACATTCTCCCTATGACAACGTGGGTTTTCTTTGGGTACTCCGGTTTCCTCCCACATTCCAAAGACTTGCAGATTTGTAGGTTAATTGGCCTCTGTAAAATTGTGTAGGATAGAGCTAGTGTATGGCGCTGGAGCTAATGTAAGGCACCTTAATCCGCTTCTCGCTCCAGTTTAATTCTGCAGCCATTATTTCCACGATGCGTGGAAGCGCGTCTTCGGCAGCCTGGACGTTAAGGTAGGAGAGCCTCGTGCGACGGGCTAGGATGTCGATCGCCGTGCAAGCGTACTCCTTCATGGCGTAGATCACCTGCGCACAGAACATAGAAGAGTGTAGCACAGGAGCAGGCCATTCAGCCCACAATGTCCGCGCCAAGCATGATGCCAAGACCAACTCCTCTCTGCCTGCGTGGATATAACCCATATCCATTCACTTTATCCATTCCCCTTATAGAACAGAACAATGCAGGCACGGGCCCTTCAGCCCACAATGTCTCTGCTAACATGATGCTGAGATTAGCTAATCTCAATTTCCTGCATGTGATCCTTATCCCCCCATTCCCTGCACATCCATGTGCCTACCCAGAAATTTCTTAAACGTCACTGCCGTACCTGATCTGCCTCCACCAGTGCCCCAGGCAATGCATTCCAAGCCCCGCCACTCTCTGCATTAAAAGTAACTTCTTTGATCTTTTCACCTCTCACCTTAAAGCTATGCCCTCTAGTATTTGATATTCCCATCCAGGAAATAGGGTGGACAGTTGAGGCTGTCTACCCTAACTAAGCTTTTCATCATTTTATATATTCTATCAGGTCTCCCCCTCAACCACCGGCGTTCCAGTGAAAACAATCCAAGTCTGTCCAACCTCTCCTTCCAGCTAAAACCCCCTAATCCGGGCAACATTCTGGTAAACCTCCTCAACACCTAGTGTCCATGCTGTATTTCTTAATTACTTTTAACTAAATGAACGTTAGTTAGGATATCATTGGATTCACCTCTACCTCATTGTGGACATTGGACTTTGTCTTGAGAACTGATGCACTGCAAAGCTGAAAACGATACTCTGCACTTTGTATCTTCCCCTTTGCTCAACCTATAGAGTCATAGAGTCATACAGCACCAAAACTGGCTCCTTGGCACAACCTGTCCATTGCGACCAACAAGCCCCATCTACACTTGTCCCACCTGCCCACATTTGGCCCATATCCCACTAAACCCTTCCTATCCATGTAACTGTCCAAATGACATGTTAATATTGTTGTTACCAGAACTAATTAGCTTAACTCAAGGTCCACAACCAATTTTCCGGCAGCTTTGGTTCCAGAGCCTTTCTGGATTATCAATTTTTCCGGATCAACAGAGGTCACGGCCTCCGCTCGGAGTCCAATGGTACCGGAACGGCCCGCCTAGGCCGCCGAGATGCCGTTCTGCAAATTCAGCCCCGGAAGTCGGCTACGGGAATGGATTTACAGGCGTTCAAGAGCCCCGGTCACAGGGGGTAAGTTTGTCCCACCGATCGGCCGCGGAGGATCCAATGAGGTCGAGATCGGCCGCCTCATCCGGCCTAGGCACCGCATTTTAGTGGTGACTTCCAGGAGGAATTTCAAGTGCGGTCCCGTAATTTTGTCCGGATTGGAGGATGTGCCGGAAACTCGGTGGTGGTCCTGTAGTGCAAATTTGTGAAAGACCTATTTAAGATCAACCTTTCACAACATTAAAGCAGTAACAATAATGTTTCATACCTCGGCTTCAATGTATGGAAAATCAGCCACCAAACGCTTGCCAACCAAAGGACACTTTTTTCCGGTCACTTTTGCTAACTTCGCCACCTCAAACGCTCTGCCACCATACGCATGAGCAAGATGCCGTGCAACCTAAAGAGCAAGTACAGAGTTAAAAACTGGTTTAGTTTAGTGATACAGCGTGGAAACAGGCCCCGGGTACCATCATTCACCCACATACAATGGACATGGTTTGGGAAAAGCTCCATCCAAGATTGCAAGACATTGCAGTGAATTCATAAGTTCATAAGTCATAGGAGCAGAATTAGGTCATTCAGCCCATCAATAATGGCTGATCTATCTTTCCCTCTCAACCTCATTCTCCTGCCTTCTCCACGTAACCCTCGACACCTTTACTAATCAGGAATCTGTCAATCTCCGCCTTAAAAATGCCCAATGGTTTGCCGTCCACAGCCATCTGTGGCAATGAAGTCCACAGAATCGTGATCGTAGCCCAGTCCATCACTCAAACCAACCTCCCTTCCATTGACTCTATCTACACTTCACGCTGCCTCAGCAAGGCCAGCAGCATAATCAAGGACCAATCTCACCCTGGTCATTCCCTCTGCTACCCTCTCCCATCAGGCAAGAGGTACAAAAATGTGAAAACACACACCTCCAAATTCAGGGACCGTTTCTTCCCAGCTGTTATCAGGCAACTGAACCATCCTCTCACCAACCGAGAGTCCTGACCTACCATCTACCTCAATGGAGACCCTCGGACTATTCTTAATCAGACTTTACTGGACTTTATCTTGCACTATACGTTATGTTGTTTATCCTGCATCTGTACACAGTGGGTGCAACAGCACCCGCTGAGTTTCTCCAGCTTTTTTGTGTACCTTCGATTCTCCAGCATCTGCAGTTCCTTCTTAAACTCTGTACACAGTGGATGGCTTGATATTGATTGGATAGCACGCAACAAAGGGTTTTCACTGTACATTGTGCATGGGCCAATAAACCAAACTAAATTAAGTAGGTAGCCAATTGATTGATTGAATGATACAGTGTGGAAACAGGCCCGCAGGCCACTGAGTCCACGCCAACCATCGATCACCCGTTCACACTAGTTCTATGTTATCCCACTTTCTCATCCACTCCATACACACATGGGGCATTTTACCCAGGCTAATTGCTGAGACAATACATAATTACAACCGAGCCGTCCACAGTGTACAGAGGATGATTCACCAGACTGATGCATTGCAGAGACATTGACTCAGCGGCAGTACAAACTCCATACGGACACCAGCCCGTAGTCAGGATCGAACCAGGATCTCTGGCGCTGTGAGGCAGCAACTCTACCACTGCGCCACCGTGCCACCCTTAAACCATCCTGAAACATCGCCCCTCCATACCCTCCAGCAATGTTGCCTGACCCGCTGAGTTCCTCCAGGACTTTTGTGTTTTACTTATTATAACCTAGCAAAGATGAACAGGAAGCAGCCTCAGTATGGTCGCCTCAAATTTTTCAACATGTTGAAAATTTTTCGCCATGGAGATAATCGATAATCCTGTAGTAGTAGGTGCAGTTGTAGTGGGGTCGCCACGTGGTTGTAGATAGTCACGGTAGTCATAGGTAGTTTTAGTTAATCGCCTTTGCTGACTGGTCATTTTCATTGGGTCAATGGGGAAAAAAAAACGTAAGCAGGAGTCTTCAGAACCAAGGATAACCGACGGTAATGTTAAATGTCCGCCGAACTTCACAGCTGTGTATCTCTGGCTTATTGTCTGGCTTCTTAAAAGTGTCTCCACTCCTTCTCCCCCTCCCCCCCCCTTTTAAAGAACTTACTGTACACTGTGCTAGCTGTCTTAATTACAGCGCCAACCTTCCTGTTCATCGCGGTGTGTGTCTGTATCACCTTGGCTTTGCACCGTGTGAATCTCAGACAGTGCTCCCCCCGCTTGCCCTGGCCCCCGATGTGTGTGTGTGTGTGTGTGTGTGTGTGTGTGTGTGTGTGTGTGTGTGTGTGTGTGTGTGTGTGTGTGTTGACAGTGTGTGTGTGTGTGTGTGTGTGTGTCCAGTGTGTGTGTGTGTGTGTGGTGTTTTCCAGTTTTGACAGTGGCCGTTCCAGTTTCGGGTTTTTCAGGCGACTGCCAGCAACTTGACAGTCGCCGGAAGTCCGCTGAAAAATCACCTAAGTGGGACAGGCCCATTAGGAAGACACTCCTCTCCGGGAATGCTACCTCCCCCGCTGAGTTACGCCAGCATTAGTGGCCAGAGGGCCTAGGGTGATGGAGGAACTGAAGGTAATTCACATTAGGCTGGATATGGTGTTGGGTAGACTGATGGGACTGAAGACTGATAAATCCCCAGGGCCTGATGGTCTGCATCCCTGAGTACAAGGAAGTGGCTATGGAAACCGTGAACGCATTGGTGATAATTTTCCAATGTTCTATAGATTTAGGATCAGGAGGGTATTGGAGGGTAGCTAATGCTATCCCACTTTTTTAAGAAAGGCGGAAGAGAGAAAACAGGGAATTATAGACCAGTTAGCCTGACATCGATGGTGGGGAAGATGCTGGAGTCAATTATAAAAGATGAAATAGCAGCACATTTGGGTAGCAGTAACAGGATCGGTCCGAGTCAGCATGGATTTACGAAGGGGAAATCATGCTTGACTAATCTTCTGGAATTTTTTGAGTATGCAACTAGGAAAATGGACAAGGGAGAGCCAAGTGGATCTGGTGTACCTGGACTTTCAGAAAGCATTTGATAAAAACCCACATAGGAGATCAGTGTGCAGAATTAGAACACATGGTATTCGGGGAGGGGTACTGACATGGATAGAAAATTGGTTGCAGACAGGAAACAAAGAGTAGGGATTAACGGGTCCCTTTCAGAATGGCAGGCAGTGACTAGTGGAGTACCGCTAGCTCGGCGCTGGGACCGGCAGCTGGTACTGGCAGCTATTTACAATATACATTAATGATTTAGATCAGGGGTCGGCAACCTTGTTCTGCTTAGGGGCCAGGACGCATGTCTGTGAGCGGATGGCGGGCCACATCTATCACGTTACACATGGATCCCGCCCCCATCCCGCCCCGGATGACAGGTACCAAATCACGTGTCACATAGATCCCACCCCTTTGAGGACGCCACCCGGAGCACTGGCCAAAGATCATAGAGCGGAGCAAGATACTCCACTATGCGCTATATGCACTATGTAAAATATGCAGTATCAACAATGTTGAACTTCGTTAAAACATTGGTTTCATTAAGACTGCGATATTGGGCACTGCACTATACAGTGGAAAGCACAGCAGAGAGCGCAGACAAGATTTACTAGACCATTGTAGGAAGGAACTGCAGATGCTGGTTTACACCAAAGGTAGACGCAAATTGCTGGAGAAACTCAACGGGACAGGCGGCATCTCTGGAGAGAAGGAATGGGTGATGTTTCGGGTCGACCCCTTCTTCGGTCTGAAGAAGGGTCTCTACCCGAAACGTCACGCATTCCTTATATCCAGAGGTGCTGCCTGTCCCGCTGAGTTACTCTAGCATTTGGTGTCTATCTTTGGTGTAAACCAGCATCTGCAGGTCCTTCCCACACAAGAGTACTTGTGAGTTGTAGCTGAATGTCTGGGTACTTTACAATTTAAGTCTTGTGATAAATTACTGTCCGAATACACAATCGGGTGCTCCGGGACCGTTTCTTCAGGAAACCCGTTTATTTCAGGTATATGAATATTGGATGCATATCGGCAGTACATTTCCTATGATTATTTATTAAAGCAGGCTTCCGTCAGTTAATGGCTAGTGTTTCATCGCGTTTTTGAGTTAATTTGGCAATACCCCTGAGAATGAGACCAAACAACTAATGTCCAGTTTCCAAAATAATGTTGAAATTCATACATCAACAGGTCAGAAAGAGTGGGGCGTATATTCATTATTTTTAAAGTGTCTTTCGTTGAAGATAAGCGAGTTGATCGTTGCTTGCGGACTCCCTCAAGTTTTTAATGTGGATTTGGATCAAGTTGCATAGTTTCAGGTTTCACATGTGGAATTTATTTTGGAGCAGGGTTCAGCTGGAGGTCCACGGATGATGGAAGAATTGTACTCACTGGGAATAAAGAACAGAGGCAGAGCAGCGCGGACACTTCCCGTCTCTCGGGCCTCCACGCAGGCGCTAACTCAAGCCGATTCACACTTACTCACACATACGTGGACGTACGCAGGTGTGAATTTTATGCACGGGCAACGCATAATGTTGAAGAAGTGTCTCGACATGAAACGTCACCTATTCCTTCTCTCCAGCGATGCTGCCCGTCCCGCTGAGTTATTCCAGCTTCAATTTCAGAGTTAAATCAAAAACACAGAGTGCTGGAGGAACTCAGCAGGCTAAGCGGCATCTGTGGAGAGAATGGATTAGGAGTTGTTTCGGGCCAGAGTTCTTCTTCAATAGGAAAGAACTGCAGATGCAGTTGTCTTTGCAAAACGCCAAATGATTCCGATAATGCCGAGTCAAGTGAGTGAGAGAGAGCGAGAGAAATAGACAGAGACAGAGACAGAGACAGAGACAGAGACAGAGAGAGAGAGAGAGAGAGAGAGAGAGAGAGAGAGAGAGAGAGAGAGAGAGAGAGAGAGAGAGAGAGAGAGAGAGAGAGAGAGAGAGAGAGAGAGAGAGAGAGAGAGAGAGAGAGAGAGAGAGAAAGAGAGAGAGAGAGAGAGAGAAGAGAGAGAAAGAGAGAGAGAAATGGCAGTGTGTCACCAGGATTATCAGAATAAAATACTGATGATTTTGGATAAAAAATAAAGAGAAAAGCTAGAGGGAAAAACAAGAAAAAAGAGAGAGAGAGAGGTGGGGAGTGGGAGAGAGAGCGCGCAAGAGAGGGCTAGAGAGGGAGGGAGGGAGAGAGATAGAGAGAGAGAGAGAAAGAGAGAGATTCCAGCCTCTTAACCCCAAGCACCGTGGTAGATCAACGCTTACAAAAATAATCATCCAGATATTGAAATTTAAAATACTAATAGATTAACTCTGCTATAAATTTTAGAGGTACAGTATAACTTTTTATATCCTTGGATTTAAGCAGCAAGATTTTAAGTCAGTTTTACCGGGTTGTTACGTTTCCATTGGCGAGTGGTATGTTAATGAACCCGGAAATTGGGTTGAGCATTCTAAAATGGCGGCCGTTACGCTCCGTTACATACTACACCTCAGTGCATTGGATTCCGCAGGAGTGGAGTATCATGCTCCGCTCTATATTTGCCCGGGAGGTACCGGAGATGACGGAAGTCTGCGGGCCGGAAGAATATGGGAAAAAAATGCATTTGCGGGCCGGATAATTTCGGGTTACGGGCCGGATTCACAAGGGGGCTGTCCCGGGATGGCGGGATCTGATCGTATGATAAGAGAATGGAAAAGCTGGGCTTGTATACTCTGCAGATTAGACACAGGAGATCTTATTGAAGTGTAAACTGTTAAGGGATTGGACACAGGAGAGCAAGGTGACTTCCCGAAGTTGGGTGAAGTCCAGAACCAGGGCAGATGCAGTTTTATGTGGATATAATGTGAAGTTATTCCACTTTGAACGGAACAGGAGGACAAACTTTTTATCTGAATGGTGTTGTGAATCAGTGGAATTCTCTGGTACAGAAAGCAGTGTGGGCCAATTCTCTCAGTCACTGAAAGTAAGCAGCAGGTACAGCTCTTAAAGATAGCGGAAAGTCATGGCATGGTGAGAAGGCATGAACAAGAGTACTGATTGTGATGAGCAAAGAGGTCCTGTTGGAAGGGTGAATGGCCTAGACTCCTGCACCTACAGTATGCGTCTATTGATTTCAAATCTGCAGAAGGACATTCTGTTTTTCTTTTAGGAGTGCAGGTTGTGGTTTTTTCAAGAGAGTGGATGTGTGGTGACGACGTGATTGGAAGGTGAGAAGTGGGGGATCGGCTTGTATCTGTGCTCAGACCGTATACTGAGACCAGTCTGATATGCAGAGTAGGAGACCAATTATGGGTACCATCCAGTAGAAGCCCAGTGGTCTTGCATGGATGTTTAGCCGTCAGGTTACAGGCCTTGATAGCACTGTCGATTGCATCCTCAGCCATCACACGGTACGTGGTCCATTTGCCACCTGCAAGATACACGGTACAGGTTAACACAGTCGCATTGCAGCAACAAAGGCCACCAGCTTAACCTTCCACTGCAAGTTTGGGCCAAAACGTCTGGATGCTACAAGAGAGTTACCCTAAAGCCCTTAAAACCAGCGGAGTCAGGGGATATGGTGAAAAGACTGGACCCTTCTACACCCACTGAATGATCAGCCACCACTTCACACCTAAATAAAGCAAGGGGCCAATGGAAAAGACCTTTCCCACCCACCCCTCTCCATCACCTATTAATTTCATTACAGCCTGAGTCCTTGTGATTGCGGCCATTTCCAGTTTATAAATGGTTCCGTGCTTTTTCATCAGAGTGGAGTCTATACGTACGATGATCTTGAATCTTCCGAAGTTGGCATGGTTTTTTCTATTTGCGCAAAAACGTAGCGATAGCGCTCCAGTCTGATTTGCAGAGTCCGAGTGCACCAATTTGGGTTCCGATCGGTAGAAGCAAAATGTGGTCTTTAGCGAGGTTTAGCCGTCAAAAACAGCGCGTGCGCAGATCGCACTGTCGATTGCATCCTCAATCCATCACCGCGTGGTCCATTAGTCTCTTCTCCTGTCATTCCGCGGGACGGTCTACCCCGTCCTGCGTCATCGCATCTGTACTGGAGCTGAGGGACGCTCTGGATGGATGGTGGAGGTCTCGAACCGGACACAATTTTCGGAGGGACCGGAAGCGGCCCAGCCTGGCCCAGCCCAGCGCGGGCGGCCCGGTGCGGAGTCGAAGATGTCGCCAAATGGAAACCTGGAGTCTCAAAGAAAATTACAATCGGAAAAGACCGACCCCGACCAGCGCCCCTCTGTGATTCCCATCTTACCAGCCAATTCCAGCCCCTTCCCCGAGTGCCCCCTCGCTGGCTCCTACCCCCCCCCATGATGCCTCCTTCTCCCCATGACTCTATACGTACTCATTTCTTGTTATCTTCCAGTTTGCATGGTCACCCTCTATTTGCGCCCCCAAAAAACCACGCCTCGCCCACACCCCCCCTCCCCCATCCCCCCGCCCACCGAGTGCACCAATTTCCGTTCTGATCGGTGATAAAATGTAAAAGTTAGCGAGGTTTAAAAATCTTAAAAACCGCGCGTGCGCAGATCGGTCTCCTCTCCTGCCAAACAGCGCCGCGTGGATTAGTCTCTTCTCCTGTCACTCCACGGGACAATCTACCCCTTCCTGCGTCATTGCATCTGTACTGGAGCTGAGGGACGCTCTGGATGGATGGTGGAGGTCTCGAACCGGACACAATTTTCGGAGGGACCGGAAGCGGCCCAGCCTGGCCCAGCCCAGCGCGGCGCGGTGCGGAGTCGAAGATGTCGCCAAATGGAAAGTGGAGTCTCTGCAAGGGCCAGGAAGTGAGCGGGTAAGATCATCTCTGGCCACAAACTCTGGAAGGCGACTCCGGACTGTCAAAGCTGTTGCAGGCAGACATAAAATCAGCTGTTTTCCACAAGTAGTAGCTCTACTCAATAACCAAAAATCTGCAGCCTCCTTTTGCTCGGGTATTTTATTTAATTCACATTTATTTAATCAATAATGTTTTATTATTAATGTGTATTGTTTTATGTGTCATTCCTAACTGTCACTGTATGTCATGTTGTCACTTGCGGGCGCAGCACTAAGGTGAATTCCTTGTATGTGTATACTTGGCCAATAAACTTATTCATTCATTCAATCATTCAGCATAACCGAGGATCAGTCTCACCCACGGTCACAATCTTCGCCCCTCTCCCATAAGACAAGAGGTACAAAAGTGTGAAAACGCACACCTCCAGATTCAGGGACAGTTATCAATGATACTTTGAAGAGAGACACAGAATGCTGGAGTAATTCAGCAGGACAGGCATTACTCCAGCATCTGCAGTTCCTTCCTATACATCAATGATACTTTATTGTCACATGTACCTAGGTACGGTGAAATTATTTGTCTTTGCATACAACCCGGTAAAATCATGCAGACTTCTCCAAGGCAGTACACAAAGAGTCGCCTTGTTTCTGGTGCTGACAAAGATTCAAAAGTTCTTAGTACGGGCTTATTTCCTCACAGTAGTGAGCCTGGCCTGCCACTGCACATGGCCACAGGTGGCCTCTCCACGCCGGGTCCCTCTTCGTTGACACAATGGCCAACCTGAGGAGTATCTTCAGCACAGACTGGTTCCACCAAGAAGCTGTACAGAACGCCACAGGAGATCCTTCTTCCCTGTGGCTATCAAGCTGCCTTCTGTCTTGGGGTAGACTGAGACTCCCCTCCCTCTCCCCCCCTCCCCTACCTCTCCAATCTTTCAACATCCCCAATCCTTTTCCACTCGTCACTTTCATTTTCATGTATCTTGTGTTTTATGAGTGTTGGCAGATTAATTTCCCTCCTGGGATAAATAAAGTTTAGTTTAGTTTAGTTCAGATATACACAGCGTGGAAACAGGCCCTTTCGGCCCACCGGGTCCATGCCCGACCAGCGTTCCCCGCACATTTACGCTATCCTACATCCACTAGGGACAATTTTTACATTTACCAAGCCAATGAACCTACATACCTGCACGTCTTTGGAGTGTGGGAGGAAACCGAAGATCTCGGAGCAAACCCATGCAGTTCACGGGGAGAACGTACAAACTCCGTACAGACAGCACCCGTTTTCAGGATCGAACCCGCGTCTCCGGCGCTGCATTCGCTGTAAGGTCTATCGTTTCATATCGTATAGATCTCGGAGGCTACCCCGCGTGCCGAGTCCCTCGTTGTTCTCCTCAGCCCCACACAGGGCATTCGGCTCCGCAGTCCATCACAGGAGCCTTTTTGCAGCCACACAGTACATCCCCATTGGATATCAGGCAACAACCGTCCTCTCACCAACTAGAGGGCCGTCCTGACCTACCATCTACCTCATTTGAGACCCTCTCGTTAAACGTTATTGCATTAATCCTTATCTGTACCCTGTGGACGGGCTTGATTGTAATAGTCTTTCTGCTGGCTGGGTAGTACAGTCCAAAAATCTTTTCACTGTACCTCGGTACACGTGAGAATAAACTAAACTAAACTAAAATCAAATACAAGCCAAGAGAACCGAGAACTTGTCCCACCCCTGCCATTCTTTCCTCTCCACGCTCCTGTCCGGCAGACGGTACAGAAGCTTGATAGCGCGCACCACTAGACTCAGCCATCAGCAACACCAGACGCAGGAACAATTAACTTACAAACCTGCACGTCTTTGGGATGTGGGAGGTAATCAGAGCACCCGGAGCGATGATGGGGAGAACGTACAAACACCGTACAGACAGCACCCGTAGCCAGGATCGAACTCCAGTCTCTGGTCCCTACACCACCTCGCCACCGTGCTGTTTGTTCAATTTATCGACACATTTGTTCAACATTTTTCTTCAATTTTACTTTTTAAGAATTGCATTTTACATCAGAGATCTTCACAGATCAAAAGAAGAAATATGAATAAATACTAACTGAAGAATGACTTCATACAAAAAGCATTTTGCTTTTGTCTTATTTCTCCTGGATTATGAAGACCATTCCTTTTGCCTGAGGCTTTCAATATACTCAGTCTAAAACATAAGGCAAATGAAACAATAGGTACAAAGTGTTGGTGCAACTCAGCGGGTCGGGCAGCATCTCTGGAGAAAAAGGATGGGACCCAAAACGTCACCCATCCTTTTTCTCCAGAGGTGTTGCCTGATCCACTGAGTTACACCAACACTTTGTGTCTATCTTCGGTATATACCAGCATCTGCAGTTTCTTTCTACACAAGAGAAATGAAAAGTGTATTTCAATGCAATAAATAGACAGAACAAACTCAAATAAAATTAAAATGAATTTAAAAAAAGATCAATTGGCTATGAAGTATTTGACTGTGCAGTTCAGTAATGAAAGTGGGTTCAAACAGACTATATTTACTGACAAATCACGTACCAGCAATTGTCACCAGTCCGCTGTCCGTTACTGTTACAACATGGTTGCGGGAGATTGACTGGGTGTCCTTCGAGTTGGGATCAGATACCAGCGGACGGATACCACTCCAGGCTGCAAGCACATCTCCTCTTCTTACTGTGCAGAGCAAAGGTTACGTTAACATCTCACAAATTCACAAGTTGTTGGAGTAGAATTATGTCATTCTGCCCATCGAGTCCTCTCCACCATTCAATCATGGCTGATCTCTGCCTCCTAATCCCATTATTCCTGCCTTCTCCTCATAACTCTTGACACCCGTTCTAATCAAGAATTTGTCTATCTCTGCCTTAAAAATACCCACTGACTTGGCCTCCACAGCCCTCCCCATGGCAATGAGTTCCACAGATTAAAGATGTTCCTCCTCACCTCCTTTCTAAAAGAGTGCCCTTTAATTCTGAGCCCATGACCTCTGGTCCTAGACTCTCCCCCCAGTGGAAACATCCTTTCCACACCCACTCTATGCCTTCCATTATTCAGGATGTAGCTCCATAGTGTCAGCTATCAAGATAGTGCAGCAATGACATTTAGTTTAGTATAGTTTAGAGACGCAGTGCAGAAAGAGGCCCTTCACCCCATCGAGTCTGCACCAACCTGCGATCCCTGCACACTGACAATTTATAATTATTACTGAAGTAAATGAATTACGTGGCATTGAGAGCGTTTTAGACAAGCACATGGAGATGCAGGAAATAGAGGGATATGGATCATATGCAGGCAGAGGAGATTAGATTTACTTGGCATCATGTTCAGCATGTTCATTGTGGGACATGTCTGTGTCGAACATGATGTAAAGTGAAAATAATTTCCTCTGTTCCGGTGCTGATCCGTGATCGAAATTGTTTGATCTCGGAGGTAAAAATATTCCTAATGCAGGGCGGGGTCATGTTATTTATTGGAAGCCACGTACATACAACATAACTGTAGGTTTGCCGCTCTTGTGAATGTGGTGTTGGGCATGCATGTCTTTTCTCTTCCGATATCCTTGCCTCTCTGTTCCCTGTGCATCCTGATAAAAATCACAACTCATCTTTTTCAAAAATAAATTGTCCTGGATTTCCGCTTGACTTTTGACGCTTTCCCCGATCTCTCTGCTGACCCAATGCAAGCAATTCAACAACCCCACAGTCCCTGGTTTAAAGCCCCAATCCAGGCCAGATGAGCAGATTCGGAAATAAAACTAATTTACAGGTGACACGATCTAGGAAGGTGAGAGAGCAGGTGTAACGTCTACGTGTTAGGCAGCAGTCTACACACTCCCGGTCCCATGTCTACACGAGTGTCTGCACGAGTGTCCACACTTACGTCTACATTAGTACCCGCACGTAGACAGTAATGTCTACACTAATGTCTGCGTTAATATCTACACGTGTCTACATTACTGTTTACACTAATACCTACAATGTCCACACTAGTGTCTACATTAGAGTCCACGCTAGAGTTTACACTAATGCCTACACGGATATTTACACTAACGTCCACATTAATGTCTACACTGGCATTTATATCGATGTTTACACTAACGTTCACACTATTATCTACACTAACGTTCACACTATTATCTACACTAACGTTCACTCTATTATCTACACTAATATTCACACTATTGTCTATACGGATATTTACACTAACGTCCACACTAGTCTCTACACTAGCATATACACTAATGTCTAACTAATATCTAAACTGATGTTTATAGTAACATCCACACTAGTGTCTACACTAACATTTACATTAATGTCTACACCAGGGGTCGGCAACCTTGTTCTGTACAGGGGCCAGAACACATGTATGTGAGCGGATGGCGGGCCACATCTAGCACGTGTGCACATGGATCCCTCCCCGGATGGCAGGCATCAAATCACGTGTTCACATAGTTCCCGCCCCTTTGAGGAGGCTACCTGGAGCACTGGCCTCCTAGTTATGGGCGCTCATGAACATGGCATACCTACGGACCATTGCCTTGGCTCTGTCCTGAAGGCGGTGGCTCAAATACACATACTCACTCGTCCCCGGCCTATTGACAATCCCAATCCCGACAGTGAAGCCCAGACACAGAAGGAGCGCAGCCGTGCCGGCAGCTTTGCGGAGGATGCAGTACAGCCAGAACTCGGCGCTCGGCAGTGCTCGGCGCTAGGCGGCTCCGCCATTGTGGCCACCAGCGCAAGCCTCCTTGCGTCACCGCGGCCTCCATTCCGGGAGGTACCGGAGATGAAGGAAGTCTGCGGGCCGGACGGTTTCGGAAAAAAAGAATATGCCTGCGGGCCAGATGATTTTGGGTTACGGGCCGCATTCGGCCCAGGGGCCGTAGGTTGCCAACCCCTGGCCTACACTAATCTACACCACATATACACTAGTGTCTATACTAGTGTGTACATCATCTTCCACTACCTAGGCACCTGTGCACACACTCACCAGTCCACACTAGTCTTGCTGTGAAGCATTACGATGACCATTAAGAAGCTACAACATAATTTTAGGATGCAACAACAGACCGCTGGCACCATCGTCCCGACCATCTGGGCAAGTAGTTACGAGACCAGATTATAAGAGCTCAGAAGTTGTGAAACTGAATTAAATAAATTTGGCAATATAAATGAAACACTAGAAAACCAAAGTCATTATGGGACAGAAATCTGTTCTGGGCAACTATACTCGCAGTGACTTTGTGTGGTATTTGGTTTCCAAAATTCATTTCCACCAAAAATCCATGGAAATGAATTTCGGAAGCAAACACAATTTGCAGCTGCTACGAGATTGTCCATTTGGCGTGAAATTATCTTCCATTTCCATCACCCACTGTATTCTTAACGCAAGCTGTCAACCATCGTTCTCCCAACAGAGTATTCCAAGTTCATCTGTGATTTTGACCCCCTTCTCCTCTCTATACACCCACACCCCAGCCATTTACTTCATATGTACAGCACGGAAATAGGCCCTTCGGCCCACCAAGTCCGCACCGACCTGCGATCCCCGCACACTAATGCTATCCCACATGCACTAGGAACAATTTACAATTTTACCAAGCCAATCAAGGCAATCCTGTATAACTTTTTGGTGTGGGAGGAAACCATAGCACCCAAAGAAATCTAGTGAGAAGGGGTGATCGATGGCCGGCGTGGACTGGCTGGGTTGAAGGGCCTTTTTCCACACTATCTTTCCATCAATCCATAATGGCAAAAGGTCAGAAATATGATAAAGTCATACAGTATGGAAACAGGCCCTTCAGCCCAACTCGTACATGCCGACCAAGATATCTCATCTAAACTAGTCCCATTTGCCCACATTTTCAGACTCTACCAATCTTCTACCTGAAGAATGGTCCCGACCTGAAATGTCACCCATCCTTTTTTTCCCCAGAGAAGCTGCCTGACCCGCTGGGTTATTCCAGCGCTTTGTGTCTATCTTTGGCGTAAGCCAGCATCTGCTTTTTCTTGTTTCTACATTCTACCCAAACAGTTTATTTGAAAATGAACCACATAAAATGAGTAATTCTCATTATTAGCTCTCCGGAGAGACTTTATTCATCAGGGTAGGCAGGCTGAGATTGTATTCCTTGGAGCCGGAGAATAATGGGTGATCTTATAGAGGTGTACACAATAATGTGAGGAATAGATTGTGTAAACACACAATCTCTAACCCAAAGTAGTAGGGAAAATTGGGAACCAGAGGACATAGTTTTAAGGTGAAGGGGAAAGATTTAATAGGACGCTGAGGGGCAAATTTTTCACACAAACGATGGGGGGGTGTATGGAACGAGCCGCCAGGGGAGGTAGTTGAGGCAGGTAGTATCGCAACATTTAAGAAACATTTAGACAGGTATGTGGACAGGACAGGTTTACAGAGATATGGGACAAGCGCAGGTTGGTGGGACTAGCGTAGATGGGACATTTTGGTCGATGTGGGCAAGTTGGGCTGATGGGCCTGTTTCAACACTGTATGACTCTATGACTCTCTACAGTTTGTGTAAATGAGTCATTTTGTACGCGCTGCATCAATGAATAGAAGGGAAGTTGGCCGTAAATTGCAGCAGTACAGAACATGAATTTGTACATTCTAAATCTTCTCACTCGGTACACAATGGAATAAGGACAGATGTATCCTGGAGAGTGTGACCAAAAAAATGTGAATAAAAAAAATAACACTGGGATGTCAAAGGAAAGCTGAAGGATTAAGCATTAGAATTGCCCTGGATATTCTTTAATACAAAAAAAAAATGAAAAAGTCCACCGCATATTTTATAATGCCATCAAAATTTAAACATTTAGAATGTTTGAGTAAATTAACCAGAGCCCCAGGTTTTAATAGGGCAGTCTGTGATGGCAGTTCAGTAGGTACTGGTTTTTGAGACATAATTGTGTTGCAAAGCTACTTCAATAAGAGTCGTGAAATGGAAATGCAGATTCAGAAGCAAAACAAACATGTGAAATAAATTAGTCTGCAACAATATTCTTAATGGAAAATAGGACATACGAATGATTATGCAAAACTGTTCAGACTGGAAAATAAAATACGCATCAAAGTATAGTTGGCTTTAACTAAACTACTTCTGCATTCCAAATCAAATTATAAACCCTGACTTGAGCTGACAACAGCTAATCAACTGGATAAAACCACTCCTAAAAATTGGTCGATACTTCCATAAAGCTACAAGAGAATTGTCACACGTTTTTTCAAAAGTTAACTTGAGCTTTTTAAAAAAAAATCTGATTTATAAAGGCATTTGCTTCATGCACATCAGTGACCCTTTTTTTCTGCTGGGTTGGATTAATTCTTTGGAACACACATAACATGCAATAGGTGTGAGGTGCCATCGTATATTCCAGCTCAAAATGTCCAATGAGCCGTAAATAACAACAAATCAAAGCATCTAAAATACTGGATTTCCAATTACTTTTCATGTTATTGTAACTGCAAAATATTAGGTTAAAGTAACTAAAGAAAATCGAAAAACATTAGCTTGATTGCAACAAAGGCGGGTGGCATAATAGCGTAGCAGTAGAGTTGCTGTCATACAAGGTTTCAAATTTCACATGTACCAATTAAGGTACAGTGAAATTTGAGTTGCCGTACAGCCATACTAAGTGAAAAGCAGCATGACACCCAGCCACATAAAATAAAAATTAACATAAACATCCACCACAGTGGGGCTCCCCACATTCCTCACTGTGATGGAAGGTAATAAAGTCCAATCTTCTCCCTCTTCATTCTCTCACGGTCGGGGCTGTTGAACCATCCTCAGTCGGGGAGATAAAAGCTCCCTCAGCCGGCGATCCGAAGCCCTCGCATCGGGGTGATCGAAATTTGTGTGTCGGGGCGGTTGAAACTCTCCATGGTTTGGAGCTCCAGAATCGGTCTCTAACCAGGGCCCGCAGACTCCACAATGTTAAAGTCCACAGGCCCGTGGTTGGAGCTCTCCACAGTCGATCACCGGCAAAGGGATCGCAAGCTCCACGATGGTAAGTCCGCGCCGCACCCACGGTTGAAGCGTCCTCCCACTCCACGATGTTAGGCCAACGACGGAGATACAGGGATTTGTAGATTAAAAAAGTTTCCCCCAGCTTCTGTAAAATTGCCTCCAACAGCTAGTAACAAAAACAGAAGAAAGGAAGGTAATTGCTGGCGCCATGTATGGGTGGTAGAGTGCTGGCATGCAGCGGGTTAGTGCGGGACTCGCTGGGGCCGAGAATAGGGTTCAGAGGGAAAGATAGATCAGCCTTTATTGAATGGCGGAATAGACTTGAAGGGCCGAATGGCTTAATTCTGCTCCGATAGCTTATGAATTTATGAATAGCGTGGTAGATCTAGGTTCGATCCTGACTACAGGTGCTGTCTGTACAGCGTTTATACGTTCTCCCCGTGACCATATAGGTTTTCTTTGGGTGCTCCGGTTTCCTCCCACATTCCAAAGACTTGCAGATTTGTAGGTTAAGTGGCTTCTGAAAAATTGCAAGCTAGTCAGATTGTATGGGTGGGTGCTGATAGACAACTCAGGGCCATGCCTATCTTAGGCATCGAAAAGAGGAATGTCTGACTGCGAATGATTGGAAAGTTGAAACTCAGATTATCTGATAGATCAGATGCCTAGCATGAAACAGGAATGCAGGATGAGTTTAGATTAGAGATACAGCATGGAAGCAGGATGATGTTAAGAAGCTGGCCAGCATCCCATATACCATGTCATCCCCACTTTCACATCCACTCTCCACACACTAGGGACAATATACAGAAGCCAATTAACCTACAAACCTGCAGGTCTTTGGGATGTGGGAGGGAACCGGAGCACCCGTAGAACCCGACACGGTCACAGGGAGAACATGCAAACTCGGTACAGACAGCACTCGAGGTCAGGATCGAACCCGGGTCTCTGGCGCTGTGAGGCAGCAGCTCTGCCGGCTGTGTTATTGTGCCGCCCTTTCATATTGAGATAGATAGAAATGAAAACCAGGGCAATATTAGAAATAGCAGCGAAGGGGATTTCTCTTAACTTTTTCTGTCCCGTAACACAGAGGTTGCAGAAGCACAAACTGTTGTGAACTCCTTCGAATAGACTTGAAGTGGTGCAGCCTTGATAAGGGGGGCAAGTCGAATTTAAACAGCAGAAATGGGAGAAGATGCAAAGTTGCAGCAAAAGATACCTTGGATGAAAGGATGATTCGAGATGGGATTTCGGAGAAAAGATAGTTACTTGAAAAAAAGGGACGCGTGATCAGTTTTAAACAAACAAGGTCATCGTATTTACAATCAGCAGGATATTGTTAAAAAGCTTGTGTGAATTATAGCCTGTTATCGCTAGGAAAGCAATGGGATCTAACCAAGTTTCTGACAGCAGTATATTTTAAACCACAGAAGGGACAACTAATTCCATGTTAACTAAACTACAATGTTGAATGGAAAAGATCACGCAAGAGACATTTACTAAGTTAGAGATTGGTAAGATGTGTCAGTACATTAGTAGGGAAATGTACATTTACATTCATTTCATTCATAATTCAAGGATGAAGATATGAACATACTTGCAATACGTTCCCTTCCGGATAATGCAACACATCACATTACGGTGAAGTTAATTTGACGTGAAATTTAAAAAAGATATACAGTGTGACAGACACAAACAATGCTTTGTTACGAGATAATGTGATAAGTAGATTAATTCCACATGGAATTACTTATTAGTCGGCCACATTGACACATTTGCTGCAGTAAGGTTTACGCAACGGACTGTTTCCTAAAGATAATGCGATACATAAATATAATTAAGCCAAATTCAAGTGCAAAGGGATATACATAGTGCAAAATACAATTCTCAGGTTTAGGAAAAGATTTATTAGGCTCCTGAGTTTAGTTTTGTTTTGTTTAGAGGTACAGTGTTTAGATAAACGGCCCTTTGGCCTACCGAGTCCGCGCCGACCAGCAATCCCCGTACACTAACACTATCCTACACACACTTTAGGGACAATTCACAACTTTACCGAAGCCAATTAACCTACAAACTTGTACATCTTTGGAGTGTGGGAGGAAACCAGGAACACCCAAGAGAAAAGCCATGTGGTCACAGGGAGTACATACAAACTCCATACAGACAGCACCCATAGTCAGGATCGAACCCATGTCTCTGGCGCTGTAAAGGCAGCAACTGTACCACTCTGCCATCGTATCACGCTGAGGGGTAACTTTTGTACACAAGTGTAAAGAACAGATCTGGATAGACAGGGGCAAATGCAGGCAGATGGGACTAGTGTAGCTGGGGCATGTTGGACCGAAGGGCCTGTTTCCACACTGTATGACTATGGCTGTGCTGTACCTCGAAACTAAACCAAAATGTGCTCAGATATTCCTGTTTTGAAAGCACTCATCTGATTTAAGCATCATTCACTTTCCACTCTTGTCAGCGCGTGATCTGTGTGATCCGTTGATTAGATGTTTGTGTCTGAAGTCAAGGGACAACCCAAATTTCACGTTTGCCCCATTACACCACAAGATTGAGCAACAAATTCTAGCTCGTACACTCGGGAAGCAGAACGTTAACTGCAGACGTTACAGATAAATTTTTAATTAAATCTATCCATATCATTCCACCTTCTATGAAGTCGTCAAACAAAAAGAGACTATAGATCATTCAACCCGCAGTTATAACACACTGATTTATGCTTTTGGGGTCCTATTCAAAATAAACACTGCAGAATTATATTAGAGAAACTTGGACTACATTTCAAACACTACTGTGTTGCCATACTGGTCCATCTAGCTAAAATGAGGCATTTATCATATTATGAGAGTACTGAACTGTATTTATAAAGCATGCTACCAGAAATAGCTCCTGTCACACAATAATTAAACTGCTGGAATGTATCCAAGTCTCTGGAAGTGGAAATAGCTGGCATAAATGGTTGCAGGATAATATGGGTCTGTCACAGATTGATATGGCTGGCATATCATATTTAAATAATATGAGCACATTTATAAATATTGTTAATGACTGGTTTAACCACTATTGACAGTATGGAGAGGTTTATACAATGCAACACTTCCATCATTAGTAAAACACAAAGTGCTGGAGTAACTCAGTGGATCAGACAGCATCACTGGAGAAGACAACATTAGACAACGTTTCATGCCGGGACCCTTCTTCGACCTCCCTTCCACCTAAAGCATTTGCTTGTAGCTTAGTTTAGTTTAGAGATACAATGTGGAAATAGGACATTCGGCCCATCGAGTCCTCACCGAACACAATCCCCAGTACACTAGTCCTATCCTAGGCAATTTACAGACGTCAATTAACCTACAAACCTGCACAGGGAGAAAGTACAAACTCCACAGACAGACAGCACCCAAAGTCAGGATCAAACCCCGGTCCCTGGCGCTGTGAGGCAGCAGCTCTACCAGCTACGCCACTGTGCCACCCTTGGTTAGCTTTAAGTAAAGATCACACATTACCCTCGACGTCAGGGCTCAGGTAGTTGCGTATTTCATTGAGAATGAAGTTAATCTCTTCCTCGTGCGGAATGGGTTTAGCTGTGACCTCCGTCGGCCTGTCAGTGGTCCCTGCGATCACCATTCCCTCCCACGGCAAGAAAAATATAACTCTGCCATCGCTTGTTGTTGGATCCAACAGACCCATTGCTTCAGGGCTTTAAGGATAAAAGCAGGGGTTATGTTCAATATACAATTTATTCCAAACCAATGATTCACGCTAGTGCAACAAGACTTTCTATTTGTTTCAGTTTTTAGTTTAGTTCAGACAAAGAGCGTGGAAACATCCCACTGAGTCCGCGCCGACCATCAATCACCCATACACTACTTCTATCCTACACATTGGGGGCAATTTACAGAAGCCAATTAACCTACATCGATGGGATGCGAGAGGAAAAAATAAACTGGAGCACCTGTAGAAAACTCACGCGGTCACAGGGAGAAGGTACAAACACCGTACAGACAACACCCTTAGTCAGGATCGCACCAGGCCGGGTCTCTGGCGCTACAGGGCAGCAACTCTACCACCATGTCACACATTAGAGTCATACAGCGTGGAAACAGGCTCTTTGGCCAAAGTTTAACTTGCCCACACCGACCGAGGCACCCCATGTTCACTAATCATAGCGCATCACCCATCTTCACCCCAAGCTGCACCTCTCCTTCACCAGCCCGCATTTGCCCCATATCCCTCTTAACCTTTCCCATCCATGTGCCTGTCCAAATGTTTTTTAATTGTTGTTATTGGCTTAACTAATTAGCTTAAATATAGTGAATTTGTAAAATACCTGTTTAAGATCAACCTTTCAATAACAGTTTCCTGCCTCTGCATCAACATATAGGCGACAATTCATAGTCATACAGCATGGAAACAGGCCCTTCAGCCCAGCTCGTCCTTGATGCCCCATCTAAGCTCGACCAATTTGCCCTCAATAAGTAAATGCAATGAAGTCCTCATAAGACCATAAGACATTGGAGCAGAATTAGGCCATTCAGCCCATCGAGTCTGCTCCGCCATTCAATGATGGCTGGTTTATTCTTTCCTCTCAACCTCATTCTCCTGACTTCCACCCAAAACCTTTGACACCCTTACTAATCACCAGCACTCCAGCACTTTGTGTCTTTTTTTTTTGCATACCAGCACCTACAGTTCTCTCTGTCCCCATTTGCCGGAGGTTGACCCACACCCTTCATAACATTTGCTATCCAATGTTATTCGTTATTAGACAATTTACAATTGAACCTCTTCATTCACAAATACAACGGCACCGTGGTACAGTGGTAGAGTTGCTGCCTTACAGCACCAGAGACCCGGGTTCCATCCTGACCACCGGTGTTGTCTGTACGGAGTTTGTACTTTCTACCTGAGACTGAGTGGGTTTTTTCCTGGTGCTCAGGTTTCCTCCCACATTCCAAAGACGTGCAGGTTTGTAGCTTAATTGTATTCGGTATAAATTGTAAATTGTCCCTGTCTAGGATAGTGTTAGTGTATGGAGATGGAGAGTGACATTGTTAATTCAGAAACAATGGTTCTGAACTTAAAGAAAGGTAACTTTGAGGGTATGAGACGTGAATTGGCCAAGATTGACTGGCAATTAATTCTAAAAGGGTTGACAGTGGATATGCAATGGAAGACATTTAAAGACTGCATGGATGAACTACAAAAATTGTTCATCCCAGTTTGGCAAAAGAATAAATCAGGGAAGGTAGTACATCCATGGATAACAAGGGAAATCATGGATAGTATCAAAGCGAAGGATGATGCGTACAAATTAGCCAGAAAAAACAGCGTACCGGAGGACTGGGAGAAATTCAAAGACCAGCAAAGGAGGACAAAGGGCTTAATTAGGAAAGGAAAAATAGATTATGAAAGAAAACTGGCAGGGAACATAAAAACTGACTGCAAAAGTTTTTATAGATATGTGAAAAGAAAGAGATTAGTTAAAACAAATGTAGGTCCCTTGCAGTCAGAAACAGGTGAGTTGATCATGGGGAACAAGGATATGGCGGACCAATTGAATAACTACTTTGGTTCCGTCTTCACTAAGGAAGACATAAATAATTTGCCTGAAATAGCAGGGGACGGCGGGTCAAAGGAGTTGGAGGAATTGAGTGAAATCCAGGTTAGCCGGGAAGTGGTGTTGGGTAAATTGAATGGATTAAAGGCCGATAAATCCCCAGGGCCAGATAGGCCGCATCCCAGAGTACTTAAGGAAGTAGCTCCAGAAATAGTGGATGCATTAGTAATAATCTTTCAAAACTCTTTAGATTCTGGAGTAGTTCCTGAAGATTGGCGGGTAGCAAACGTAACCCCACTTTTTAAGAAGGGAGGGAGAGAGAAAATGGGGAATTACAGACCAGTTAGTCTAACATCGGTAGTGGGGAAACTGCTAGAGTCAGTTATTAAAGATGGGATAGCAGCACATTTGGAAAGTGGTGAAATTATTGGACAAAGTCAGCATGGATTTCCGAAAGGTAAATCATGTCTGACGAATCTTATAGAATTTTTCGAGGATGTAACTAGTAGCGTGGATAGGGGAGAACCAGTGGATGTGGTGTATCTGGACTTCCAGAAGGCTTTCGACAAGGTCCCACATAAGAGATTAGTATACAAACTTAAAGCTCAAGGCATTGGGGGTTCAGTATTGATGTGGATAGAGAACTGGCTGGCAAACAGGAAGCAAAGAGTAGGAGTAAACGGGTCCTTTTCACAATGGCAGACAGTGACTAGTGGGGTACCGCAAGGCTCAGTGCTGGGACCCCAGCTATTTACAATATATATTAATGATCTGGATGAGGGAATTGAAGGCAATATCTCCAAGTTTGCGGATGACACTAAGCTGGGGGGCAGTGTTAGCTGTGAGGAGGATGCTAGGAGACTGCAAGGTGACTTGGATAGGCTGGGTGAGTGGGCAAATGTTTGGCAGATGCAGTATAATGTGGATAAATGTGAGGTTATCCATTTTGGTGGCAAAAACGGGAAAGCAGACTATTATCTAAATGGTGGCCGATTGGGAAAGGGGGAGATGCAGCGAGACCTGGGTGTCATGGTACACCAGTCATTGAAGGTAGGAATGCAGGTGCAGCAGGCAGTAAAGAAAGCGAATGGTATGTTAGCTTTCATTGCAAAAGGATTTGAGTACAGGAGCAGGGAGGTTCTACTGCAGTTGTACAGGGTCTTGGTGAGACCACACCTGGAGTATTGCGTACAGTTTTGGTCTCCAAATCTGAGGAAGGACATTATTGCCATAGAGGGAGTGCAGAGACGGTTCACCAGACTGATTCCTGGGATGTCAGGACTGTCTTATGACGAAAGACTGGATAGACTTGGTTTATACTCTCTAGAATTTAGAAGATTGAGAGGGGATCTTATAGAAACTTACAAAATTCTTAAGGGGTTGGACAGGCTAGATGCAGGAAGATTGTTCCCGATGTTAGGGAAGTCCAGGACAGGGGTCACAGCTTAAGGATAAGGGGGAAATCCTTTAAAACCGAGATGAGAAGAACTTTTTTCACACAGAGAGTGGTGAATCTCTGGAACTCTCTGCCACAGAGGGTAGTTGAAGCCAGTTCATTGGCTATATTTAAGAGGGAGTTAGATGTGGCCCTTGTGGCTAAGGGGATCAGGGGGTATGGAGAGAAGGCAGGTACGGGATACTGAGTTGGATGATCAGCCATGATCATATTGAATGGCGGTGCAGGCTCGAAGGGCCGAATGGCCTACTCCTGCACCTAATTTCTATGTTTCTATGTTTCTATGAGATGGTTGGTTCGCACTCAGTGGGCTGAAGGGCTTGTTTCCGCACTGCATCTCAAAACTAAACAACAAAAATCAATCTAGATGGCAAGAGGCAGATTGTTGAATGACCTAAATGATTTGCTGCCTAATGTACAAGAATTACCTTTCAAATGAAAACTCTCGCATTGAGTCCAGTCAACATGTAATTTTCAAGTGAGGTTTTATCTTTTGCGGTATTTTATTACCTATAATAGCCAGGCAAGACAACATGGACACCAGCACTGGGTTCACAGATTTTCTTGACTCCTATGTCATCCATTTGGCGTAATGTATCCGTGAACGGTCCTGTGGCATTGATAACACACTTGGCCTTCACCTCAAATATTTCTCCTGCGAAAAAAAAACAAGACTGATCAGATGCCCTAAATCTGGAGTAAGATTCAAATGAGCAAAAGTAATTGAAGAGTGTTTAGTTGTCACACAGTATAGAACAAAATGTGAAGATCCGTTAGTCATAGAGTCATAGAGTGATACAGTGTGGAAACAGGCCCTTCAGCCCTACTTGCCCACATCGGCCAACATGTCCCAACTACGCTAGTCCCACCTGCCTGCGTATGGTCCATATCCCTCCAAACCTGTCCTATCAATGTACCTGTCTAACTGTTTCTTAAATAGTCCCTGCCTCAACTACCTGCTCTGGCAGCTTGTTCCGTGCACCCACCACCCTTTGTACCATCACACTGCCCATTGTACAATCACAATGTTTAAAATAAATTGGGACAGGCACATGAATAGGATAGGCTTCAGAGGGATATGGGCCAAATACAGCAGGTTCAACCAGTGTAGATGAGGCATGTTGGTTAGTGTGGGCATGTTGGTCAGTGTGGGCAAGTTGGGCTGAAGGGCCTGTTTCCACGCTGTATGGCTCAATGCCTAGTTCAATCCTACACACCGCGGACAATTTCACAGAAGCCGACTAAGCTACAAACCTGAACGTCTTTGGAGCGTGGGAGGAAACCAGAGCACCTGGAGAAAACCCACATGGTCACCGGGATAACGTACAAACTCCATACAGACAGCGCCCGCATTCAGGATCGAACTCGGGTTTTTGGCGCTGTAAGTAAGTATGTTACAAAACTTACATTCAGCGGCGCTGCAGTTCTGCCACTGGCCGTGTGCGCGACTTTGGCGCCTTTGAGAGGGGGGCGGGATTAAAATGCCGTTTTCTCCTGCCTGTCGGAGTCGATCTTTCTCAGGCTGTTCAGCTGCTGCAGAGAAATCGCTCCAACATCCGTTGTATGAAGTTTTTTAAAAACATCGCTGGATAATTTAATCGCAGGAGTAAAATAAAAATCGACATCTAACACCGTCAATGAGACGGATCTCCCGTACGGGACAAATAAAGGCAAGCCGTTTATTTTACATATAAACTTGCTTCTTAGGATTATTTTAATCGAAATTTTACGTTGTGAAAAGGTGATTTAGGCCCCATACGAACTGGCAGTGTTTTTCCTGGCGATATAGGGGTTTAAATTCACTGCAAACCTCAACGTTACAAATGATCGAGTTCCACAAAATCCCACTCGCAAGATGATTAAAATGGCCATTATTTTACGGGAATTAAACACTAAATTCCTTCCATTTGGCCTATAAATTCATGACAATGAGATTTAAAAATCATGTTATATTGTGAATTCTTGTGTGAATGTTATCTGGACACTTAGGCTATTTAAAAATGTTAACCTTTTCTTAAGAAATTGATAGATGTTTAGATCTAGTAATTGAATTTTGTAATTAGCTGCAATTAGGTAACTAACTAATTATATGCTTTAATTTCAGGTCATCCAAGTAAGATTGTTTCATATTTGTTTCAGAATGCTTCAATCAATAATAACTGAAAATTTCATTCAGTTCTCTTAATTGTTAAGAAAGTTTTGGGCTTTTGACTGTCCTCGATCGCAGCTTTTGAGTTAAGTCAATGGAAAAGCAATAGGGAACAAGATGCTCATTTCAGAGTATGGAAATGGCCATAACTTTTTTAATACTGAAGATATGAAAGTGAATTAGGTGTCAAATTAAACTTCTTGTTATGCTTTATCTGATGGGATAAATTGCAGACTTGATTTTTAAAATCTCAAAATTTTGTAACATTGCTACTGTAAGGCAGCAATTCTACCGCTGCGCCACTGTGGAACTGTGGAATAACCCACCCATTTAAACCAAAGCTTTTTTATTGCCCCCAACATTGCTGGATGGGTTGATCATAAATATAAAAAAACAATTAACAAAGATAGATACAAAGTGCTGAAGTAACTTAGCAGGTTAGGCAACATCTCTGGAGAAAAAAGATGGACGATGTTTCTGGTCAGGACCCTTCTACAGACCCCCTGAATGGACTTTACCAAGGCTGGACGCAAAGTGATGGAGTAACTCAGTGGGTCAGGCAGCATCCTTGGAGAAAATGGATAGTTGACGTTTTGGGTCCGGACCATTCTTCAGGCCGACCCAACCCGAAAAGTCACCTATCCTTTTCTCCAAAGATGCTGCCTGACCCATTGAGTTATTCCAACTTTGTGTCCGTTATGTTTGCAAAAGCAGGTCCTTGTTCCTACAACTTCAGTCATTCATTGTGTCTATCTTTGGTATGAACAAGTATCATCATTGGTGGTTTTGATTTTCATTCATTTGTTCATGATACCTTTTCATATCTCTAGTTTCCCACTCCCTGACTCTTAGTCTGACGAAGGATCTCAACCCGAATTATCCCCTATTCCTTTTCTCCAGAGATCCTGCCTGACCTGCTGAGTTACTCCAGCTTTTTATGTCTATCTTCCGTGTTCATAAGTTCTGGGAGCAAAATTAAGCGATTCGGCCCATGGAATCTACTCCGCCATCCAATCATGCGTGATCTATCTTTCTCTCTCAACCCCATTCTCCTGCCTTGTCCCCGTAATCTCTAATACCCATGCTAATCACAAATCTGTCAATTTCCACCTTATAAATATCCATTGACTTGGCCTCCACAGCTGTCTGTGGCAATGAATTCCACAGATTCACCATCCTCTGACTAAAGAAATTCCTCCCCATCTTTCCAAAGGTACATCCATTTATTCTGAGGCTATGGCTTCTGGTTCTCGACTCTCTCACTAGTGGAAACATCCTCTCCACATCCACTCTATCCAGGCCTTGCATTGTTCGGTAAGTTTCAATGAGGTCCCCCCTCATTCTTCTAAACTCCAGCGAGTATAGGCCCAGTGACATCAAACGCTCATCATATGTTAACCCGATCAGGTGGAAATCCACATCTGCAGTTCCTCTCTGCACATTTTGTCTGCATTTCCATCCTATGCACTGAAACAGTTAATGTTGCTTAAGGTGATGGATCTGCCTACCTGTCTGGACGTCCTTGCACTCAGCGCCACATATATATTGTTTGCTAGTCTCCGGATCCGTGCTCTTCAGGAGTTTCACCGCCTCGACATAATTGGCAATGGCAGCCCCATACCTGGCAGCAGTGAGAGCGATCGCAAGGTTCATCCGCGCATCATCGTGTTGCCCTGCAGCAAGTGGACAGATTGCCAGGGAGAGCATGAGTCACCTCAAGCCACTGACTTGTGCTACAGAAGTGTGTCAGAACAGATCTGTCACATCTGTCCCTGTCAGATTGCATCTATCTCATTCTCAGCCCAGACTTAGGATAATAATTCTAAGGACACAATTATTCTAAGATACTCGCTGTATCTCTAAAGTCTTAAATTAAAGTTACTAATCACAACGTTTAACAAACATTTAGACAGGTTTGCCTGTTCTTTTCGCCAGAGATGCTGCCTGACCCGCTGTTACTCCAGCGTTTTGTTCAGATGTTATAGGAGCAAACTCGCTGGAGTTTAGATGGATGAGGGGATCCTCATTGAAACTTACTCAATAGTGAAAGGCTTGGATAGAGTGGATGTGGAGAGAATGCTCCACTAGTGGGAGAGTCTAGGACCAGAGATCATAGCCTCAGAATTAAAGGATATTCCTTTAGGAAAGAGATGAGGAGGAATTTCTTTATAGTCAGAGGGTGGTGAATCTGTGGAATTCATTGCCACAGACGGTTGTGGAGGCCAAGTCAATGGATATATTTAAGGCAGAGATAGATAGATTCTTGACTAGTGCGAGTGTCAAGGGTTATGGGGAGGAGGCAGGAGAATGGGGTTAGGAGGAAGAAATAGATCAGTCATGATCTATGTATACTTGTATGTAGCAGAAACAAAAACTGCAATTGCTGGTTAATGCACAAAAGGACACAGAGTACTGGAGTAACTCAGCGGGTCAGGCAGCATCTCTGGAGAACATGGATAGGTGACATTAGAGGGCGAGACCCTTCTTCGGACTGCAATTGATTCCAGCAGTTTTGTGTATTGACCAGCCTCTGCTGTTCTTTGTAACTACAATAATTCTAAGAACTAATTTCCACACACAGCCCCAATTTAAAGTGTTAATTAATATCCCCCATGTCATAGGATATGAAAGGATTTCCATAAAGAAGCAATCTTGCTTTGTCACTCACATATAAATGAGTGAATGTTACTTTCTTGTCACATGTACACATGTATGTATAGGTACAGGGAAATTCTTTATTTTGCAAAGAGTCGCCACGGAAAGGGCGCTGACAAGTTACAAATAGTATTAATTACAGTCCTGATTGTCCCTCTTTGTTCCCAGCGCCCCTCCACCCACCCCTCCAACCCCCCCCCCCCCCCCCCCCCCCCCCCCCCGTCAATGCTGGGTCCCCTCTTTGTTCTTGCCGCCCCGTCCCCTCCCAAGCTGGGTCCTTTCCGCTGTTCTGGAAGGAAAATACCTTCAGATCTCTCTAGTATTCCAGTGATCCAGGTCAACGTTCTTCAATTTTTAAAGCAAAGGTTATCAAAAGGGGACAAATGAACAAAGCCCGATTTCATGACTAAGTGATTCTTATGTACATCATTAAAAGATTCATTACTATATTTAAAAAAAAATCCCTGACACAAAGAGAACAGACAGTCGAGATGGTTTATCATATTTAATGTCTGTGTCTTGAGGGTCTTCTTCTATTTATTAATGCGACTGAAGTTAAAATCATGAATGTTGTGCTATGAGCAAAATTGGTCTGCATTGCAGGGGCACTGACTCTGTGTGCCCTGAATTCATAATCACTCATGGCTAGGAGCTGGCAATAAGGTTAATGCTACCACAAGCTAACAGCAATGTTAGCATATACATATTTAGAAAGACTGTGCCTTTATGTTAAACAGAAGTCATTTGTGGCAGGTTTTCAACCAATCTTTTAATATCCACAGTCCTTTATGGAAAAGATACAAAAATGGATGTGAAATTGATTAAAGACAACAGATACCTTGTACACATTGTTAAATCTTCTTAAACATTTGTTCCATAAATGCAATGAAATAGTTACAATTACTTTAATCTTTGACGCCAAAATTACAAGGTTAATCTGTATCTCCTCTGTTATCAGGCTTCTGAACGGTCCTACCACAAGCTAGGAAGCATTCCGATTCGCCATGGTACTAAGTACTAAGAAATACAGCGTGGATACAGGACCTTTGGCCCACCGAGTCCACGTCGACGTTCGATCACCATTTCACCTAGTTCTACGTTCTGCCACATTTTCATCCACTCCCTACGCACCAACGACAATTTATAGCAGAGTCCACTTAACTGATAAATCCACGTCTTTGGAGTGTGGGAAAAACTGGAACACCTGGAGGAAACCAACATGGTCACAGGGAGAAGGTGCAAACTCCACACTGGCAGCACCTGAGGTGAGGATCGAACACGGGTCTCTGGTGCTGTGAGGCAGCGACTCTACCAGCCATCTCCGTTATCTAATTGCGGACACTGGACTTTGTCTCTGGAACTATTGCACTACAATATTGAGAATTATATTCTGCTCTCTGTATTTTCTCCTTCACTATCAATTTTACTTGAGTTTGGCTTGATTATATTTATCTGATCTGTTTGGACAGCATGCAAACCAAAGGTTTTTACTGTATCTCAGTAGACATGACAATAATAAACCTAAACCCAGAAATATCTCGTTTGATTGAATAGCATGCAAAAGAAAGCTTTTCACTGTACCTATTAGACTTTAGAGATACAGTGCGGAAACAGGTCCCTTCATCCCATCAAGTCAACGCCAATGAGTGATCACCCCGCACACTAACAGTATCAAGACAATTTTCAAATTTCAGATGCCAAATAACTTACAAACCTACACGTCTTTGGAGTGTGGGAGGAAACCAGAGCACCCGGAGAAAACCCACGCAAGTCACGGGGAGAACGTACAAGCTCCGGACAGACAGCACCCCGAGTCAGGATCGAACCCAGGTCTCTGTCGCTGTAAGGCAGCAACTCTATCGCTGCGCCACCATGCTGCCCTAAGTACACTCAGTACACGTGACAGTAATAAACCCAAACTATAAACAACTTAAAACTACAATCACAACTATTTTTGTCCCTTATTTTACACTGCTATCCAATTCATGTTATAACCCTCGAAAACCACACACTCTACCCTTTTGTAGAAAATTCAAAAAATCGCTAACCTCTGCTCAGACGATTCAAAAAGTAATCTCGTTAAATAAATAAAACTGAAGATATTTAAAAGATTCCTCACGCACAACTCTAGTAAAACACATAGCGCAGCGACACACACGCAAGTACACACACACTGAGCATACACGCACAACACATGCACACAGGCGTGCAAACGCACGCATACACATACACACACACGCACGAGTACACACACACACACAGAATGTATACACACAACACATGCACACAGGCATGCAAACACACGCACACATACATACGCATGCACGATCTACCATCAAGCCAGTGAGCAAAGCCAATTTAATCTGCAGCTCCCCGAGGTAAGTATAGTTCAGTGTCCTGCCCCCACTCTGACTGAGGATAATCCCCATTTCCTCAAGGAAGAAAGTGCATTGAAGTGAAGAGAATTCTGCACAGGAATAAAACGATCTAAAATGACAGAGACAATAATGACAATGAATTTCATGTCTCCCAGTCATGAGACCGCAATGCTTGACTGGGCTGACTTGTCCAATTAAATTGTTGCAGGTACAGCGGAAGAGGCAGTTATCATCTGCGAGCTTGTGGCTCTAGCTCCCCTGGCCTAGTGAACTGTAGTGGAAGGCAGACTCCTCCTGTTCTGTTTGCCACAAGACGACTGAAGGCTCCAGTAAACATTTCCCAATGGGGGGGGGCGAATATTCATCCTGACAAACACAAGACGACTGCCTTGTGCGATTGCCGAGCCCCCACATCTTGCGGCTCGTAAAACAACTGATCTACCGGGAAAAGCGCATCTGAATACCGAGAAATCTTGCCGTGGCTTTGGAATAAAGTGTCGTCTCGGATATTCCTTCGGCCGCTTGAGTGAATCTGACAGATTACTGCTCACATTTCAGTCACATCCCATGAGAAAATATGTTGCCTTTTCCCTTCCAAGAGAATGAGGATATCAACAAATGCTAAATGAACTCTGACAACTACCCCTAAGAAATAAAGTCGTGAGCTTGTGGCTACAAAGGAAACCTTGACTAAATGGGACATGTTGTATACACCCAGGCTAACAACTAACATATGGTTTGCTTTCCTTATGCCAACATAGAGCTCGTCTCCCTGCAGTGAAGGAGATTCCGGCACTAGAATCTGGCCCTCAAATGTATTGGCTGCCATTCCGAATTTTCAGTTAAGACAGCACAGTGGCGCAGCTGGTAGAGCTGCTTCCTTGCAGCGCCAGAGATCCTGGTTCGATCCTGACCTTGGGTGCCGCCTGTATGTGTGGAGTCTGTATGTTCTCCCTGTGATCGCATGGGTTTTCTCCGGGTGCTCCGGATTCCACCCACATTCCAAAGATGTGCGCGTTTGTAGGTTAATTGGCTTCAGTAAAATTGTAAATTGTCCCTAGTGTGTAGGATAGTGCTAATGTACTGCGCTGGTCGGCGCAGACTCGGTGGGCCAAAGGGCCTGTTTCAGCGCTGTATCTCAAATGACTAAAATGGGAGCAACTCCAGGTGGGGATGGGAAGAGGGGACGGTAGTTTGTTATGATGTTAATTACCCAAATCTGGAGAGTTCAATGTTCATACCATTGGGTTGTCAGCTACCCCAGCAGAATATGAGGTGCCGTTCCTCCAGTTTACATGTGGACTCACTCTGGCAATGGAGAGAGGTCAGTGTGGGAATGGAGAGTTAAAATGGTTAGCAACCGGGAGATCCCTTGAGTTTAGGGTGCAGATGAGAAAGTGGGGATAACTAGTGTGAATAGGGTGATCGATGGTAGGCTAGACTCAGTGGGCCGAAGGGCCTGTATCCACACTGTAACGGTCCACCACCGATTTTCTGGCAACTGGTAGTCCGGCACCTCCTTTAATCTGGACAAAATTACGAGACCGCACTTGAAATCCGGACGTGCCGGCACTGCCCCAGCAGCTGTGGCTCTCGCCTGCAGTCCGTCTGTCTGTCTTTTTGTTTTTTTTTGTTTTCTTTTGTCTTGTTGGATGTATGTTTTAGTTTATTTTTAGTTGTGTATGTGTGGGGGTGGGGGAAACTGGTTTTAGTCTCTTCCATCAGTTGGATGCGACCTTTTCTTTGTCGTATCTCCGTCTCCGTCAACGCTGAGACCTAATCGCGGAGCTGGCAGCCTCCAACTGGGGCCGACCTCGAGGCTCCGGTGGCAGAGCCAGGACTCACCATCACGAAGCTGGCCGACTTCGGGGCTGTGGTGGCGCTGCGGTGGCGGCCCGACTTCAGAGCCTCGCAGGCCGCGGGCCCAGTGGACGACAACATTGGAAGCTCGCAGGTCCCAGGTTGGTGACCGGTTCTCCGGAGCTCCCGCAACAACCGCTTCGTCTGCTGGTCTAGAGGGTGGCAGCTTGAACCGGCCCGTTCGTGGAGCTCGGATTCGGCCGCGGGACTTACCATCACCCGGCGGGGGGCCCAACATCGAAAGCATGGATCATCTCAACGCAGAGGGAGAACAAGGGACTAAGAGACAAGGACTTAAAGACTTTTGCCTTCCATCACAGTGAGGAGGTGCCTGGTAGACTCATTGTGGTGGATGTTAAACTGTGTTCATTGTGTGTTCTGTTATTCTATTCTCTGTCATGACTGCAAGGTACGTAATTTCATTCAAACTAACAAGTTTGAATGACAATAAAGGATACTTTATACTTTATGTCACCCCCGGATGTCCCCCCGTAAATGTGGCGTCTAGGCTGGGTGAGGCGGCCGATCTCAACCTCATCGGGACTTTCGCAGCCGATCGTTGGGTCGAATTTGCCCCCCGCGGCCGGGACTCTGGAAGTCCGACCTGACCGAAGATCCGTTGAAGTCGCCGACTTCCAGGGACAATTTTGCGGGCGGCCTAGGCAGAACGTTCCGGTATCGTTGCCCTCCTCTCGGAGGCCATGACTTCCAGGGGATCTCAGCACCAGTCACATCTTCCCATCTCCACCTATTTATGGTTTGGTTCCCTCCATAACTCCCTCGTTCACTCACCCCTTCCCACCCAAACCAGGGACTCTCCCCTGTAACGGCAGGAGATGCAACACCTGTTCCTATACTACCTCCTCCCTTGACTCCACCCAGGGCCCCTGACAGTCCTTTCAGGTGAGGCAGAGGTTCCCTTGCACCTCCTCCAACCTCAGTTACTGTATCCGCTGTTCTCGATGTGGACTCCTAAACGTCAGTGAGACCAAGCGTAGACTGGGCGATCGTTTCACTGAACACCTCCGCTCAGTCTGCCTAAACCTACATGATCACCCAGTTGCCCTTCCCATTCCCACACTGGCCTTCCTTTACCTGGGCCACCTCCACTCTCAGAGTGAGGCCAGGCACAAATTGGAGGAACAGCCCCTCACAATTTACAACCCAGCGGTATGAACGGTGAAATATCTAATTTCAAGTAACCCCAGCAATCTCCTCCCCCCCCCCCCCCCCCCCCCCCCCCCCCCCCCCCCCGAGTCGACTTTCGTTCCACTGCATCCTTTTGATATCACCTCTTTCTCAGCCAACAATAAACCATCATGCCACCCTTCCTCATGGGCTCCACCCTTCCTTGGCCATCTGTTACCAGCCCTGCTTTGGCCTTTTCCTAACCAGCCTCCCCCCCCAAAAAAAGTCACCCATCCTTTTTCTCCATTAATTCCGATTCCCCTTTGACATATATTCCCAACCCTTTAGAAGAAGTAATTAATGTAAAGCAGTTACCATCATAGTACACAATGGCTCCGATAAGCTTTTCTTTCTTCAGCATAGGGAAGAGTTCCACCGCTCTTGACTTGGTGAGGAAGTAACTGTGTTTCAAACAAAGACTTCCAGCCAGAAAGTCATACATCTTTATTCCAGCCCAGAAATAAGGCAATTGCCACCACCTATTTAAGTAAAAAAAAGATAGTGTGATAAGCCTCACGAATAAACATAAATGAATGTTGTAGGACAGATGTCGTCAAGCTGGAAAGGGTACAGAGAAGGTCTACGAGGTTGTGACCAGTTAGCCTGACATCAGTGGTGGGGAAGATGCTGGAGTCAATTATAAAAGATAAAATAGCAGCACATTTGGGTAGCAGTAACATGATCGGTCCGAGTCAGCATGGATTTACGAAGGGGAAATCATGCTTGACTAATCTTCTGGAATTTTTTAAGGATGTAACTAGGAAAAAGGACAAAGGAGAGCCAATGGATGTGGTGTACCTAGACTTTCAGAAAGCATTTGATAAGGTCCCACATAGGAGATTAGTGGGCAAAATTATAGCACATGGTATTGGGGTAGGGTGCTGACATGGATAGAAAATTGGTTGGCAGACAGGGAACAAAGAGTAGGGATTAACGGGTCCCTTTCAGAATGGCAGGCAGTGACAAGTAGGGTACCGCAAGACTTGGTGCTGGGACCGCAGCTATTTACAATATATATTAATGATCTAGATGAAGGGATTAAAAGTAACATTAGCAAATTTGCAGATGACACTAAGCTGGGGCAGTGTGAACTGTGAAGTGGATGCTATGAGGATGCAGGGTGACTTGGACAGGTTGGGTGAGTGGGCAGATGCATGGTAGATGCAGTTTAATGTGGATAAATATGCGTTTATCCACTTTGGTAGCAAAAACAGGAAGGCAGATTATTATCTGAATGGTGTCAAATTGGGAAAAGGGTAAGTACAACGGGATCTGGAGGTCCTTGTTCATCAGTCACTGAAAGTAAGCATGCAGATACAGCAGGCAGTGAAGAAAGCTAATGACATGTTGGCCTTCATAATAAGAGGAGTTGAGTATAGGAGCTGCAGTTGTACAGGGCCCTAGTGAGACCACACCTGGAGTATTGTGTGCAGTTTTGGTCTCCAAATTTGAGGAAGGACATTCTTTCTATTGAAGGAGTGCAGCGTAGATTCACCAGGTATATTCCCAGGATGGCGGGACTATCATATGTTGATAGAATGGAGTGGTTGGGCTTGTATACTCTGGAATTCAGTAGGATGAGAGGGGACCTTATTGAAACATATAAGATTATTCAGGGTGCAGACACGCTAGAGGCAGGAAACATGTTCCCGATGTTGGGGGAGCCCAAAACAAGGGGTCACAGTTTAAGAATAAGGGGTAAGCCATTTAGAACGGAGATGAGAAAAAACTTTTTCACACAGATTTGTGAGTCTGTGGAATTCTCTGCCTCAGAAGGCGGTGGAGGCTGGTTCTCTGGATGCTTTCAAGAGAGAGTTAGATAGAGCTCTTAAAGATAGTGGAGTCAGGGGATATGTGGAGGACACGAACAGGGTACTGATTGTGGCTGATCAGCCATGAACAAATTGAATGGCGGTGCTGGCCAAAAGGGCCTAATGGCCTACTCTTGCACCTATTGTCTGTTGTCTATAGAGCTATAGGGAGAGGTTGGAGAGGCTAGGACGCTAATTCCTTGGACGCAGCAGACTGAGAGATGATCTGATAGAGGTGTACAAAATCATGAGGAGAATAGATTGGGTGAATGCACACAGTCTTTTACCCTGAGTAGGTGAATTTAAGAAGCAGAAGACATAGCCTTAAGGTGAGGGGGGAAAGATTGAATAGAAACCCGAGGGGCAATGTTTTTGTTTACAGAAAGAGTGATGGTGTCTGGAACGAGTTGCCAGAGGAGGTAGTTGAGGTAGGTACCATCAAAAATGTTTAAAAACATTTGGATAGGTACATGGATAGGATATGTTTAGGGGGACAAGGGCCAAACAGTTGCAGGTGGGCCTATTGTAGATGGACATGTTGGTCGGCATGGGCAAGCTGGGCCAAAGGGCCTGTTTCCATGTTGTATTGTTCTATGATTCCACCTAAATGTACAGTGAATTTGAGTCATGGAGTCATAGAGCACAGAAACAGGCCCTATGGGCCAACCTGCCCAAGTTGACCAAGGTGCCCCAACTAGGCTAGTCCCACCTGCCCATGTTTGGCCCATATCCGTTAAAACCTTTCCTATCCATGTACCAGTCCAAATGTCTTGTAAATATTGTTATCAATCCTGCTTTAGCTACCTCCTCCGGCAGCTCGTTCCATAAACCCACCACCATCTCTGTGAAAAAGTTACCCCTCTCGTTCCTATTAAATCTTTCCCCTCTCACCTTAAACCTTTGTCCTCTGGTTCTTGATTCCCCCACTCTGGGTAATCGTCTCTGTGCATTCACCCTAGCTTTTCCCCTGATGATCTTATACATCTCAATGAGATCACCCCTCATCCTCCTGCGCACCAAGGATAAAGCCCCAGCCTGCTCAACCTCTCCCTATAGCTCAGGCCCATGAGTCTTGGTAACATCCTCATAAATCTTCTCTGCACTCTATCCAGCTTAACAACATCCATCTGTACATAACTAAAACTCTGATCTTGTGCTCTTCCGGTATGCGCGTTTATATTTACTTGCGCAAAAAGGGTACACTATAGCGCTACGATTTTTCGCCACCTTACTCACCATTCTCCTGTGCGCAAGTGCAACAAGTTTTGTTCCGATCGATGGTATATTGTAAAAGTTATTAAGGTTTGAAAATCTTTAAAATGGCGCATGCGCAGATTGGTCTCCTTTCCTGTCATCGCTGCCATGCAGATTGGCCTCCTCTCGTGTCAGTCAGGTAGGGGCGTTGGTGGGACCACCCTGCACCATCACCCCGCTGTGACTGCGTCCGCTGTCAGTCAGCTGCAGGTCGCCACTGGCACCACGGTGAAGGAGTGGTAGCAACTGGGTGGGATGCTATCTACAGTCCACAGATGCTGCCGAGCCCGCTGAGTTCCTCCAGCACACTGTGTTTTTTATTTAACTCTTGAAATTGAAGTTAGACATAAAGCTGGAGTAACTCAGCGGGACAGGCAGCAACTCTAGAGAGAAGACCCTTCTTCAGACTGAACTGAACTCTCGTCGGTGAGAGTACTTGCGATTGACTGCAGAAGGGTCTCAACCCAAAAAGGCCACCCACTCCCCAGAGCTGCCGCCCGTTCCGCAGAGCCACCCCAGCCCCTCCCGTGTCCACCTTCAACTCCAGAGCCAAACAAAACACACAGAGTGCTGGAGGAACTCAGCGAGCCAGGCGGCACTCGTGGAGGGAACGGACCAGGAGCCGCCACGGGCCAGGATTCCCCCCACCCCCCAACAGGAAGGAACTGCAGATGCAGCCGTCCCTGCAAAACGCCAAATGATTCCGGGAATGCCGAGGCGAGAAGGTGAGAGAGAGGGAGTGAGAGACCGAGAGAGATCCAAAGGACAGATTCGGATCACAACTACGCCTCGCTGAGGCCTCACCAGAAGTTTCAAACCTACGGCCCCCTCCAGTTCCAGCCACGTGGACCAAGATACCACGTTGTAAACAACCACGTTCGCTACTTTGACTGGGAGTTCGCGTTCCGCCACAGTCCCGCCAGCGGATTACAGCCGTTTGATATCCGCTTCAGGAAGGAGCGGGTGGTCTACGAGTTGAGCATCCAGGAGGTGAACTCCGTTTATGGCGGAGAGACGCCAGGTCTGATGAGGGCCAAGTTCTTAGACGCTCATTATGGAATTGGGAAAAGTTCCAATGAGCTGGAAGACATTTATAGCTGCCCTTACAGCGCCACTTTCCTCCACACTCTCCATCTCATGGAGACTGGAAACCAAAGATCCTATAGCGGAGTAAGATAGTCTACTCGACAAAAAAGTCGTAGTAGGGTCATGGGTAATCTTCAGCACCATTTCCGTAACCGGCTTCCGTCTCCGCTCTGGTATCTTTGCTTTGGTCATGGTTTCTTCATGCACAAATCATCATTTTGTTTCTCAGCTGCAGGTGATCATTTTGATATTCCTACATAGTCCTCCTTATTAACTATGAACATCCATATAATTAAAAGTCTCATCTTGACCACTTTCTGTCTGTGCTGTATATTGATTTTAGAAATAACATTACCATATATTGCTATGATTTTTGCCCATCTTACTCACACTCCTCCTCCACTGAGCAGGCCCCAAGGATTTTTCACATCGATGAAAAATATAGTGAGTGTTTAAAAAACCTTGAGAACCTCTCACCTGTCAATCACTGTGATGAAGGTAACGCCCCTTCCGGGGAGGGACTATAAAACCCCGGATGCCTGGACATGACTCAGTCACTCTGCAAGATTGCTTGAGGGAGAGGCCACGACTCTCATTCTAAGCTGTGAATCAACTGATCTGTGAATCTGAGATGGGACCAGGGCCTCCACTGAACCCCCCTCCGCGGCTGCCGCCGGTTGTGGGCGAGACGATAGACAAGTTACTGTGAGGAGCGGAGAGGAGTCAGTGAGTGAGGCGGGAGAGGCCATGGCAAGGCAGGAAGGGGCGTCGCCATCCCGGCCGTGGCATTGACTGACAGAAGGGACCAATCTGCGTGGCGCTGACTGAAGGAGTCTGTGCACACGTGCGTTTTTTTAAGATTTTTAAACCTCGATAACTTTGACAACATACCACCGATCGGAACGGTGAGTAACCTGGCGAAAAATCGTAGCGCTATCGCGTACCATTTTTGCGCAAATAGAAAGACCGCACAAACCAGAAGAGCACAAGGTCAGAGTTTTAGTTATGTATAGATGAGAGAGAGACGTGGCACAGTGGCACTGCTGGCAGTGCCGCTGCCTCACCGTGCCAGGGACCTGGGTTCCATCCTGACATCGCTTTTTACCTCACATGCACTTGTCCAAATGTGTTTTAAATGTTAATATAGCACCTGCCACAATAACCTCTTCTGGCAGCTCATTCCATATATCCACAACCATCAAAGAGAAAAGATGTCCCTCAGGTTCCTATTAAATCTTTCCTCTCTCACCTTAAACTTGTGTTCTCTGGTTCTTGATTCCTCGACCCTGGGTAAAAGACTATGTGCATTCACCCTATCTATTCCTCTTGTGATTTTAGACACCTCTATAAGATCACCCCTCAGCCTCCTGCGCTCCAAGGAAGAAAGTCCTCGCCTGCCCACTCTCACCCTATAGCTCAATCCTTCGAGTGCTGGCAACATCCTGCGAACTAATATTTGCGCTCTTTCCAGCTTAATGGCAGCTTTTCTACAGTGGGGTGACCAAAATTGAACACAAAACTCCAAATGCGGCCTCACCAATGTTTTGTACAGCTGAAACGTACCTCACCATCTGTGACTCAATGCAGCCAAGCTAAATGTTAAGTTTCATCAATTACAAATGAAGAAAAGGGTTGGAAAAAAAAAGTAGACACAAAATGCTGGAGTAACTCAGCGGATCAGGCAGTATCCATGGAAGGAATGGATAGACCCACCTTCTCTACTCAATTCCATGACTGATGAAGACCAGCATGCCAAATAGCCTTCTTCCTCACCCTATCCACCTGCAATGTCACTTTTCAGGGTACTATACAGCTGCACTCCTAGATCCCTCTGTTCTACAACACTCCCCAGGGCCCTCCTGTTCACTGTGAAGGTCCTGCCCTCGTTTTACCTCCCAAAAGGCAACACCTCACACTTAAACAAATTAAAGTCCATTTGTCATTCTTCAGCCCACTTGCCCAGCTGATCATTGATTGCAATGTAACTAACTCAAAAGCTGTTAGCAGAACAATTGTACTATCATTGTAGACTGCCCTTTACACAATGAAAACATGTTGTATGTTTGATTAATACATTGACAGGAAATAAATTATGTCCACCAATTAGCAAGCTTAATCCTAGTTGTCAAAAAAAAACAAGATGAATTTCCTCACAGAATTTCACAATTAACGTAAAGTTTCAACAGCAAACAAGAAGCAAAACTCTACGATATTAAGGAAAGCTTACTTGTAAAGTGGAAGCATAATAGGCAATTCTTTTGCAATGTGCGGGGCAATTTGAAGCATGTTGGCACGTTCTCGTAATGCCTCCTTCACCAGCTTATACTGTAACAAGAAAATAGCCGGATGTTACAAATACTAGGAATATAATCATTTTGGCTCTTAAGTTTAGTTTTAGAGATACAGCGAAGAAATAGGCCCTTCTGCCCACCGAGTCCGCGCCGACCAGCGATCCCTGCACACTAACACTCTCCTACACACTAGGCACAAATTACAATTTTACCGAAGCCAATTAACCTACAAACCTGTATGTCTTTGGAGTGTGGGAGGAATCCAGAGCACCCGGAGAAACCCACACGGTCACGGGGAGAACGTACAAACTCCACACAGACAACACCCATAGTTAGCATTGAGCACTGTAAGGCCGCAACTCTACTGCTGTGTCACTGTGCCGCCCCATTTAAAATTAATTGAAAAGTCCAATTAGTTGCTTATCAGCAAAGATAATGAATATTAATCTCCTGTTAATAAGCAAGAAATAGAAGGCTTAGATTTGGGTTTATTATTGTTAAGTATACCGAGGTACAATGAAAAGCGATATTTTGCATGCTATCCAAGCAGATCAGATGATACTATACAGATGCACCCTGTAGGAGTTACGCAAGAGTTACGTCCCAAGGACCCTTGCATAAGTACGATGTTACGCAAGTTGTAAATGAAGTGCTACTGCTCAGGCGTAAATTTACTATCCGACGCAGAGACCACGGGGGGGGGGCTCCAACATGGAGATCACGGGGGGAGCTCCGCGCGGAGACCATGGGGAGGAGCATCTACGAGAACAGCTGACTGGTTTGCAGAAACGATCGCATGCAACAGAAATAGCACGTCGGAATAAAGCAGTGGGCTTAAAGAATTACTTATGTAAGTCGCCTACTATGCAAGTCGGGGAGTGTCAGTACATAAATAAAATCAGGACAAACTCAAGTAGAATAGGTAGAGGAAAGGGTTGAGAGTGAGTTGGACCGTCAAGAGTGTAGGGGGTCCTGTGCTGCCGAAAGCTACTGGGCGGGGGCTGCCGAGAAAGAAGTAGGGACCTGGCGGGGGGCTGTCTGCTGCCTGGTTCACCGTTGCAAGCAGAACATAAAACTGTTTGGTTAACTTTTTTTGTAACTACTCCTGTGTACTGCCCAGGTGAGATCTGATTTTACTGGGTCATATGCAAAAACAAAGCATCTCACTGTACCTGGGTCCATGTGACAATAAAGTGTGATTGAATTGAATCATAGAAGATACAGAGTGCAAAATATAGCTCTCAGCATTGTAGCACATCAGTTCCATTTTCCACAATTACCGCAGTACGTAAAACATGCTTAATTTGTTGTTATTAAATACCTGTTCATAGTCTAAATTTGTGAATGCTTTCTGTAGGTATCGCACTCCCCCATGGATAAGTTTTGTGCTTTTGCTGCTGGTTCCAGAAGAGAAGTCCTCTCTCTCAATCAGTGCAGTTTTGAAACCTACACAGACGAAGAAGAATCCTCTGTAACTTGCTCTCAATTGTCCTACATGTACAATACTTGGCAGAATCATTTAAAATAACGACGTATTTTCTCCAATACTCAGGATTCATTAGATTTTCCAACACATGAAAATAGTCACTGTTCACTCACAAAATAACCAATCCTTACTGGCACCATAGGCTCAGAAATAAAGGTGTTTAGTTCAGTTTAATGTCGATTATTGTCACGTGCACAGAGGTACACAGTGAAAAGCTTTTGTTGCGCGCTAACCAGTCAGCGGAACAACTCTACATGATTACATGATTACAATCCAGCCATCCAGTGCACAGATGCATGATAAAAGGAATAACATTTAATGCAAGATAATGTCCAGTAAAGTCCAATTAAAGATAGTCCGAGGATCTCTAATGAAGGAGATGTTTAATGGGGTGATTACATTGAGCCAGACTAATGGTTCAATGGTTCTTTATTATCCAATGTACAGATATACAGTGATTTTTTTTGTATACAGTTCAGTAAAGTATTGCCATACCGTGATTAGTACAAAGTGCATAGAGATAGTCCACTGACACCGCATGCAACAGTCGCCAGGTTTTGACGCTATTTTCAAAGTCCAGTCTGGTCTGTGTGCTTGGTCTACTGTATCGATGCCCGATCCAGGCGAGCCTCAGGCTATCCTGGTTCACTCTGCTACGGGCCCCTTGCTCTCGCGTCCACCGTCACCAGCTACCTCCATCCTCCTCTCTGGTCCTCGGGGGACGAGCAGCGGCTGGGCTCTGCGGCTCCCTCTACAGGCCGCGGATCGCCGGTCCGTCCTTCCAGCCGCTAGCACAAGGAATTTTGTGAAAACCTCAAAACGTGCTCCATTCTTTCTCCCACACCATGGCAGTACACTGCACGGTTCACCAACCAGAGACTCTTACCCTGTCTGAAACACAAGGAACTGCAAATGCTGGAACCTTGAGCAAAGCACAAAGTGCTGGAGGAACTCAGCGGGTCAGGCAGCATCTGTGGAGGGAGATGGACAGACGACGTTTTGGGTCGGAATGCTTCTTCAGATTGATTGTAGTGGGTGTGGGGAGAAAGCTGGAAGAGATATGGAGGCGGGATGAAACCTGGCAAGTGATAGGTGGATACAAGATACAACCTTAATTGTTTAATAAGAAGAAGGGTCCTGACCCGAAAAATCACATATCCATGTCCTCCAGAGATGTTGCCTGACCTACTGAGTTACTCCAGCACTTTGTGTCTTTTGAAGCTAATTGCTTGTTTGATATGAACTCCATGCTTACTCTGACACCACACATCCCGACACCGACCTGATCCCTTGTTGTTAATGAGAAACAATTCTTAATTGCGGGGTAATTTTTTTACACAAAGTGTGATGTGTATGTGGAAAGAATTGCTGGAGGAGGTAGTTGAGGCAGGTACTATCACAACGTTTAAGAGATATTTGGACAGGTACATGGATAGGATAGACTTAGAGGGTTATGGGCCAAAAGCAGGCAAGTGGGACTAGTTTAGATGGGGCATGTTAGTCGTAGTGGACAAGTTGGGCCAAAGGGACTGTTTCCACACTATGTAGCCTAGATGCAGCATCTTGGACGAGATGGGCTGAAGGGTCTGGTTCCGTGACTCTATGAATAGCAAGCGTTATTGATTTAAAAACAGTGAATACAACATGGACAATACATTGCAGAACTACTAGGGGGAAAACAGCAACGAATGTCTGAAGAAGGGTTTCGGCCCGAAACGTTGCCTATTTCCTTCGCTCATCTCATAGATGCTGCTGCACCCGCTGAGTTTCTCCAGCTTTTTTGTGTAGCAACGAATGTAATTTTGTGCATGTGTTTCTGATTGCTCAAAACCCTTTCTTCCAAAGAGAAATCCTCTCATTGCAGCCTTAAATAAATATAAAACTCAGAAGGATTTTTTTTTTCTGGTGGTTTGGGTTTAATCGGTTTCAACGTGAACTAAAGCAGTAGTTTTGCATACTAAGTAAATTTAGGGCGTTTGGTGGTTCAATTAAATATTCATTAGCACACGGCAGGTGGCAACATTCTCCAGTTGGGAGGCTTTCCAGTTCAAAGAGTAGTGGAAGGAAAAGGCATTCATTTGCAAAAGTTGTGATACTGTTCACTAATAGCCTCAAAGCCATTAGCCAACAGGTCTGTAATGAATATGAACTCTAAAATTGGCTCAATTACCAATTTTAATGGTTCAATGGTGCTTTATAGTCACATGTGCAACTGCACAGTGACATTATTTTTGCATATTTACACAAACCAGGCACCGCCATGTTTTGGTGCCAGTTATCATGGGTGACTTTAATCTTCATATACAATGGGCCAACCAAATTGGTAGCAGCGCTGAGGAGGAGGATTTCCTGGGATGTATACGGAATGGTTTTTTAAACCAATATGGAACCGACTAGAGGCCAGCCCATTGTAGACTGGGTATTGTGTAATGAGGAAGGATTACTTAGCTATCTTGTTGTGCAGAGCCCCTTGGGCAACAGTGGCCATAATATGATGGAATTCTGCATTAGGATGGAAAGTGAGAGGTTAGAGTGGGAAAGGTTAATTCAGAGACTAGGGTCCTGAACTTAAAGAAAGGAGACTTTGAAGGTATGAGACGGGAATTGGCTCGGATAGACTGGCAAATTATACTTAAAGGGTTGACAATGGAGATGCAATGGCAAAGATTTAAACACCGCATGGATGAACTCCAAAAATTGTTCATCCCTGTCTGGTGAAAAAATAAAACGGGGAAGTGTGGCTCAACCGTGGCTGATGAGGTAAATCAAGGAGTGTTAAACCCAAGGAAAAGGCATGCAAATTGGCCAGAGGAAGCTGCAAACTCCAGCTCAACACCGCCCGTCCCGTCGCCGCGCAAGCAGAGTCGATCTGGGGCCACGCCTCCCCGCCGCGCTACCTGTGGACGTGGGCCGTCGCACCTGTCCGCGGACCTCTGGATAGAAGACACTCCTTCAGACTTCCCACACATTAGACGTTTGCGCCGTGGTTGGGATGGATGGGAGCGGGGATTTCCACGGGCGCAAGGAACAAATGACCTAAAGTTTGCGTTGAGTGAACTGCGTGTTCTTAACGTCCTCGTCGTACACGGGCGTTTTGTGAGAGTTGTTGAATCCCAGCTTCAGCTCAACCAACGTCAGTCACATTATCCGGACAGGCGGTGGGGGATCAGGAGTGGATGTGAGGCATCAGCGATGCTCTGGAATCCGAGTCGGCCGCCGCTGAGCAGCGGGATCGAGGAGACAGTGCCCAACCCAGGGAGTAGAGGTGTCAGTTCATCCAGCGGTGAGCGGAAAGGCACCATCTACTGCGGGCCGCTCACCTGTCGGGCGTTGACTCCTCGATCCCAGGATCCAACCACTCTCACTAAACGCCGGTGAACGACGATGACGGTAAGAACACTCAGTTCATTCAATGTAAACTTTAGGTCATTTGTTCCTTGCGCCCGCGGAAATCTCCAGCATGGTCGAGACGAGGGGGTTCTGAAGTTGCATTCTCTCGATTGAGAACATTTTCTTGACTCTCCTAGAAGCAACGAGCCATGGCTTTACCAGTGGTCGTCTGTCTGACTGAAACCTCTCTTCCCCCACCTCTCACCGTCTCTCCCTGTCTCCCATTCGCATCTACCCCCTCTCTCTCGCTGTTACACCCCGCTCTTCCCCGCTACCAGGCACCCCCCTCGCTTTTTTGATTCTCGAATGACCTTTGCCAAATCCCATGATTCCTTGCGTTTTTCGGAATACCGAACTGGCTTATTCACTGGATGTTTTCAAGAGAGAGCAAGATTTAGCTCTTGGGCTAAAGGAATCAAAGGATATGGAGAAAAAGCAGGAACAGGGTACTGATTTTAGATGATCAGCCATGATCATATTGAATGGCGGTGCTGGCTCGAAGGGCCCAATGGCCTACTCCTGCACCTATTTTTCTATGTTTCTATTTTCAAAATTCTGTCCGCGCACTCGGTCTACTGGAGCAGTTCCTGATCCAGGAAAGCCCCAGGTTCCTGCAGGGCCTTCCTCCGTCAGCTTCGACCGGATCAGCCCGCGAACTAACGTCCCCCTCCTGGCCCGGCCATCTTTGTGTCCCGGGGAGCCTCCTGCAGCCAATCGTGCAGCATTACCCCGGATCACCCTCCTACCGGCCCTTGCTCCTCTCGTCTGATGTCTCCCTCACGGTACCGTGATCCGCCGAGCCTCCGGGTCCTCCGAGCGGGCACTGCAGCCACAGCATCTCGGGATGTCCTCTGCCGTGCGACACCGCGGGAAATTGATGGTGTTAAAGTGAGGAAGGTGGAGGGATGGGGGTTGGGAGAGCAACTATGTGAAGGTACATCTTTCGAATATCTTTCAGCAGGCTGGAAGTTTTCATAAAGACGCAGAACAAAGAAATTTAGCATTTTAAATCATTAATGGTGCTTTTATAGTCACATATCTAAACGGACAATGAAATTCTTTCCTTAGATATGATGTAGTAAAGTAGTGGTACACCCAAGCACAATCCCAATTAGCAAATTGTACAGAAACAGTCCACTGATCCCCAATGCAAGAAGAGCCATGTTTTGGCGCCATTTTGAAAGTCCAGTCCACGCTCTAAGCATTATGAGCGGTGCCCAATCGAAAAAACACAAAAGTCCTGGAGTCACTCAGCGGGTCAGGCAGCATCTGTGTGAACATGGATAGGTGACGTTTTGGGTCGGGACCCTTCTTCTGACTGATCATAGTAGGCGGGGACAGACGGCTGTGGGGGGGCGGGGCAAAGCCCGGCAAGTGATAGGTTGATACAGCATTTTGCGACAGAGTATGAATATCTACTGTACCAAAAACCCTAAGACACCACGTGGATCGAGGTTGACCTTCTGGAGATGCACTTGGGACTGTGTTGACTGTCTGGAGGTGTCTATTCGCACGAGGCTGAAATTTGTTTGTGAGTGAGAATAAAGAATTTAGTTGATCCAGTGCTTGACAGTATTTTACTGAACTGGACTAACGGGTTAAGCTTCAGGAGCATAATTACAGTCCCAGCCTATCCAACCTCTCCTTATAACTCAAGCGTACAAGCCCGTGACATCCTAATGAATTTCTTCTGCACCCTTTCCAACTTAATGACATCCTTTCTGTAGCTGGGAGACCTGAAACAGTTTCCTGTATTAAGGATTCCATCTGCAGTTCCTTGAGTCAAGGTTGGAACATCTGCAGTTTCTTTAACTTAGTTTTAGTTTAGTTTAGAGATACAGCGCAAAAACAGGCCATTCGGTCCAGAAAGTCCACGCCAACCAGCGATCCCTGTACACTAACACTATCCTACACACTAGGGTCAATTTATAATCTTTACCGAAGCCAATTAACCTACAAACCCGCACGCCTGGTGTGTGGGAGGAAAACAGAGCACCTGGAGAAAACCCACAAGGTCACAGGGAGAACGTACAAACTCCGCACAGACAGCACCCGTGGTCAGGATCGAACCCAGATCTCTGGCGCTGTAAGGCAACAACTCTACCGCTCTGCCACTCTGCCGCCTATCATGATTCCAACATCTGCAGTTTTTTTTAGTCCAGTTTCCAACATCTGCAGTTTCCTGTGTTTACAAAAGAGCGACATTGAAATGCATATCTTGAATACTTTTGAAAATTAGCCGCTACTTACCCCTAGTAACAGCATCGAGAGCGCAGCCACATCCTGTTGCCCCTCCCCCAACAATAAGGACATCAAATTCTTTAGTGGTCTGCAGGGTGAAGAGCTGAGTTTCTCTACGCGGGAGTTCATTCTCCGGATATTCCCTGTTCAACACTTCCGATGCTTCTACACAGGAAAGGCGGACCTGGACAATTCAAATGGCAGGACAATGAAACAAGACTTCAAACACACAGTTTTCCACGTGTCCAATTAATAACACTGAGACCACACATCAAAAGTGCCTGACATTTTATGACAATAATCTCCCACCAGTTTCGAAACAAGTTCATTAACTAAAAGTTAGACATAAAATGCTGGTGTAACACAGCGGGACAGGCAGCATCTCTGGATAGAAGGAATGGGTGACGTTTCGGGTCGAGACCCTTCTTCAAACTTCATTAACTAAAATACAGTCTTATGTTCAATATTCAGTAATATCCAAAGACTCTTTGTGCTAGGAATTTTTCCTCAGTCACATCTGATAAAAGTGCGTGCGTTTTGGTGCGTTCGATCTTATTTCTGAAATTTTGTTTCATTTACTGCAATCAAGGCAAATTTCTGAAGCGATTACCATGAGCCTGATCTACAGGCAGTCACAGCATAAGCCCCAGTCGGCCTTTCACTCAGAGAATGTTTTGTTTTTCCAAAAATGAATTTTATTCAGAATAAAAAAAATATGTACAAAACAAGAACTGTGGAAAAACTCTTCGGACATTCTCAGCAGCTATACATATTAATTAGTGTTGAATTTGGTAGTGTTCATAAAACTATCATTGGCTAGTCACCTTTGATACTTCACTGAGAGGGTGGGTATATGGAACGAGCTGCCAGAAGAGGTAGTCGAAGCAGGTACTATAACAACATTCAAAAGACACTTGGACAGGTACATGGATAGGAAATGTTTTAGAGGGAAATGGGACAAAACGGAGGCAAATGGGACTAGTTTAGATGGGGCACCTTGGTCGACATGGAGGAGTTGGGTCAAAGGACTTGTTTCCACGTATGATTCTACCGGCAGTATTTTGCTTTTGTTCTTGAATCCAAGATGCCATTTAGTCATCCTCCCAAGCACCAATGAAGTCTCCTGCAGCAGTAACTGGTCATTGTGGGACGTCAGTTTGGGGAGTGGGATGGTGGATGTTGCAAACTGTTTGGTTTAGATACAGTGTGGAAACTGGCCCTTCGGCAAACCGACTTCGCACCGAACATGATCACCCCCCGTACACTTGTTGTATCCGACACGCTAGGGACAATTTACAAAAGCCAATTAAGCTACAAACAAGCACGTGTTTGGAATGTGGGAGGAAACCGGAGCACCAGGAGAAAACCCACCTGGTCACAGGAGAACATACAAACTCCGCACAGACATCACTCGTAGTCAGGATCAAACCCAGGTTTCTATAATTTCCCCCTCACCATATAGCCCTCCAGTGTGGGACATTTCCACCCTAAAAATGTTACAACTGCAACATTTTTACTTATTCCGGTAGAGATTTACCCCCTGGAGTCCGGAATCGCCTTATCTGAAAATTGTGCTTTATTTGAGTTATTAATGAAAATGTTCACAAATCTGATACCCCCCCCCCCCCCCCCCCTCCTCCCCCACCTCCCCTCCTCCCCTCACCCCCCCCCCCCCATTATACAAAAAACGCTGCCGGAATGAACTTGCCAAACTCGCAGTCCTTTGGTGGCCGGCCGGCTGGCCGCACCCCCCTCGCTAGGGAGTCCTCGGACCGGCGCATGGTGGGGAGGTTGCTGCTACAGATTGGACCCAGGCTGGAGCAGATCCTGGAGCTGGTGAGGGAGCATTGCGTTCAGGAACCAGCCCGGCCCTGTGACGCCGCTCGCCATCTCTCTGTACCTCGGGTCCCTCTCCCCCGCCCCCCCCCCCCCCCCCCTCCCTCCCTCCCCCTCCCCCCCCCCCCCTCTGCCCCCCCCCCCCCCCCACCCCCTCCCCCCCCCCTCCACCCCCTCTCCCTTCCCCCCCCCCCCCCCCCTCTTCCCCCACCCTCTTCCCCCCCACCTCTCTCTCTGCCTCACTCTCTCTCTCTCTGCCCCTCTGTCTCTGCCCCTCTCTATCAGTCTCTGCCCCCTCTATCAACCCTCTTCCCTCGCCCTCTCTAGACGCACCTGCAAGTTGGGGTCTATGCGTGAGCAGATAGGGTGGGTATATGGTAAAAGGAGCGAATTAATAATAATGGATGGGGCACAACATTCCCACTTGGTCTTGTAACTATTAAAACTCTGATCTTGGTTGTAGATGTGTGTGTGTGTGTGTGTGTGTGTGTGTGTGTGTGTGTGTGTGTGTGTGTGTGTGTGTGTGTGTGTGTGTGTGTGTGTGTGTGTGTGTGTGTGTGTGTGTGTGTGTGTGTGTGTGTACTTGTTTGTTTGTGTGTATTCACATCTTCGTTAAAAACGACACGCCAACATTAACAGTAAAATGTTTAGATATTTCGATAGAGATTTATCCCGTGGAGTCCAAAATTGCCTTATCGGATTCATGCATTAATTCCCGGTACCCAGCGCTTCCCGCAGCCCAGCGCCGCCCACACACGCTCTCCCTCTCCTCCCCCCCCCCCCTCCTCCTCCTCCTCCCCTCCCCCCCCTCCTCCCTCCTCCTCCCTCCTCCCCCCCAGCTCCCCTCCCCATTCCAGCTCCTCCCCCCCCCACTCCTCCTCCCCCCCCCTCCTCTCCCCCCCTCCTCCCTCTCCTCCCCCTCCTCCCTCCCCGCCCCCTCCCCGCCCTCTCCCCCTTTCTCTCCCCCCCCCTCTCCCCCCTCTCTCTCTGCCCCTCTCCCTCTGTCTTTGCCCCTTATATCTGCCCTCTCTCTTTAACCCCCCTCCCTCTCCCTCTCTAGGCACGCCTGCGAGCTGGGGGCTATGCGCGAGTGGATAGGGCGGGGATGGGGTAAAAGGAGCGAATTAATAATATTAATATAATATCAAGAGGGGTGGTTAGTGTGTGTGTGTGTGTGTGTGTGTGTGTGTGGGGGTCGTTAGTGTACATGTGATGCCGCAGGCCACCTCCCCTCCCCCCGTAACTGCACGTCGAGTGGACGGGACACAACGGCTCCCAGTTGGTCTAGTATTTATTAAAACTTTTATCTTGTTAGTGTGTATATGCGTGTGTATATATGTGGTTCTTTACATCTTCGTGAAAAAGCTACACAGTAACAATAACATTTTTACATATTGACATTTTTCCCGTTGAAGCTGGGAGCACCTTATCTGAACATTTCATGCTTTATTTCTCGACTTATTCTCGACTCATTACTGATTAAGTCAAAAGACTTTGAAATTAAAACCACGAGTTACAACTGATGATGTCACAATGGCTCAGCTAGCAGAGACAAGCCTCAATGAAGATTTAATCCTATATTTGACACGTTATTCGCGATTAAAGCTTTAAAAAAGCCAACTTTCACAAGATTTTTACATATTCTGATTCACATTTTTCCCCTCGAGGCAGAGATCACTTTCATTGAACATTTTATGCTTTATTTCTCGACATTACTGATTAATTACCTTGAATTTCAAACCGACCAGCTTCAACTGTTGACGTCACAATGGCAGCTTCAACTGATGATGTCACAATGGATAGACTAGCAGGGGGAGGGCGATTTGCTATTGCAACACACAGGGCAAGTGCAATTGGAATTTGTTTTAAAGATCACTGCTGAGGGAGGCAAGGGGAGTGCTGGAATCTTACATTTGGGAGTTGGATGACAGCGCCTCCCGTAGGGGCTAGGGGTAGGGAAAAGGTGCATTGGGGGAGCAGACTCAACGGGTCTGCACTTGGGCTAGTCTAGTATCCCTCTAAACGTTTTCATGTACCCGTCCAAGTGCCTTTTAAATGTTATTAGACCATCTGCCTCAACTACCTCCTCTGGCAACTCGTTGCCTATACCCACCGCCCTCTGCTCTTTAGACATTTTTTTTCCCCTGTCAGCATTAACCAAGTCCACTGCACATGTAATTAAAGGTAAACATTGCCAACTTTCAGTTATCAGATCTTTCCTTTCGACAGTAATAGTCATCCAGCATGGAAACAGGCCCTTCAGCCCAACAGACCAAAGATGCCTTACATTACAATAAGTTCCATTATTGCCACAATTTTTTGCTTACATTTTTTTTTTTTAAGTAGGCGAAATGAAAATTCCAGAATCATTTGTGTTTCCTACAGGAGGCTTGTGAATCTTTTGCACATATTTATTATTACAAATTGTTGAAAATAAAAGAGTTGAAAAGAAATATTAATGATGGGTTCACTTTGGTTAATTTCTAACACAATTTCTCACTCCAAGGGGAGATAGAGAAGTTTAATGAAGACTAAATGTTTTATTCAAATTTATATACAAACTCATAAGGAATGATTATATCAATTTTACCCCTACAGGAACATGATTAGACTTGCAAATTCTTGAACATACAGTATCAAGACATTTGCAATTTGGAGCTTAACAGCAAACGAGACCCATTAATTATCATCTACTACCAAACAAAAGTGCATTTTTCAAGACCAGACAATTAACGTCCAAGTTCCACTGTAATCACTGTTTTAGTCTCATGCTGGACTTCATGCAAATTACTTAGAGATGGCGATTTCATTCATTTTCTCACTGGAGTTATTTTCAGATCATATTCATTTATTAAAACCTTCAATACTTAAAAAAATGTAATTAACAATACAAAGTGCACTTCTGCACAGCAACCTCTGATGATTTGATAATAATCATACAGTTGTGTACAAGCTTTCAAAGTATGAATTGACTAAATAAGGGGTTGGCTTTCGTGTATATTTATTGACATGTGGAAGTTCAATGAAAATATAAAATGCGGCACAGTGACACAGTGGTAGAGTTGCTGCCTCACAGCGCCAGAGACCCGGGCTCGATCCTGACTGTGGGTGCTGTCTGTACAGAGTTTGTACGCTCCATCTGTGACTGCGTGGGTTTTCTCCGTGTGCTCCGGATCCAAAGACGTGCATGTTTGTACGTTAATTGCCTTTGGTAAAACTGTAAATTGTCCCTAGTGTGTAGGATAGTGCTAGTGTATGGAATGATCGCTGGTCGGCGTGGCTGAGCTGAAGGGCCTGTTTCCACATTGTATCTCTAATGTCTAAAGTCAGTTCATGTGCCAATTTGAAACCTATTAAGTTTGAAAAGAATAATCAAGATAATAACCTCTGCAGAACCTGTTTGTCTGCATTTCAGAATTTTAAGTAGGACACTGTAATCTTTTGCGTTTGGAGGCACCGCAGATGCTGGTTTATTGGTTTATACTGAAGACAGACCCAAAATGTTGCAGTAACTTAGCGAGCGAGGCAGGCAGCATCTTTGGAGAAAACAAACCTTCTTCGGACTGAAAGATCAGCGTTGGTGAGAAAAGGCCACAATAAAACAGGGCCAGCAACAGGTGACCTTGTGAAGTACATACTGGTCCATTGTTGGCTGGGGAAGATGTGCTAACGAGAGGGATACAAGGATGCGAACAGTAGAACTGGTAGGACTACTAGGGCAGGGGTTCCCAACCATTTCCGTCCCATTTACCCCTGGCATCTTTAATAGCACATAACAATGTTATTTCACTTATGTATGAACAACTAATGATGAACAGATACCGATATACCAGAACCAAACACAGTCAGTCAATGAGAAAAAATATGTACAAATCCAGAATCAACAAATTTACCCCCTGGGTAGGCAAAATTTACCCCCGGGGATAAGTTTACCCCAGGTTGGGAACCCTTGAGCTAGGGGGTGTGGGGGGTGGGGGCGGATAAACAGGCGTCAAGAAAAGGCCAGAACAAATCAAGTCCGGCAACAGATGGCCTCAGGAAGGGTGGAGTCCATAATGGCCCATTGTTGGCTGCCTGTGATCTTTTGCACGCACACCAATTATTGTAAATTATTTCCACCACATGAATACCGTGAATCTTTGAGGATTATGTCTGCTTCTCTGCAGCAACCTTGCACTCTGTTTGAGCACAGGTGTACCATGATGGAGCAACCCTTCTGCTTGCCTCTGCCATGGGAGTGTGTAATGGAACAGTGGAGAGGAAGCTTTGCTCTATACTTAACCTGTTGTTTTTGGCACTGTTCCCACTTCATTCACTCTTGGGTCTCGTGAAGACAATAAGTGTCAGCTGGGGCCCAGATACTGGGCCTATAATCAGAAGATTGAGGAATAATTAGTCTAGTTTAGAGATCCAGCGTGGAAACAGGCCCTTCAACACACCAGGTCTGCACCGACCAGTGATCACCATGTACACTAGCATCATCCTACACACTAGGAGCAATTTACAATTAAAGAATCCAATTAAACCTACAAGTCTTTGGAGTCTGGGAGGAAACCGGAGCATCCAGAGAAAACCCACCTGATCACGGGGAGAACATACAAACTCCATACAAACAGCACCCGTAGTCAGGATCGAACCAAGGTCTCCGCTGTTGTAAGCAGCTGCTCTATGCAACGCCCACAGGTTCTGACAAGATGTCAAGTTCCATTCTAGAAAAAATGTGTCAGAAGGAACTGAAGATGCTGGTCTATATGCAAAGATAGATAGAAAATGCTGGAGTAACTCAGAGGGTCTGGCAGAACTGCTGGAGAAAAGGAATAGGTGTGACCGCGTGGGTTTTCTCTGGGTGCTCCGGTTTCTGCCCACATCCCAAAGACGTGCGTGTTTGTAGATCAATTGGCCTCTGTAAATTGTCCCTTGTGAGTAGGGTTTGGTTGATGGAGCGGGATAACATTGAAAACCGAGATGAGGAGAACTTTTTTCACACAGAGAGTGGTGAATCTCTGGAAAGGTCTCTGCCACAGAGGGTAGTTGAGGCCAGTTCATTGGCTATATTTAAGAGGGAGTTAGATGTGGCCCTTGTGGCCAAGGGGATCAGAGGGTATGGAGAGAAGGCAGGTACGGGATACTGAGTTGGATGATCAGCCATGATCATATTGAAGGTTCAAATTAATTGCTGAGCGGGCGGTGCAGGCTCGAAGGGCCGAATGGCCTACTCCTGCACCTAATTTCTATGTTTCTATGTAACTAATGTGGTCGAAGGTTTTTGGACCGGTGATACATCGCGGAAACAGGCCCTTCGACCCATTGAGTCTGTGCGGACCAGCGATCACCCTGTATACTAATACTATCCTCCCCATAAGGAACATTTTACTGAATGCTATTAGCCTTCAAATCTGTACGCCTTTGGAGTGTGGGAGGAAACCGGAGCACTCGGGGAAAATCCACAGGGAGAACGTACAAACTCCATTTAGACAGCCCGTTTGTCAGAATCGAACCCTGGTCTCTGGCGAGCTCTACCGCTGTGCCACCATGCCTCCCTACATTAGTATTATCAGCGTGGACTGTGGACTGAGGGGTCTGCTTCATGCTCTATCTCTTAAAAAAATTTGATTATGGGTAAATTTGATTTGGGGTAATTTTCAACAAAGGTTCAAATTAATTGCTGAGCGGGCGAAAGAAGGGAATGAGAAGAATCCGAGATTGAGAGAGGAGCTGTTCAAATATTTATTGTTTGATGTGATTAGTTTGTACAGCTGGTAATGGTGATCTGAGTTTTAATTAACTGCTGATGAGTGATAAATACTCACTAATGTGAGGCCTTTTCTTTATATTAACCTACTTGCAATTCACACCATTCTGTTCTTCTCTGGCCTTTTTCCAATTTTCAACACTGTAAGACTATAAGATCATACAACATAGGAGCCATTCGGCCCATCGAATCAGCTCCACCATTCAATCATGACTGATATATTTTCCGTCTCAACCCCATTCTCCTGTCTTCTCCCTATAACCTTTGATGCCCTTATTAATCAAGAACCTATCAATCTTCGCTGTAAAAATACCCAATGACTTGGCCTCCACAGCGCCTGTGGCAATGAATTCTTTATGAAGCCTCAAAGCCTGATCATCCCAATTGTTATAAACCAAAGCATCCTGGAAACAAAGGAGATTTCAGAGAGTGGTGGACACCACTGGTCCATCATGGGTACTGAGCTCCCCACCATCGAAGAGATGTACAAGAAACATTGCCTCAAAAAGGCAGCCAGCATCATCAAGGACCCTTGCCACCCTGTCCACGCTCTCATTTCACTCCTACCATGCGTAAGAAAGTACAGGAGCCTGAGAACTGTGACCTCCAAGTTCAAGAATATCTTCTTCCCAACAACCATCAGGCTATTGAACACTCCACACTAACAATAGACAATAGGTGCAGGAGTTGGCCATTCGGTCCTTCGAGCCAGCCCCGCCATTCACTGTGATCATGGCTGATCATCTACATTCAGTACCCCGTTCCTGCCTTCTCACACCGACTCCACTATCTTTAAGAGCTCTATCTAACTCTCTCTTGAGTCTAACTTCAGCTATGAATATAGGCTGTCTTTGGTTGCACTGAGGATTTTGGGCATCTTTTGCACTAGTATTTAAGGGTTATTAATCTATTGAATTTTTGTTTATTATATGTTATTTATGTGTATTTTGTTTATAGACTGGTTATGCTGTTGCAAAGAAGAATGTTATCGTTCTGTTTGTCGGTACACATGACAATTAAACTCTCTTGATTCTTAGACGCAAAGCGCTGGAGTAACTCAGCGGGTCAGGCAGCATCTCTGGAGAACATGGATAGGCGACGTTTCAGTTCGACACCTTTCTGAAGTCTGAACAAAATATCACCTATCCATGTTCTCCCGAGATGCTGCCAGACCCGCTGTGTTACTCCAGCACTTTGTGTCCTTTTAGTTATTGTAAACCAGCATCTGCAGTTCTTTGTTTCCACATTTAGGATCTGGACTGATTGTAGTAGTGAGGGAGAAAGTTGGAAAAGACAGGTGGAGGTAGGACAAAGCCAGTACTTTGTGTCCTTTTTTGTAATCTGGCATCTGCAGTTCCTTTTTTCTCCTCTTGATTCTCGACTCTCTTGACTTGAATAATTCACCAGTTCCCATAATAAGTGGTTTGATGTGATCACATTTTCACCATGTCATGTCATAAGAGCAGAATTAGACCATTCGGCCCATCTACTCTACTCCGCCATTCAATCGAGGCTGACCTATCTTTCCTTCTCAACCCCAGTCTCCTGCCATAACCTTTGACACCCTTACTAATCGAGAACCTAATAATCTCCATTTTTAAATACCCATTGCCTTACCCCCACCGCTGGCTGTGGCAATAAATTCCACAGATTCACCAACCTCTAACTAAGGGAGTTCCTTTCGATCTCCTTTCTAAAACTACGTCCTTTCATTATGAGGCTGTACCCTCCAATCCTGCTCTCTCCCACTACTGGAAATATCCTCTCCAAATCCATTCTATCTTAGCCTTTCATAGCCACTAGTTTTCAATGAGATCTCCCCTCATCCTTCTAAACAAAGCCAATTAACCAACAAATCTGTACGTCTTTGGAGTGTGGGAGGAAACCAGAGCATCCGGAGAAAACCCGAGAGAATGTACGAACTCCATACATGCAGCACCCATGGTCAGGATCGAACCCAGGTCTCTGGCGTTGTAAACTATACCTCTGCACCACCGTCCCGCCTACTCATGTATATTTCCTCACAAACATTCCATGCATACATCTCAACTCAATCCTGCCTGTACTGGCCCCGACTCACAACAAGCTTGCACTGCCTGGATCAGTCCCGGAGGCTCTCTATTACAAATAACCTGCTCAACCTGCGTAATCATACTTGGACAAGAAGCAACGTGAAAACATACCAGGCCTCACACTGCCCAAGTGGCAGAATCAGACACAGGAAAAGCTGGCCTCTTCAATTTTCAGAGTAACACAGTACGGAAACAGGCCCTTCAGCCCAACTTGCCCATGCCGACCAAGATGCCCCATCTACGCTAGGCCCACCTGCCCGTTTTTGTCCCATATCAATCTAAACCTTACCTGTCCATGTACCTGTCGAAATGTCTTTTAAATACTGTTGTTATAGTACCTGTCTCAACTACTCTCTCTGGCAGCTCATTCCATAAACCCACCACCCTCTGTATGAAAAAAGTTGCCCCTCAGGTTCCAATTAAATCTTTCCCCTCTCACCTTAAACCGATATCCTCTGGTTCTTGATTCCTTTACTCTGGGTAAAAGATTCTGCATTCACCCTATGTATTCCCCTCATGATTTTGTACACCTCCATAAGGTCACCCCTCATCCTCCTGTGCTCCAGGGCATAAAGTCTTTGTCTGCTCAACCCCTCCCTATAGTCGAATCAGTCTGAAGAAGGGTCTCGACCTGAGACGTCACCCATTCCTTCTCTCCAGAGATCCTGCCTGTCCTGCTGAGTTACTCCAGCATTTTGTGTCTATCCACCCACGCCCTTGAGCCTTGGCAACATCCTTGTAAATCTCCTCAGCACTCTTTCCAGCTTAACGGCATCCTTCCTAAAGCACGGTGAGCAAAACTGAATACATGTTTTTTACATGCTTATATTTTTTCACTGAAGTATGAAATAAAGCTTACCTTCTTTGCCCTGTAGTCTATTATCTGAGAAAGACCTAAAACTGTTGTCAGCGTACTACCCCCGAGAAGAAATGCTCCTCCAACAATCTTTTGAAATGCCATCGTGTTTTCTGAAATACAAAATCACAAGTTTCACTCAAACTCTTTTACGGACAATATTTTTGTTACAGAAGTGGCAGATGAAGACAAAGTAGCAAAGTGTGGAGTCAAAGGGACTTTGGAGCGCTGGTGCAAGATTCCCAGAACGTTAATTTGCAAGTTGCATCGGTAGTAGGGAGTAGGAATGTTAATTTGGAAGTTGCATCTAGTACCAGAGGCCATTGCCACAGATGGCTGTGGAAGCCAAGTCATTGGATATATTTAATGAGAAACATTTCTGCAAAGTACAGAGAAGATTTACAAGTAAGTTGCCAGGATTCGAGGGCTTGAACTATTGGGAGAGGTTGATCAGGTTAGGACTGGCGTGCAGGAGGATGTGGGGTGATGTTATTGAAGTGTAAAGAATCACGAGGGGGGATAGGGTAAATGCAGTCTTTTAGCCAGAGTAGGGGAATCAAGAACCAGAGTAAATAGGTTTAAGGTGAAAAGAGAAAGATTTAATGGATAAACTAAAGATGGCTGCAATAGAGGCCTGGCAGAGCATCACCAGAGATGAAACCCAGCAACTGGTGATGTCCATGAATCTCAGACTTCAAGCAGTCATTGCATGCAAAGGATATGCAACACAATACTAAACATGACTACTTTCAGTTACATGACATTGCTGTGTCCCAAACATTATGGTGCCCTGAAATTTGGGGAACACAGCTGTAATTTCTACATGGTGAAACCAAAATATATAAAAATGGCCTTTATTAAAATCTGACAATGTGCACTTTAACCACATGTGATTTTTTTATATTACAAATCTCAAATTATGGAGAACAGAGGCAAATAAATAAATTATGGGTCTTTGTCCCAAACATTATGGAGGGTACTGTATATTTATGCAATTACATTGACTTGTGATATTTGTAAAGTTGCATTTTAAGGACTAGGGCACTATGTATGTTTAATGCACTTCTATATCATGCTTAAAATACCTTTACTAACCATAGATTCTTGAAGTGTAATAAGCTTAAAATATAATTAATTGTCGTATCCATCATAATTTACATAGCCGAATGCAAAATATAAAAAGACTAAAATAACAATAAAGCACTCTCCAATTCATGTTTCATGAATTAGGCCATTCGGCCCCATCAAGTCTACTCCACCATTCAATCATGGCTGATCTATCTTTCCCTCTCAACCCCATTCTCCTGCCTTCTCCTCATAACCCCTGACACTCTTACTAATCAAGAATATGTCAATCTTATCCTTACAAAATATTAATTGAATTGGTCTCCACAGTCATCTGTGGCAAGGAATTCCACAGATTCACAACCCTGACTAGAGCAATTCCTCATCTCCAAGAAACAAAACAAAACTGCTTCTACTACATTCATTAGAACTTAAATTCCTCAAGCTTGTCCCTAAAATGGCGGCACAGTGGCGCAGCGGTAGGGTTTGATCCTGACCTCGGGTGCTGACTGTGTGGAGTTTGCACGTTCCCCCTGTGACCGCGTGGGTTTCCTCCGGGTACTCCGCATTCGTCCCACATCTCCAAAGAAGTGCGAGTTTGAAGGTTAATTGGCCTCTGTAAATTATCCCTAGTGTGTATGGAGTGGATGCGAAATTGAGATAACATAGAACTAGTGTGAACGGGTGATTGATGGTCGGTGTGGACATGTGTCTCTAGCTCTGTGAGGCAGCAGCTCAGCCGCTGCGCCGCTGTAGAGTAGTTCCTATATTAAAGTTGTGATATAAATGTAGCTGGTGATCATCTTAGTAGCAAAGGCATTGCTTTCAACAGATTAAATTAATCAAAGAGTCATACAGCATGGAAAAAGGCTCTTCGGCCCAACTCATCCAAGATGCCCCAACTAAGCGAGTCCCATTTGCCCATGTTTGGCCCATCTCCTTCTAAACCTTGCCTGTCCATGTACCTGTCCAAATGTCATTTAATTGCTGTTATAGTACCTGCCTCAACTGACCCGCTGAGTTACTCCAGCATTTTGTGTCTATCTCCCCTGGTAACTCGTTTCATTTACCCACCACCTTCTGAGTGAAAAGCGTGGCTGTTCTATAGACATAACTTTCACAACAACAGTAGGAACAGTAAGCAGATCTCTTAAACATAACTTTCATTTCAATAAGTATTTAACCTAACCAGCTGTTATGACAAGCTTTAGAGATTTGACAGATTCTTGATTAGTTATGGGGAGAAGGCAGGAGAATGGGGTTGAGAGGGAAATAGAGCAGCCATGATTGAATGGCGGAGTAGACTCGATTGGCTGAATGCTCTAATTCCGCTCCGAGAAGTTATGGACTTATGAAGACCCTTTCCATTTAGTAACTAACTCTTTACTTCACATACAACAGCTTAATTCAAATGATGGCATACATGGTCTCTGATACGTTGCTATCTATGTGAAATATATTTAGAATACTTTGAAGTGATTAATATTGCATTATCCCCCGTGTAAAAAAAGAGTGAACATATTAGGTGCACCATAAAAGGATGAGCTCTTTAAACATAACCTATGCTGTTAAATAGAAATTTCCCTCATCATTCTATGTACATAATTTTATGTACAACTATATAAATATTCTACACTTTACTGATTTCTTACATTCTTCACTGATTAAAAAGATAGCCTCAGTGGTGAATTGGTATCATTATAAATGAAATTATAACAGTCGGACTATGAAAAAGTGTTGAGAAAGGCAATAATACAGTGAATCAATGATAATCGTGTTTTAAATTACGCAAGAATTTTAATTTGCCTGGTGATTAAGATCATCTGGGAATTCCATAATTAAAGAAATCAGTGTGCATAATTGGTTGTTTATTGAACTAAACCTAAAATTTCACGCAAATAAACGTCAGGCGATAATCATTGGTAAGTTTTGTGCATTTAACTCACAAGGGAAAGGTCTCAATTAACTTTAAGTGAAACAAGTGCAGCAAAACTCATTTTGCAAAGTGAGGAAAAATACCAATTGCTGTTTGCATGCACGCAAATGGACACAAACTCTCAGTGCATGCTTGTTTTCACAGAGTAAATGCATTGACATATTCCCCCAGAGGCAACCAGCTATGAGATCTAAGGTAGTCATCTTCTTCTGCTTCATGTTTTCAGCTGAAGTAACCGGTCAAGAAAGAACAGAAATCCTAGTTGAGTCAATGCAAACCCTCCCATCTCCACCTCCTGCAACATATTAAGGTACTGGAATGATCCGCCTAGGCGACTATGGGAATGGATCTGCTGGCTCCGGCCAGGCCAGAGTTCCAGAGCCGCAGGGGCCAAATTCAACCCGCAGATCGGCATAGTAGTCCAGATGAATGAATGAATACGTTTATTGGCCAAGTATTCACATACAAGGAATTCGCCTTGGTGCTCCGCCCGCAAGTGACAACATGACATACAGTGACAGTTAGGAATAACACATAAAACAAATAATAAAACACTATCGATTAAACATGTGAATTAAATAAAATACCAGAGCATAAGGAGATTTTTAGTTGAGATCAGCTGCCTCACCCGGCATAGGTGCCACATTTTCGAGGGGGCCATCATGGCGGTAGGGGGGGGGGGGGGGGGGAAACTTCAAGTGTGCTCTTGTAATATTGTCCGGATTAAAGGAGGTGGCAGACCACCAATTGTCAGAAAATCAGTGGTGGACCTGTCCAATGCAATTATGGATTGTCATGCAGACGAATTGCTGAAGATGCAAACAAATTGAGGAAACATAACTTTATTCCTTTTGGAATATAGAACAGGACAGGAACAGTCCACAGTGTCTGTGCCGAACATGATGCCAAGATAAACTAATTTTTTGAGCATGCACACGATCCATATCCCTCCATCCCTGGAGTATGCAATGGTCTATCTAAAAGCCTTTTAAACGCCATTGTGGTATCTGCCTCCACCACCAACCCTGGCAGCGTGTTCCAGGCACCAACCCCCCCACCCCCCCACTCCCCCCTGTAAGAAAATTGTCCCTCTCATTTATAGCTGTGAGTTCTAGTCATCAACATTTTACAAGAACAAAGAATGACTCAAATAATGAACAAGGTAGAACTTCCATTTTGAGGGCAATCCAAACTTTGGGCAGAAACTTTCAAGAGAGAGTTAGATTTAATTCTTAGGGCTAAAGGATTCAAGGGATATGGGGGAAAAGCAGGAACGGGGTACTGATTTTAGATGATCAGCTGTGATCATATTGAATGGTGGTGCTGGCTCGAAGAGCTGAGTGGCGTACTCCTGAACCTATTTTTTCTCTGTTTCTAAATTATCTTTGAGAGTTGCTCTCATTTTCCAAAATGAGTTTACAACTCCGTTTACAAATTCATTTGCATGACCACAAACCATCTTCTTTGAATCAGTGCAATCAGGCAGATTAATTGAATGCAGTTATTTATTTCTGATTGCTTTAAAAATATGCCTTGTTTAAGAATTTTAAACTAATGCAATGTTATTAATGTAACTGAAAATAAATTTAGATTTTAGAGAAACAGTGCGGAAACAGGACCTTCAGCCCACTGAATCCACGCAGACCGGAAATCACCCCGCACAGTAACGCTATCCTACACACTCGGGACAATTTTATCAAAGCCAATTACCTACAAACCTGTACGTGTGTGGGAGGAAACCAGAGCACCCAGAGAAACCCCCAATTTTTTTTAAATACTCTTCTTCTTAGGCAGATTTTTGGGATCAGGGATGGCTTGCTTTACATAGAACATAGAACATCACAACACAGGAACAGGTCCTTCAGCCCACATTGTCTGTGTCGTAAAGCTAATCTCCTCTGCCTGCATATCTCTCCATTCCTCTCCATATCTAAGTGCCTATCCCAAAACTTCTTATATGCCACTGTTGTGACTGCTTCCACTCCCACCCCCGGCAGCATGTTCCAGGCACCCACCTAGGGTGCAATAGGATTCTTAGAAATTACTCATTCGAATCGAGCAATCATTGTGAGTAACCATTTAACAAAGCAAGGAAACCATACTCAGTTGGGACAGGTATAATGACAACATACGAGGCGGCACGGTGGCACAGCTGCTGCCTTACAACGCCAGAGACCCGTGTTCAGTCCTGACTATGGCTGCTGTCTGTACGGAATTTGGGCAGGACTATAAAACACCGGATGCCTGGACGCGAGTCAGTCACTCTGCAAGATCACGAGGGAGAGGCCACGACGGTCATTCTAAGCTGTGAATCAACTGAACTGTGAGTCTGCAATGTACTTGCAATAAATGATTTGTTAGCCCTTAATGACAATGCCATGAGTTGTTTGGCCTGCTGCCCAGCCTGTGCTTGAAAGTGCAGTGCTTAATTGGAAATGAAATGAAATGGCAATGCCATGAGTTGCTTGGCCTGCTGCCCTGCCTGTGCTTGAAACTGCAATACCTTATTAGGTCCGACTGTGTTTGGAAGGAATAAATGCTTTACAAGGTCCAACTGTGTTTGGAAGGAATAAATGCTTTATTAGGTCCAACTGTGTTTGGAAGGAAATGCTCTATTAGGTCCGACTGTGTTTAGTCCAAAAGTCCCGCTCATTTCGTGACTTGCACTTAGTGGACAGGTAGCGTTGATTGCGTAATTTCGGGCGAGCGCAGAGGTCGCGCTGATTGCGTAATTTCCGGTAAGTGCAAGAGGTCACGCTGATTGCGGAAGTGCCGCTGACTGCGGAAGCCCCAAAGTGGAGAGGCCGCGCTCAGCGTGCGAGTAGATTCAAGAAAGTTTACTGTCATATATATGGTGTGTGAGCCAGTGTGTGTGAGTGTGTATGTGAGTGTATGAGTGTATGTGTGTGTGAGTGTGTGTGTGTGTGTATTGGAATTGATGGAGTGAGTGTATAAGTGTGTGTGAGTGTGAGTGTGAGTGTGTGTGTGTGTGTGTGTGTGTGTGTGTGTGTGTGTGTGTGTGTGTGTGTGTGTGTGTGTGTGTGTGTATTGGAATTGATGGAGTGAGTGTATGTGAGGTGGAGGGTGTGTGTGCGTGTGTGTGTGTGTTGGAATTGGTGAAGAGGCGATTCCTTTAAAGTGAGAGGGGCAAAGTTTACAGGAGACGCACGGGGTATGGACATGCAGGGAATGGAGCGATAGAGGCATATGGAGTTGTTTAGAAACATAGAGTCAATGGTTCATTGTTACATGTACCTCGCAATTGTGAAATTATTTTTGCCTACAGTTCAGTAAAACCTTACTATACACGCCCAATCATACTTAAGTACAAAAGTGTAAGAATAGCAGTTGACCCTGATATTAAACCGAAGAGACAGACACACAGGGAGACACACACACACACACACACACAGACACATGCAGAGAGACACACACAGAGAGACAGACACACACACAGAGCCACATGCGCAGAGACAGACACGCGCAGAGACGCGCAGAGAGACGCGCAGAGAGACGCGCAGAGAGACACGCAGAGACACACGCAGAGACACACGCAGAGACACACGCAGAGACACACGCAGAGACACACGCACACACACACACCCACACGCACACGCACACGCACACGCACACGCACACGCACACACACAGAGACACAGATGCTGGTAAGCACCAGTGCTGGAAGTAATCCTGTTACACAACTACTCTTTCTCCATACCCGTGATGAACAAAGAGGAGAAGCTTCCCCACACGCCGACACTGACCAAGCATTCACACTCGACAAGCTTGAGAGGTGAAAAGCCAGAACGATTTGCGTGTTAACACTAAACTCTCAGTGCAAGCCCAATTCAAAGCCTTGACGTGTCTGCAGAACAGATCCAAGCTGACAGTTGACTCAAGTCAAGCAAGGTTCCTCCAGGGAGCCCCACTCAGCTTTTTGGAGATGTCAGATCAAAATCGTTTTGCACTGAAGTGATATCTGTAATGCAAACTGATGCAATAAAAGAAAACTAAACACAAATGAGTTCTGGCTAACATGGTTGGATCCACGTATGTGATTTTTAGCCGCAATCCTGGACTGCATGCTAGTTTGAGTTTAGTTTATTGTCTCGTGGATCGAGTGAAAAGCTTTTGCTGTGTGCTAACCAGTCAGGAGAAAGACAATACATGGTTACAATCAAGCCGTCCACAGTGTGCAGGTACAGGATAAAGAGAAGATAGACACAAAAAGCTGGAGTAAATTCAGCGGGACAGGCAGCATCCCTGGAGAGAAGGAATGGGTGACGTTCGGGTCGAGACCGTTCTTCAGTCTAAACCAGCATCTGCAGTTCTTACCTCCACAGGATAAAGGGAATAAGGAGGATGATATTGAAGTCAACGAAGGTAAAAACAGTGGCTTCAAATCATCCTCAAGATAACAGTAAAACTGCACAAAGATGCCACTGACTTTAAGCTCAAAGCATATTTAATTTGTTCATGGAATATGACCTTGCTTAAAGATTCATATTTTATTACAGATTTCACATCGTTTTCCCACTCAGTCCACTGGTTAGTGATTTTAGAATTAAAAATGAAATATTTATACATGACATATAATATTTTTTTAGGACAAATTTCTTCCCCACCCTTGTCTCGAACCCTTGGAATATACAGCTTTGATTTTTAGATATATCAGCAGAGATTGACTGATCACAAGGTGTTTTTGACTGGTGTAGATTAATTGATACTGTCCCCTGATTTAGTCTTGTACAACAAGCCCTGTTGCTACCACCTAACCTCTCCCCCCCCCTCCCCTCCTCCCCCCTCACCCCCAGCAATTAGAGTCATAGAGTGATACAATGTGGCAGCAGGCCCTTCAGCCCAACTTGCCCACAACGGCCAAAATGTCCCAACTACACTCGTCCCACCTGCCTGCGTTTGGTCCATATCCCTCTAAACCTGTCCTCTCCATGTACCTGCCTAACTTTCTTAAACATTGGGATAGTCCCAGCCTCAACTAACTCTTCTGGCAGCTTGTTCCATACACCCACCACCCTTTGTGTGAAAAAGTTACCCCTCAGATTCTTATTAAATCTTTTCCCCTTCACCTTGAACCTATGTCCTCTGGTCCTCGATTCACCTACTCTGGGCAAGAGACTCTGGGCAAGAGACTATCCGATCTATTCCTCTCATGATTCCTCTCTATAAGATCATCCCTCATCCTACTGCGCTCCAACGAATAGAGACTCATCCTACTCAACCTCTCCCTATAGCTCAGACCCTCTAGTCCTGACAACATCCTCGTAAATCTTCTCTGAACCCTTTCAAGCTTGACAATATCTTTCCTATAACATGGTGCCCAGAACTGAACACAATATCCTAAATGCGGCCTCACCAACGTCTTATGCAACTGCAACATGACCTCCCATTAAGGAGCTATGTGTAGATGTGTAGAACTCCAGATGTTGGTTTATACCAAGGTGCTAGAGTAACTCAGTGGGTCAGGCAGCATCCCTGGAGAAAAAGGAAAGGTGACGTTTCGGGTGGGGACCTTCCCTCTGACCTAGATATCAAGCCATCTTGATATCTTTCCAAATTAACCTGTAAAATGGTTCAACAAAAATGTGTGCTTGAGTAATCCACGTTGATTGGTTTAGATTTGATTAGCAAGGGTGTCAGGGGTTATGGAGAAAAGGCACGAGAATGGGGTTGAGAAGGAAAGATAGATCAACCATGATCGAATGGGGGAGTAGACTTGATGGGCTTAATTCTGCTCCTACAACATGAAATATAGTTCAATTCCCCTGTAATCCTTGCCCCACGACACAGTGATTCATTTCCATCTGGCTCGAAGCTTAAAATCAGAGTACGTTTCCACCCCCTTCTTCAGACGGGTTCCAATCCGAAACGTCACCCATCCTTTTTCTCCAGGGGTGCTGCCTGACCCGCTGAGTTACTCCAGAATGTTGTATCTAACAGAGGAAATATTACAGGTTCCCTCAGTTTTCCCGATATCTCTATTTTGCCCCATCCACCACAATATTTAGTTTCATTTTGTTTAGGGATACAGCGTGGAAACAGGCCCCTTGGGATAACGAGTCCACACCGACCAATTGTTCAAGGGAAAATAGACTACTCAAAGTCAAGAGTGTTTAATTGTCATGTGTACCGACAACAGAACAATGAAATCCTTATTGGCAGCAGAATAACAAGCCTGTAAACACAGTAGACATAGAGCTGCACGATGGCGCAGCGGTAGAACTGCTGCCTTATAGCGCCAGAGACCCGAGTTCGATCCGGACTACGGGAACTGTCTGTACAGAGTTTGTACATTCATCCTGTGACCGTGTGGGCTCCCCCCAGATGCACCGGTTTCTTCCCACACACCAAAGACGTAGAGATCTGTAGGCTAATTGGCTTCAGTAAACATTGTAAATTGTCCCTAGCGTGTAGTACAGTGCCAGTATACAGGGATCGTGGGGCGGCGCGGACTTGGTGGGCTGAAGGGCCTGTTTCCGCGCTGTATCTCTAAGAAAAGATAGATAATATGTTTTGTTTAGTTTAGAGATACAGCATGGAAACAGGACCTTCAGCCCACCGAGTCCAATCAGCCGTACAATAGTTCTATCCTACAGCTTTAGGGACAATTTGCAGAAGCCATTTTAACCTTCAAGTATTTGGAATGTGGGAGGAAACCGGAGCACCTGGAGAAAACCTACGCAGTCACAGGGAGAACGTACAAACACCTTCTTCAGGGTATCGACCCAAAACCTACTATATTTCTCCAGAGATGGTGCCTGACCCGTTAAGTTTGTCCAGCACTTTGTGTCTATTTTGTAAACAAGCACCTGCAGTTCCTTGCGTCTCACTCACAAGAGCTTATTTATTCCTTGTTCTCACTTACATGGAACAGTACAGCACAGGAACGGCCCCTTCAGACCACAATGTCTGTGGTGAACATGGTGCCAAGTTAAACTAAATCTCCTCTGCTTGTACATGATCCATATCCCTCCACTCCCTGCATATTTGATTAGCACAGGTGTCAGAGCTTTTGGGGAGAAGGCAGGAGAATGGGGTTAAGAGGGGAAGATAGATCAGCAATGATTGAATGGCGGAGTGGACTTGATTGGCCGAATGGCCTAATTCTACTCCTATCACTTATGACATATCCATGTGCCCATCTAGAAGCCTCTTAAATAATGTACCAGGATAGAATCCCAAATGGCATGCAGAAATGTTCACATTCCTCCTTTCTGCAGGAGCAGTACGGAGAAATGCGAGGAACTGAATTGAAAAGGCAGATAGGTGTAAGCATGAAAAAGCTGCAAGATGATAATTAATTGTTGGAACCAAAGTAGACAATTCAACGCTGGGGCTCACACAGTGCAGAATGTATTTTCTTTAGGAAGACAGAAGGTGGAAGAGTATAAAATTATGGGAGGCATAGATAGGGTAGACAGTCAGAACTTTTTGCCCCATAGTGGAAAAGTTATGGTGGCCATAACTTTAAGGTGAGAAAGGGGGATGTGCAGGGCAAGATTATTTCTACACATAGGGTGTTTGGATGCCTGGAACTCATTGCCAGGGGTGGTGGGGGAGATAGATACGATAGTGGTGTTTAAGATATTAGCAGGCATATGGATATGCAGGGAATGGAGGGATATGGATCCCGTTCAGTCAGAGGAGATTAGTTTAAGTTGGCATCATGTTCGACATGGACATTATGGGCTTGATTTGGTGCTGTGCTGGTCTATGTTCTATGTTTAGTGTTTTTAAATCACTGGTTCAATGTGTGTGCCTCATAGTAATGAGAAGTAGTGATTGAGTTTAGATTTTAGTTTCGAGGTACAGCAGGGAAACAGGCCCTTCTACACACTCAGTCCACACCATCCATTGATCACCTGTTCACACTAGTTCTACGTTATCCCACTTTCTCACTCCTTACACTCTATGGCCAATTTTTGTTACAGACGTCAATTAACCTACAAAGCCACACGTCATTGGGATGTGTGTGGAGACCAGAGCACCCACAGGAAAAATGTGCAAATTCCACACAGACAGCACTCAAGGTCAGGATCAAACATGGGTCCCTGGTGCTGTGAGGCAGTAGTCCTTCTAGCTGCGCCACTGTACCGCCCATAGTTCCAAAACCAACCTCTGTAGTACTTGCTCCTTTAGTTTAGTTTATTGTTACGTGTACCGAGGTACAGTGAAAATCTTTCCTTTGCATGCAATCCAGTCAAAAATGTACCCGATTACAATCAAGCCATCCACAGTGTACAATCAAGCCACATTCAAGTATAATAGGTTAGGCGAAGGGGAAGATACGGAGTGCAGAAATCTGATATTATAATGGGCACAACAGTGGCGCAGCGGTAGAGTTGCTGTCTTACAACGGCGGAGACCCTGGTACGATCCAGACCATGGGTGCTGTCTGTAGGGAGTTTTACATTCTCCCCGTGACCTGCTTGGGTTTTCTCCGAGATCTTCGGTTTCCTCGCACACTCCAAAGACGTATTGGTATGTAGGTTCATTGGCTTGGTATAAGTGCAAGTGTAAATTGTCCTTAATGTGTGTAGAATAGTGTTAGTGTGCAGGGATCGCTGGTCGGTGCGGACTCGGTGGGCCGAAGGGCCGGTTTCCTCCGCACTGTATCTCTAAAACTAAAACTGAGCTCCACACCCTCCCAAAGGCTCATGTGGCTGAACATGTTCAGTGCGTAACAATCCTCACTCAGTGACATAATCCGCTCGGGAACACCCTTCAGGCTGTTCTTTCTGGCAGATTGCCGCAACTAATTGTAGAGTGCTCTCTCTCTCGAGTTCAACGAGGCTACGGGTTCTCACCACATAGTGGGCGTGAGGCCATGAAGAAGTCTGCAATAACAAGGAACTGCAGATGCTGGTTTATACGAAAGATAGACACAAAGTGCTGGAGTAACTCAACAGGGCAGCACTGTGGCGCTCCAGTAGTGTTGCTGCCTCACACTGCCAGAGACCCGGGTTCGGTCCGGACTATGGGTGCTGTCTGCACGGAGTTTGTACGCTCTACCTGTGACTATGTAAGTTTTCTCCGGGTGCTCCGATTGCATCCCATACACCAAAGATGTACAGCTTTGTAGGTTAATTGGCTTTGTAAATTGTAAAATTGCCCCCACTGGGTAGGATAGTGTTAGTGTACGGGGTGATCGCTGGTCGACACGGACTCGGTGGGCCGAAGGGCCTGTTTCCGCGCTGTATCTCTAAAGTCTACCAGTCAGACATTCACGCGTATTTTTTTGGTATTGCCTTTCGTTATAGTAGATGATCACAGCAGTTACATTCAGGAGCCTGAAAAGTTTCCTTCTGGAAAACTTTGAGGATGTAACAAGTATAATGGTTAAGGGAGAGCCAGTGGATGTGGTGTATCTGAACTTTCAAAAAGCCTTTGACAAGGTCCCACACAAGAGATTAGTGTGCAGAATTAGAGCACATGGTATTGCGGTTAGGGTACTGACATGGATAAAGAACTGGTTGGCAGACAGGAAGCAAAGAGTAGGAATTAACTGGTCCTTTTCAGAATGGCAGGCAGTGACGAGTGGGATGACGCAAGGCTCAGTGCTGGGACCCCAGTTGTTTACAATATATATTACCGATTTAGACGAGGGAATTAAATGTAACATGTCCAAGTTTGCGGATGACACAAAGCTGGGTGGCAGTGTGAGCTGCGATGAGGATGCTATGAGGCTGCAGGGTGACTTGTATAAGTTGGGTGAGTGGGCAGATGCATGGCAGATGTAGTATAATGTAAATAAATGTAAGGTTATCCACTTTGGTGTCAAGGACAAGGCAGCAGATTATTATCTGAATGGTGTCAGATTAGGAAAAGGGGAGGTGCAACGAGACCCGGGTGCCTTTGTATATCAGTCACTGAAAGTAAGCATGCAGATACAGCAGGCAGTGAAGAAAGCTAAAGGCATGTTGGCCTTCGTAGCGAGAGGATTAGAGTATAGGATCAAGGAGATCATACTGCAGTGGTACAGAGCCCTGGTGAGACCACACCAGGAGTATTGTGTGCAGTTTTGGTCTCCTAATTTGAGGAAGGACATTCTTGTTAGTGAGGGAGTACAGCGTAGGTTCACCAGGTTAATTCCCGGAATGGTGGGACTGACATATTCTGAAAGAATGGGTCGACTTGGTTTAGAATGAGAGGGAATCTTATAGAAACATATACAATTCTTAAGGGATTGGACAGGCTAGATATAGGAAAAATGTTTCCGATGTTGGGGGAGTCCAGAATCAGGGGTCACAGTTTAAGAAGGTAGGACATTTAGAACTGAGATGAGGAAAAATGTCTTCACCCAGAGAGTTATGAATCTGTGGAATTCTCTGCCACAGAAGGCAGTGGCGGCCAATGTTTTCAAAAGAGAGTTAGATTTAGCTCTTAGGGCTAAAGGAACGGGGTACTGATTTTGGAGGATCAGCTATGATCATATTGAACGGCTCACAGGGCCGAATGGCCTTCTCCTGCACCTATTTTCCATGTTTCTTATGAGCTGTTCTAGTACATCGAACGTGTACAGGACTTTGGACTTTTTGTAAATGGTGCCAAAATATGGCGACTCGTGCATGTGTGCACTATGCAAAAGGAATCTCAGTGCACAGTGCACACGTGAGGATAAAGCACCATTAAACCATTGATGCAACTTAGAGTTGCTAGTTCACAGCCCCAACAACATGGATTCAATCTTGACTTCAGATACTGTCCGTGCAGAGTTTGTACGTTGTGCCTGTGTCTGCGTTGTGCGTTGGTTCCTTCTAGTTGTTTCCATTTTCCCGCGCATCTCAAAGACATGTGGGTGGTGTAGGCTTATTGGCCACTGTGAATTTGCCCCCCCCCCCGCATAGGTAGAATGTGGGGAGAACTGATGGAAATGGCAGTGGGTTGGGTCATGGGGAAATGTACTGAAAGTCAAATGTCTCTGTGAGCCTGTGTAGGCCAGAACCATTGATCACCTGTTCACACTAGTTCTACGGATCTGAAAACTGGCTGTTTTCTACGTCATAAGGCTAAATGAAATTAAAATATGGGTATTTCTAAGGTGGAGATTGACAAATACTTGATTGGTACTTGAAGGGTGTTAAGAGTTATGGGGACAAGGCAGGAGAATTGGGTTGAGGCGGAAAGGTAGATCATACAATGGGAAAAACAGACCCCTCAGCCAAATCTGCCCACGCCAACCAACATGTCCCACTTGCCTATGTTTGGCCCATATCCCTCAAAACCTGTCCTATCCATGTACTTGGTGATATGGTGCAATAATCCCTGTTTCAACTACCTCCACTAGAAGCTCATCCATACACTCTTTGCGTAAAAAAGTTATCCTTCAGATTCCTATTAAATCTTTCTCCCATCAGCTTAAATCTATGTCCTCTGGTTCTCGATTCGCATACTCTGGGCAAAATACGTTGTGCGTTTACCCGATCTATTCCTCTCATTACATTGTACACCTCTATAACATCACTCTTCATCCTCCTGCGCTCCAAGGAATAGAGTCCTATCCTACTCAACCTCTCCCTATAGCTCAGGCCCTTGAGTGCTGGCAACATCCTTCAATCAGCCATGATTGAATGGTGGAGTAAACTCAGTGGGCTGAATGGCCTACTTCTGCTGCTATGATATAAACATGAATACAAAGCTACATCTCAAAGAACTTCATGGTGATAAGACTTCTGGAGCATTTGAGAGTCGCCACATGCAGCTAATTTCCTTCTCCATTTGAAATTCCTTTATTTGTTTTAAATCATGACTTTGGTAGAAGTAGAAGGTTGTAGATTAAGTCTTACTTCAGAATTGAGGTTAACAGCCCAGTAGATTCCTCGGGTAGTTTTGCATTGGTGTTGATCCCATCTTCCACATCAAACCCCCATCAGTTTTTCACCGGGATCTGAAGAATCCTTGAAGAAAAACACAGGAGTTATAATCAGCCTGAAAAAGGACCCCCACCCGAAACATCACCGACCCATGTTCTCCAGAGAAGCTGCCTGACCCGCTGGGCTTTTCTCTCTAGCTTTCCTCTGTTCTGCAAGACTCTCGTTCTCTCCATTCACCTACTCGTACTTCTCTCTAACATTCCCCAGCGAGATCTCTAATCTGCAATGCCACCTCTCCCTCCACACATGCTGCCTGACCTGCTCAGTGTCTCTGTTCATAATCCTCCCAGACACACCGACCTCTTTGCACCATACCAGATGTGGTCACAGAGTTATTGACATAGTCATCAAGTCATACAGCACGCAAACAGGCCCTTCGGCCCATCTAGCCCATACCAACAAAGATATCCATTTACACTTAGTTTAGAGATGCAGCATGGAAACAACAGTCCTCCTAGTCCACGCTGGCCAATGATCACCACTCCACACTAGTTCTGTTATCCCACTCTCTCATGCACTCCCTACAAACTAGGGGCAATTTACAGAAGCCAATTAATAGATAATAGGTGCTGGAGTAGGCCATTCGGCCCTTCGAGCCAGCACCGCCATTCAATGTGATCATGGCTGATCTTCTTCTTCTTGCGTATGGCATGCACAGCCTAAAGTTGTAGGACAACTTGTTCCATTTGATCTTACTTGATTGTGCACGCCAGATTGATTGCATTCGTCGAAACTGGGCGGGCCACGTGAAGGTTGCAATCTCCCACCCCAGCAAGGCTGATCATCCCCAATCAGTACCCAATTCCTCCCCATATCCCCTGATTCCACTATCTTAAAGAGTGCTATCTAGTTCTCTCTTGAAAGTATCCAGAGAAAACCGGCCTCCACCGCCTTCCGAAGCAAAAAATTCCACAGACTCACAACTCTGTGTGAAAAAGTGTTTCCTCATCTCCGTTCTAAATGGCTTACCCCTTATTCTTAAACTGTGGCTCCTGGTTCTGGACTCCCCCAACATCAGGAACATGTTTCCTGCCTCTAGCGTGTCCAAACCCTTACTAATCTTATATGTTTCAATAAGATTCCCTCTCATCCTTCTAAACTCCTGAGTATACAAGCCCAGCCGCTCCATTCTCTTAGCATATGGCAGTCCCGCCATCCCGGGAATTAACCTTGTAAATCAACGCTGCACTCCTTCAATAACAAGAATGTCCTTCCTCAAATTAGGGGACCAAAACTGCACACAATACTCCAGGTGTGGTCTCACTAGGGCCCAGTACAACTGCAGAAGGACCACTTTGCTCCTATACTTAACTCAACTATACAAACCTGCACGTCTTTGGGATGTGGTAGGAAACCAGAGCACCCGGAGGAAACCCATACGGTCACAGGATGAAACTCCACATACATCACATGAGGTCAGGATCGAACTCGGATCTTTGGCGCTGTGAGGTAGCAGCTCGGTGGCTGTGCCACTGTGTTGTTCGTTTGTTCCACCTGCCCACATTTGGCCCCTATCCCTCTAAATAAGCCATAATCGAATGGCAGAGCATCCTGATGGGCCGAATGCCCTAATTCTGCTCCACGGTCAAGAAAATTGCCAAGTACCTGTCCGTGTCTTTTAAATACTGCTATAGTACCTGCCTCAACTACCTGCTATGGCAGCTCACTCCATACACCCACACTCAGCTTCCTCTTAAATCAATCCTCTCTAACCATGAACCCGTGTCCTCATATTTCTTGATTCCCCTACGTTGGGTAAAAGTGTCTGGGCATTCACCCTATCCATTATCCGCCCTGTAAGGCAAAAACTCTATCAGCTGTGCCACTGTGCCACCCTCTAGAATCGCAGTCACACAGCATAGAAACAGGCCCCTTCAGCCAAACTTCAGCCCATGCCAATCAAGATGCCCTATGTACACTAGTCCCACCTGCCTGTGTTAGGCCCACATCCCTCTAAATCTGTCCTATCCATGCACCTGTATAATGTCATTGAAAAGCTGCTAAGGTCCCTGCCTCAACTACCCCCCTTTGGAGAACTGGAGTCAACCATCCTTTTTCTCCAGAGAAGCTGCCCGACTCGCTGAGTTACTCCAGAACTACCTTTGGAATAAAGTAGTATCCATTGTTCATTTGTATGCGTTGGCAGTCGGTTCCATGTACCCACCACCCTCTGAGTGGTTGTGGAATCAGTGTGGGTTGACTGCACCCAAACAGGGTCCAACTCAGACCAAGGGGTGAGGGTGGACCCCTATCCAGGGAACATTGAAACCCAAGCTGCCCAGGACGTGAGAGAAATAGATCGGGTATACGTACAGAGTATCTTGCCCAGAGTACGGGAATTGAAAACCAGAGGACAGAGGTTTAAGGTGAGGGGGGAAAGATTTAGACTTTAGAGATACAGCGTGGAAACAGGCCCTTCGACCCATCGAGTCAATCGACCAGCGATCACCCCGTACACTGACATTATCCTACAAATTAGGGACAATTTACAAAAGCCAATTAACCTACAAACATGTACGTCTTTGGCGTGTGGGAGGAAAGAGCACGCAGAGAAAACCTATGTGGTCACAGGGAGAACGTACAAACTCCATACAGAGAGCATCCATGGTCATGATTGAATGTGGGTCTCTGGCGCTGTAAGGCAGCAACTGTACCATTGCACCACCATGCCTCCCTTAATAGGAACCTGTAGGGTAACATTTTCACACAAAGGGTGGTGGGTGTATGGAACAAACCGCTGGAGGAGGTAGTTGAGGCAGTATCACAACGTTTAGGAAACATTTGCACAGGTATATGGATAGGATAGGTTTAGAGGGCTATGGCCAAATGTGGGCAGGTGGGACTGGTGTAGATGGGACATGTTGTTCGGTGTGGGCAAGTTGGGTCGAAGGGCCTGTTTCCATGCTGCATGACTCTATGAGCAGGTGCCATGACCTTAGTGGCCGTGGACCCAATTTGGGTTGCCTGCACCCTAATAGGGTCCATGTCAGACCAAGGGCTGAGGGTGGATTCCGATCCAGGAAAATGTTGCAACGCAAGCTGCCCAGGACATGGAAGGGGAAGTGGGAGATGACTTCTGCGTCTGCAGAGGAAGGCGCGCCGGGGCCATAATGACCACTGCAGGGGGGAGCAATGCACCGGCAGGTAGCAGGTTGGATGAGGGAGGGGGAATGGATGGACTTACCTGCTGATAGATGTCAGCCCAGCCGCCGCGCCAGGGACGCAGGTTGTCATTGCATCCCCTTCCTTCCTTCTGCACTGCAATGCCTGTTTGTCTCTCCCTCTCCCTCCTCTCTCTCTCTCTCTTTCTCTTTCTCTTTCTCTTTCCCTCTCTCTTAATTCCCACTCACCGCATCGACCCCCCTCCTCCCCGTCCACACTTTGCAATTTAAAAAGAAATACAAGGATTTGCATCCACCCCCAGCTCCTCTCCCGCAAGGCAGCTCCCACTCATTTTCCTGGTTCTTGCTTGCGTGTGAGATGGTGGTGCCCTAAGAGATTGACAGTTCTTGCAGCCCAACGGGATTCAACGCTGCAGTCGAAGTGGGCTTGGCTTTTGTGCTTGTAACACCAATCACTTCCAGCAGCGAAGATCAAACCATTCTTAATCCTGTCCTTCCCCAATGATTCATCCTAAAGTGCACTCCTCTTAACTGCCAAATCATTGTTTACAGCTTCTAATTGCCCAAGTTTGACTATAGTTTTATAATTATTACTATGCTGAATATTACAATTATAGACACACAGTGCTGGAGAAACTAACTGCAGCACCCTTAGTTTAGTTTAGAAAGGTACTGCAGATGCTGGTTTACACTGAAGATAGACACACAATTGCTGGAGTAACTCAGCGGGACAGGCAGCATCTCTGGAGAGAAGGAATGGGTGACGTTTCTGGTCTCAACCAATCTAATGATGCTGACTGTCCCGCTGAGTCACTCCAGCATTTTGTGTCTATCTTTAGTTTAGTGTGGTTTATTGTCATGTGTACCATGGTACAGTGACTGAAAGCTATTTAGTTGCATGATCTCCAGTCAGCAGAAAGACAAGACGTGATTACAATCAAGCCATCCACAGTGTTCAGCTCTTCCCTCTCCCAATTAGGCAAGAGGTACAGAAGTTTAAAAACGTTGGAATAATTATAAAAGTATAGTAGAACTAAAGAGCATCTTTAATTTAATGTCACGTGTATCGAGGTACAGTGAAAATCATTTTTTTGTTGAGTGCTATCCAGTCCGCAGAAAGATACGTGATTACAATCGAACCATCCACAGTGTGCAAATACAGGATAAAGGGAATAACGTTTAGCGCAACATAAAGTCCAGTAATTGATATTGATATGCCATTTATTGACACTATACATGTACAGTTAAACTGAAAGCTGCTCGTACTCAGTGCATACATACAATTTAGCACAAAAAAACAAGAGACAGAAAAACAAAAAACAGAAGGGAGAAAGGGGGGGGGATAGGTGCACAATTTCTGCGACGCTACATACATATATACATATATACAGATGGAAGTCCGTGGTGTTGGGCAGTGAAGTCAGTGCATGTGTGAATTAGAATTAATAGTTGTTATAATTCTCGGAAAGCAACTATTTCTGAGTCTATTTGTCCTGGATTTGATGCACCTATAGCGCCTTCCAGAGGGCAGCAGGTCGAACAGTCCAAACGCAGGATGGGAGCTGTCTTTGGTGATCTTCTTTGCCCTGCTAAGGCAGCGGGAGGTGTAGATGTCCATCAGGGAGGGGAGAGGGCAGCCAATGATCCTCTGCGCTGTCCTAGTTACCCTCTGAAGCCTCTTCCTGTCTGCCATGGTGCAGCTGCCATACCATGCTGTAATGCAGTATGTCAGCAGGCTCTCGATGGACGAGCGGTAGAAGGTCAGCAGCAGGTTAGAGTCCAGGTTGTGCTTCCTGAGGACCCTCAGGAAGTGCAGCCGCTGCTGAGCCTTCTTGATGACCGCTGTCGTGTTGTCCGTCCAGGAGATGTCAGCAGCGATATGGACGCCGAGAAACCGGAAGGTATTGACCCTCTCCACACACTCGCCGTTGATGTGTAGGGGGGCTAAGTCGGTGCTGTGCCTCCTGAAGTCGACAATGAGCTCTATAATCAGATAAAATCCGATTATAGATAGTCCGAGGGCCTCCAATGAGGTAGATGGGAGGTCAGGACCGCGCTCTAGCAGGTGAGAGGACGATTCAGTTGCCTGATGACATCTGGGAAGAAACTGTCCGTGAATCAGGAGATGTGCATTTTCACACTTCTGTACCTCTTGCCTGATGGACAGGAGTGACCTGTACACTGTGGGCGGCTTTATTGTAATCATGTATAGTGCTTTCGCTGACAAGATAGCACGCAACCAAAAGAAAATCATTTTCACAGTACCTCGGTACACCTGACAAACTAAACTAAAGATGTTACTATACTTTTATATTTATTAATATGCACTACACAACAGACGGAGGCACAATGAGTTGGAGTAACTCAACGGGTCAGCAATATCTTTAGGGAAATAAGGAACTGCAGATTCTGGTTTACATAAAAAGACCCAAAGTGCTGGAGTAATTGGATCATACAGCCTCTCTGGGAAAACTTGGAAGTGCAGATGCTAGTTTTGCATAAAAAGATACAAAGTAGTGGAGTAACTGAGCTTGAAAGTCTTAAGAAGAGTCCTGACCCAAAACATCAGAGATGCTGCCTGACCTGGTGAATGACTCTGCACTTTGTGTCTTTGGATAGAGCCTGGTAGAGCTGCTGAAATAGGTGATGTTTTGGGTCGAGATTCTTCTTCTGAAGGGCCATTCCTTCTCTCCAGAGATTCTGCCTCTAGTTACTCCAGGATTTTGTGTCTATCTTCGCTTTACACCAGCATCTGCAGTTCCTTCCGACACAAGTATTAACAGGCAATAGATATAATGGATACAATGGAACCTGATCAATTATATTTACACCTAATGGTATACAGATTGGGAAAGTGGTTAATATCCTTTCTTCTTTCTTCATCAGAACCCCTGTACAACTGGAGCTTGTACTCCGGCATTTCAAATGCGTTTTAGCACACAGAACATAGAACATAGGACAGCACAGGACAAAAAATGCTGGAGTAACTCAGCGGGTCAGGCAGCATCTCTGGAGATCATGGATAGGTGATGTTTCCGGCCGAGATGCATCTTCAGACCAAAACCCGACCCGACTCGAAATGTCACCTATCCATATTCTCCAGAGATGTTGCCTGACCTAATCAGTTACTCCGGCATTTTGTGTCCTTTTTCGTAAACCAGCACCTGCCGTTCTTTGATTCTACATAGAACAGTACAGCACAGGAATAGGCCTTTCTGCCCATAATGTTTGTGCTAAATATGATGCCACAAGTTAAGCTGATCCCATTTTGCTGCATGATCCATATCACTCTATTGCCTGCACTTCCATGTGCCTATTTAAAAGCCTCTTAAACGCCACTATTGTATCTGCCTCTGCCACTACCCTTGGCAGCATGTTCCAGGTGCCCACCACTCTCTGTGTTAATAGTCTCCTATTGTCACCTAAATGTCACCATGTAGCGGCGCCTGCTGGCGCACGCAGGTATTGAACCCGGCGTTCGGAAGCCGCGGTCACGTGACTCGGGAGGGGCTGCTTGTTTTCGCGCGGTTTTGTTTTCGCGCGTTAGTTCAGTGCTGACCACCGTTGTGGCCAGACGTGTCGTGAGAGCCTGTGAACTGAGAAGTGATTTTGTGAATAAAATTTTTCTGAAAACTCAGTTGTCGTTCTTGCGACTGCCAAAACCTAGTCTTTTCTCCAGAGATGCTGCCTGACCCACTGAGTCACTCCAGCATTTTGTGTATATCATAGGAAAGATGTTATTTAGCTGGAAATGGTGGGAAAAGGTTTATGAGAATGTTGTCAGGACCTGAGGGCCTAAGTTATTGGGAGAGATTGAGCACGCTAGGACTCTTGATTGGAAAGCTGGAGGATGAGGGGGTGATCTTATAGAGGCGTATAAAATCATGAGAGGAATAGATAGTGTAAATGCATAGAGTCTCTTACCCCGAGTAGGGGAATTTTTGTATCTATGTAAGACTGTCCTTACAGTCACCACAAGGGGGCTCTGCCCCTATATGTATGTTTTTCTCGGAATCAGGCAGGCAGCCATCTTGGCTTGAATAAACCCACTTACTGACACGGTACAACCAACAAGAGTCGATATTGAGTTATTATCCGTCAAACACAACATCTGGCGACGAGGATGGCGAGTTTAACTCTCGCTGCCCCATCTCCATGCTTGGAAAGTCCAGGAGAGCCTCCTGTACCATGGACACGATGGTTCGAAAGTTTCACATGCTTGATCGCAAGTGGCCTGGATAGCAAGGCTATATCGGACGCTCGTCGCCAAGCGATCCTGCCGCATTGCCTCGGAACGGAGGAACAGCGCAGTTTGACAGTGCTGCAACGAGTAAGTACAGTAATGCTGTTACTGCACTTGGCAAATATTTTGGCCCAAAGACAAGTGTGATGATAGAGAGATACCGTTTTCGTCAACGTTCACAGGGACATGGCGAACCAGTGAAGCAATTTGTTTCTTCATTGATAGAACTAGCTGCAAAGTGCAATTTTGGGGCACTGACTGATGAGTTGGTGAGAGACCAGCTGATAGAAAAGACTTCTATCCCGCGGATCAGAGAGCTCCTTCTAATGGAGGATGATGATCTCAAACTCAAAATGGCACAAGAATTGGCCGTGCAAATTGAAAGTGCGATGCATGATGCCAAGGTGCTCAAACAACATTCAATGGCAAGCACTGAGGGAGCATCTGGTCATTCATCTCATCAGATGATCACAGCACCAGTGCAGGGCATTCAGAAACAGTCAAAAAACAATCACTCAAACAAGCAGTGTCCGAATTGATGGCCGGACACACGCTCCTAAGGAATGTCCAGCTTACGGTAAACGGTGCAACGCGTGTTCAAAGCTGAATCACTTCGCGAAAGTCTGCCGGTCGTCGAAGAAGAAAGCGTCATCTGTCTGCCATGTAGACGATGAATCTCCGGGTGTACACAACGTATACTCCATGAAGGACAGGGCTGACCAGGATGTTCGGTCAACAGGTGCTTTCAAAGACTGCAGGGTTGAGATCGCTGGGACCTCGGTATCGCTTCTCATAGATGTGGGGGCGAAGGTTTCAATTTTGAGCGTCGACCTCTACAAAACCTACTTTTCAGACTACCCACTTGCTCCCCCGAGGGACACTCTTCACACTTATGATGGTTCAATCGTACCCACGAGAGGGCTAGTGACAGTTCCTGTCTGCTACAAAGGAGTTAAGCTCGATAGCTTCACATTCTACGTTGCAGAAGGAAAGAGTCTGATGGGAGTCAATTTGTTTGATCGACTAGGTTTCAAGCTTCGGGACTCAACCAGCACGAACATCAATGTGATCAGCGACGCGGACTATGGGCATGAGTATCCTTCCCTTTTCTTGGGTTTTGGGGTAGTTAAAGGGTACTGCCACACACCTAGTGTAGACACATCAGTCCCGCCTGTTTCACAACGCCTATGATGTCTACCACTTTCCATTCGCTCGGAAGTCTCAACTGAACTGAAGCGACTCGAAAATGATGGTATAATTGAACGCATCGATTCATCCCCTTGGATATCGAATCGATAGCGATGTAAGAACAGTGAACTCAGACTTTGCATCGATCTCAAATTGGTCAACAAAGCCATCATTCCGGACAAATATCCTCTGCCAACAATAACAAGAGCTAGCTGTGTCGTTCCACGGTTCAACAGTGTTCACAAAACTGGACATGCGCCGAAGCTACCATTTGACAGCATTTATCACACATGAAGGAGTATTTCAGAACCGTAGGATGCCGTATGAACTGTGCTCAGAGCCTATCGCATCTCAAAAACACGTGGCGTTGGTTCTGCCAGACATTGACGGAACACTCAACCTCATCAACGATGTCGTCGTCCATGGCAGAGACAAGGAGGAACACGATCGATGACCGAATGCAGTGTTAGCTCGTCTCTCGCAACACAATTTGATGCTCAACGCAGCAAAGTGTACATTTGCAGCATCCGAGATCGATTTTCTCCGGTACAGAGTGACAGCGACTGGAGTTGAGCCTACTCAGGACAATGTCCAAGCCACCAACGCTCTTCCCACCCCAACTAACACGAAAGAGTTAGCTTCATTTCTGGGCACCACCAACATCTACCGCAAGTTTGTGCCGCATTACGCGCAGATCGCAGAACTGCAACAGAAGCTGCTATGGAAAGACACACAGTGGGAATGGACGTGAGCAGGACATCGTGTTCAACACGCTAAAAGACAAAATAGCATCTCCGCCTGTTCTCGCGCACTTCGACACAAGTGCTGAAACGTACGTCACAACAAACGCTTCCAGTATCGCGCTCGGAGCAGTGTTCTCGCAGGGTATCGATGGAAGCGAACGACCGATCACATTCGCGTCCCGTCCCTTGACTGCAACCGAAAGCAAGTACTCCACCGGGGAACACGAAGCATTAGCGTGCATCTACGCGTGTGATGCATCTACACTGGCACGTATGCCTATACGGGAGGCCATTCACTCTCCGTACGGATCACCAAGCGCTAACTACGTTACTGGACACTGCTCAAAACATCATCCGCTCCGGATCTACAGATGGTCCGATCGTCTTCATCAGTACAACTTCGAAGTCGAATACCTCGCAGGTTCACGCAATCGCATCACAGGCATGCTCAGTCGAGTCCCAAAGGTGGCATCCGCACGCACACGCGATAGCGACGCTTCAAGCAGCATCGACGACTACGTTCTTGTGGTGATTTCGCACGGGACCGCGAATCTAGTAACGCGGGAAGACCTGAAAGCAGAGTCGACAGCTGACGGCACATTGCAACCGTCTGCCAGTATCTCAAGACGGACTGGCCCAAGGAGATAGCAGACGACTTGGTTCCATACCACTGGGTACGCCACGAACTGGCAGTGTTTGACGATACATGTGTCACGTGCGGAACTCGAGTGGTTATACCCAAATCACTGCAACACCGCGTGTTACAACTGGCACACGAAGGATACCCGGGCGTTGTTAAGATGAAACAACGGTGTCGCGAGGCAGTGTGGTGGCCAGCAATAGATCGTCGCGTAGAAGATTTTGGCAAAAATTGTAAAACATGCACAATTAGCGAGAAGTCAACAAAACCACGTCCTGCCCTCTTCAGCCAATCCCATGGCTGGACAAACCTTGGAAGTACTTGCATCTTCGACATCTTCGGAGAGGTGCAAGCTGCACGAAGAAGTACATGATCTCCACAGCAAGTGGCCTGAGATCGCTACGACTTCTTCAGTCACGCCAAGCTCGATCATCGCGATTCTCGAAAAGCTGCTCACCAAGTGGGGACTGCCGGAGGTCATAACTACAGACAACAGCCCACAGTTCATATCTGAACAGTTCTCTACCATCCTCGCGACCTACGACATTCAACATCAGCGGACGTCACGATACAACCCCCAATCGAACGGCTGGGTTTGAACGATTCAATCGAGTGATCAAAGAAAGCGTAAAAGCGAATATGTCGGTGAGGAAACATTCGGACAGTCAATCCTTATCTTCCTCCGATCATACAGATCCACACCGCACACGCTGACTGGGAAAACGCCAGCAGAGCTGATGATAGCGTGAAACCTGCGAACTTCTTCAAACATTATCGCGCCCAAATCCAGACACAAAGGCGAGGGCGGAAATGATAGCACACGGACAAGCAAAAGGGAAAATGTACTGTGATGCCAAACGCAGAGTATGAACGTCGCGGTTCAAGGTTGGCGACTGGGTACGAACCAGCTGCCCAAACAGGCAGCATAAGCTCGCACTCTCAAAGCCGATCCAGATAAAACGGAGAATGCGTACCTCCTCCAAGATGACACCAGATGGATAGCGAGGCGACTTATCACAAGCAGACAGAGACAGGAAGAAAACGAACCAGATGCTTTTCCTTTCCCGATATCCAGTCAAGACCGCGATTGCGGTCAGCCTACAGCAGAGCAGCCAAATCCCGCTCCACGCTCTCAGCGACAGAAGAGGAGACCTCAGTATCTGCAAGATTTTCAGCTGTGAAGCCATAAACCGTTGTATTCACTGAGCAGTTATTTTTTGGACTTCCGTTTACTAATAGAGGACATGAAATTTGAAAGGACTTTGGACTGATTTCATATGGACTTTTATTTGATTTGATAACTGGACTTAAATGATCACCTTCATTTACAAGGAGGGGAAAATATGTTGTATCTATGTAAGACTGTCCTTACAGTCACCACATGAGGGCTTGCCCCTATATGTATGTTTTTCTCGAAATCAGGCAGGCAGCCATCTTGGCTTGAATAAACCCACTCACTGACACGGTACAACATGAGTCGATATTGAGTTATTATCCGTCAAACACAACGGAATCGTGAACCAGAGGATATAGGTTTTAGGTGAGGGGGGAAAGATTTAATAGGAACCTGAGGGGCAACTTTTTTTACACAAAGGATGGTAAGTATGTGGAACAAGCTGCCAGATGAGGTAGTTGAGGCAGATACCATTGATTAAGAAGCATTTGGACAGGTACATGGATAGGACAAGTTTAGAGGGATGTGGGCCAAACGCAGGCAGGTGGGTTTAGTATAGATGGGACATGTTGGTCGGCGTGGACGTTGGGCTGAAAGGCCTGTTTCCACGCTGTATAACTCTATGACTAAAGCTGCATTTGACATAGAAATAACACTCCAAAACTGTTAAAAATTAATAAAACAATTGAGAAAATTTGAATTATTAAAATGTGTTTAAAAATTAAAGCACTAGAGGTATTAAAGTATTAATTGAAACATTTAATCAACTCAATTAGGTCACATGAAAAGTAAATTCTGTCGCAGAGCTTCATAAAGTGAAATCAATGAGCATGTCTCAGGTTAATCTGACCTACACTCATTAATAAATTTCACAATGCAAGGCTGGGCAATCTGTAGAAGTGTTTTTGCTTTGTAATTTGGTGATCAGCTGAGCAAATTTTCCACCTGGTTTAGTTGGTAAATGCCGGTGTTTCCGAGCAGAACAAGGAGCTTTGGTGTGTTTAGTTTAGAACTACAGCGTGGAAAGAGGCCCTTCAGCCCATCCAGTCCCTGCTGACCAATAATCACCTAGCTAACACTATCCTACGTACAAGGGAGAATTTACAATTTACAGAAGCCAGTCTACCTACAAACCTTAATAAGACTTTAGACTTAAAAGACACAGCATGGAAGGAAATGTGGGAATGTGGAAATGGACAGATAATGCTTGGGTCAGGAACCAGACTGATTATAACACGGGGGGTGGAAGCTGGAAACGAGAGTGCATGACAGAGCTTCCAGTCTGAAGAAGGGTCCTGACCCGAAACGTTGTCTGTCCATTCCCTCCACAGATGCTTCCTGACTGACTGTTCCTCCAGCACTTTGTGTTTTGCTCAAGGTTCCAGCATCTGCAGTTCCTTGTGTGTAAATATAAAAGCCCTTATGGCTTGCCGTACACCAATAGCTTTTTCAAATGCTTCAAAATGTGTTACATACGGTACACTTGGTTCTTGAATGTTAACAAACGAATAGTTACAATATCTAATTGTTCATCTGCCAGTCCACAGGTGTAAAACTTCAGCAGATGTACTATCTTACCAAAGAGTCATTGAGAGAAACAGCCTGGATGAAACAGGCCCTTCTGCCCACCGAGTCTGTACCAAATATCAACCACCCTTTTACACTAATCTTATATTAAACGCATATTCACAACAATATCACCAAATTCTATTACTCACCCACACACTGGGGGAAATGCAGAACTTGGAGGTTTTGAGTGTTTAAATTATTTTAGCGATACAGCGTAGAAACAGGCCCTTCGACCCACCGAGTCCATGCCGACCATCGATCACCTGTTCGCACTAGTTCTATTTTATCCAGCATTCTCATCCATTCTCTATTACACTAGGAGCAATTTAAGGCGGGCCAACTAACCTACAAACCCACACGTCTTTGTGATGTGGGAGGAAACCGGAGGAAACCCATGTGGTCAAAGGGAGAATGTGCAAACTCCACACAGACAGCACCCGAGGTCAGGATCGAACCCGGTTCTCCGATGCTGTGAGGCAGCAGCTCTACCTGCTGCACCACTGTGCCGCCCCAGTTGGTGTGACCTAACAGTTATAGTAACGCCATGACCATACATGAAAAAACATAGAACAGAAACAGGCCTCCCGGCCCACAATGTCTGTGCCAAACATGATGCCAAAATAAACTAATCTTCTCTGCCTGTACATGATCCATATCTCTCCATTCCCTGCATATGCATGTGCTTAAATAAGAAGCCCTTTAAACACCCCATTCTATCTGCCACCATCCTTGGCAGCACTTCCAAACACATACATCTGTGTAAAAAAAACTTGCCCCGCACATCCTTATCCTTATATAACTAAAAAACTCTGATGTATGTGTGTGTGTGTGTGTGTGTGTGTGTGTGTGCGTGTGTGTGTGTGTGTGTGTGTGTGCGTGTGTGTGTGTGTGTGTGTGTGTGTGTGTGTGTGTGTGTGTGTGTGTGTGTGTGTCACATCTTCTCGAAAAAAAACGTGTGTGCGGTAACGGTAAAAATGTCACATATTTCGATAGAGATTTATCCTGTGGAGTTCAGAATTGCCTTATCTGAAAATTTTCATGCCTTATTTCTCGAGTTATTAATCAAAATTTTCAAAAATCTGAAATAACGTCAAAAATAAAACCGGCTGCCTTTGGCTGATGACGTCACAATGGGTATGCACGCTGTGTTCCACGCACTGCGAGTGACGTTATCCGGCCACCGCTCGCTGCCCATATTCGGCCACTCGCTGCAGACCTGCTTGCCTCCTATCTCCCATTCCTTATTTATCGAGTTATTAATCAAAATGTTCGAAAATCTCCCCCTCCTCGTCCTCCTCTCCCCCTGCCTTTGGCCCTGACCTCACCCTCCTCTCTCACCCTCCTCCTATCCCCCCTCTCTCCTGGCCCCGTCTCGCTCCCCCTCCTCACTCCCCCCCTCCTCTCTCCCCCCTCTCTCCTCTCCCCCCACTCCTCTAACCCCCCCCTCCTCTCCCCCCCCTCCCCCCCCCCTCCCCACCCTCTCTCCCCTCTCTCCTATCCCCCCTCTCTCCTCTCCCCCTCTCTCCTCTCCTTCTCCCCCCCTCTCCCCCCTCTCTCCTCCCCCCCCCTCTCTCTCCCCCCTCTCTCTCTTCCCTTGTCTCTCTCCCCCTTCCTCTCTCTCCCCCCCCTCTCTCTCCCCCCCCCCCCTCTCCATATGTGTGTGGTGGGTGGTTAGTGTGTGTGTGTGATGCCACAGCTCCCCCCCCCCCCCCCCCCCGCAACCAATGGCTCCCACTTGGTCAAATTGTCTTTTAAATTTCCACCTCTCGCCTTAAAGCTATACCCTCTAGTCTTTGATATTTCTGCTCAGGAAAAAGGTTCTAACCTATCCGTTTCTCTCATAATTGTACATACTTTTATCAGGTCTCCCCTAAACCTTCAGTGTTCCAGAGATTACGTTTTGTCCAACATCTTGTTGTAGCTAAACCGTTCTAATCCAGGCAGCACTCTGGTATACCTCATATACACTATCTCCAAGATCTCCTTCCTGTAATGGGGTGACCAGACCTACACACAATACTCCAAACAGATCCCTATCTAATTGTTATTGAGTAAAACATAGTGGATACGCCAACATCTACAGGCCCACTACTGGTTTTCCGGCACCCTTGGTTCCAGAGCCTTCTGGATTATCCATTTTGCCAGAACAACAGAGGTTGAACTGCCGATTGGCTGCAAAAGTCCCGATGAGGTCGAGATCGGCTTCCTCACCCGACCTAGGCCCCACAATTTTGGGGGGACTTCCAGGGGTCGGGGGTCCTATCCAGTTTAAAGGAGGCCCAGACCATCAGTTCGGTGGTGGACCTGTACTCCACGTAACTCAGATAGCAGAGCATACTGTCAAAGTATGTTAACCAACACCAGAGACAAGATTAAATTCTCTAGGAAATAAAAACAACCTTTCTCCATTAGAATTCAAAATACATAAGAGCACATCACATGAAGATTCAGGTCTCAAAATGATCAATCTGCTTTACCTGATCCAATGTAGGAACTGCGTTCATGATTGTTTTGTGGAAAACTGATATATAATTGATATTATCGCCAGCTTAGAGTCAAAATGAATATTAGTGGGAAAACATATTTCTGATTATTCTATCAGTTCATGTGATGTCACAAACCCATGCTTGATGAATGTTTCCATGGTTGCTGTGTGATTCTGTCACTGTCTATGATGTCAGATGCCTGGTTTAGGATTTTGTTTAACGTTATTTTTAGATTACCTGCAACCGTTTGGATAAAGATCTGTGATCGGAATCCAGTTTTCAATGCCTTTTCCTAAATCTGCCCCAAATATTGACTGAAGTCTGAAGAGGGGTCCCGACCTGTAACGTCGTTTGTCCATTTCCTTCCGCAGATGCTGCCTGACCCGCTGAGTTACCCCAGTACTTTTAGTTTAGATTCGTGTTGAGATACAGCGTGGAAACAGGCCCTTTGGCACCCTGCCGACCAGCCATCACTCATTCACACTTGTTCTATGTGTAAGCAGGAACAGCAGATGCTGCTTTACACTGAAGATAGACACAAAATGCTTGAGTAAGTCAGACTGATGAAGAATATTGAACCGAGATATCACCTATTCCTCTTCTCCTGAGATGCTGCCTGACCCGCTGAGTTACCGCAGCATTTTGTGTCGCACTAGTTCCGTTAGAGTCATAGAGCCATACAGCATGGAAGCAGGCCCTTCAGTCTAACTCGTCCATGCTAACCAAAATACCGCATCAAAGTTAGTTCCATTTTCCTGTCTTTGGCCCATACCTCTCTAAACGTTTCTTATCCATGTGTCTGTTCTAATGTTTTTTTAAACTGTTATTGTTATTCCACTTTCTCATCCGCTCCCTCTACACTTGGTTTCTTGCTTCTTGGTTTCTTGGTCCTCCAAAATATTCCAAATGGAATTTAAACTGGAGGTGGTGAAGGGAGGGCTTAAGCCAGAAAGGGTTATTGGGAAGAAAGAGCTACTTTAAATTTAGTTGCATCTGGTTGGGTAACTATAGTTGGGTGGAGATTATTCCATGCTTTAATTGTGCGGGGGAAGAACAAATTGCTGTATACATCTGTCTTTGTAGCTGGGATCACAAATTGGATCGAATGCCCTCGTCTGCTCCTAATTACACTAGGGCCAATTTTACAGAACAGCGATTGACCAACAAACCTGCACGTCTTTGGGTTGAGAGAGGACACTGACACACCCGGAGAAAGCCCACGCAGTCACAGGGTGAACTTACAAACTCTGCACAAATCTCCTCTCCACAACAATGGGATCTAGTTTAAAACCTTGGTATGGAATTGCACAAAGTTCATGTTCATAAGTTCTAGGAGCAGAATTAGGCCATTCGGCCCGTCAAAAGTCTACCATGCCATTCAATCATGGCTGATCTATCTCTCCCTCTCAACCCCATTCTCCTGCCTCCACCCCATAACCCCTAACATCTGTACTAATCAAGAATCTGTCAATCTCTGTCTTAAAAGTACCCAATGACTTGGCCTCCACAGCCGTCTGTGACAATGAATTCCACAGATTCACCACCCTCTGACTAAAGAAATTCAGAAATTCAACTGACTGCATGTTTATAGATAGTGGAAATTTACTGAATTTGTGAATTAAGTTATAGTAACTTAAGTTTCTATCTTGTTTCGTCAGAGTGGAAGCCATTGAACTTCGGTTGAAATTAATTAAATATAAACACAGGCGTTTGGCCTGAAGGAAGATTTTAAATGACCGTGAATGGTAATTATTTGAATAAGATTAGGTTTGTTGCCTTTTTGCTATAAGTGGACTGCAACAATTAATTAATGACATAAATATAAGCATCATGACTTGAGACAAGGGTAAGAGAGTATCAGGTAGAATAAATTAAATAAACAGAGGCATTGTTTAAGACAATCGATTAAAAAGCAAGCCCCACATAAGCGGTTAAGGAAATTGGCAATGAGACAGTAATTAAATAAACTCGGTAATGATATAAGTGCCTAAGGAATTAATTAAATAAAATAACAATCTTTGAACAGTGCACATAAATTAATTCAAGAAAGGGTGTAATGGGGAAAAGTGATCTTCACTTATATTAAAAAAGAAAATCAACAAAGATGCAAAAAAGTCCCTAAATTGAAAGTAAAGAGAATTATGATTATGTTTGAAAATAACGACCTACGGAGCATTGACGACCTACAAGGAGCATTCTGTGCTGAACTGAGCACAGTTAACAATCTCATGTACAGTAATCTTCCTGTAATGGGGCATATAGTCAGAATGTGCAAAGCTCCACACAGCCAAGCCATGATCATCCGAGGTCAGGATCCTGCAACTCGGGTCTCCAGCGCACTGTGGGTTCCAGGCAGCAGCTCAGTGTTGACCTGCTTCAGATCTAACGCCACTGAACGAAATTTCGTGCCTGTAATTACTGACTGGACTACCTTTAACGTGATCCAGCACCTAATTATAATAAGGAAGAGGCGATCCTTCAAAACAGGACATTCTTGTGATCAAAGATGCTGCGTGAGGATGCTGTTCATAGACTACAGTTCAGCCTTCAACACGATAGTCCCCACTCCAGACTGGCCGGGAAGCTACTTTGGAATTGGGGGACCGACCCGAACACACCCATCCCTGTGTGCCCCTGGGTCCTGGACTTTCCAGGCACTTTCGCCAGGCCCCAGGTAGTCAAGATGGGAGGGAATACATCGAAGTCCCAGGATCGAACTCACCCTGAGGCACAGGATCGCCCCAGGGTTTACGTCCTCAGCCCAGGCCTATTGTACTCCCTGTACACACATGACTGTGTGGCTAGGTTCAGCTCCAACTCAATACGATTAACTTTGGAAGCTGATTGACACTGTGGTGGTGGGTCCTGATCTCAGACAACGACGAGAAGGCCCCTACCCTGAGAGGAGGGGTGGCTGATCTAGACTTCACACATGATTCAGTTCATTCAGATTAAGTTTGCATGACACTGTGGTGGTGGCATCTCAGCACTGATGGTGCCAGGATAACACTCTGCCTCCTCCTCTTGAACATCAAAAAAACGAAGGAGCTGATCATGGACTTTAGGAGGGCACATCATCCGAGGACGTAGACTTCATTGTGGAAAAATGGGCATCCTGTTGATAGGGTGAACCGTTTTAAATATCTGGGAGTCTACATCTCCGAGGATATGACATGGGCATCACACGCCTCAGCACTCGTGAGTAACGCAAGGCAGCGCCTTTACCACCTCAGGCAATTGAGGAAATTCAGAGTGTCTCCGAGGATCCTCCAGTGCTTCTACGCAGCGGCGGTGGAAAGCATCTTGTCCGGGAACATTACCATCTGGTTTGGGAATTGCTCTGCCAAGGACAAGAAGGCACTGCAGAGAGTAGTGCGTTCGGCCGAACGCACTATGGGAACATCACTTGCCCCCCTGCAGGAACTATACAACAGGAGGTGCAACTCCAGAGCAAACAATATCATGAGAGACCCCTTCCACCCCTGCAACGGACTGTTCCAGCTGCTACGGTCAGGCAAACGCCTCCGTTGCCATGCGGTGAGAACGGAGAGGTTGAGAAGGAGTTTCTTCCCAGAGGCCATTCGGACTGTAAACGCCTATCTCACCAGGGACTAACTCTACTGAACCTTTTTCCTTCCATTATTTATTATGTAAAAGAATATGTGTGTTATGATTGTGTTTGTAGTTTGTTTGGTTGTTTGGTTGTTTGTCTTTTTGCACAAAAGTCGGAGAGCATTGCCACTTTCATTTCACTGCACATCTCGTATGTGTATGTGACAAATAAACTTGACTTGACTTGACTTGAGATGCGATGATCTTTTCATACATAATTACATACATGTTGAAACAGTGAAATGAAGCTCTTTGTAAACATCAGCTAAAGCTTAGTTCAGAACTTAAAAAAATTCATCATCAATGCAAATTCCACTGTGTTTAATCTCAATATCAAGGACGACACGGTGACGCAGCTGGTAGAGCCGCTGCCTCACAGCGCCAGAGACCCGGGTTCGATCCTGACCTAAGGTGCTGACTGTGTGGAGTCTGCACATTCTCCCTGTGACCGTGTGGGTTTTCTCCAGGAGCTCCGGTTTCCCTCCCACATGCCAAAGATGTGCGGGTTTGTAGGTTAATCGGCCCTCTGTAAAATTGCTCCCTAGTGTGTAGGGAGTGCATGAGAAAGTGGGATAACATAGAACCAGCGTGAACGGGAGATTGATGGTGGACACAGGCTCAGTGGGCTGGGGGCCTGTTTCCACGCTGTATCTCAAAAATTATAGGTCTCTTGAAGAACTGACGCAGACAATGATAGATTGGTGCAGAAATTCAAAGTACAAAATGACAATGAATCCTGCTTAAGATAGACACAAAGTGCTGGAGCAACTCAACGGGTCAGGCAGCATCTCTGGAGAAAAAAAGATGGGTGATGTTTCGGGTCGGAACTCTTCTTCAGACTGGGCAAAAGACTCTGCATTCATTCAATCTAACCCCCCTTATGATTCTACACACCTCTATATGATCAGCCTCCTGCACTCCAAGGAATAAAGTCCCAGCCTACCCAATTTTCCTGTAGCTCAGGCCCTCAAGTCTGACAATCTAAATCCTGTCTTTACGTGTAGAAAAGAACTGCAGATGCTGCTTCATACCGATATCAGACTGAGGAAGGGTCCCAACCCGAAATGTCACCCATCGCTTTTCTCTAGAGATGCTGGCTGACTCGATGAGTTACTCCAGCACTTTGTGTTTGTCTTCGCATAAACCAACATCTGCAGTTGTTTCCTGCACACGAATAGTGCTTGCGAGGTTTTGCAGGCTGAATTTTACCTGTTTATGTCATTAGCTTTCATTCCAGCTAACTTCATTCGGAGTGAAAGCTGTGACATTAACTTTTCCCCCTTGTCAGTGAAGAGTCATTAGTTTATCAATGAAGCAAGCCAGCTCTCCTCCCCCATATTGCAATGTGGGATTAAAGACCAATGCTATTCTCAAAATGATTAGGCGCCATTCTATTTAATGGAACAACTGACCCTCATTGTGTTCGTTGGAAAAGACTATGGGCTGTGACATTGTTTTATCTGCCTCGTCTGACTTTGTTCTGTGAGCATCCTTATTCCCTTTATTTTAAAGAACAAGTTCAGAACTCCAGGGCCAGAGCTATAGGGAGAGGTTGAGCAGGCTGAGGCTTTATTCCTTGGAGCACAAGAGGATGAGGAGTGATCTGATAGAGGTGTATCAAATCATGAGAGACATAGATCGGGTAGATGCACAGTTTGTGGTCGGACGGACACGGTGGGCCGAAGGGCCTGTTTCGGTACTGTATCTCTAAACTAAATTAATACAAAACTCAGTGGGTCAGGCAGCAACTGTGGAGGGAATAAAAATAAAGTAGAATAAAAATACAGCATTTGGGGTAGAAAGCCTTCTTCTGACTTAGTTGTACCTGTATTATATTTGATTTATTTGCATAGAACCCGCAACGCAGTGCATCTCATAAGAAATGTTGCCTGCCCATTGCCTCCAGAAATGCCACCTGACTCGCTGACTTCCTCCAGAACTTTGTATTTTGCTAAATGTATTAATGTACTTGTTTGATAAAACTATTGCTATCCCTTTGAACACATCTTTCCACTCCAATGCAAAAATAAATGATTGTCAGGAACAAGCAGGATACAATACGTATGAATTTTGATTTTATTTCAAGATAGAGATTTACTTTCAGATGGGCAGCACAGGTAGCGTTGCTGCTTCACAACACCAGAGACTCGTGAGGTGTGCAGAGAAATGTGAGGTGTTGCAATTTAGGAAGTATAACATGGGCAGGAGGACCCACACATGGGGAGTGTTGTAGAGCAGAGAGATCTAAGAGTGCAGGTGCATGGTTCCTTGAATGTGGAGTCACAGGTAGATCGGGTGGTCAAAAAGGTGTTTGGTACATTGGCCGTCAGTCAGAAAATTGAATATTGTAGTTGGGATGCTATGTTGCAAATGTATAAGACATTGGTGAGGCCGCAATTCAAGTATTGTGTTCAGTTCTGGGCACCATGCAAAAGGAAAGATGTTGTCAAGCTGGAGACCAGACAAAGAAGATTTACAAGGATGTTGCCTGGGCTAGAGGGTCTCAGCTATAGAGAGAAGTTGAGTGGGTTGGGACTCTATTACTTGGAGTGCAGGAGGATGAGGGGTGATCTTATGGAGTTGTATAAAATGATGAGAGGGATAGATTGGGGTAGAGTCTCTTGCCCAGAGTAGGGGAACTGAGGACCACAGGACATCGGTTTAGGGGGGAAAAGATTTAATAGGAATTTGAGGGGCACCTTTCTCACACAAAGGGCGGTGGGTGTATGGAACAAGCTGCCAGAGGAGGTCGTTGAGGCAGGGACAATCCCAACATTTAAGAAACAGTTAGACAGTTACATGGATAGGACAGGTTTGGAGGGATATGGACTAAACACAGGCAGGTGGGCCTAGTGTATCTAGGACATGTTGGCCGTTGTGGGCAGGTTAGGCCGAAGGGCCTGTCTCCACACTGTATCACTCTATGACCCGGGTTCGATCCTGACTACGGGTGCTGGCCGTACGGAATTTGTACATTCTCCCTGTGACCGTGTAGGTTTTCTCCAGGTGATCCGGTTTCATCCCACACTCCAAAGACGTATTAGTTTGTAGGTTAATTAGCTTCGGCAAGTTGCAAAATTGTCCCCAGTGTATAGGATAGTGTGAGTGCACGGGATGATGGCTGGTTTGCGTGGACTCGGTGGGCCACAGGGCCTGTTTCTGTGCTATATCTCTAATGTCTACAATCTCCTACACATACCCCCAGAGGACTGCCCTGGAGGCAATTGGGAATAAACCTAAAACAAGCCACATTAGAGCAGTCCAAATCAATGGTGAAATGGGATGGATGACTATAATAATCAATAAGCAATCAGGTCTGCCCGAAAGTAAAAAATCTAACTCTCATTCCTGCAAGCCATGTTGAGGTGCATTATAGTTTGTTTCGATGATTGCTGCGTAGAATTGTTTTTGGAAGAAAGCAAACTGTTTGGATTGATTCAAAATGTCGGTCTGAAATTACATCTGGCAGCACGAAAGATTAAAGGTTACCGCACGTGAATTACATGTCTCTATCAATGGAGACACGAGGAACTGCAGATGCTGGAGCCTTGCATAGAGCACAAAGTACTGGAGTAACTCAGTGGGTCGGGCAGCATCTCTAGAGAACATGGATAGGTGATGTTTCAGATTGTGACCCGTCTTTATTTTGTTGTGAGAGGTGGGGGAAGCTGTGTAAGAGAGTTAGTTGATGGTGGGACAAAGCCTATCATGTGATAGGCAGGTACAGATGAGAGGGGGTTTAATTGGCAGATGGATGAACGAAGGCTGGAGACGACATCTTTCAGTCTCTCTCTACTTTCTAACGGACCCACCTACTTCAGAGAGACCACTGTCATACTCTAAAGCCAAAGAAAAGCAAGACCATGCTGCCTCAGCAAGGCCGCTAGCATAACTCACCCTGGTCACTCCCTCTTCTCCTCTCTCCCATCAGCACTACCAGCTGTGCCTCTGTGCCGCCCATTAATGTCTTGTTTAGTTTAGAGTTTAGACACACACAGTGCGGAAACAGGCCATTCGGCCCATCGACCAGTGATCCCCGCACACTAGCACTATCCTACACGCTAGGGACAATTTATAATCTTTACCCAACCCAATCATCCTACAAACCTGTACGTCTTTGGAATGTAGTAGGGAACTGGAGCACCCGGAGAAAACCCTCGTGGTCATGGGGAGACCGTACAAGCTCTGTACAGACAGCACCCGTAGTCAGGATCGAACTCAAGTCTCTGGCGCTGTAAGGCAGCAACTCTACTGCTGCGCCACTGTGATCTTGCATATAGAATCAAAATTTGTTGTCTCAGAGGGTCAATAGTCTTTGCAATCCCCTCCATCAAAAGGCAAGTGAAAGCAAAGTTGTTGAATAGCTTTAAGACAGAGATAAACAGATTCATGATAAGCAACGGGGATAATACATGAGGAGATGATACAGCAACCGCGATATTATTCAACAGTGAATCAAGTTTGAGGGCCCAAGTGACTTTCTCCTGCTCCTAATTGACACAGTATGTTTGTTTATATGTATGTTGCTGTCAATGATAAATGCAACACAAAATGTTGGAAATCTTCCAAAGTAAGAAAACAATAGCTCTATAATTCCTACAATGCTCTGAGAAATAAAATTTCAAACATGGCAAAGAAGATCCTGGGAAGATTATAGGGGGAGGTTGAGCAGACTAGGATTTTATTCCTTGGAGCGCAGGAGAATGAGGGGTGTCCTTATCGTGGTGTACAAAATCATGACAAGAATAGGTCGGGTCATGCATGGTCATTTGCCCAGATTCGAGAACCAGAAGGCATAGAAACATAGAAACATAGAAATTAGGTGCAGGAGTAGGCCATTCGGCCCTTCGAGCCTGCACCGCCATTCAATATGATCATGGCTGATCATCCAACTCAGTATCCCGTACCTGCCTTCTCTCCATACCCCCCGATCCCCTTAGCCACAAGGGCCACATCTAACTCCCTCTTAAATATAGCCAATGAACTGGCCTCAACTACCCTCTGTGGCAGAGAGTTCCAGAGATTCACCACTCTCTGCGTGAAAAAAGTTCTTCTCATCTCGGTTTTAAAGGATTTCCCCTTTATCCTTAAGCTGTGACCCCTTGTCCTGGACTTCCCTAACATCGGGAACAATCTTCCTGCATCTAGCCTGTCCAACCCCTTAAGAATTTTGTAAGTTTCTATAAGATGCCCTCTCAATCTTCTAAATTCTAGAGAGTATAAGCCAAGTCTATACAGTCTTTCTTCATAAGACAGTCCTGACATCCCAGGAATCAGTCTGGTGAACCGTCTCTGCACTCCCTCTATGGCAATAATGTCCTTCCTCAGATTTGGAGACCAAAACTGTACGCAATACTCCAGGTGTGGTCTCACCAAGACCCTGTACAACTGCAGTAGAACCTCTCTGCTCCTATACTCAAATCCTTTTGCAATGAAAGCTAACATACCATTCGTTTTCTTTACTGCCTGCTGCACCTGCATGCCTACCTTCAATGACTGGTGTACCATGACACCCAGGTCTCGCTGCATCTCCCCCTTTCCCAATCGGCCACCATTTAGATAGGTGAGGTGGTAAAGATTTAATAGAAACCTGAAGAGTAACTTGTTTGCACAAAGGGTGGTGGGTGTATGGAACGAGCTGTTTGACGAGGAAGTTGAGTCAGGTCCTATCACATAATTTAAAAAACATTTAGACAGTTACATGGAAAGGATAAGTTTAGAGGGATATGGGTCAAACGCTGGCAGGTGAGACGAGTGTAAATGAGACATGTTGGTTGGTGTGGGCGTTGGTCTGATGGGCCTGTTTCCAGGCTGTATGACTATATGACTATGACATTAACATCAGGATGTGTCTGGAACATACATTCTACAATGAGTACTATAAACTTCACAAAGTTACAAAGTACGAAGTATAAAGACTGGACATAACCCAGAGAAATGGTGGCTGTGGCACAGCTGCTGCTTCACAGCATGAGAGGTTAGTTAAGTCAGTTAGTTCAGTAAGTTAGTAAAATTGTCTCTAGTGTGTAGGATAGTGCTAGTGTATGGTGTGATCACTGGTCGTAAAGGGCCTGTTTCTACGCTGTATCCCGAAAATCTAAAGTCTAATGTAAAATCTCCCCATGGCCTTGTGGGTTTTCTCCAGGTGCTCCGGTTTCCTCCCACATTTCGAAAACATGCGATCTTGTAGGTCAATGGCCTCTGTGAAATTACCCCAAATACATAGGGAGTGGATGAAAAAGAACTAGCATGAACGGGCGGGCGATCGATGGTTGGTGGATCACTAGGTCGAAAGACCTGTTTCCATGCTGTATCTTTCAATCAATCAACCAATCATGTTTATTCGTTTTTAATGTTTAAGAAGGAACTGCAGAAGGGTCTGAAGATGGGTCTCGACCCAAAACGTCACCTTTTCCTTTGCTCCATAGATGCTGCCTCACCCGCTGAGTTTCTCCAGCATTTTTATCTACCTTCATGTTTATTCGTTTTGGCGACTAACACAGCTTCTTCCTCCACAGATACTGCCTGACCTTTCCTTTGCTTTACTTTAGACTTTAGAGACATAGCACAGAAACAGTGCCTTCGGCCCACTGAGTCAGGGTCGACCCGTACACTAGCATTATCCTACACACCCAAGGTGCAGTGAAATACCTTTTTTTTTGCATGCAGTTCAGCAAGGTATTACTATACATAAACACAATCCTAGATTAAGTACAAATGGTGTAGAAATAATCCACCGAGACCATATACAAGAGTCGCCAGGTGTTGGCACCATTTTCAAAGTGCATGATGCTTATGTGCAACTGGCCATAAAAGCCCGTTGTCCTGGCGATGCTGCCGGGTCGGCCTGGCCAAGCGAAGCTGCAGGCGTCCTCCACCGCTGCTCCACCGTTCCGTGCCGCTGCAGGTGACTAGAACTTGCAGGCAGCATGGAGCTCGGGTGGGAGATAAATTACTGGATAAGCTCTGAGTTTGGTTTAGTTGATGGTCACATGTACCCAGGTACAGTGAAAAACTTTGTCAACCATCAGAACTAAAAACTAGTAACATAATGAAGGTGAGAGACATTGAAAAGTAAAGCGGAAAAAGGACGGTAATAGTTTTTTAAATCTGGAGTGATAGGAACTTAAATGTGGTAAAGATTAACAGTCTATCAGCTAAATCAGGTCTGGCAATTACGCCATTAATACAGTCAGTTTCTTCTTGTTTGTGTCTTGCAGCGGTAACCATGATTGGTAAAAAGGGGCAAAAAAGTGTTTTTCAAACTGATGCATTAGGCAGTAAAAGATACAGAAAATCAGTTTGTTATTGCTTGAATTAATACGGCTGACGATAACACTTCAAATGTGCCGAAGCATTGCTGTGAAATTGGATTTTGCTACAGTTTCTTGCTTGCTCACTAGCAATAAACTGTTAAATGTAAATAAAATGTAAACAGAACAGTCTAGTGGTGGCCTGGGCAGTTTATCAGCGGTGCGGCCACGAGAACTATGAGCAGAATTGAGCTAATATTCTCCAACTGAGTTGAGCAGATGCAATAACGGTGACACTGATGGAAACTGGTGCACTTTAAAGTGCAATTTCAAGCAAGGGATTCAAAGAGTGGCCAGGATACCAGTAACCGCGTCTCGTTCCCTGCTTGAGAAGATTGAATCTCAGTCATGGCTTTAGGAGTGGGTCTCAGCAAAGGCCAACTTCTCAGAGTGCTGAGTGAATGTGTACCGTCCTTCTGCAAGTGCCTTACATGCTGTCTCTCGCAGCCAGAGACCTGGGTTCAACCCTGACCACGGGTGCTGTCTGTATGGAGTTTGTACATTCTCCATGATTAGTAAAATCCGCCCACACTCCAAAGACATGCAGGTTTGTAGATTAATTAGATACATAGATACATGGACAATAGGTGCAGGAGTTGGCCATTCGGCCCTTCGAGCCAGAACCGCCATTCATTGTGATCATGGCTGATCATCCACAATCAGTACCCTGTTCCTGCCTTCTCCCCATACTCCTTCTCCCCATACTCCTAGCCCAGAGAGCTCTATCTAACTCTCTTTTGAATACATCCAGTGAATTAGCCTCCACTGCCTTCTGAGGCAGAGAATTCCACAAATTCACAACTCTGTGTGAAAACGTTTTTCCTCATCTCAGTTCTAAATGGCCTACCCCTTATTTTTAAACTGTGGCCCCTGGTTCTGGACTCCCCCAACATCGGCAACATGTTTCCTGCATCTAGCGTGTCCAATCCCTTAATAATTTTATATGTTTCTATAAGATCCCCTCTCACCCTTCTAAATTCCAGTGAATACAAGCCCAGTTGCTCCATTCTTTCATCATATGACAGTCCCACCATCCCAGGAATTAACCTTGTGAACCTACGCTGTACTCTCTCAATAGCAAGAATTTCCTTCCTCAAATTAGAAGACCAAAACTGCACACAATACTCCAGGTGTGGTCTCACTAGGCCCCTGTACAACTACAAAAGAACCTCTTTACTCCTATACTCAACTCCTCTAGTTATGAAGGCCAACATGCCATTAGCTTTCTTCACTGCCTGTTGTACCTGCATGCTTACTTTCAGTGACTGATGTACTAGGACACCCAGGTCTCGTTGTACTTCCCCTTTTTCTAACCTGACACCATTCAGATGCCTTCCCGTTCTTG